>NC_080704.1:119161033-119779334 GCF_030445035.2 Dasypus novemcinctus | reverse complement strand
GAAATTTGGTTATAGGTATCAAGTGCTTACAACATATTTAGACCCTCTGACATAAAATGATTTACATTGAGGCTGTATGAGGAAGCAGCTGTGGTCTGGGCCTCAGTCCTGCCTAATTTCTCATTGGACACTCGGCACACTCTCTTGGACAGTCAATCCTAGCTTAAGTCTTGGTGTCTCAATTGGGCTGTGGGCTATGTCCAGTGCCACCTCCCCAGCAAGTCTTTTGCACTGAGTATGTATTCAAAAACAGCTGCCAAGGGATTGATAAACTGATGGATATAGTAATATACTGGGAGGTATACAGTTTTATAATATACATATAACTGTATGATAATTGCTAAAATTTTAGATTATAGAGATCATGAGCATGGGCTTTGGTGTTGGGCTCTTCTACTGACCGACAGTGTGGTATTGTGAAAGTCATTTACCTTTTCTGTTTGTCTTCTGACCTGTAAAAAGGAAATATTATTATCCACCTGTCAAAATGATCTTTGACTCTAGAATGAGGCTCTACAAATTCCAATCTGTGTGATTTCTAGCAAGCTACTTAACCTCTTACGGAACTACAGTTTTCTCATTTGTTTAATACTCCCCTAGCAGGGTTAAAATGAAGATGGAACTGGATGCTACATGTAAAGGATTTAGCCCTGTGCCTAGCACAGATTGAGAATAGTAATAAGTGAGGGCAGAAGGATAAAATGTAATATATTGTAGTTGTACAACATCTAAAATTCTATTTTAGGGTGTCTTCTTTCCATTCTCACACTCTAGTAATATTTGGCTCAGAATACCTCACAGGAGTGACCACAACCTCTGTCTGCTGGCAACCACATCTCTTTTACCTTGCTCTCATGTTGGGCCCACTCAGCCACCAGCATGGCATCAGTTACCCACAGCAAAATAACAATGGGTGGTTTGGAAAAATTCAGTCAACTTCTTTACTACTCCCATTGGACATGCCAGTCATTATGTAATGGTGAATTTTACAGCTATAGACTTGGTGAGAACTGGACACATAACTGCTGATGCAAAGTTGAAACAAGAGGCAGAATCCTTGACCCTAGTTGACCACAACTACCTACATGAGCATAGCACTGTATATGTATCAGGATGCCTTCCTGACAGCTCAGCTGAAACTCCCTACAAGGCCACAAAGTCTGCAAGGAAGATTTTATCATTCCCAGTGAAAATATGAGGAAATGAAGCTCAGTGAAGGACAGCCTTGCCTAAGGTAACATGGTTAGTTAGCAGCAGAGGTGAAATTAGAACCTAGGTTTCTTCGCTTGTTTGTCTAGGGCTCTTTCTACCATACTGTAAGTCCTCACATAGCAGACAAAGTCAATTTCATGGGGATACAGAATCTCACACAGGATGTAGAGATTGTTATAAAGAAAAGAGTAGAAGACTTGTGACAGCAAACCTGCCCTTTGACCTTACTGTAATCTCCTTGCTCTTGCCTGGAAAACTACTGAAAAACTGAATCAGCAGCATCTGTGTGTAATAAAGAAGTTGTCTTTAAAATTAGCCAAAGAAGCTTGTGTAAAAGCTGGATTTTATACAATGTTGTCGGGGAGGTGGAGAAGTGATGACAATGTGATTATTGAAGCATTTGGTCACAGTCTCTTGCTTATGGAAGAAGATATCCGTTTGCTCTCAGAATCATTTTTAAAAATTCCTCTGGGCTTTTTTGTTTTGTTCAGTCTCTCTCTCTCTCTCTCTCTCTCTCCTCTCTCTCTCTCTCTCTCTCTCTCTCTCTCTCTCTCTCTCTCTCTCTCTCTCTCTCTCTTTCTCTTCTCTCTCTCTGTATATCTATCTATCTATCTATATAGATATAGATATAGATATAGATATAGTGTGTGTGTATGTGTGTGTGTGCGTGTGTGCACATGTATGATTATGGTGGGGGGGAGAAGGAGGAGAGACAAGACCTTGAAATTTAAAAAGAGAGAGAGAGTTCCTAGGTCTGCTGGGGCGATGACACTGGAATGGCCTATTGTTCGAGATTGTGGAATTCTTTTTAAGAGATGTGGGGGCATTTTCTGGACTTGGAGTTGTCCTAAACAATATTGCAGGGACAGATCCTGGACACTGTATATCCTACCATAACCCACTGAATGGCCTGGGGGAGAGTGTAAACTACAATATAAACTATAATTCATGCCGTGCAGCAGTGCTCCAAAATGTATTCACCAAATGCAATGAATGTACTACAGTGATGAAGAAGGTTGTTGAAATGGGAGGAGTGGGTGGGGTGTGGTGTGGGGTATTCTATTTTTTAATGTAACATTTTTTGTGATCTATGTATCTTTTAAAAAAGATAATTAAAAAGAAATTTTAGAAAACATCTACATACATTAAATAAAAAAGAGTATATGAGATAATGGCCCCAATGTGATCACAAAATAATAATAAACAAAATAATAAATAATATTTAGGAAGCTCTCATTGTGTGTTAATTAACCTTCTAAATGTTCCATAAACATTGTTTTATCTATTCCTCTCAACTCCGTGTAGTAGATATTATCATCATTCCCATTTTACAGGTGACAAAAAGGCTGCTTAAAGTGATTAAGTAGATAGATCAAGGTCATATAGTAAGTGTCAGAGCTCGCTTTGAAGCCATGCCTCCAGGTCCAGAGCCTATGACGTCTATACTACATTCCATTCTCCTGAATGGGCACAGAGACCTGGAGAAAAAATTACATAACATTTACAAAAATTTCCTCAGAGTACCTTTATACTTACTACTTTGATTCATCCCTATTTCAGGTATTATTAGTCCCCCTTATTATAGTAAGGAAAAGGTAAAATGAAAATATAAAAGGAAAGATAGGAAAATTATTTTAGGTTCCACAGCTGGCTAATGGCAGTCAGACATAGAAGAGAAGATTCGTGACTCCTAGTCAGATGCTCTTTCTATTATAAAATGTGTTCCAGACAGCTTAAAGCATGACTGCCAATGATCCTTACCTCCTGGTACTCATACCCTTGTGTGTTACCCTTCTCTTAAGGGTAGGCTGGATCTACTGACTTGTTTCTAACAAATAGAGTACTGCAAAAGTAATGGACTATTACTTCCATGATTTGGTTACAAATGACTGTGAGAATCATCTTGCTGGCACTTCCTCTCCACTGCTTTTTCAGCTTGCATACTTTGGTGAAGCAAATTGCCACAATGAAGAGGCCATGTTGCAGTCTTTGACCAAAAGCCAGCAAATAACTGAGGGCTTTGGTCAAAAAATCTGCAAATCTGAATCCTTTCAACAAACACGTGAGTGAACTAAAAGTGGATCCTTCCCCAGTTGAGCCTTGAGATGACTACAGTGTCAACTGACATCCAGATTGCAGCCTTGTGAGAGCCCCTGAAGCAGAGAACTTGGTTAAGTGATGCTGGATCCCTGACCCACAGAAATGGTGAGATAAGAAATGCTTCTTTATGCCACTAGGTTTGGGAGTGGTTAGTCACACAGCAATATGTAACTATCAGTTTGGCCCATCTGCTTATTTGTAGCAAAGCAAGTCCATGGCATAACTCTTAAAAGGCTTGAGAGAAAAGATCTAGGTGAGCTTTGTTACTCCAGGGGAGAGCTGTGAATCCTATGATCAGCTCTTGGCTTGCTCCAATATTTCCTTTGCCTTGCTGATCTTAGAGCCATAGCCTAAAGTAGTGCAAGTAGCTCTAGGGCTTCTCAACTTCCATTGGTCACTGGTTCCAAAATTTCTCAGCGTTTGTGTTGTGTTCAAGCCAGGTGGCTGGGAACATCAGGACAGCTACTACTCTCACTGTCAGTTTGGGAATCCCCTCAAGCTCCGCCTTGAGTGTGCCAACAAGGTTCAAGACATCACACTAGACTATCTCCATCCTAGCAATTTTAGCTGCTTCCCAGCCAGTCCCAACCACAGTGCTATTTTGGAATTTCTAAGTGGATGTGAGCTGCAGGAAGTGAGAGGTTTTGACAGATTCAATAAAAGCAATTAGCCAAGTGGGAATCACTTACGCTCAATTTTCAAGTGGCTAATTTGGTGTCGGAGAATCTTAAAAGGTGTGGGTTGCAGATACCCGAGCATACCCTGTAACTATTTTACTCGGCTAGTTTACCAAGGGAGTTGCTTTCCCACATGCTGAGAAGTCTTATCAAGGAGTCCTCCTGATCTCTCACTTTGACAGGCCAGGTGTTTTTACAAAAATTAGAAAAAAGCCAGGGCCAGTTACTTTTGCCATGTCGGCAGCAATAGCAGAGTCAATGTTGGGCTTTTGCAGATGTGTTCAGTCCCTGGGGAATAAGTATAACCCCTTTCATGACCTTTAACCCTGTGTATCATGAATGCATATGTGGGTTTGTGTCTGTATGTGTCAGGGAAGGAGGGAGAGGAGGTGTATAGTACATTTGGAAATGTGCATTCCCCACAGATATGAGTGCTTGAACAAGTATCACTACTCGCAGAAATCAGTGATGTGTGTGAAGAATTGGCTCTTCACAGCTGCTTGTGGCATGGTTATGTAAGGGGCTGTGGCATGAAAAATGTGTGTCTGTGGCTCCTGTGTATGTGGAGGGAGGGTATGAAAGTGTGAACTCTACCAAGGTTTCACTATATGGAGTTGGAATGTTTCATGCTCAGCATATCTAAATCTGGTGATAATGAATCCTGTCACAATGAGACACTTCTGTATGTATAGCACATCTCAAATTTTAAGTGAGTCATTCACTGATGAGTATGTGCATGAGTGTACCTTCCCGCATGCTAGTAATAATGGGAAAGAAGACAAGTATGTGAGCATAAGAGACAGAAACTGACAATGAGGCCATAAAGAGCCCTTTAAGATGACAATAAGAAGGAAGACCTGGCTCTTTAAGAAGGGATGAGCCTCCCTGGAGCCAAGGGATTACTACCATCACCAGCTGGTGATACAACTAGAAAAAGACCTTGAATAAAAGGGGAAAATGGTAAAGACAAATGAGTTTATATGGCTAAGAGACTTCAAAATGACTCGGGAGGTCATCAGAGGGGTCATGCTTACGCACATCTCAGCAGGATCCCAGAGACAGCCAAAGTAGATACAGCCCAGGTACTGGTGCTTCTGAGGGCTATGGAGACACATAGTTTCTACAAGCATGGCAGCTGGTTCTGGAGTTCAGTGCCTTACCAGTGGGCCCTACTTTGGAATTTGTGCTCCTGAGTGTGATAGAATTGGACTCAGACGTGACTTCTCTATACAAGCCTCTTCTGTCACTTTTACTGAACCTGTGATTGGCGCTGGGGTTTGTGTATGCTCAAGAGACGTGAATCTCTGGACTGTCCATGTGCCAGCTTGGCCCAGCACCTCAGCAGAGTTGCAACACCTATTCTCCGGTTTGTTGGACTTACCTAGGTCAGCTGATGGGGAAGTGAGAATAGTCAACCACCACACCAGGGAACCAAGAGTGTCTACAACTGCAAGCAGGAGAATCACATCCATCAACCATATGGGATCTAAGTCTCTTTTCGATTTAGAGGTGGAGTGGACATCACCATCCCAGGGTCCACAAGATGGAGGAATATAATATGGATTGGAGTGGATTTGCTGGTATTCTACTACAGAACTGCTGTGAGTCTCACAATGGAAGAAATTTTAGCACTGATGTGGAGACGGTGGCTATGGGAGTTGCTTAGGGCAGGGAGATGGAGGAAGATGTGTGATATGGGGCATTTTTGGGACTTGGAGTTGTCCTGAATTATATTACAGGGACAGATGTAGGACATTGTATATCTTGCCATGACCCAATGGATGAACTGGGGGGGGAGTGTGAACTACAATGTAAACTATGGTCTATACGGTGTGGCAGTGCTCCAGAGTATATTCACCAAAAGCCATGAATGTGCCTTACTGATGAAAAGGGATATTGATGTGGGAGGAGCTGCAGTAGGATGGGGAGTGGGGTATATGGGAACCTCATGTTTTTTAATGTAAATTTTGTGTGCTCTATTTATCTTTTAAAAAAGACAATAAAAATAAAATTTTAAAAAAGTACCTACTTCATTATGTCCTGAATTGCCAGGGAGCTAAACCAAAGTACTTAATTCCCTTGACTGTTGAGCCAAACCCCCAACTCTTCTCCCTCTACTTCAGTTATCAGGAGAAAAGGAATAATGCTGCAGATGAAATTTACATGCCCCCCATTACTCTTTCTTTCTAACAAGTGTCCTGTGAGTGCCTGCCTGGTCTGTGCTCAGCATTGGGCATCTTTTTTATTACCTTTTTTTAAAGATGTATAGGTAACACAAAATACTATATTAAAAAATATAAGAGGTTCCCATATATCCCAGTCCCCACATCCTCCACTCCTCCCACATCAAAAACTTCTTTCATTAGTTTGGTACTTTCATTGCAATTGATGAGTACATTTTGGAGCATTGCTACACAACATGGATTATAGTTTGTATTGTAGTTTACACTCTCTCCCATTCCATTCAGTGGTTTAAGTCAGGATATATAGTGTCCTGCATCTGTCCCTGCAATATCATTCAGATCAACTCAAAGTCCTGAAAATGTCCCCATATCACACCTCTTCTTCCCTATCCCTGCCTTCAGCAACTCCTGTGGCCACTGTCTCCACATCAATGATATAATTTTTTCCATTGCTAGAGTCACAATAATTCTGTGGTAGAATACCAGTAAGTCCACTCTAATCCATATTTTATTCTTCCATCCTGAGGACTCGGGGATGGCAATGTCCACTCCACCTCTAAATCAAGAGGCAGCTTAGATCCCACATGGCTGATGGATGGAATTCCCCTGCTTGCAGCTGTAGACTCTCTTGGTTCCCTGGTGTGGTGGTTGACCATCCTCACCTCCCTGAGTTTATCATTTTTATTTGAGCTACACAAGTACATTGTTCACGGGGAGGGGGCATCGAGTGAAGAAGAATGGTTAAATAGGAGTATTGCAAATAAAAGTACTGGCTACACGTAGAGCAATGAAAGAATTATCTTGCAGCCAGAGATCTCAGCACCCTAAAGAATCAGGCTTACCTAAAAACTAGAGTTATTCACATGATGTTTCTTTATTTGCATGTAGTTACACAAATGCAGCCTAATTTTAATGGTCTTCAATAGCATTGAGCAAAAAGTTTAAAAGCTGGTGTTTCTGAATGAAAGACAATGGCATGGTGGCCAAAAAGAAATGTATTACCCCTTATTCTCAGAACAAGAAATTAAAGCAAACGCAATACAGGATTGGGTTCTTAACCCAATTTTTGTGCTATGGACCGGGACCCCTAGGTAGTCTGAAGAAAACCTCTGGATTCCTCTCAGAATAATGTTGTTAAATGTATAAAATTTAATATATAAGATTACAAAGAAAACCACCTATAGTGAAATGACTCTGTGTTTAAATATGTGTGATGTAGTCATATATGTGCTTCTTTACTGACACATTAAACAAGTTCTAGCAGTAGGTCTCATAATTACAGTAATTTGGAAGTATTGATAAACATAAATGACATTTCAAAACCTTAGCAAAAACTTTAATATTATAGGAAATTATCTGACATTTCTATCAGTGACAAAGTTTCAACTTCTCTTAATAATACTGTGATTTGTTACATACATTAATTGAAGAAAAAGCTATATTTCAGTTAGAGATTAGTAAACTGCACATGTAATTTTTCCTTACCCAAGTTCATAGGCCTCCTGAATTCTATGCACACATTCCTAAAGGGTCCAAGGACCCTAGATGAAATACTTTTGTACACAAGAGGGAGAGAGAGCTGAAGCTGAAAACAAGGTTGTGTAGTAACCCTTAAATTTCTTGAATGTTCTAACCACTGCTGAAGAGTCAAAAGTGGCTGAGATGAGGGTGCCTGCAACTCCAAGTGGGAGAATCACATCCATCAACCACGTGGGATCTAAGCCCCCTCTTGATATAGAGGTGGAGTGGACATCATCATCCGAAGATCCACAGGGGAAAAATAAAATATGGATTAGAATGGACTTACTGGTATTCTACTATAGAACTATTGTGACTAGTAATGGAAGAAACTATAGCATTGATGTGGAGAAAATGGCCACGGTAGTTCCAGAGGGCGGGGAAAGGGAAGAAGAGATGTGATGTGGGGGCATTTTTGAGACTTGGAGTTGTCCTAAATGATATTGCAGGGACAGATGCTGGACATTACATATCATGCCATAACTCACTGAATGTACCAGGGGAAAAAGTAAACTACAATGTAAACTATAATCCATACAACGTTGCAGTGCTCCAAAATGTATTCGCCAAATGCAATGAATGTGCCACAATGATGAAAGTGGTTGTTGATTTGGGAGGAGTGGGGGTGGGGTGGGGTGTGGGGTATATGGGAACTTCTCATATTTTTAATGTAACACTTTTTATGATCCATGTATCTTCAAAAAATACAATAATTTTTTTTTAAAGTGGCTAAGAGGTGAACTCTGTGATTGTACTGGAGGCAAAAAAGAAACAAGAACATAAGCAAACAACAAAAACAAAGAAAAATCTGCTTCACCCTCTGATTTGGTTTACTACATGTTTAGAGATCAGAATTTATTCAGCCATAGGTATCTATAGCCCACTACAACAATTGAGTATTATATGAACCAGTATCAACTAGAAAGGTTTACAGTATACATTTCAGCTTTAAGCCCTCTAATGTTTTTTCTCTCTGTATAAGGGGATGTCTAATATTGAATTGACATTTAGATATACCCAGTATCTCCCTATTGTAAGAGCTTTCTGTGATCCTCTCAAGTAGCTAATCACCCACTCTAGGCACCAGCCCTCTCTATATACTTCCAATCTAGTACTCACTGATTGTGTTCTAGTTGAGTATTTCACATATTTATTTCTTCCACTTGACTGTGAGCTCCCCAAAGACAGAGCTATGCTTTATTTGTCTCACAGTATACAATCAATTTGTGTGTGTTGTATGTATATGCTAATGAATCAAATGTCTTGCTTTCTATGGATGTGCCATTTAAAACAGTCAACTTCAACCACATCACTACTTCATTCTACAATTTGATTGGGACAAGGATGAGGGTGTATTCCATGGAGTTAGTTTTTTTACCAGTTGCCAAAATTCTAAGACAATGGAGATTTCAGCTGATTAAAAACTGATTTTTTATTTAGTTTAAACTGTTCACAGTGGAAATTAATGTCATTTAAATTTATTGAAACTAAGCTAAGATGTAGTATTTCTACCACTGCTGGGCATATTTAAAACTATTGCAATGAAAGGAGTAAGAAAAGACTAAGCAGTCTTTCATGTTGTCTTGAGGTAGGGCTATCTGAACCTCAAAGCTAATCAGGAATAAAGTAGATCAACTTTAGGATTTGTCTTTGTCTCAGTTAGATAGCCATTTATTTTTTCATCTATCCACCTGCCCATCCATCCATTCATCCATTTCTTGACCTATATATACAGCATCTATCCATCTATCTATGATCTAACTATACAGCCAATATCCATTCATCTACCCACCTGCACACTCACCCACCCACTCACTCACTATTTAGCCAACATAACTAAGGGGAGTTTAATCTTTTTAGACTCCTAAAAGCAACTGAACTCTACCATGAACCCCTCTTAAACTGAATGTGATATGAAAATTCTGGTGTTGTGTATGGAAATCTGATCTATAACAATTGTTGGACTGAAGTAAGAAATGCCCCTCTTAAAAAGCTTTCTAGATATTTTTAATCCTGCCCTTCTTCTTCTCTGTGGATTCCAAATAATTCTCACATATCAATCCTGTCATCTTTCTACACAGTTTCTCCTCAGTGAACCCTGGTAAGAATTTGGGGGGTGGGCTTCTTCCTCAACAGTCTTGAAGGTGGGAGTTCTGTTGCAGTGTTTTGATAGTTGTGGAGGAATGACATGGGGGTTTTAGAGAGGAAGTGACAAAGGAAACATCACCTTAAACCCTACCTCTTTCCCCACTCCCTGAGACTTCATTACCTCCAAATTTCTTGGGGGAGATAGCAGAGAATAATCAACAGGAGTTTAAGATGAACTGAAACACTTGAGAGCTAGATGGGAATTTGTTGCCCATTAAGCCAAACTTCCCTTACAAATTTGCTGAGAATTCAGGCAGTGAAGGCTGAAGCAACATGGAATGGTATTGTGACTCAGTCCTACTTGGCATAGTTCTGCTATTCTTAGGAGAACTGAATTACTGCAGTCAAGGGCAGCCAAGTGGGATACGTTGCTGAGGCAGGGCTAGCAAACTTCCTCTCATCCCCAGGGAAGGGCTTTCACTCTCTGCTCCCTCCGTGATATGTTTACCCCATGCTATCGTGGCTACATGGAAACCAAAAATAAAAATTAAAAAGGGCCTTCTCCAAGAAATATCACAGAGCTATAGTGTATTTTCTCATGCCTAAACTCCATTATCCTGTAGTTGCAATCTTTCAGTTTTCTCCTTTGTCCTTCTTACTCCAATGAGTTACCCCTCTCACCGTCCACTTTGTAGCCAATGTTCTGGAACTCTCCATGTTAATGGCAACTCTGTCAGTTCTCTGAGCCAGGCTCCATGCCTTTGTTCATATGGTAGCTCTTGGCTGAAAACGTCTTTGCCTTTTACCTGTTCAAATCCTAGCTATCTTTCAAAATCCAGCTAAAGACCCACATCTGTGAAGCTTTCATTTCTGCTATTGCCCTCGTTGAATCTTTCTCCTCTGAGGTTCTGTGACTTTGAGAGTATGTGCCACTCGGTTTTCAAGCTCACATGTCTTTTCTGTACCTTTCCCAGGCAGACTTAATTGCTTCTCCATCTGTTCTATAACAGCACTTCATACATACTTTTCTTATATCACTTTTTACGTTGTACAGTTTTATTGTTGCCTATATGTTTCTCTTCCTTAATCAACTGTGATCTCCTTGAATGTAAGAACTGTCTTATAGAGACAGCATGGTGGACTCCTGGTTCCAGCAGAGAGCCTTACTTTCTTCATCTGTAAAATGGGAATAATAATAGTAACTTCATCAAAGGTTGTTGTGAGAATTAAATGAGATAATATTGGTAAAGTATTTGGAACATGGTAAGCACTCAGTAATTATTCTTATTTTTAATCGTTGAATCTACAGTGCATGGCACATAGTAGATGCTTAACAAGTATTTGTTGAATTGAATTCTAGTCTGACTTGGCTTTATTCAATATTGCTCTGGTGTATAAGGCTTGAGTCGTCACGGAAGATTATAAATTCCCTAGGAGTTGGAAACATTCATAACTTCTGCCATATTTACACAAATTTGATGCTCAATACTTTATTTTGCTCAGAGACGGTGTATAATAATACTGATTTGACTGAAATGTCTTTTAGTTCTTATTCCTGCTTTGCCTTTACCCAGAGTGAATGGTAGACCTGCCTTTCATTAGATGGTACATAAAAAGAATGGGTTAGGGCCAAATATTCCCCTCTTCTCACTTTCAGCAAGGAGAAGAAGCCAGATCTATCCTGTACTCTTCCCAAGGCAAACTAATATTTACTTCAGGCTGAAAGTGGGTTCCACTATCCCAGTTGAGTTTTCACTATTTGGCATTGTGAGCCCCGAAGAAAACACAAATTTTAAGATAAAAGTAACAAGTCAGAAAATCCTATTTTTTTCCAATAGTTTCTGGAGCATGTCTTTGAACACCCACTCATTGCAAAAGTCCTTTTCAATTCATGCCGTTTACCACAGGACAATATATTGATTATTGAGAATGCAGCTCTCTTTCCCATCTTGCAAGATGGCGGGTGAAAAAGCCGAGAAGCCAGCAGGCACTAAAGAGAAGAAACCTGAAGCCAAGAAGGCTGATGCCAGTGGCAAGGTTGAGAAGGGTAGCCCCAAGACCAAAAAGCTCAAGAAAGGGAAACCTCACTGGAGCTGAAATCCAGTCCTGGTCAGAGGAATTGGCAGATATTCCCGATCTGCAATGTATTCCAGAAAGGCCTTGTACAAGAGGAAGTACTCAGCAGCTAAATCCAGGATTGAAAAGAAAAAGAAGGAGAAAGTTCTTGCTACTGTCACAAAACCCGTTGGTGGTGACAAAAATGGAGGTACACGAGTGGTTAAACTTCGCAAAATGCCTAGATATTATCCTACTGAAGATGTCCCTCGAAAGCTGTTGAGCCATGACAAAAAACCCTTCAGTCAGCACGTGCGAAAGCTGCGATCCAGCATCACTCCCGCGACTGTTCTGATCATCCTCACTGGTCATCCTCACTGGTCTCCACAGGGGCAAGAGAGTGGTTTTCCTGAAGCAGCTGAGCAGTGGCTTGTTACTTGTGACTGGACCCCTGGTCCTCAATTGAGTTCCTCTGCGTAGAACACACCAGAAATTTGTTATTGCCACCTCCACCAAAATTGACATAAATGGTATGAAAATCCCAAAGCATCTCACTGATGCTTACTTCAAGAAGAAGAAGCTGCGTAAGCCCAGACACCAGGAAGGTGAGATCTTCGACACAGAGAAAGAGAAATATGAACTTACAGAGCAGCGCAAGATTGATCAGAAAGCTGTGGACTCACAACTCATGTCAAAAATCAAAACTGTTCCTCAACTCCAAGGCTACCTGCGTTCTGTGTTCTCTCTCACAAATGGAGTTTATCTTCACAAATTGGTGTTCTAAACTTGCAAAAAGAAACCTAATTAAATAACTGGTATATTATAAAAAAAAAGAATGCAAACAAATTTCGCTTTGCATATGAACAATAAACTTTTTGTTAATAAAAGGAGGAAATCACACTGCCATTCATGAATATCAGCCAAGAATTTTTGATAGTTAAATTAAAGCCCTTTGACCAAGTAGTCTTCCCACAAACACTGTTAAATATATCCAGATGAATGAGGATGCTACCCCTTTTCAGGGAAATAACAACATATTTCTGGACAATCCAAATGCTCATCCTTAGACGAATAGTTGAATGAATCCTGGTATATTCATATTATGGGATATTATCCAGCCATTTGAAAGAATGAGCAGATCTGTAACTGCTGAGGTGCTAGGATGTCTGTGATATACTATTAAGTGCAAAAGGCAAACTGCACAGAAATGTATACATCAGGATTCCATCCTAATGCAAACAGCAAAATCCCATATAGATGTGTTACATGTCTGCATATATTTCCATGTACATGGAGAAGACTGTGGGAAGACTCAGATTCAGGCTGTTAATATTGCTTACTCTGCAAAGGGGGAAAGGATGAGGGGAGAACATTGCTTTTTTTTTCTTTTTGTGACTAGACATTATTTCACTGGTGGCAGCAAACATGTGGAACTGATAAAAAATGTCTGAAAAGAGTTTAAACAATTCTTTAAAATAATTTTACATGGGACCTTAGAGACCAATCCCCTCCAATGCTTCCCTGGACCTTTTTGCTGCCCAGTCCTTCATTTCTATAGTGAGGGAGAATAAAAGATTTTTCTTGCTGGGAGTCTCTTTTCTGTTTTGTTGCTAAATCATTTGCATGCCAGGAAAGTGAAGGGTGAAGGGTGAAGGGTGGTGGAAAAGCAAGACCTTTAACTGGAGCTTCATTCCTCTGTCCTTTCCCAACTTTTCTGGGAAACATAAATAACTGACATGGAAAATCAGACAGATCCTTGTGCATAAACCGTCCTCTGTGTGAATAATGAGCAGCTGTATTTCTAATCACGCTTCCTTTCAAGGAATCAGGAAATCGGCAATTCCTCCAGTGTAGGAGACCCAACCACCCAAATCGCCAGGTCCCCCTTGCTGCCTCCTCCTCCCTTCTGCTTCCTGCTTACACCTACCCAAGAACAATGACCAAAACTACAAAAAGAGCCACCATCTTATGAACACGCACTATGAGGCAGGCACTGTACTGTGCAAGTCATTTTTGGATGTATCATTTTGAGTTAATCCTCAATGCAATCTCTGTAACAGGTAAGTTATAACTTTTCAAAAATTGAATGACCTTGAGATTTATAAGTTTTTCACTAGGTTTATTTAGCCCCATGAGGATTTTACCCATGCTGTTCCAGCTACACTTGAAAGATGTGGGTATGGAGTTCAGAGATGCTGGCTAGCTGTCAAGACTTCATACAGCCATGAAGAGTAGAACAAGGAACAGCCTGCCAAGATTTGATTTAGCTAGAGAAACTTGCCACTTCCCAGGATTACTACCTAGCACCTAAGAAGTTCATTTATCCCCAACATGCAACTGAGTTGCACCTAATGCATAGGTGCCATAATTCATGATATCAATTCCTGACAATGGCATAACATTTTTTATATTTTGCAAAACTTTCCCCCCGTTTTTCCCCTGTATTTTCACCTCACAAATCTGAGGGAGATAGGACAGGATAATTGCTCCAGTTTCCCAGATGAAGAAACAATTTCAGATGGATTAGGTGACTTGTCCAATGTCATGAACCTAGAAAGTTCATGAACGAGGACTAAAATCAGGATAGTGAATGAAAGAAGTTGTGTTTGTTTCACTTTTTTTTTTCTATCCAACCATCTAATAAACATCCAATCTGGGGATTATAGGAACACAGTATTATTCAGTGGTGTAAAACAGGTTTTGTCACTTGCTCACTATGTGGCCTTGGCAAGTCATTTATAAGCTCTGTGCCTCAGTTTCCTCTTTTATAAAAAGTATATAATAATGCTTGCCTCCTAGAGTCACTGTGAGCACTATTATACAATTCATGTAAACATTTAGTATGGTGTTTGACATGTATGAAGAATTAAGTAAATATAAACTATCCATCTTTTAAATTTAAAACATAGAAGATGTGGCTCTTGCCCACAAATGTAAATTCTGAGTAGTACTCTCTGATTCTGTGGAGTCTGCCAAGGTTGTTTTGCAATAGATGCTTTGATACTGAGCAAATTTATTCAAAATAACCAGGAGCCCAAAAATAGAAGACAGGATAACAAAAGGTACAAATCTCAGAGTCCATGATTTGTAATAATTCCTTCCAGGTTGTCTGTTTCCCATGGGGTCAGCAGAAGGCTAAGCGACAATGGGCAGCTGCCACTGTGTGGTGTCTGTTCTTGGGTGTGCCAAACCAAGCCTACTGCTGCAAAAAGTAGCTTTGCTAGTTCCGATTTGCATTCTGCCAGTGACATCGTTTGGGCCTAGTATATTTCCAGTGGGTCAACACCCTCACTCTTGCTAAGTGCTCATGTCAGGCACAGACACTTACCTCTGTTGCTCCCAAGAAGTAAGGAGTCAGAAAACGATGGTGTGTTTGGAAAAACAGGAAGGGAAGAAGAAAGTGGGATTAATACGGAACAGTCTTCCTTTGAAAATAATTAGCTGAAATGGGCAATCAAATAAATATAACTCAGGGGGTGATAGTGGCACATTATTATGCCTGTACCAAATATCACTGAGTTGTTCACATTAAAATGATTAATTTTATGTTATGGGAATTTCCCCTCAAAAATAATTTAAAAGAAGAACGCAAGGTTTAAGAATGCCATGGTTCCAGAGAGACATTTTTTTCCTGATTTTGCTCCTTTGTATTTTTTAAAATAAAATTTTTATTTATTTCAAAAAGGTACATAGATCACACAAAATGTTATTTTAATGTAGGAGGTTCCCATATGCCCCAATCCCCACACCCTCCACTTTTCCCACATCAACACTTTATTCATTAGTGTGGTACATTCATTGCATTTGATGAATACATTTTGGAGCCCTGCTACACAGCATGGATTATAATTTACATTATAGTTTATTCTCTCCCCAAGTCCATTCAGGGAGTTATGGCAGGATACATAATGTCTTGCATTTGTTTTTTGCAATATCATTCAGGACAACTCTAAGTCCCAAAGATGCCCCCACATCACACCTCCTTTTCCCTCTCCCAGCCCTCAGCAACTCCCATGGCCACTGTCTCCACATCAATGATATAATTTCTTCCATTGCTAGAATACCAGTAAGTCCACCCTAATCTGTATTTTCTTCCTCCATCCTGAGGACCCCGGGGTGGTGATGGCCACTTCACCCCTTGCCAGTTGGCCCCTGAGCCTTAGAGATTTTGCAGCACCTACTTCCAGTTGGTTGGACATACCCAGATCAGTTGACAGGGAGGTGAGAATGGACAACCACCACACCAGGGAACTTAGAGTCTACAGCTGCAGGAACGAGAGTCCCATCCACCACAGAGACTTATATTGTCACTGGTCCTGGTTTGATGCTCAAGGAACCTACCGTCATGTGCAATTTGTGCCTCTCCTATAACTTTTCTGCTTCATTCTGCCCACCTACATGTGTGTGCATGTGTGTGTGCATGTGATTTCTTAGAGTAGCTCCTGTGATCCTTGACTGCAGGAAATTTTTCAAACAACAAATGCTAGCAGCTAACCTTTATTAAGCTCTTACTATGTGCCCAGCTTTAATCCTCACAGCAACCCTAGAGGTAGAAATTATTATCATGTCATACTACAGTTGAGGCAAGGGAGCCTCAGAAATATCCCAGAAGTTGCTACAAAGTTAGCCAGCAAGTAAAGTGGGTATGTTAAGACTTGAACACAGGCAGTAAAACCAACTGATGGCTGTCCTGGCTCTCTGCTACATCCACTGACTACATACTCTCTGCCAGGTGCCGTGGAGACACAGAAAAGATACAAAGTGTCTGGCCCTTGCCCTCAACAAAATTACAATTCCAATCATGGAGGGCATCCTAGAGACTGCAAAAGTTCATTTTAAATACTGATTGATTGTTAAGCAAATCTACTCATAATGAGGAGCTCAGAGAAGAGCTGATAATAATAACCACAACAATTATGATAATCCAAGTTGGCTAAGCATTTTTCTATGTGTCTTCCTCGTGTTTCATGAGCCTGATCTTATTTGTTCCTTAAACCAACCCTGTGGGTTAGGTACTAGTACCAGCCTCTTTTAAAAGTAAGGGAACTGCAAGTATCATTCAGGACAACTCCAAGTCCTGAAAATTCCCCCTTATCACATCTCCTTTTCCCTCTCTCTGCCTTCAGCAACTCCAGTGGCCACTGTCTCCACATCAATTATATATTTTTTACATTGCTAGAGTCACAATAATTCTATGGTAGAATACCAGTAAGTCCACTCTAATCTGTATTTTATTCCTCCATCCTGAGGACCCTGGGATGGCGATGCCCACCCCATCTCTAAATGAAGAGGGGGCTTTGATCCCACATGGCTCATAGATGGGACTCTCGTGCCTGCAACTGTAGACTGTCTCGATTCCTTGGTGTGTGATGCTTGTCCATCCTCACCTCCCTGTCAGCTTATCGAATTGCAATGAATGTACCACACTAATGACAGAAGTTGTTGATGTGGGAAAAGTGGAGGGTGTGGGGAGTGGTGTATATGGGAACCTCCTATATTTTTTAATGTAACATTTTGCATGATCTATATATCTTTTAAAAATAAATAGAAAATAAATTTTAAAAAAGGAAGCTGAGGCTCAGGGGGGTAAAATAAATACCCAGCAATTGAATTACTATCTTCCATTTATTGAGCACCTGTTCCTGTTATGTGCCAACTGCCTTGTTAATTGTTTTACCTCATTTACCACTCATAACCATATGGATATAGTACTATTATTGGCCCCATTTTACAGATAGGAAACTGAAGCTCAGAAATGTTATATAACTTGCCCAAGTTCACACAGCTATTAAATGGCAACACTAGGATCCAAACCCAGGTCTGTTCAACCCCAGGACCATTTTCATTTGTTTTCTAGATCCTTTCCCCAAGGCTACATACTCAGAAAACACAATTGCCTCTTTCCATGCACCCATGTTATTTGGCTTTAATTCAGACATAGAAAAAAAGATACAAATAATGGTCTAGACAATAATTCGAAGTATGGAAACATAACCACAGTACGCAGGCAGAGGGGAAGAAGGCAGGAGGATGGGAGATAAGAAGGACAAGGTCTGGAAAATTCTAAAGGAGGTAGGGACTGTTCTCTGTATGCTTCCACCAGAGAAGAGATATTTTGGCTCCATTTATAGCAGAAAAAACAAACTTAAAGCATGTGAAGCACAAAATAGGAATCCTTTGTCAGAATCTGGTTCTAATAAACGAGCCCCCATACTAGAGGAGGCAACCAGGCTGAGGTCGCCTTTGCCCTGTCTACTCAGCAGAATTATGTTGCTCTTCAAAAAAGCCTCAGTTCAGCTCCAACTACTGCACACTGGGAGGGGGTGAGTTTTTCTGTGACCTGGAACTCTTCATGACTTTTGAAGAGAAGGTTGCATCATACCCCCTTTTATTTGCTGCAAACCTGTTTATATTTGTTCTGTTGAGTGCTCGTTTCTGTTCTGGAGGTCATATTGACTCTCACAGGATCAGATCACATGGCTCAGAAGGAGCTGCCACGGACAAAGGGGTCAAGATGGTGGGCTGCCAATACATGGAGCTCCACATGCCCACCCTACTTTACTTAGAGAATTTCTCTTACAGTGCGGAGCCCAGAGTAAGCAGTCTTGAAAAACTTGTGATGGATGTGTGGTAGAGTAATTGAGTCCTAAAACTTTGCTGTTTGTCCATAGGCCAGCAGCACCAGCATCACCATGGAGTCTATTAGATATGTAAAATATCAGGCCCTACTGCAGACCTTCTGAATCAGAAGCCAAGTGTTAACAAAATTCTCAAAGAGATTTTTACGAGCATTAAAATGTGAGAAGCACCACTGTAGGACAGTGACTCAGAACTGAGAAAGGCTTTTGCTCACCTATCTACAGTAGGTCTCTATTCCCTCTGTTTTTCTCAACCCAGTGATTTCAATTCTGGTTGCATGTTATTTGACCTGGGGAGCTTTTTTTAAATTTGGAAATAACTTAAAATTCACAGACGTATTCTAAAAATGGCTACAAAGAACTTCTGTATACATCTCACACAGACTCACCAAATGTTAGCATTTTGCCATACTTGCTTTATTACTCCCTCTCTACATTTCTCTGTTTTTTCTGACCCATATGAGTTAGTTGCAGATACCATGCCCCTTTAAGCCTAAATATTTCACCTGTACTTCCTAAGAACAAAGACGTACACTTAGATAATCACAGTAGTTATAAAGTTCACACAATTTAACATTGATATAATAATATCTCTACAGTCTATAATGAAATTTGGCCAATTGCCTCAATAATATACTATAAGGGCATTTTTTTCCACCTGGAGAGCTTTTTAAAAATACCAAAGCTGTGTCCCTAATTGCACACCAAATAAGACAGAATCTCTGAGGGAGGGGTCTGTGCATATGCATTTTTAAGCTCTATAAGGGATTCTAACGTGCAACCCAGTCTGAGAACCACTGTCCTGTAGGCTTTTTCCGTGAGCTCTTATATCTTAGGGATAAGAACTCTCGTCAGCAGAGTAAATCTTAATTATAATTTGGCCTCAAGTCATGTCTCCTTTAGTCTGAGTTCTGACATTACTAACTGCCTCTGAGGATCCAGGGACCTTTCCTCACTTCCTACTGATGCCATTTCTTTAATGGAAACAAAGTACTCATTTTTCCCATCCCGCAATATTCCCTATAGCTGATAAGTACAATCTTTCTTTATTTATGGAAAACGAAGTCTTGAATGAGATATGCTCTGTGCTGTACTTTCCTCAAAGCTAAACCTAGCAACTTGGCTGCGTGATCTAGAATCTCAGAAGATCAGGAAGGAAAGGCAGATTTTGGGAAGGAAAAAAAGGATATAGCAAATTATTTAAGGTAGAGATCAAATTTCTTTTTGGGATTGCAACAAAGTTTCTCTAACTTTCAACAATTGCTTTCTCACAATGTGGCTGTTTTCAAATTCTCTTGGCTTGGAAAGCAAGCTGCTTAGGGACACAGATGTAGCAAGCTGGGGATGCACTGGACAAGAAGGTAGTGTACAGATGGAGAGTCATTTGAACACCAGCTGGCTAATCCCATGAACCAACAAGCTTTTGTATTGCCTGAAAGAATTCGGGTCACTCTAACTGGTCAGTTCAACTGCTTCAATGTATCTGTTCTGTTTCCTTCCATCAGTAGATAAAGGGGAAAGCTGGTAGGTGTCAGAGGGAGCTGACAAAGGGTTCATGACATTCATAATGGGTACAGAATCATTTCCCAAGCAGCACTATTACCCACCAACCAAATCCCTGCCCCACATCTTACCAAACACTTGTTTCAATACAGCCAAAAGAAGCTGGCTTTATTTAAAGAAGGGCTGTTACAGGAAGCTGCATCCAGATTTGTGTTTGTGAATATATACTGGAAGAAAGTTCAAGCAGGAAAAAGTGGGGAGGCAGGGCAAGATGTCATCTGAGTGAGTGTACCTCACAGTCTCTCCTGCAAAGAGACAACCGAGTGGAGTTAGAGTCTTGCCAGAGTGGGTTGTTTGGGGGGCTTACAAGGCAGAAGGTGTGTGGGCCTCGACTGGAAGAGACAGTGACAGAGGTCATTTTTTCTTTCTTTTTTCTTTTTTTCTCTTTTTCTTTTTCTTGCTTGCTTTGCCCCTCCTGTTTGTCCCTTTTTATTTATTTATTTCTCTGCTTTTTTATTCTTTTTACATTAGGTGCTACAGGGAGCATTTCACATTTGCTGTATTTCCTCATCCTCCATTTCTTCTTTTCTGTGTGTATTGATTTTTGCCACCAACATTATCCCCTTTCCTCTATATCTTTCTATCTTCCATCATTTATTGTTTGCCTCCCATTTTTCTGACTTTTTTTTCTAATACCTTTGTTCTGTTTTCTGTCTTACATTCACTCTTTATACTATTGTCCTTTCTTTTCTCTTTCCCTCTCTCCTGAACACACTGGCCTTTTTTTTTTTTTTTTTTTTTTATTTATTTAATTTCCCCCCCTCCCCTGGTTGTCTGTTCTTGGTGTCTGTTTGCTGCGTCTTGTTTCTCTGTCCGCTTCTGTTGTCGTCAGCGGCACGGGAAGTGTGGGCGGTGCCATTCCTGGGCAGGCTGCTCTTTCCTTTCACGCTGGGCGGCTTTCCTCACGGGTGCACTCCTTGCGCGTGGGGCTCCCCCACGCGGGGGACACCCTTGCGTGGCACGGCACTCCTTGCGCGCATCAGCGCTGCTCATGGGCCAGCTCCACACGAGTCAAGGAGGCCCGGGGTTTGAACCGCGGACCTCCCATATGGTAGACGGATGCCCTAACCACTGGGCCAAAGTCCGTTTCCCCACACTGGCCTTTTAATTCACATTATATTCCTCCCCATATTCAATTTACTGTTTCATTATAGGTACTCTACTTTTCTTACTGTTGTAACTCTACATACTTTCCATGAGTCTAATATCCGTTCTCTTAGATCTCACATGGTTCTTCTGTTAATATTTACTATCAATACTACTACTATTATTCATTTTCTTTTCTTACTCCTTTTGCTTTCTCTAGCCCTAATATTTTCCTTCAAGTAAACTTAGCCAACAACAAGGAAATAGAATAAGAAGAACAAAGTGACAAAGAGAAGACTTAACATGCATGCAAAAACAACAACTAATGAAACTCTAAACTAGACAAAGAATCTAAGCAACTGATTAAAGCCATCAAGATAAAATGATGATCAGAGAGCAACAAAATAACTACAAACCAAACCAATAATCAGGTAAACATACCCCAAAAGAATGAACAAACTAAAAACCAGGAACAGGAGCAGAACATCAAACAAATAATTAAAGCTCTCAAAACATATTAGGGACTAATTTGATAAAGTGAAGGAAGAGATAAAAAATATGAAGGAAACACTTGGAGAGAATACAGAAGAAATCGCAATCATACACAAAAAGATAACAGATATCGTGGTGATGAACAAAAAAGCAAACATCATTTACAATGGCGAAATCCTAAAATCTTTCCCTCTAAGATTAGGAACAAGACAAGGATGCCCATTATCACCCCTCCTATTTCACATAGTCTTAGAAGTACTAGCTCGAGCACTAACACAAAAACCAGAAATAAAAGGCATTCAAATTGGAAAGGAAGAAGTCAAAATTTCACTATTTGCAGATGATGTGCTCCTATATGTAGAAAACCCTGAGAAGTCTACAACAAAGCTTCTAGAACTTATAAATGAGTTCAGTAAAATAACAGGTTACAAGATCAATGCGCAAAAATAATAGCATTTCTGTACACCAATAATGAGCAATCTGAGGAGAAAATCAGGAATCAAATACCATTCACAATAGCAAATAAAAAATCAAATACCTTGGAATAAATTTAAATAAAGAGGTAAAAGACATACACAGAAAACTACACAACACTGCTCATGGAAAACAAAGAAGATCTAAATAAATGGAAAAATATTCCCTGTTCATGAATAGGAAGACTGAATATTATTAAGATGTCTATCCTAACAAAACTTATCTACAGATTCAATGCAATCCCAATAAAAATCAACTCAACATTCTTTAATGAACTAGAGAAACAAATGAAGAAATTTACTTGGAAAGGAAAGAGGCCCCGAATAGTCAAAGACATATTGAAAAAGAAAAATGAGGGAAACGGACTTGGCCCAGTGGTTAGGGCATCCATCTACCACATGGGAGGTCTGCGGTTCAAACCACGGGCCTCCTTGACCCATGTGGAGCTGGCCCAAGCGCAGTGCTGATGCGCACAAGGAGTGCCACGCCACGCAGGGGTGTCCCCCGTGTAGGAGAGCCCCACGCACAAGGAGTGCACCCGTAAGGAGAGCCGCCCAGTGCGAAAGAAAGTGCAGCCTGCCCAGGAATGGCACCGCCCACACTTCCCGAGCCCCTGAGGACAACAGAAGCTGACAAAGAAACAAGATGCAGCAAATAGACACAGAGAACAGACAACCGGGGGAGGGGGGGGGGAATTAAATAAATAAATCTTTAAAAAAAAGAAAAAGAGAAATGGAAGTGGAGGAATCACACTACCTGTCTTCAAAACATACTACAAGTCTACAGTAATGAAAAAGGCATGGTCTTGGCACAAGGATAGACACACTGACCAATGGAACCAAGTTGAGAGTTCTGATATACATCCTCATACATACAGCCATATGGTATTTGACAAGGCCACCAAACTCTCTCAACTGGGAGACAATGGCCTCTTCAACAAATGGTGCTTGCAGAACTGGGTATCCATATGTAAAAAAATGAGAGAGGATTATCAACTCACACCTTATACAAAAATCAATGCAAGATGGATCAAAGACCTAAATATAAGAGCCAAGACCATAAAGACCTTGGAAAACAATGTAGGGTAGCATCTACAGGACCTTGTAATAGGAAACAGCTTCATGAACTTCACGCCCTAAACACGAGCTGCAAAAGAACAAATAGATAAATGGGACTTCCTCAAAATTAAAGCCTTCTGCACCTCAAAGGAGTTTGTCAAGAAAGTCAAAAGAGAGCCTACACAATGGGAGAAAATATTTGGTAACCATATATCTGATAGGAGACTTATATCTTGCATATATAAAGAACTCCTATATCTTAAAAATAAAAAGACAAACAGCCCATTTAAAAAATGGGGAAAAGATTTGAACAGACACTTCTCCAAAGAAGATATACAAATGGCTAAAAAACACATGAAAAAATGCTCAAAATCCCTAGCAATTAGGGAAATGCAAATCAAAACAACAATGAGATACCATCTTACTCCCATTAGACTGACAGATATGAAAAATCAGAAGACTACAAGTGCTGGAGAGGATATGAAGGAATAGGAACACTCATTCACTGCTGGTGGGAATGCAGAAGGATCCAGCCATTCTGGAGGACAGTTTGGTGGTTTCTCAAAAAACTAGCTATAGATTTGCCATATGGCCCAGCAATTCCACTGCTGGGTATATACTCAAGTAGAACTGAAAACCAGGACACAAACTGATATATGCATACCAATGTTCATAGCAGCACTATTCACTATTGCCAAAAGTTGGAATCAACCCAAATGCCCATCAACAGATGAATGGATAAACAAAATGTGGTATATACATAAAATGGAATACTACTCAGCTATAAGAACAAATACAGTACAAATACATGTGATAACATGGATGAATCTTGAGATCCTTATGTTGTGTGAAGCAATCCAGGCATTGCAGGACAAATACTACATGACCTCTCTGATATGAAATAAGTAAACTAAGCTGTTTCAGAGAGCTAAAGACTGGATGATAAACTTAAAGGAAGTTGGGGGATAGAGGAAGGTTGCAAGCTGACACCTACCTGGGTGAAATCTATGATAAGCTGGAAGTAAGTATTTGTACAGGGAAGGGATAAAATGGGGACAAAGGGATACCTTTCGGTGGGGCTTTGTGGGCTTGAGGAGGTCTAGGGATAGGAGGATGGGTAAGATGGCCCAAGAAATTAGGGTTGGGTGGGGGAACATTTAAACATAGGAAATTGTCAGATATGTGGTTGAAATTATAATTTAGAGAAAACTCTTTAGAAAATATAATATGGAAGGTTACCTGTTTAAGATGCTTAAGGGGGGCATCTGACACAGGGCAAGCTTCTAGCGAGTGTGTGAGTTCTCATTTTGTCATAGTGGGTTATATCATTGAGGGGAGACCCATACAATGACAGTGAAGGTACACCCACATCCTGGGGAGAACTGATGTTCTCAAACAGAGGGAATTATAGCTCTTGAGAGAATTAGTGGCTCCCAATGGGTTAGGGCAGTCAAGTATGTTATGTCCTCAACATTGTTGCAAGTATCTCTGAATATGGTCCTGCAAGTAATAAAGATTAATTGTCATGGTGGGCCCCGAGGGGAGGAGGAAAGAGGTTTTGAAGAGATGGAATCAGTGTAACTGTGGGGCAATGGAAGTGTTCCACAAGATCATGCAATGCTGGATATAGCATGATGTTAAATTACACCAAAAATGTATGAAAGTCTATAGGCTAAAATGTAAAGCACAATGTAAAACATAAGATAAGTAAAAATTTAGAAAATTCTATAGTCTAAAATATAAACCATAATGTAAACCCAAATGGAACCATGTCCAAAAGCTATTGTTTCAATATCTGTACATCAGCTGCAGCAAATATAATATGAATATGTAAAAAGATCATTGCTGGGGAGGCACAAAGTGTTTGATGTTGTATATGTGGGAGTACCATATATTGTATATGTGAATTACTGTGATCTAAAGCTTATATGATGACAAACTTAATAACTGGAAAAAAAAAAAGAAAAAGAAAGGATGCAGACACTGAGGAAAAATAGAAGAAATTTCCTTGCTATTGTACATACAGAGCAACAACTGCTGCAGTGATGAAAGGCAAAATGTCAAGAACAAAGCTTTTTCATTTTTTCCTTTTTTGATACCCCAATTTATTTTTCCTGTATTTAATTTTTTCTAAATTACTATGTATTCTATATCTAACCTTGAAACCCATCACTATATTCTATTTTACTCTTATTGGAACCTGGCAATATTTTGGGCTTCCTTTTTGAAGCATTTTTGACCAAGAAATGTTCAGCTACAGCAAGGGAGGAGCACTCGTGTGGGGTGTTATTGGTGGATGGCATATGATTGGGAGGGAGTTTTCCAGGGCATGTATACAGGTTACATAGAAAGGCTTGGATATTTTCATAGTGGTTTCCATTGGAAATAAAAGCTGAGAGAGTGCTGAGTTCCTGGCCAGGGGAGGTCTATCACATTCCCCAAAGGAACAGCAACAATCCCCCAAGTGCAATGGCAAAGACCAACAAAGATGAATGGTCCAGTGATGAGCCCTTGATACTGATGGCTCCAATTATGAGCCTGTATGCCTGAAATATGAACTAGACCTAGAGCTGCGGGGTGCATAAAAGTGTCCTCCAGAGAGCCTCCATGTTGCTCAAATGTGGCCACTCTCTAAGTCAAACTCAGCATGTAGATGTATTGCCTTCCCCCCAGTGTAGGACATGACTCCCAGGGATGAGCCTCCCTGATGCCGAGGGCTTAGTACCAAGCACCACCTGAGGATGTAAGTAGAAAAAGGCCTTCAATAAAGGGTCTACTCAGACTGGCAGGTTATCTCACCCTACATGTAATATCAGGTGTTAAAAACTGCTTTTTGACTTTGGATAAAAGGGAAAATGGAAAGGACAAATGAGTTTATGTGGCTATGAGTCTCCAAAAAAGGCTCAGGAGGTCATCAGAAGGGTAATGCTTATGCATGCCTCAGCAGGGTACCAGAGACAGCCAAGGTAGAAGGGAACCCATGTGCTGGTTCTCCTGAGGGCTGCAGAGACCCACAGGTTCTATGGTCATGGCAGATGGCTCTGGAGTTCAGGGCCATGTCAGTTGGCCCTATTTTGGAGTTTATGTTCCTGAGTGTGATGGAGTTGGACTCAGATATGACCTTTCTACACATGCCTCTTCTGTACTTTTACCTAACCTGTTGTTGGTATTTGGTTTGGTGTACTCAGGAGACCTGAATCTCTAGACTTTCCATGTGACTGCCAGTCCCTGGACCTCAGCAGACTTGTGGCTCCTACCCTCTGGTTTGTTGGACTTACCCTGACCAGCTGACAGGGAGGTGAAGAGGGTCAACCACCACACCAGGGAGCCAAGAGTGCCTACAGCTGCAAGAAGGAGAATTGCATCCACCATCCATGTGGAGTCTAAGCCCTCTCTTGATGTAGAGGGGGACTGGACATAACCATCCCAGGGTCCACAGGATGGAGGAATAGAGTATGGATTAGAGTTGACTTACTGGTGTTCTACTGGGGAATTATTGTTATTAGAAAGGGAAGAAATTGTAATAGTGATGTGGAGAGGGTGGCCACAGTGACTGTTGATGGTAGGGAGACAGAAGAAGAGATATGGTGTGGGGGCATTTTCAGGATTTGGAATTATCCTGGGTGGTGCTGCAGGGACGGATACTGGATGTTGTGTGTCCTGCCGTGGCCCACTGAGTGTACTGGGCCAGAGTGTCGACTACAGTTTGGACCACAGTCCATGTGGTGCAGCGCTGCTCCAGAATGTATTCGCCAGGTACAATGGATGTTCCGCAATGATAGATGAGGTTGTTGATTGGGAGGGTTGGGGTGGCTGAGGTGGGGGGTATATGAGGACCTCATATTTTTTAATGTAACATTTAAAAAAATAAAGAATAAAATTTAAAAAAAAAAGAAAGGAAAGAAAGAGAAAGAAAGAAAAGAAAGAAAGAAAGAAAGAAAGAAAGAAAGAAAGAAAGAAAGAAAGAAAGAAAGAAAGAAAGAAAGAAAGAAAGGAAGGAAGGAAGGAAGGAAGGAAGGAAGGAAGGAAGGAAGGAAGGAAGGAAGGAAGGGTACCTTTGGGCTTCAAAGTTGCTTTGTTTACCTGACAAATCAACTTGCTTTTAGTATGTAATGATATTCTTGAATATTTTAGTGAGCTAGCCTAATCAGATGGATTGCTTTAGCAGATAGTCAATGACAAAATGTTTGTGAGTCGTTAGTGTCTTTCCTCATCCCAGAAACTCAGTAATGTGTCAAATGAGATAATTCCCTCTTGTCCAGAACTTGAGAACATTTTGACTTGTGTTCATACTGATTGGGATCTTAAGACCACGCTAGTTACTGCCAGAGTCCAAGTTGAGGACTCTCATATTCCTAGTCAACTGCTAACAAATTCCTTAATTAGTACCCAGTGTGGACTGCCATTTCAATCTCTAATTGTCTTTTAACATAGGACTCCTCATTTCATTAAAGATTTTGGTCCCTGCTAGTATGACACAATGTGCTTAAATTTATCAAGTATGTATGAATTACACATAACTCAATACTCTTGAAAAATGACAGCTTCTGTAAAGGTTTTCATAGAATATGTGTTTTCACATAGCTTAAATTAAGCTAACAAAATGTTATATGTCCCACTAGAACTATAAAAATGGAATAATATTCTCTCCAACCATTAATTTTCATTCTCTGATTATTTGATATACACCTATGATTACATTTCCAGTTCTATAAGCCATACTCAGATTTATATGTATTTCTATACCTGATTCTTGTCTCATGTTTTTCAGTCTTTTTGCCACTGCCATAGTTAAGATCCTTTGGCCACTTAACTCTCACTTGCTCCTATCACCCTGTTCTAATCCATATTACAAATACATATTTCCTCTACCTTCAGAATAAAATCCCCAAATCCTTAGTTTGACATTCAGAGCCCTACATGATCAGGTGTCAGAGGCTACCAACACCACTCCTAGTCCTAAACTCAGGCTTCCGGGAAAGCCTAATTTGCTGTTATATATGAAGTAAGGTGATCAAACAATATTTTGGAGCACTCATCATGTCACCATAACACTATGTTAGTCACTTCACATCATCATTTTATTTTTTCTTTCCCACAACTCAATGACGTATAATACCCCCATTTTACAGGGAAGGAAATACAGGCCTAGAGATGTTAAGTAACTTGCTCAATATCACACAGCCAGTGAGTTGTGGAGATAGTGTCTGAAGCCAAGCATTTTCCCTCAAGAGTCTGTTCTCTTCATGTCGTCTGCCTAAATATTTTTGAATAGTTTGTCTTGCATTTTCATGCCTTAATATTTTTGTTTATTATGTTCTCTTCTTTTGAAACAACTCTTTTTCCTACTTCCCCATCTCTGCCTG
This sequence comes from Dasypus novemcinctus, assembly GCF_030445035.2. Classification (NCBI taxonomy): domain Eukaryota; kingdom Metazoa; phylum Chordata; class Mammalia; order Cingulata; family Dasypodidae; genus Dasypus; species Dasypus novemcinctus. Next base: position 119,750,824 of record NC_080704.1, on the reverse strand, counting down.
CTGAAATCATGCCCAGCTCAAATGGTACTGCCTCCATGAAGCCTCTCTTGATTTTCCAAAGATAAAATTCACTCCTCCTGGCTCTGACTTTCACAGTCTTGGCTCTAGCATTTACTATCTTGTATTATACGTAGTTTCCTGTACCTATGTTTCTTCCTCCTGCTCATCTCTGCCCTGTTTGGTGAGAGAGCGAGCTATCTATGGCCCTGTAATACTGAAGGCGAGAGAGTGCCAGTCAGGGATGTGGTAGAGGTGGGCAAAGGAGTAGGTGAACTCTAAGCATCCTTCCAACTCAAAGGATCTGTGATCCTGGGTGGCAGTTTCCTCAAGGCAGGGACCATATTTTCCATAGCAATAAGCAGAGTAACTGGCATGTATCTGGGAAAATGCTGAGTGTAGAACTGGCTATACTCTATTTCCCAGTCTTTGTATGTCTCTCTGTTGTCATGTGTGCTTGAAGGTGACACTGCAATGCAGGTGTGGTTCAAGAGCTGCTAAGCACACTGCAATCCTTTCCACATTCCTTGCTGATGAAAAGTATCCTTTATTGTGCTGTGTGAGTTAACGATCTGCATGCATATTTATGTCTGCAGCACTAGGGTACTAGGGCACACTTAGAGGGCATTTTAAAGCATACATGGCTGGGCCCCACCCTTAGTAGGTCTAAGGTAAAACCCAAGAATTTACACTTCCAACAGGTTCCTAGATAATGTTGAAACTGTAGATCCTGGGACCACACTGAGAACTACTCTCCTAGACAATTGCTTCACTCACTCACAAGGAAATGCCTTCTTTTTGACTCCTGTCCAATGAATCTGAGGGGTGGGTTGAGGGTAAGGGGAGTGTGGAAGAGAGGACTGAACTGAGAGACCAAGGTTCTACTGAAGTCTTGGCTTTAGAGAGCAAGTCTAGGCACTATTCTGGGTCTCTAATTTCTTCACAAGCAGGAGAGGGTTGCATCTGGTGATCAATCCTCTGGTTATTTCTAGAATTCAGCATTGATCTGTTGCTTTTGTCTCCAACCCAGTCTTTCAATTTGGGATGCTACAATACCTAAACTATCCAAGTGACCACCCCTGTTCACCTTCACACCAAGTTGGAGCTGATGCATTTGCTTGGAGAGCTCCTTCTACATCATCTTTGTGTGTGGAGCCCAAAGAGTAAAATTGGCACCATCCTTAGAGACCCACATTTGCCATTTCATGACATCTGTGTGCCATTTAAGAGGATCTTTAGCACAGAGGTTAGGGACACAGAATCCTAGAGTCAGTCTTCTGTGTGCAAATCCTGGCTCTGCCACATACTTAGCTAAGTGGCATTAGATATGTTACTTCATCTCTTTTTGTGCTTTAATTTCTCCTTGTATAAAATGGGAGTAATGCACTTCCTAGAGCTGTTGTAAGGAGTTAATGTATTAATAGATGTAAAACACTTAGTATAGTTTCTGGAGCCGATATTATCCATTATTATTACTATTCAAAGAAGAGAGCAAGTACTACATAGCACAGGTCCAATGATCACTACCTCTCTGAAGGAAGGGTTATACACTCTAGGATATTAGGTTTGGGGGAACCGTTAACGATAGAGCAGTATTTCCCAATGTTCAGTCATTAGGGTGCCACCATTTGACTCACTTGTTAAGAATTAAGAAAAATTAAAAGGCAATTTTTCATTACTATAGTATCAAGAAAAATTGCCCTACACATAATATACACATTAATATACATTACAATACACAAAGTGATTAAAATAAAGTTCATCCTTGTACAGCAGCAAAACCTCATGTGCCAGCAGTTGTATGCTCTCTGTACCAGTGAAGACACTGGTATGGAGGTTAAGAACACTCACTTAACTTCATTGAACTCAATTCTCAACTCTAGCCACTTAGTTATTGTGCAGTCTTGAATAAGTTATTTAACATCTCTGAGCTTCACTCACCTCAATTGTAAAACAGTGAGTGTGGCCGTACCTACTTCATGGGGTGGTTGTGAGGACTAAATGAGATAATGCATGCAAGGCATTTAAAATGGTGCCAAGCATATAGTAAGTGCTCAAAAACTGATAGCTCTTGTTACTAAAAAGAGTTTAATGCCTCCCTCCATAACATTAAACAACAGGTAAGTAATGAGAACATTGTGGCCATAGGTCTTCTACTTTCTTTATACCTTCCCACAGTATATAATTACAATAATAATAATACCTTATACATATGCAATATTTTATACTATTCAGAAATACTATCCACTAAATCCCCTTATCCAAAGGATGACAAATATAAAGTATCATCTTTTAAATACTATAAAGACAAGACAAAACACTATTGTGGGTACCTCAGGGTTGCTCAGGATATTCCCAAAATATCATTGCTTTATATAAACCTCACATGTAATAGGCTGGCTCTCCCCCAGTGGAGTATCTGTTTTTACACAGTTGGTAGAAGAGAAAGCATCCTATGCCATGGCTACCACTGAGGAGTCTCCATGAAACCTTCTTGTAACTGACCTGTCTTATTCAGGGGCATATCAGGCCAGGGGGATTCTTCTTATGAGGCACCATTGTCTACAAACTATTTACTACAAACATACCAGATCCCATACATCCAAATACTGCTAACTGAATATCTCAAGAACTTTTGATGATAAACTTAAGCTGAACCAGAAAGATGTTCTGGATTTTTCATCAGTTCCACTTATTCGTTCAAGAAAAATCAACCCATTGCTTTATCTACCAATTATATTTCTCATTAAGGCAAAATCATGATGTCTCATGTTGTAGTACCAGTGCCATACTCAGCATTAATTACAACTCAATGCTCAGAGATGAATAAAGTATTTTCCCCCAACCAACCCTATTATTATTATCTTTATATCATTTATATATGAACATACATAAACAATTAAATGTATAGTAAAAGTAGTGAACTTACAAAGTAAACATGCATAACATCATACAGGTCCCATACATCAACCCTCCACCAACACCTTGCATTGATGTGAGAAGTTTGTTACAAATTATGAAAGAATATTGTCAAAAGCCTACTACTAATCATAGTTCTTATAATACATTTGGTGTATTTTTCCCCCAACCCAACCTATTATTATTTTTTAAATGCATTTTTTATGACAGAAGTTGTTAACTTATAAAACAATCATGTACATGTGCACAATTCACAAACAACACTCCTCCAACAACACACCACCGCTAGGGTGGAAAATTTGCTAAAGATAAGATAATATCATCTGATTGTTACCATGTCCAAAGTGTACATTTGGCTCACATTTTCTGTACTGCCTCATTATCAACATAGTACATCTTTAGCATAGATGCAAGAATATTATACTTTTAATTCAAACCACAGTCCATATGTCACTCCAGCTGTATTTTTCCCATGCTTCTCCATATTCCAAACACCCTGCTGTAGTGATGTACATTTGCTCTAGCTCACAAAGGGCAATCTTGCATCTGTACCACCAACCACAATTCTCATGCACCTCTTGGTTTACTGTGCTATTCAGTTCCTAGAGTATTTGCTAGCATTCTGTCAATTCTACACTATATCTAGACTACCATTTTCAGCTACATCTCCATTTATAAACTAGTTCTTACTCACTATGTGTTACCATCCCCTCTATACATTTCCACACTTCTACAGTAAAGCTAATTAAAACTTCTCCATACATTAAACATCAGTAATCCATCTTGGTCCTCCTCTTATTTCCTTTAAGAATCTACCACCTACTATCATGTCTTGAAGATATTTTCCTACAATCTCTTCTAGAAGTTCCATGGTTCTTGCTTTTATTTTTAGGTTTTTGATCCATTCTGAGTTAATTTTTGGATAAAGTGTGAGACTGGGGTCCTCTTTCCTTCTTTTGGCTACGAATATCCAATTCTTTCAGCACCACTTGTTGAATGGACTGTTCTGCCTGAGCTGTGTGGGTTTGTCAGGCTCGTCAAAAATCACTTGACCATGCATGTGAGGGTCTGTTTCTTATCTATCAATTTGGTTCCATTGGTCTTTGTGTCTATCTTTATGACAGTACCATGCTGTTTTTACCATTATAGCTAGGTAATATGATTTAAGGTCTGGAGATGAAGGTTCGCTTCTCTTTTTTTATAATGTTTCCAGCTATTCAGAACCTCTTACCCTTCGAAATAAATTTGGTGATCATATTTTCAATTTTGTTTTTTAATGCTGGTGGAATATTTATCGGGATAGCATTGAAACTGTATATCTTTTTTAAATTCATTTTTTATATATTAAATTTAAAAAATATGAGGTCCCCATGTACCCCCCACCCCCCTCAGCCCACTACTCCCCCCCATAGCAACATTCTCCTCCATCATCATGACACATTCATTGCACTTGGTGAATACATCTCTGAGCATTGCTGCACCTCATGGTCAATGGTCCACATCATAGCCCACACTCTCCCAGGTTCCATCCAGTGGGCCATGGGAGGATCTAAAATGTCCGGTAATTGTCCCTGCAGCACCAACCAGGACAACTCCAAGTCCCAAAAATGCCTCCACATCTCATCTATTCCACCCATTCCCCACACCCAGTAGCCACCATGGTCACTTTTTCCACACCAATGCCATATTTTCTTTGATTACTAACCACAATAGTTCATGAATAGAATATCAGTAAGTCCACTCTAATCCATATTCTATTCCTCCATCCAGTGGACCTTAGATTGGTTGTGTCCACTCCACATCTATGTCAAGAGGGGGCTTAGATTCCACATGGATGCTGCATGCAATCCTCCTGCTTTCAGTTGTAGGCACTCTTGGCTCCATGGTGTAGTGGTTGACATTCTTCAACTCCATGTTAGCTGAGTGGGGTAAGTCCAATAAATCAGAGTGTAGGAGCTGAAGTCTGTTGAGCTCAGGGCCTGGCTATCATATGGTCAGTCCAGAGATTCAGATCCCCTATCTATATATCTTGAACCCCAGCACCAACTACAATTCTGGTAAAGTAACAGGAAAGGCTTGTAAAAAGAGATCACATCTGAGTCTAGCTCTATCACACAGAAATACCAACTCCAAAAAATGGCCAACTGACATGGCAGTGAACTCCATCTGCCATGACCATAGAACCCGTGGATCTCTTTAGCCCTCAAAAGAACCAATACCTGGGGTTGTATCTACTTTATCTGTCTCTGAGACTCTGCTCAGGTGTGCATAAGGGCAATCCTTCTGACAACCTCCAGACTCTTTTTTAGAGACTCATAAACATATAAACTCATTTGTCCTTTCCATTTCCTCCTTGATTTAGGTCAAAAAACATTTTTAGCTCCTGTTATTATATGTAGACAGGGATATTCTGCTGGTCCAAGTTGAACCTTTTATTCAAGGTCATTTTCTAGTTACATCATCAGCTAGTACTTGGTAGTGATCCCTCGGCTCCAGGGAGGCTCACCCCTGGGAGTTAAGTCCCACGCTGGGGGGAAGGCAGTGCATTTACATGCTGAGTTTGGCTTCAAGACTGGCCACATTTGAGTAACATGGAGGCAAAACTGTTTATCAATTTGAGTAGAATTGACATCTTAATGATATTTAGTTTTCCAATCCATGAGCGTGGAATGTTTTTCCAGTTATTTAGGCCTTTTTAAAATTTCTTCTAACATTGAGTCACAGTTTTCTGAATACAAGTGCTTTACATCACTGGTTAAGATTATTACTGACTGTTTGAGTTTTATCTATCATACTTTATTTTCACCACTCTTCTGACACTTAGTTACTTTTAAAGATATAATCCTCATTTCAAGACTCTCTTCCAGGCCTCTCTCTCCTGTCTTTTCTTTTCAGGCTCTAGCACACCCTTTAGTATTTCCTGAAAATTTTGTCTCGTATTTAGAAATTCTCTCAGTTTCTGTTTATCTGTGAATATTCTAATCTCGCCCTCATTTTTGAAAGACAGTCTTGTTGGATATAAGATGCTTGGCTCGAAGTGTTTTCTCTTGCAGTATCTTAAAGATACCAGACCACTGTCTTCTTGCCTCCATGGTTTCTGGTGAGAAAGCAGCACTTAATCTTATTGGGCATCCCTCATATATTATGCATTGCTTTTCTCTTGCTATTCTCAGAATTCTCTCTTTGTCTTTGTCATTTGACATTCTGATGAGTATGTGTCTCAGAGTTAGTCTATTCAGATATTTTTGGATGGGAGTATATTGTGCTTCTTGGACGTGGATATCTATGTCCTTCAATGGGGTTGGGAAATTTTCTACCTTGATTTCTTCAAATATTTCTTCTGCCACTTTTTCCTTCTCTTCTCCTTCTGGGACAACCATGACGTGTATATTTGCACACTTTGGCTGTGATTTAGTTCCCTTAGACCTTGTTTTATTTTTCCATTCTTTTCTTCATCTGTTCTTTTGTATGTTCATTTTCAGAGGCCATTTCTTCAAGTTCAACAACCCTTTCTTCTGCTTCTTCATATATGCTATTATATGACTCTAGTGTTTTTTTTCCTGTATTTTATTGTTATTTATTTCCCCTCCCTCCTTGCCTCTTGCTTGCTCTCTGCTCTCTGTGTCCATTGCTGAGCTCTTTTGCATTCTTTGCTTGTTCCCTTTTTGTTGCATCGGCTTTCTTTGGCACTTGTGGGTTGGGTGGCACACCATGGTGCTTTTGGGCCAGGCGGCTCTCCACAGGGTGTGGGTGAGCATATCTTCATAAGGACGTCCAGGACACAAACCCTGGGCCTCCCATATGGTAGATGGGAGACCAATTTATTGAGACACAGCCACTTCCCCCAATGTTTTTTTTTCTCTGTCTTTATTTTTTTTTAATGTTACATTAAAAAAATATAAGATGTCCCTACATAACCCCCACGCCCCTCACCTCACTCCTCCCACATCAACAACCTCTTTCATCATCATTACACATTCATTACTTTTGGTGAATACATTTTGGAGCACTGCTGCACCACATGGATAATGGTTTACATTGTAGTTTACACTCTACCCCAGTCCACCCGGTGGGCTATCGCAGGACATACAATGTCCACCTTCTGTCCCTGCAGTACTACACAGGACAACTCCAAGTCCTGAAAATGCACCCACATCATATCTATTCTTCCCTCTCCATACCCTCAGCAGCTACCGTGGCCACTTTCTTCACATCAATGCTACAATTTCTTCCATTACTAATCACAATAGTTCCATAGTAGAATATCAGTAAGTCCACGCTAATCCATACTCTATTCCTCCATCCTGTGGACCCTGGGATGATTATGTCCACTCCACCTCTATATCGAGAGGGGCTTAGATTCCACATGGATGGTGGATGCCATTTTCTTACTTAAAGTTTGTTCCCTAGTGTGGTGGTTGACCTTCTTCACCTGCCTGTTTGCTGGCCGGGATAAATCCTAAGTCAGATGGTAAAAGTTGCAAGTCTGCTGAAGCTCAGCACCTGGTTGTCACATGGACAGTCCAGAGACTCAGGTCTGAGTATACACTAATCCCCAGTGCCAACCACAGGTCCAGTAAAAGTGACAGAAAAGGCATGTGTAGAAAGGCCACATGTAAGTCTAACTCCATCACACTCAGGAACACAAACTCCAAAGAGGGACATCTGACAGGGCACTGAAATCCAGAGTCATCTGCCATGACCGTAGAACCTATGGGTCTCTGTAGCCCTCACGTACAGCCCTCTGTAGCCCTGGTTATATCTACTTTGGCAGTCTAGATAGAAAAAAAGGTAGATCTTACAGAAATGAAAGGTGCAATAAATGAAATTTAAAAAAACATTGGCCAGAGACAGCTAATATTTTTAAAATTTCATTTATTGCACCTTTTATTTCTATAAGATCTGCTATTTTTTCTATGTATGCTTTCAAATTCTTCTTTTGGCTAATCCAATGTCTTCTTAATATTCTTAACATCTTTAGGCATCTCATTGAATTTGTGAAGGAGATTTGTTTGATCATCTATGAGTAGTTGTCTGAATTCCTTTATGTCATCGGGATGCTTATCTTGTTCCTTTAACTGGGCCACATTTTCTTGTTTCTTGTTATGGATTGTAATTTTTTGTTGGTGTCTTGGCATCTGGCTTACTAGAGTATTTATTCTGGGTGCAGTTTTTCTCTTTAACTTAGGGCTTCCTGCCCTTTTTCCCTTGCTGGTTGCACAATAGGAGCCAAGGTTGTAATTGGTGCTATAACCTGTGGAGGCTCAAGCTGCCCTCATTGCACCAGGGACCAATGAAGCTTCTTCCAATTTTCTCCATTGCAACAGATAGGGACTGAGTCACAGGTGTGTGGAATAATCCAAGTCGTGCAGGCCTAGACTGTAGTTGCCCAAAAAAACTGATGAAGCTTCACACCACTTTCTCCCCTGCCTGGCGGGGGGAGGGGGGGAATGGAGCTGCAGATGTGGGCAGCAATCTATGCAGTGCAGGTCCAAGATGACCACAGTTGCCCAGGTAGAATTCCGATTTTCAGTGTGTGTCATGCAAAGAGGTACCTGCAGTTACCTGGATATGCTGGTGCAGGGCCCACCAACCTCCTCCTTTTCAGAGGCTGGGCAGAAGCCAATCTAGGGCTGCAGACTGATCTGGGTGAAAGAAGTTGGTTCGTACCATCACTCTGATTTTTGGTGCTGGCTTTCCATTGGCCAAGGGGCGGAGTCAAAGTGGCAGTCACAGGCCTCTTTCCGACTTGGGCAGATTCACACTCCAGCTCTTCCCAGGGTTATGTCTTAGCCAGCCAAGTCTACCAATCAGTAGCTGAAACTGGCAGTCAGCCATCTCCTCCTCCCCTGTTTTTGGGAAATGGAGCTTCCAATTCCAGCCACAGAATAGCTCTTGGGGCAGCTCGTGTCGCCAGAGTAGGATCATCACTGGCCTCCGTGGTGACTTGGCTGGTGATTTTCCAGAGAGGTTGGTGCAGGTCCCTGCAGCTTCCTCCCTGCTGGAGATGGCACTGGGGCCTAGCCTAGAGCTGCAATCTGATCTGGATGGAAAGAAGCTGGTCCCCACCAGTACTGATATTTTCAGTCTGCGCTGCTTCCCCTCATGCCGGCTCAAAGTTAAGATGGCAGCTACCAGCCTCTTTCTGACTTGGATGGACTCAAACATTAGCTGTTCTCAGGATTATACTTTAGACGGTTAAATTTACTCATCAGTAACTGAAGTTGGAGCCCAACCATCTCATCCTCCCCTGTTTTGAGGAAATGGAGCTTTCAATTCCGGTCGCTGAACAGCTCCTGAGGCAGCTTGTGCCTCTGGTGGAGGATGGGCACCGGCCTCAGTGGTGTGGAGCGCTCTATTTAAAGTCTTCTCTGCAGATTAGCAGTCTCCTCCTTCCATTCCTTCAAGGGTGTTGCAGGATGCTCTTCTGGCCTCCTGGAGCCCCCAAACAGGTACTTCAGCTAGCTCCAGATAGCTCTGGTTGTTTACTAACTGGTCTGTAGCAGGAGTTGACTCTAGGAGCTCCTTACTTCACCACCATCTTTCTGATTGTCCAATCATTATTGTTTTTACCTCACAGTGTGGTTGAGGAAGACTTTATAGGAAGAATAAGAGAAGTGACAATCTGTGACAACTATTTTATAGAATTTCCCTCAACTGAGATTTGTGTTATAATTTCTCATATTTAGATTGAGGTTGTGCATTTTTGACAAGAACACCAAAGAAGCCAAATTTTGGAGGTTGGGATTTTTATTGTTTTGTTCACCAATATATCCCCAGTTCACTAGAACAGTGCCTGGCATATAATAGGTGTTCAGTACTTGTGAAGACAAAGGGACCAGACCACCAGTCATCAAGATTCATGTCTAGAGATGGGACAATTATCATCTGTGAGTTATCAGTTTTGATGGGAGCAGCTTGGCTTTTAGGAAGAGGAATATAAGATGATCGTGATAAGGTAAGGTCACCTATAAGAAAGCTAAACAAAAACAAGTGAAGGAACCTAACTAGCATTATCCTAGTGAGACAAAATTTGAATGTAGAATTTGGACAATGGGATAACAAGTACTTTTTTTACTTTTAAGAATAAAAATATTGACATCCTGGAAAATAAGAGTAGAACACTCAGGCACTCACGGAATTTGTTCCTTTACTGCAGCTACGATAATTTGGCAAAAAAAAAAAAAAAAAAAACTGGCAGAATCAACTTTTTTTAAACTTTGGAATCTAATAAAAATGTATACCAAGGGAGTGCTTAATGAAGAAAAAGGTGGCTAAATTTTGGTAAGAAAGTGTTGTGGCATTTTTTTAGAAGTCATGGGGGATTGAACCCAGGACCTCACACATGGGAGGCAAGTGCTCAAACCACTGAGCTTGCACCCCTGTTGTGGTATTTTTGCTTACCTGCCTACTACCCTCTTTCCTCAGTTTGGCAAAGGCAGCCATGGGGAAATTGGCCCATGTTCCTTATTTACCTTGCTGATGGCAGGGGGTTAATACAGAACTTGTTCTTAAGATATTGTGGTTGTGCATTTTGACCTATCTGGAAATTTTCTGAGGGCTCAGCACAAAGGCTGTCTTTTGTTTCCCCCTCCCCCAAACCGGAGTGGCTTTCCAGATTGCAGAAGTATCTGTCAAAAGATGTAAAAACATCCACTACTTGTGCCTCCTTGGAGAAAGGGATGGTAGATAGCAAAAGACAGACCAAGAGCGCAGGAAAGAGGAGGCTGGGGAAGAACTATCGGGGGGGAATATGGATTTAGAAGGGCTACTGCATGTAAAAGGGAAGCTGGAGTGCATTCCTCATGCCCAGGACTAAACACATGTTTAGAAAACACCTTAACAACGCTAGTTATGCATCTCTGGCAGATCTGTGGGCTCTGCACAAGCATGGAGTGAAGGCTAAGTCAGAATTGTAGGTGGCATGGTTTAATTTTGAAGGGTATGCAAGCTCACAGCCAAGCTGAAAAGTCCAGGAGAGTATTTTTTCCTTTTTGGCTCCAAGCATTTAAGAAAATATCTGTCAAGTCACTGGCTGACACTGAAATAACAGAACAGAGACATCAGTGACCACACACAGAGAAGTAATATAGAGTCTTTGCAAAAATAGTTAGAAATGTGATAAACAAATGGATGACTGCAGTGCTCCACAATCAACAGCAGAAAATCCTGGGGGAAAGGAGCAAATCGTATTTTCAGTTACTACAGTATAATATTAAACAATGAGTAAGCTTACAGTGAAACAGGAACGTATGGTCCATTTACAGGGGAAAAAATAATTGATAGGAACTGTTCATGATGAAGCCCAGACTTTGGATTTACAAGGCAAAGATTTTAAATAAACTTTCTTTAATATTCTCAAGGAGGTAAAGGAAAACATGGACAAAGAATTAAAGCAAACCAGTAGAATAATGTATGAACAAATAGAGAATATCAATAAAAGGATGGAAATTATAAAAAGAAACCTATTAGTAGCCTCCTTCTGAGAGGCTCAAATGTGGCCTCTCTCTAAGTGAAACACACCATATAAAAGCAATAACTTCTCCCCAGCATGGGGCATGACTCCTGGGGATGAGCTTCCCTGGCACCAAGGGATTGCAACCAAGTACCAAAAAACAATGCATCTGGGGAAAAAAAGACATTGAATGAAAGTTGGAAAAACTAAAGACAAATGAGTTTGTACAGCTAAAAGACTTCAAAGTGAGCTGAGAGGCCATCCCAGAGGAAACACTTAGGCACATCTCAAAAGGATTCCATTGACAGCCAAAGTAGATACTACACTAAATAATGAAGCTCCTGAGGGCTATGGAGACATCCAGACATTATAGTCAGAGCAGATGGTTCAGGAATTTAACCCCTTGCCAGTGTGCCCTAATTTAGTATTTATGCTCTCCAGTGTGTCTGAGTTAGACTCAGAAGTGGTTTCCTCCTAACATTATATTGGGCTTCACTTTTCAGGAAGTTTTGGATCACAGAGTGGTTCAAAAATGACAGCGGAGGAATACTGGTATGGGATGTTATTGACAGGGAACATATGGCTGACAGGGAGTTATATAGGGCATGTGTCCAGAGTGCATGGAAATGTTTGGATATACTCATAGTGGAAACAATTAAAAACAACAGCTGGGGGGGGTACTGGGTTCCTGGCCAGGGCGGGCTCTGTCGTGGTCCCTAGGGGAGCAGCGGCAGTCCCCCAGATGCAACAGCAAGGAACAGGAAGGAATGAGGGTCCAACAGTGAGACCCTGATACTAATGACTATGCTTGTGAGCCAATACACCTGAAATAAGAACAAGGCCTAGAGCAGCATTGTGCCTAAGAGTTCCCTCCTGAGAGCCTCCATGTTACTCAAATGTGGCCAGTCTCGAAGCCAAACTCAGCATGTAAATGCAATGCCTTCCCCCCAGCTTGGGACATGACACCCGGGGATAAGCCTCCCTGGCACCGAGAGATCACTACCAAGTACCAGCTGATGACGTAACTAGAAAATGACCTTGAGTTAAAGGTTCACCATGGACCAGCAGAATATCCCTGTCTACATATAATAACAGGAGTTAAAAATGCTGTTTGACCTAAAGTAAGGGGGAAATGGAAAGGACAAATGAGTTTGTATGGCTATGAGTCTCTAAAACAGAGTTTGGAGGTTGTCAGAAGGATTGCCCTTATGCACACCTGAGCAGAGTCTAAGAGACAGATAAAGTAGATACAACCTCAGGTATTGGTTCTTTTGAGGGCTAAAGAGACCCACAGGTTCTATGGTCATGGCAGATGGAGTTCACTGCCATGTCAGTTGGCCCTTCTTTGGAGCTGGTGTTTCTGCGTGATGGAGCTGGACTCAGATGAGATTTCTTTTCACAAGCCTTTCATGCTACTTTACTGGAATTGTAGTTGGTGCTGGGGTTTAAGATAATCTAGGGGATTTGAATCTCTGGACTGACAATATGATAGCCAGGCCCTGAGCCTCAACAGCCTTCAGCTCCTACACTCTGATTTATTGGACTTACCCCACTCAGCTAACATGGAGTTGAAGAATGTCAACCACCACACCATGGAGCCTAGAATGCCTACATCTGAAAGCTAGAGGATTGCATCCAGTACCCATGTGGAATCTAAGCCCCCTCTTGACATAGATGTGGAATGGACAAAACCAAGCCAAGGTCCACAGGAAGGAGGAATACAGTAAGGATTAGAATGGACTTAATTATATTCTATTCATGACCTATTGTGGTTAATAATCAAGAAAATGTGGCATTGGTGTGGAAAAAGTGGCCATGGTGGCTGCTGGGTGCGAGGAATGGGAGGAAGAGATGAGATGTGGAGGCATTTTCGGGACTTGGAGTTGTCCTGGGTGGTGCTCCAGGGACAATTGCCGGACATTTTATGTCCTCCCATTGCCCACTGGTTGGAACATGGGAGATTGTGGGCTATGGTGTGGACCACAGGCCATGGGATGCAGCGATGCCCAGAGATGTACTCACCAGATGGAATGGATGTGTCATGATGATGGGGAGAGTGTTATTGTGGAGTATGGGGGGGGTTTAGAATGGGGACCTCATATTTTTTAATGTAATATTGTTTAAAAAATGAATAAATAAAATAAAATTAAAAAATAAAAATAAAAAAAGAAGTGATTTCCCTAAGCATGACTCTTCTGTCCTTCTATTTGAGCCTATAATTAGTACTAGAGTTGGTAGGTGTACATGCTAGAGACTTAAATTTTTGGCCTGTCCATGTGCCTCCTGAACTCTGAATCTCAACAGAGTTGCAACACCTATTTACCAGTGTTGCAACTAATGGGGAGGAGATAATGGACAAACAACATACCAAAGAACCAAGAGTATCTACAACTGCAAGCAAGAAAGTCCCATCCATCAGATGTATGCAATCAAACCCCCCCTCAACTAATGGTGGAGTGGGCATCACCATCCCAGAGTCCTCAGGATTGGGAAGTGAACTATGGACTAAAATAAATTTACTAATATTCCACTATAGATTTATTGAGATTCTAGCAATGGAAGAAATACCATTGTTGTGTAGGCAGTGACCCATGGGTATTCTGGGGTTAAGAGGGAAAAACAGGTGTAATAGTGGGGGCATTTTCAAGAGTTGGGAAACATCCTGAATGACATTACAATGGCAAATACAAGCCATTATATATTTGGCCATAAACTACAGAGTCAAATGGGAGAGAGTGTAAACTACAATGTAAACTATAATCCATGCTTAGTGGCAATGCTCCAAAATGTGCTTATTTGTTGCAATGAATATACCACACTGATGAAAGATGTTGCTAATGTGGGAAAATGTGGGAGGTGTGGGGAGCAGGGCTATGGGAATCCCCAATATATTCTCTGTAACATTCATGTAATTGAAGTACCTTTTAAAAAATAAAAAAGTGACAAAAAAGGAAACCCAATTGAAATTCTGCAACTGAAAAGTACAATATATGAAATGAAAAATTAACTAGAGCAGTTCAACAGTGGATTTGAGCAGACAAAAGGCACAATTAGTGAAAATGAAGATAGGACAATTGAACTTATAAAATCTGAGGAGCAAGAAGAAGAAAAAATTTTAAAAATTGGAAGGAACCTAAGGGACCTGTGTGACACCATCAAGCATATTAGCATATACATTATGTAAGGTCCAGAAGGAGAAGAGAGAGAAAGAGGCAGAGAGAATATTTGCAGAAATAATGGCCAAAAAAATCCCAATGTTGAGGAAAAACATGAATCTACACATCCAAGAGGCCTGACAAACCCCAAGGAGCAAAAACTCAGAGAGACTCACAACAAATAAACATTATAATTAAATGGTTGAAAGACAAAGACAAAAAGAAAATCAAAAGAAGCAAGACAGGGAGGCAGGGTAAGATGGCATCTGAGTGAGTGCACATTATGGTCTCTCCTGTGAAGAGATGGCTGAGTGGGGTTGGAGTCTTGCTGGAGCAGGCTGTCTTGGGGGTTTGCATGGTGAGGGTGTGTGGACATCAATTTGGAGAGAGAGTGGCAGAGGTGGTGCTTGCTAAAGGTAGAAATGTGGCTTACAAGTACAGAGGACAGAAGCTGTGGACTGGCAGGACCCTTCTCCCTGGGGCTGGCAGCAGTGGTGTTTCCTGAGAATTGTCAGTTGTTCAGTGGCATTCCTGGGCCCCATGGTCCCCGGATGCATGGTCCCCAGGTCCGTGTCCCCTGAGCCCCCATAGCCCGTGTTCCACAGACCTGTGTGCTCTGGGTCTGCAGAATCCTGGACTTCCCTTTCCCAAATCCAGCACTCCCAGAGACCTGGGATTGCCTTAGCCCTCTGGTTTTGGACTGACTCCGTGGGTGAGAGGGATTCAGTAGGGGTGCAGTAGGGGGGCCTGGCTAGTGTGGGTTCAATTTTCTGGTGTTCCCTCCCCCTTTTTTTCTTTTCTTGTGCTTGGAGGAGCACACCGGCTGGCTTGGGGAGAGTCTGGGAAGAGAGGAGTGGTGAATCTGCTGAGAAAGCCCGATTCACCTAAATACCCTGGGATAGGAAACTTGGCCTGGAAGAAGGTGGAGTCAGAGAATCAACAAGCCCTCTCATAGCACACCTAAAGGAGAGGGACTGTAAGAGGTGCTTTCCAAGCCTCCAATAGCATACTTGGGGTTCCTGGTGAGGTGTGGGTGTTCTCTCTCTGGAAATTAAGAGTCACTGTTTTCTGTGCAGAGCTGATTCAACAATGACCCACTTGAATCTCCTACCAGACCTCTCAGGCAGCTTTCCTGCTGCTTGGGAGAGAGGGAAATGAGGAAGGAAGAAAAGGGGGAATGTCAGATCCCTAAGCGTTTTAATTAACTACAAACAGGATTCTTTGCTTGAAACTTTCCCTAATATTTGGTTGGTTTTTCCTTGTTTTCCTTCCTCCTTATCCTCCCAAGGCCCTATTTTCTTTCTTTCTCTTTTTATTTTTCCTGCTTACTTCCCCACTCCCTTTTGTCCCTTTTTTTCTCTTTCATTCTTTCTCTACTTTCTTATTCTTCTTACATTAGGTGCTGCAGGGAGAGCTTCACATTTGCTCTATTTCCTCATCCTTCACTAACTCTTTTCTGTGTGTATGGATTTGGCCACCAACATTATTCCCTTTCCTCTACATCTTTCTATCCTCCATCATTGATTGTTTCTCTTACATTACACCTCTCTTTGTTTGCCCCCCTATTTTTTGACTATTTATTAATAATACCTTTGTTCTGTTTTCTACCTTATATTCCCTCTTTATATTATTGTCCTCTCTTTTCTCTTTCCCTCTCTCCTGAACACACAGGCCTTTTAATTCACACTGTATTCCTCCCCATATTCAGATTTTTATATACTCTAATTTTCTTACTGATATAACTCTTCCTAACTTACATGAGTCTAATATCCATTCTCCTATATCTCACATGGTTCCTATGTTAATATTTACTATCAATGCTACTAATATTCATTTTCTTTTCTTATTTCTTTTGCTTTCTCTGGCTCTAATATTTTCATTCAAGTGAACTTAGCCAACTACAAGGAAACAGAATAAGAAGAACAAAGTAACAAAGAGAAGACTTAACACTCACGCAAAAACAACAACTAATTAACTCCAAATTAGACAAAGAAGCTAAGCAACTGACTAAACCTGTCAAGATAAAATGATTAGCGGACAGCAACAAAAAATTACAAACCAAACCAATAATCAGGAAAACATACCCAAATCCAAAAAACAAACTAAAAGCCAGGAAGAGGAGCAGAAAATAGAACAAGTAATTAAAGATCTCAAAACATATGTTAGGGACCAATTTGATGAGGTGCAGGAAGAGATTAAGAATATGAAGAAAACAATTGGAGAGAATACAGAAGAAATTGCAATCATACACAAAAATATAACGGATATGGTGGTGATGAACAGCACAATTCAAGAAATAAAAAATACACTCTCAGCAAATAACAGCAGACTCAAAGATGCAGAGGAGAGATAAATGATGTGGAAGACAGTACATTTGAAATCAAACAGATATTAGAACTGGTTGATAAAAAGATAGAAAAAATCCAGTAGGGGCTTAGGGACCTGAATGAAAAAACAAAATGTTCAAACATACATATTATAGGCATCCCAGAAGGAGAAGAGAAGGGAAAGCAGACAGAAGGGGTGTTGGAGGAAATAAGGCCTGATAATTTCCCAAACCTATTGAGGGAGATGGATGCATATGTCCAGGAAGCACAGTGCACCCCAAACAGCATAAATTCCAACAGGTCTACCGCAAGACATATACTTACCAAGTTATCCAATGCTCAAGACAAAGAGAAAATACTAAAAGCAGCAAGAGAAGAGAGAACCATCACATACAAGGGAGGCTCCATAAGAGTAAGTGCTGATTTCTCATCTGAAACCATGGAGGCGAGAAGACAGTGGTATGACATAGTCAAGGTAATAAAAGAAAAAAAAATTCCAACCTACAATACTCTATCCATCAAAGTTAGCATTCAAAATGATGGAGAGTTCAAAATATTCACAGATAAACAGAAATTAAGAGAGTATGCCAACAAGAATCCTGCCCTTCAAGAAATACTAAAGGGAGTTCTGAAGGAAGAAAGAAAAAAACAGGAGAGGGACATTTGGAGGAGAGTGTAAGAGCAATTAAAAAGACAAAAACAGAAAAAGAAAATCAAACAGAATATGACAAACACAAATCCAAAGAAAATATGGCTAATATAAGTAATTCCTTGAAAGTAATAATGCAAAGGACAACCACCACACCATGGAGCCTAGAGTGATTACAACTGAAAGTGGGAGGATTGCATCCAGCATCCATGTGGAATCTGAGCCTCCTCTTGACATAGAGGTGCAATGGACACAACCAATCCAATGTCCACATAGAAAAGGTGGCATTGGATTGAGAAGGATTGAGAAAAGTGGACATGATGGCTGATGGGTATGGGGAAAGGCAGGAAGAGATGAGAGGTGGAGGCGTCTTTGGGACATGGAGCTGCCCTGGATGGTGCTTAAGGGGCAATCACCGGACATTGTAAATCCTCACAGGGCCCACTGGATGGAATGGGGGAGAGTGTGGGCTATGGTGTGGACCATTGACCATGGGGTGCGGGGGTGCCCAGAGATGTACTTGCCAAATGCAATGGATGTGTCATGATGATGGGAGGGAGTGTTGCTGGGGGGGGGGGGGAGAGGTGGGGTGGGGATGGTAGGGTTCAATGGGACCTCATATATATATATATTTTTTAATGTAATATTATTACAAAGTCAATTAAAAAAAACCTAAAAAAAAAAAAAGAAAGTAATAATGCAGAATGCCAATGGATTAAACTCACCTGTCACGAGACTCAGACTGGAAGATTGGATAAGGAAATATGACCCATCTATATGCTGTCTGCAAGAAACACATCTTAGACCGAGGGATTCAAGGAGGTTGAAAGTGAAGGGCTGGAAAACAATCTTACAAGCAAACAATAAACAAAAAAGGGCAGGAATAGCTATATTAATATCAGACAAAATAGACTTTAAATGCAAAACATTTGTGAGAGACAAAGATGGACACTACATATTAGTGAAAGGGATAATCTTTCAAGAAGAAAGAACAATCATAAACATTTATGCTCCTAACAAAGGTGCCTCCAAATATGTGAGGCAAACATTGGAAAAAATAAGCGAAGGAATAGATGCCTCTACAATTACAGTGGGGGACTTTAATACACCACTATCAACTTTGGACAGAACATCTCAAAAGAAAATCAATAAAGAAACAAAGACTTTGAACAATATATTAGAGCAGCTGGACCTAATAGACTTATAAAGAACATTACACCCAAATACAGCAAGATATACATTCTTCTCAAGTGCACATGGATCATTCTCCAAGATAGACCACATGCTAGGCCACAGAAAATGTCTTAATGAGTTCAGAAAGACAGAAATCATACAAAATAATTTTTCTGACCACAGTGGATTGAAGCTGGAAATCTGCAAGGGCCAGAGACCCAAATTTGGCAACAAGATTGGAGGTTAAACAACACATTCTTAGAAAAACAGTGGGTCAAGGAGGAAATCTCAAAAGAAATTAAAAACTACCTTGAAACTATTGAAAATGATAACACAGCATATCCAAACTTAAGGGATGCAGCAAAAGTAGTACTGAAAGGGAAATCTATAGCCATAAATTCATACATCAAAAAAAGAAGAAAGAGCTAAAGTTGAGGAACTAAATGCAAACTTGGAGAAATTAGTTAAAAAACAATAAAATAACACCAAATGAAGAAGAAAAAAAAATAACAAAGATCAGAGTGGAACTAAATGAATTAGAAAATAAGAAAGCACTTGAAAAAAATAAAAAAACAAGAGCTAGTTCTTTGAGAAGATGAATAAAATTGACAAACCCTTTGCTAGACTAACAAAGAAAAAAAGAGAGAAGATGCAAATACACAAAATGTGAAATGAGAAAGGAGATATCACCACTGATCCCACAGAAATAAAGACTATCATAAGAGGATGCTTTGAAAAACTATATTCCAACAAAAACTACAATTCAGTGGAAGTGGACAAATTCCTAGAAACACATAAGCAGCCTACATCGAAAAAGAAGTTGACGATCTCAACACACCAATCACCAGTAAAGAGATAGAATCACTCATTAAAAACCTCCCAACTAAAAAGAGCCCTGGACCAGACGACTTCACAGGTGAATTCTGCAAAACATTCTGGAAAGAACTAACACCAAACTTGCTGAAACTTTTCCAAAAAATTGAAACAGAAAGAACATTGCCTAACTCATTCTATGATGTCAACATGACACTAGTACCAAAGCCAAACAAAGACACCACAAGAAATGAAAATTAGAGACCAATCTCTCTAATGAACTGTGACGTGAAAATCCTCAACAAAATACTTGCTAATCGTATTCATAAACACATTAAACAAATTATACACCATGACCAAGTGGAGTTCATTCCGGATATGCAAGGATGGTTCAACATAAGAAAATGAATTAATGTAATACACCACATAAACAGATTGAAGGAAAAAATCACATGATCATATTTATAGTTGCAGAAAAAGCATTTGACAAAATACAGCACCATTTCTTGATAAAAAACACTGCAAAAGATGGGAATAGAAGGAAACTTTCTGAACATGATAAAGAGTATATATGAGAAACCCACAGCTAACATTATTTGCAATGGCGAAATCTTAAAATCTTTCCCTCTATGATCAGTAACAAGACAAGGATACCCACTATCACCCCTCCTATTTCACACAGTCTTAGAAGTACTTGCTCGAGCACTGAGGCAAGAACCAGACATAAAAGGCATCCAAAGTGGAAAGGAAGAAGTCACAATTTCGCTATTTGCAGAAAATATGATCCTATACATAAAAAAACCTGAGAGATCTACAACAAAGCTTCTATAACTTATAAATGAGTTCAGGAAAGTCACAGATTACAAGATAAATGCACAAAAATCAGTAGCATTTCTGTACACCAATAATGAGCAATCTGAGGAGGTAATCAGGAATCAAATACCATTCACAATAGTAAATAAAAAATCAAATACATAGGAATAAATTTATGTAAAGAGGTAAAAGACTTATACACAGATAACTACACAACACTGTTCAAGGAAATCAAAGAAGACCTAAATAAATGGAAGAATATTCCCTGTTCATGGATAGGAAGACTAAATATTATTAAGATGTCTATCCTACCAAAACTGATCTACAGATTCAATGCAATCCCAATAAAAATCAACTCAAGATGGATCAAAGACCTAAATATAAGATCCAAGACCATAAAGACCTTGGAAAGCAAAGTAGGAAAGCATCTACAGGACGGTGTAAGAATTCACACCAAAAGCACAAGCAGCAAAAGAACAAATAGATAAATGGGACTTCCTCAAAATTAAAGCCTTCTGCACCTCAAAGGAGTTTGTTAGGAAAGTGAAAGGAGACCCTACACAATGGGAGAAAATATTTGGTAACCATATATGTGATAGGAGACTTATATCTTGCATATATAAAGAACTCCTATATCTTGAAAATAAAAGAACAAACAGCCCATTTTAAAAATGGGGAAAAGATTTGAACAGACACTTCTTCAAAGAAGATATACAAATGGCTAAAAAACACATGAAAAAATGCTCAAAATCCCTAGCAATTAGGGAAATGCAAATCAAAACAACAATGACATATTGTATTACTCCCATAAGACTGGTAGCTATTGAAAAATCAGAAGACAACAATTGCTGGAAAGGATGTGGAGGAATTGGAACTCATCCACTTCTGGTGGGAATGCAGAAGGATAGAGCCATTCTGGAGGTACAGTTTGGCAGTTTCTCAACAAAACTAGCTATAAATTTGCCATATGACCCAGCAATTCCAATGCTGGGTATATACCCAGAAGATCTGAAAACAAGAACACAAACTGATACATGCACACCAATGTTCATAGCAACACTATTCACTATTGCCAAAAGTTGGAATCAACCCAAATGCCCATCATCAAATGAATGGATAAATAAAATGTGGTATATACATAAAATGGAATACTACTCAGCTATAAGAACAAATACAGTACAAATACATGTGGTAACATGGAGAATCTTGAAAACCTTATGTTGAGTGAAGCAACTCAGTCATTGAAGGACAAATGCTACATGACCTCTCTGAAATGAAATAAGTAAACCAAGTTGTCTCAGAGAGCTAGAGACGGGATGATAAACTTTAAGGTAGTTGGAGGATAGAGGAAAGTTGTGAGCTGACAACTACTTGGGTGAAATCAATGATAAGCTGGAGGTAAGTATTTGTACAGGGAAGTGATAAAATGGGGGCATAGGGATAACTTTGGGTGGGGATGCATGGGCTTTAGGGGTACTAAGGATGGGAAGATGGGTCAGATTGCCCAAGAAATTGGGGAGAAGGTAAGGGGAATATTTGATCATGGGAGATTGCCAGGTATGTGTTTGAAATTGTGGTGCAGATGAAACTCTTTAGAGAATGTAATATGGAAGACTGCCTGTTTGTGATGCTTGGCGGGGGGCATCTGACACAGGGCAATCATCTGGGGAATGTGTGATTGCTCAATTTATCATAGCAGATTATAACATTGGGTGGAGCCACATACAATGAGAGTGAAGGTATACCCACAACCTGGGGAGGAATGATATTCTCAAACAGAAGGAATTGTATCTCTTGAGAGAATTGGTGGCTCCCAATGGGTTAGGGCAGTCGACTATGTCAAGACGTCATTTTTGCAAGTATCTCTGAATATCGTCCTTAAGTAATGAAGATTGATTGTCATGGTGGGCCCTGAGGGGAGGGGGAAAGAGGTGTTGAATACATGGTATCAGGGTAACTGTAGGGCAATGGATGTGTTCCACAAGATCATGCCATGATGGATATAGGTCATGTTAAATTACACCAAAAATGTATAAAAGTCAATAGGCTAAAATGTAAACCATAATGTAAAACATAAGATAAAAAAATTTTGAAAATTGTATAGTCTAAAATATAAACTATGATGTAAACCCAAATGGAACCATGTTTGAAAGCTATTGTTTCAATATCTGTACATTAGCTGCAGCAAATATAATATGAATATGTAAAAAGATCACTGTTGGTGAAGGGACAAAAGGTTTGATGCTTGGTATATGGGAGTACCATATTGTATATGTGAATTACTGTGACCTAAAACTTATGTTAATAAGTTAATAACAAATAGATAAATGGGACTTCCTCATTTTAAAGCCTTCTGCACCTCAAAGGACTTTGTCAGTAAAGAGAAAAGAGAGCCTACACAATGGGAGAAAATATTTGGTAACCATATATTTGATGGGAGACTTACACCTTGCATTTAAGTCTTAATAATGAGGAAAAAAAGAATAATCAGGAAAAAATAATCAGGAAGTTTTGGAATACAGAGAGGTTCAACTTGGTGGGGTAGGAGCACTTGTGTGGGGTGTCATTAGTGGGGGGCACACAGTTGGGAGGGGGTTCTCCAGGGCATGTATACAAGGTACATAGAAAGGTTTGGATATTTTCATAGTGGTTTCAGTTGGAAACGACAGATGAGAGAGTGCTAAGTTTCTGGCCAGGGGAGCTCTATCACACTCCCCAATGGAACAACAACAATCCCCCAAGTGCAATGGCAAAGACCAATAAAGATGGAAGATCCAACGATTAGCCGTTGATACTGATGGCTCTGATTATGAGACTGTGTGCCTGAAATATGAACTAGGCCTAGAGTTGTGGGGTGCCTAAGAGTTACCTCCTGAGAGCCTCCATGTTGTTCAAATGTGGCCACTCTCTAAGTGAAACTCAGCATGTAGATGCATTGCCTTTCCCCAGCATGAGCCATGACTCCCATGGATGAGCCTCCCTGATGCCAAGGGATTAGTACCAAGCAGCACCTGATGATGTAACTACAAAAAGACCATGAACAAAGAGGTCAACTCAGACAGGCAGAATATCTTGGCCTACATGTAATATCAGGTGTTAAAAACTGCTTTTTGACTTTGATAAAAAGGGGGAAATGGAAAGGACAAGTGAGTTTATATGGCTAAGAGTCTCACAAAAAGAAACCGGAGGTCATTAGGGGGTGATGCTTAGGCATGACTCAGCATGGTACTAAAGATAGCCAAGGTAGATGGAAACCCAGGTGCTGGTTCTCCTGAGGGCTGCAGAGACCCACAAGTTATATGGTCAAGGCAGATGGCTCTGGACTTCAGGGCCATGTCAGTTGGCTCTACTTTGGAGTTTGTGTTCCTGAATGATGGAGTTGGACTAAGATATAATCTTTCTACACATGCCTCTTCTGTTACTTTTACCGGACCTGTTGTTGGTGTTTGGGTTGGTATATACTCAGGAGACCTGAAACTCTGAACTGTCCATGTGACTGACAGGCCCTGGCCCTCAGCACACTTGCAACTCCTACCCTCTGGTTTCTTGAACTTACCCTGGCCAGCTGATAGGGAGGTGAAGAGGGTCAACCACCACACCAGGGAGCCAAGAGTACCTACAGCTGCAAGCAAGAGAATTGCATCCATCATCCATGTGGAATCTAAACCCCCTCTTCATGTAGAGGGGGACTGTACATAGCCATCCCTGGTCCCCAAGACAGAGGAATAGAATATGGATTAGAGTGGACTTACTGGTGTTCTGCTGGGGAAATATTGTGATTAGTAAGGGAAGAAATTGTAGTAGTGATGTGGAGAGGGTGGCCACAGTGACTGCTGATGGTCGGGAGAGGGAAGAAGAGATATGGTGTCGGGGCATTTTCAGGATTTGGAGTTGTCCTAGGTGGTGGTGCAGGGATGGATGCTGGACATTGTGTGTCTTGTTGTGGCCCACTGGATGGTCTTGGGGAGTGTGTGGACTACATTTTGGACCATTGTCCATGTGCTGCAGTGGTTCACCAGAATGTATTCGCTGGGTCGAGTGGATGTGCCATAATGATGGAAGAGTTTATTGATGTGAGAGGGGTGGGGTCGGGGGTATATGGGGACCTTATATTTTTTTAATGGAACATTTAAAAGAATATAAAGAAGAAGAAAAAAGATACATTAAAAATAAAATAAAATAAAAAGAAGCAAGACAGAAACAATATACCATGTATAAGGGATCCTGAATAAGATGAACAACTAGTTTTCTGTCAGAAACTATGAAAGCCAGGAGGCATTGGAATGATATATTTATAATGCTGGTGTCAAACAAGAACTCTATATCTAGCAAAACTATCCTTCAAAAATGAAAGTGAAAGGGTGGTCCAGGGATGTAAATGTCAGTTGAAAGAAAGCTAGAGAATAATCTAGGGACTAAATAGCATAGTGAACCCAAAGGTGGATGAGAATGGTGGTTAATAGTATAAATACAAGAATATTCTTCTACAAATTGCAAGGTGGTAAGAATGTGGAAAAGCATGGGAAAAATAAAATTAATGTAACCTATGGATTATAATTAAAAGCAAGACTGTAATATTCTGGCATCAATGTCAAAGATATACGGTGCTAATAATAAGGGGGTATGGAAAAAATACACCAAAGGTATGCTATAGACCATAGTTAGTGGTAATAGTCTGAAGATATTATCTCATAATCTGTAACAAACAATCCACAACAATGTAGTCTGATGTTGGAGGAATGTTGTGTGGGAATTCCACACATGCACATGACTGTTTTGTAAGTTCACAAATACTCTATTAAAAAAATATTTTAAGAATGAAAATGAAATTAAGACATTCCCAGAAAAGCAAAAGGTGAGGGAATTCTTCGCTAATAGACTTGCCTTATAAAAATTGCCTATAAGGAAGTTAAAGGAAGTCCTTCAGGCTGAAAGGAAAGGACACTAGATATTAACTCCAAACTACGTAAAGAAATAAAGAATTCTGGTATAGATAACTACATAGATGAATATAGAAGCCTGTTTTACAGTATTTTTGGTTTGTAACTACTTTTTATGTTTACTTTATGGTGTAAAAGACAATGCATAAAACAATAATTATATATCTACATTAATGAGCATACAATGTACAAATAAATATTTTCTGACATAAACAGGGCAATTGGGAAGACAAAGTTTTCTAGAAGCCAAGTTTTTGTAGCTATGGAAGCTAACTTGGTATCAATTCAAACTAGACCATTATAACTCTTAAGATGTTAATTGCAATATGCATGGTTACCCAAAGAAAATAACTAAAATATATACAGAAAAGAAAATTAAAAGGGAATCAAAGGGTACACTAGAAAAAAATATCAATCAAACACAAAAGGCAGTTTTGGAGGACTTGTGGGAAAAGATGACATAAAAAAACAGAATGAGAAAATATTTGCAAATCCTATAACTGATAAGTGTCTGATATCCAGAATATAAACAAACACGCAAATTAAAAATTGGATGAAGTAGTTGAATAGACCTTCCTCCAAAGAAGATATACCACATGATAAGCACATGAAAAGATGCTCAACATCATTAGTCATTAGGGAAGTGCAAATCAAAACCACAATGAGATACCACTTTATACCCACGAGGATGTCTATAATTTTTTAAAAAGGAAAATAATAGTGTTGGTGAGGATGTGGAGAAATTGGGACATTTGTACATAGCTAATGGGTATTAACAACCCATTATGTTTTAGCAACTGTGAAAAACAGTTTGGTGGTTCCTCATAAAGTTAAACATAGACTTACCATAAGTCCCAGAAATATCACTCCCATATATATACCCAAAATAACTGAAAATGGGTACTCAAATCCTTAATAGCTCTATTCACAATAGCCAAAGGTGGAAACCCAAATGTTCATCAATGAATGAATGGATAAACAAAGTGTGGTGTATACATACAATGGATACTATTTGGCCATAAAAAGGAATGAGAGGGCAGATGGCCCCTCTTTGGAAATGGTGTTTATGTGTGATGAATCTGGACTCAGATGGGATCTCCCTTCATAAGACTTTCATGCTAATATGCTGGAGGTGCAGTTAATGTTGGGGTTTAAGATATATTTAGGGGATTTGAATCTCTGGACTGACAATGTGATAGCCAGATCCTGAGCCTCAACAGACTCCAGCACCTACAATCTGATTTATTGGACTTACCACACTCAGCTAAGATGGAGTTGAAGAAGGACAACCACCACACCATGGAGCCTAGAGTGATTACAACTGAAAATGGGAGGATTGCATCCAGCATCCAGGTGGAATCTGACCCTCCTCTTGACATAGAGGTGCAATGGACACAACCAATCCAATGTCCACATAGAAGAGGTGGCATTGGATTGGGAAAAGTGGACATAATGGACAAAGGGTATGGGGAAAGGCAGGAAGAGATGAGAGGTGGAGGCGTCTTCGGGACATGGAGCTGCCCTGGATGGTGCTTCAGAGGTAATCACCGGACATTGTAAATCCTCACAGGGCCCACTTGATGGAATAGAGGAGAGTATGGGCCATGATGTGAACCAATGTATATGAGGTGCAGAGGTGCCCAAAGATGTACTTACCAAATCCAATGGATGTGTCATGATGATGGGAACAAGTGTTGTTGGGGGGGGGGGGGAGAGGGGGGGTGGGGGGGTGGGGTTGAATGGGACCTCACATATAT
Source organism: Dasypus novemcinctus (assembly GCF_030445035.2). Lineage (NCBI taxonomy): Eukaryota > Metazoa > Chordata > Mammalia > Cingulata > Dasypodidae > Dasypus > Dasypus novemcinctus. The sequence goes on along the minus strand of NC_080704.1, from coordinate 119,723,826 downwards.
ATTTTTAATGTAATATTATTACAAAGTCAATAAAAAATAAAAAAATTTAAAAAAAAAAAAAAAGGAATGAGATATTGACACATGCTGTAATGTGGATGAACCTCGAAAACACTACGCTAAATGAAAGAAGTCAGACAAAAAAGGTCACATATTGTATTATTCCATTCATATGAAACATCCAGACTAAGTAAATCCCTAGAAACAGAAAGCAGATTGGTGGTTGGCAGGGGCTTGTGGGAGGAAAGTTTGGAGAGTAACTGCTTAATGGGTACAGCATTTTATTTTGGAATGATGAAAATATTTTGAAACTAGAGGTGGTGCTTTCAAACATTATGAATGCACTAAATGCAAATAAATTGTTCACTACAAAATGGTTAATTTTATGTCTTGTGAATTTCATTAAATAAAAAAACAATATCAAGAAATAAAAATAAAATCCCAATACTTTACTTTGCATGTGTAAGTGCAGTGGTTCAGTCTACTAGCTCTAAAACCATAATGCCTCAATTCACACTCTGACTCTGCCACTTATCAGTTGGGTATTGTTGAATAAATCCCTTAAACTCTTTGTGTCTCATCCTTCTCTTTTATAAAATGGAGATACTATTAATATATACCTCATAGGATTGTTCCAAGGATTTATCTACATAATACATGTAAGAATCTTAGAGCAGTTTCTGAAATATTCGTATCACTCATTAAGAGTTATTATGTAAAGTTCTGTACTTTCTAAACCATTGAATAGATATATAATTAGATATTCATAGAAACCCCTTAGTATTGGAGATGATTGCTTTCCTTGATTGACAAAGGAATTGAGGTTCAGAGAAGTGAAAGTATTTATCTGAAGTCTTCTAGCTATTGAGTGAGACAACTGGGAATAGTATATAGGTTGTTAGTCTCCTAGTCCAGTGCTCTCTTTTTTTTACTGCCTTATATAGAGAATATATTCTCACCAAATGCCAGTAGTCATAGAATGAGAAATTGGACTTAGATTGGACTCTGAGTATCACCATCTTCTTTGTATGGAACAGGACCTGGGACACTGTAAACCTCCTAGTGTTTTACAAATGAGAAACAGTGCTAAGATAGCCCAACAAGTGTGTCTGTAACAATGGATATACTGACAATCACAAGCAGTTTCCACCTTACATAAATAGGGCTCCCAGGGAGGCTGTTTGGAACAAGGAAGGCATTTTCCCAAGGAAGTATCACTGTAAGTGGCAGTACATCCAAATCAGCCTACCAAACATACTTAAAGAGAGTGCTGCTACTACTGCTATGAAGTCTAACCCATAGGCTTTACAGGGGAGGGGGAGAGGAGAACGATACAAAGCTGGAGAGATGGGCAAAGGCCAAATTATGTGAGGTCTTGATGGCTTAGGAGGAAGGTATATTGAGAAGCCACTGGTGGCTTCTAAGCGGAGGACTGATATCAGATTTACATTTTAAAAAGAGCATAATGATGCTATAATAGGGAACCAAGTAGAGTGTGATTCTCTAATGAGGCAGATTTGTGCTTGAATCCCAACTATATACCTTCATAGCTTGAATCCCTTCTGTTCAATGGAGACAAAAATAGTACTTACCTCACAGGACTATAGTACAACAGAAAACATATGTAAGATATTTAGTCCAGTGATCCTATAGTGGGTGTCAGGATATGCTAGCTGCAATTATTATTATCAGTAGTAGTAGTTGTAGTAGTAGTAGTTTATCATTGTCATACCCTTGAGAAACTGCACGGGATACCTAAATCAGGTCTTAGGCCAATGCTGGTAGAAATTAATATTTTGGAATCCTAAACTTGACACAATGGTGGAATCTCTAGAAGAAAGGTGAGTTGATGGAAAAGGCCTGTCTGGGATTGCTGCCAACTAATTGTGGAGATTTCCCTCTCTACTCTTCCAAGCCCAGGATATACCCTTGCCTCTGGTTATGTCCCTCCACAAAGCTGTGTATGAGCATAGAGTGTAATGTTGGGAAATGCATAGAAAAGGAAGTGTTTTCTCATCTTGTGTCACTTCCAAGATTCCCCAAGGGTCCATTCATCCAAAAGTTGCTGAGCACCTCCTATGTGCCAGCTTGGCCCTGAGCCATAGCATTTTTCTAACAACAGCTGAGTCGGAGGCACCATGGGGAAGCCCCCTGGGTGAACCCATAACCTTACATGGGTGGGGGTTGTGCAATCCAGGAACTGGAATGGGGCAGGTGCCAAGGCTTCTTCTGGTCACTGCATGGTCATGGACTTCTTCTTGGACTTAGATTTAGCTGCTGTTTGGCACAAACTACATGAGATTATTAATTACCCTCCAGCCAGCAGGAGTAGGCTAGGATACCAGCGTGGCATGTGTCTCTCATGAACCCTGCACTGCAGATAGTCCATGCCCAGCAAATGGTGATGATGCAAAGGGGTTTCTCTTTTGGCACACTCCTGAGCTCTGTGGTCTTCTCTGGCTGCACCCATTTCTTATATTCTGATGGCCTTTCTGCTGCCTGGAACAGGTGACTACAGAGACATAGCATGGCCTCTTGGCAAAGAGAGTTGTGTTGTGCTTCAGCAGTCTGGGTCTGGGGCGAACTTTGTATGCCAGGAGTGTGACTGGAACTAAACACAGGATGCTACCGAATTCAGGGGCCAATTTATTCTGCTATTATTTCTTACTCAACACTTCAACATCTACTTTCATTCATTCATTTGATCATTTAGTTATTCATTAACATTTGTTGAGTGTTTACTATGTGCTAGGCACTGTTGAAGGCTCAGGGAATACACAAGATATTGTCCCTGTTCTCAAGGACCTTACCTTTTAATGTGGGAGATTGGATCATTTTCATTAGAATATTAATTTTCCCAGCTACATGGCTAAAACCCTCTTTTTACCCTAATTCTCACTCCAGATACTGCTACTGTCTCATAGTTCTCTACTTCATTTATTAAAACCTGGAAATAGATGTCTATACTCATTGTATCCAAATGCTCTCTATTCTTTACATCTTGAACTCACTTTATTCACTGTTGTGATCAAAATCACCAGTGACCTCCATGTTACAAAATTCAGGGGTTAATTTTTGGTCCTTGTATTATTTAACCTATTGGCAGCATTTGACCCAAGTGACTACTGTTTCTTCCTTAAGTCATTTTCTTCTCTTGGCTTCCAGGAAACTATAATATTTGGGATTTCTTCTTTCTTTTCTGGCTGATCCTTCTCAGCCTCCTTTTCTTAGTCCCTTCTACCCAGCCTCTAAACTTTGGAGTGCTTTAGGGCTCAGTCCTTGGACCTCATCTCTTTTCTACCTGAACTTGTTCTCTAGGTGATCTCATCCAGTCTCATGGTTCCCAAAGTTGTATCTCCAGGCCAGATCTCTCCTATGAACTCCAGGTTTGAATATATAACTCTCTACTTGACATCTCGATGTCTAATGTGCACCCCAAATTTATCAAATTCAAAACTGAGCACTTGATTTCTTTTTTGGAGCAATGAAAATGTTCTAAAATTGAATTTAGTGAGGAATGTACAACTCTGATTATAGCGAGAGTCATTGACTGTATGCTTTGGATGGATTGTATGGTGTGTGCATAAAACTACTTTTTTAAAAAACTGAGCCCTTGTTATTTCCCTCTAAAATATAGTTTTCCCACAGTCTTTTCAATCTCAGTTAAATGGTAGTTCCATTCTTCCAGATGCTCAGGTCAAAAACCTTGGTGCCCTTCTTTGATTGTGCATTTTGTCTCATGCCCAACATACAGTGTGCCTGCAAATCTTGTATACTCTACCTCTTAAAATATATACATATTTTTGAACATTTCTAGTTTCTTCTCATCACCTCTATTACTACCACTTTTGTCCAAGCTACCATCCTCTCTCATCTGTATTATTGCATAGCTTCCTAGCTAGTTTTCCTGCTCCCACCCTTGTTTCCCCTTCAATTTATTCTCAACAAGGCAGATAGAATGGGCCTATCAAAATCTAAGTCAGATCATGTCATTCTCTGTTTGAAACACTTTAATGAAACCCTGTCACTAAGAGTAGAAGCCAAAGACCTGATAATAGCCTACAAAGATCCACATGACTTGACCACACATTACTTCCTTTTTCCGCACCACTCTTCCCCTTCTTCTTGACTCATCAGCCGTACTGTCCACTTTGCTGTTCCTCAAACACACTAAACCTCCGAGTCTTTGCACAGACTCTTCTCTGACTTAGGATGTTCTACATCCAGATAGCTTCAGGTCTGGATTCCTCAGAATCTTAACTTTCGGTCGTTTAAGTCTTTATACAAAATTTACCTTCCCAGGTGACATTATCTAAAACTTTTCTCCCCACAAAAAAATGTTTATATCTACATTTTCTGCTTTATTCTTCTCTTTAGCACTTATCATTATCTAATATACTATATATTATTTACTTATCTTGTTTACTGTCTGTCTTGCTCACTGGAATGGAAGTTTCATAGTGGTTAGGTTTTGTGTTTATTATGTCCACAGTTTTATTCCCAGTATTTGCAGTAGTGTCTGACTTATAGAGGGAGCTCAATAAATATTTACTGAATACTTCAATGAATAAGAAAAATAATTCCAACTTGTGATAAGTGTAAGAAGGAAATAAAAAAATTGATAGATTAGAGCAGAGGCTGTCAATCTTGGCTAAACACTAGAATCACCTGGGAATCATTTAAGAAGACAGATGGTTAGGTCTCACTCTTGGAGATTAAATTTCTGGTGGAACCATAAAAGAAGCAGAAAAAAGTTTGATTTGTTCTTAGAAAAGAAGGCTGGTGCAGGTGGTATAGAGGGGCAAGGGAAAGAGTAGAACTCGACGGTTTTGGAGGGTTTTTCAGGGGCCAGATTATGCATGGCCGTATAGGCCATGGGAAAGAATTTGGACTTTGTACTACATTAGATGGGAGCCCTTGGAGGGTTTTTGAGAAATAGAGTCACATGATATGATTTACTATTTTCTAAAGATCCATCTGACTGCTGTATGGAGAGCATGAATTGAGGCAGGGAAACAATTTAGGAGTCTATTTTTGTCATCTAGGAGGGACTTGGTAGTGGTCTGTACTGGGCTGGTGATCTAACATTATCCCATTCTGTTTATTGCAGATGCCTGAGAGTGGTGCACAAGTCCATTCTGTTTAGGTAAACATACACACAAGGCCATTGTTTCCTGGAAAACATTCCAAAGCTAAGATTCTGTAGTTTGTTAGTTCTGTGATGAGCAGCTCAATGGTTATAGTACGTATGTCTTGACCTTGTCTAAGGAAAGACACAGTTGGTCAGTTAATGGAGGAGATGTTTTCTAATCAGAAAGCAGCCCAAGCATAAAGGAGCTTAGAAAAGAGAGAAAAAGTGATGGCAGCATTAGAGAGAGAGAGAGAGAGAGAGAGAGAGAGAGAGAGAGAGAGAGAGAGAGAGAGAGAGAGAAGAGAAACATACAAGGGAGCTTATAAATTAGAGGGGGAGATAGATGATCAAGTCATGAAAACAAATAGTAATAACACAAGATACAATGAGGTAAATACCCAAAGTGAGATAAAATATTTTAATAATTGCTATAATTTATTTAGCACCCAATTTGTCCTGAACACTCTGTTTGGTGCTTTACATAAGCTCTCATCAAATCATCACAACAACTCTATGGAATAGATCATGCCATTACCCATGATGTGAATGATAATAATAGTAGCTAACATGTATTAACTGCTTAATATCATCCAGGCATTGGCTAGGTATTTTGTAATATCTCATACAAGCACATCTTCAATCTAAGGATGAAGATGACTACAACTAGAAAGGATGCGTGACTTATCCAGGATCACAGAGCTAGGCAGGTGCAGCACAGATATTCAAACATAGGTTTGACTCTCAAGCCCAAGCTCTTAAAGTGTTCTGAGAGTTCAAAGCAGATAGTTTCTATTCTATTTTGTTCTGGGAGGTGCATGTATGCTGGAAGGAAGACTCCATGGAGGAGTAATGATGTGAAGATGGGAAAGCAGGGAGACTATTCAGGGTCCAGCAAGTAGCCTTACTTTGTTAAAGCAGAGTGTCCGATGGGGAAGATTAGCTCAATGACAGCCCTTTCCCTTCTTGTTCCTAGTTACGTCACCTGGGCCAGCAGGAAATGCAAACTCCATCAATCCTGCCTGTCACTCACGGCTTGAGCTTGGGATTTCTTGGTCCTTTTAAGACCCCCAGAAGCTCAAACAGCCTTAAGTCCACTCTAAAGTGGGACAGAATATAGAATTTCAATCTGAAACCATGATGAGTGGGGAGTTGGCATCTTTCTCACCAGTTCTTCTTTCTTAGGGAGAAGTAGAACTTGGGAATTTAGAATGTTGACAACAAGATCTGAAAAAGACAGGAATCCATAGGAACTGGCATGCAACACCCAACACAACATCTCATCAAGCCAGCAAAGCAAGTTCATCATGCAACGCTGTTTTTAACTGCAAAAATTTGGCTAACAATCTGAATGCCCATCATTATGGGATTGATACAATAAATAATGAAACATCCTGAGAAGAGCACATTGTGCCACTGCTAAAAAAGATGAGGTAAAACTATGGGTTCTGATGAGAAGAGATGTTACCAAATGGTTGTTAAGTTAATAAATCTGGTCACAAAGCAATCTCTATAGTATGATTCCATTTAAATCATAGATCTGTGCTTTTCCATATGCACAAAACTTTTAAAAGCAGTTATCTGGTAGGATGTCAATGTACAGAATTACAGAACTATTTTCTAATTTTTATAATTGGCTATGCTGTTGACCTTTACAACAAGCCAAAATTACTTTTGGAATTGGAAAAAAAGCAGTAATAGCTTTTCTATCTTGAAAAACAAAAAGGCTCCATATTGCATCACCCTACATCCTCAACCATCCTGTCTTTTTAACAACAACGTTATCTTGAATTTTGCTATGCATCTGAAATTGTCTACTGTAAGTTTCTCATAAATGAACTAAGATGAAACAATAACATATTAGCCAGAATATAATACAGGCAAATGAACTGGTATTTGATTAAATAATTTTGTCCAAAGCATAAGTAGCAACCAGTAGAAAGGTCTCTAGAGAAAGGTCATGGGGTTTTTCCATTTTTATTAATAACTTAGATGAAGAGACAGAAAACATACTTACCACCTATGAGGATGACTCAAAGTAGTTGAAGGACAAACTTGAGATTCAAAATGAGCTCAGATGGACTGGAATACGGGCTAAAACAAAAAAGGTAAAACTTAGATAAGATAAAGATAAAATTCCTCAATGAAAAAAATTAAATTCCATTATTGTGAGGGTCAGAATACAGGAAGTATGATTTGGCAGCAGCTCACATGAAACAAACAAACCTGCATAATTTGAGCCAAAAGTATAATGTAGCTAAATTATTCTGCTGCTAAAAGTAGAACAAGATTTTAGGCTGTAATAATCAAAGTATAGATTCTAGATCCCAGAAAATAATTGTAGCATTACAATCCCTGCTTTTACCTCCTGGAGGTTCCTGTTCAATGACAGACACCATATTTTGATATCACTAAGAAAGTGGAACACCTCCAGAGGAGGTCCACAAGATTGGCAAAGGATTTTGAAACCATCCCACAAAAGAAGTGGCTCTTGAAGGATCAGGAACAAGAGACTCGAAAAAAAGAATAGTCAGAGGACATATAGAAAACCTATCTGCTTTTGAATCTCGAGTGTTTTTGTATGGAAAGTATGTATTTATTCTGGGTTGCTCAGGTGACAGAACTAGGGCTACTGCCACCCAATGGCGACAAGGTGGCAGATTTTCAGTAAAACTGTCAAAAACTTTCTACTTCAGAGAATCCTGTGAGATGCTGAGCAAGCTGGTGAGGCAGTGACTGTATAAGCCAAGGCTGGTTAAAGTGATGTCCAGTGACAGAATTACACCAACGGGTCCGTTTTCAGCTCTAAGAGTCACTCTTTTCTCTATTCTCTGCACCATGCTTTCTCTCTGTGTCCCATTCTGGACCAATAAGTGCTATCCCTGCCATTTACAGAGGTAAGGACAGCTCTGTAGAATTTCTGGGGCTACTGCCTCTTGTTTATTATTTATTGTCCAAGGCCTGTAAGGGCAAAATCCACTGCTTATAAGAGGGCCAAATCGCTGATGTAAGTTAAATCATGCCCCTCCCTGGACAAAATCCTCCTGTGGCTTTCCATCTCACTACTGTAAATAGAAATGTCATCATTATGACCTACAGAGAGTTCTAAGTCAGCTGGTCCCTGTGAATTTTCTGACCTTCTGTTCTACTACTCTTCTCCTTATTTACTTCAATCCTGCTGAATGATTTCCCTGGCTGTTTCTCAAAGCCAGGCATGTTCCTAACTCAGGGCCACTCCCTGTGTGTTTTCTGCCTGGAATGCTTTTCCCCTAGTTATCTGCAGCATTTGTCATCCCACCTTCTTCAGGGCTGGACTTAAAGACTACTGTCTCAATGAGAGCTTACCTGATCACCCTCTGTAGAAATGTAGGCTTTGCAGGCACCTCCACCTTTCCCCACCAATTCTGGACTCCTTACCAGGCATCTTAATTTTTCCACATAGTACTTAATATCACTTAACATACTATCTATTTTACATATTTATTTAGTTTTTTTCTCTCTCTCTATTGGGCTATAAGCTTTTTAAGTGGAAGAAACACATCTGTCCTGTTTGTTCTTGTATCCCAGCCCCTGGAGCAATGCTTAGCACATAATAAGTGCTCAGTAAATATTTGTTGAATGAAATGATCATTGCATCCCAAATCCATGGCATTTGCTACAGTCTTGATTTTATCAACAAAAAAATTTAAGAAATAGATCCCAAAATAATATCAAGGGTTTGTGTCTTAGTAGGAAGATCTGGGATGATTTTGTTTAATTTTCTTATTTCCCCAAGCTTGTGTTATGCAGTCACATTATATTAATGATCAACTGTTCATAATAAATTTAGTAGGCGACATTTATTGAGTGTTAACTATGTGCCAGGCATTGTGATAAGCACTTAGATTAACCCATTTAATTCTCACAATTGCTCTCTTCAATTGGCACTACTATTATTCCCATTTTAAAGACAAAGAAACTGGGAAGTAGGGAGGTGGGAGGTGATATAACTTGCACAAGGTCACAAACCAATATAGGCAGATCCCAAAGCTCATGTTGTTATCCCTTGACTATAATAAAAGATGACTGATGATGATGATGATGATGATGATGATGACAGCTAACATTTATTGAGCACTAACCACATGTCAGGCACTGCGCTAAATGTTTAACACATATCATCTCATTTAGTGCTGATAAAGTAGGAATTATTATGCCCATACCATAGAACTAGGCTCCCCCACAATGTAATAAACCTCACTAACAGTCCCACTTGGCCTCTGTTTTGGTTTTCATGGGAAAGATGCTTTGATTCCTTCTTCTGTATTCCAACAAAGTGGAGAAGCTGGAGAAGTGATAATTAGCCAGTCCCTACTTGAATCATCTGCTCCTTGCAGATTGGGTCTCCAGAATACCTTGTGATTTCAGCCTTAACTTGTACTGATGCCCCTGCCTAGAATGTCCTTCTTCCCTCTGCCAGCCCAATCTGATGCAGTTTTTTCCAAAGCATAGTTCAAATTCGTCCCCTTCCAGGAAACCTTCCATGACCATCTCCTCCCACTCTGATATCTTTCATCATGCAGTCTGTATCACTTATTCTGGCTTTGTGGTGTTGGCTCTCTTTCCAATCACATATGTCCATTCTTTTCAGACTATAAGCTCATGGAGATCGCTCAGCTCTGTGCCCCTTGGCATCCTATGAATACTGGTATGTTAGCTTGCACATAGTAAGGCCTCAAAGACTATTTTACTGATTTAATAAAGACATAACACCTTCATTGTTGTAAAATGGTTTTTTTCAAGATTTTTTCATGTATATTATCTCACTTTAGCGTCACAAAAGCCCCTAAAGATAAAAGAGGCAGATATTATTTTTCTCATCTTACAGTTAAGGAAATGGAAGGCCAGGGATATGAAATAAGTTGTCTCAGATCACATATATGAGAATCGAGACTATTCTTTTAGACTCCGAGCCCCATCATTTTTGCATTAGACACTGATTCTACTGGAAGTCACCACAGACTGGGAGCAAAGCTAATAAAAGTCCTATAAGGACCTTGTCTTGATTCTATGATTTATTCACCAGAGCAAAAGCAATAAAGTGCACCAAGAGGCAATATCCACAGTTGAGATAGGGAAGGCAAATAAGTTCATATACTCCATGGTGAGAAGTGCCTGGGGTTTATCAGATGGGTGATGAAGACTCTGTTTTATTCTTTGGGAGGTTGTGAAAGTGGACTGAACACAATCCTCTACATAGGACAGATCCGCTCAACCTTCAGCAGAAGGCAAGCAGCCCAGCAGGCAGAATGGTGAATGTGAGTGTCAACTAGGAGGCAAGGTATCTGGGTTCAAGTTGCAATTCTGCTACGACCTAGCTGTTTGACAGAGAGGAAGGTACCCAACTTCTCTAAAGATATCAATGTACAAGGCTTCTCAAGGCCCTAACATTCTTAAGCTCTATGCCAGAGGTCACAAATTGGTTCTCCATAGGCTACAATTGACTGGAGCCTGGTAGTGGGTGCACCATTTAGACGGACCATGTGGCTCCTTCTTGGGCAAAGAGAAACAGGTCAAAAGTTAGGGGTGCTAATATCCTAGACACACCAAGTGAGGAGTCAAAAAGACACTGATGTAGATTGATATTAATTTAAACAGATATTTAAGTTTAACTATTTGATTTCACAAAATCAACAAAAAAGTCTCAAATGATGAAGTAAATATACAACACTAGGAGAAGGAGAGGAGGGTAGTACATGGATGGGGGTTACATAAGTGAGTTAATGTCTCCCTTCTCATACCAAGGGTTGTCAGTAGATACTGTTTAAAGTTGGAATATCAACAAATTGGGTTAGGTATAAGCATATTATTATTACCCAATACTTGCTACTCATATGTTGTCCTTTGACTAGCTGCATGGACATTACCTGGGATCTATTTGAAATGGTGAATTTCCTGTGTGCCCTTTAACAACATCCCCAGGTAATTTGTATGCACATTGATACTTGAGAAGCTCTGAGCAAAAAAAGTAAATGACAATTGGGTTGCCAGGAAGAGGAAAGTAGGATATTCAAAATATGTAAAAGCATTAGGAGAATACTGTGGAAGAAAGAGCACAACATTCCTAGGAAAAAAGTAGCTTGGTATGGCTGGTGCAGTAGTACATGGGCATTTTGGAATTTATCTCTACCAGTGGAGCTGTAGAAGAGAAAACTGGAAAGACAGTTGTGGCAAGATGGTGGAGGATTTTAAATGTCATGATAGGAGTTGTGGACAATACCCTAGGCAATGGGGAGTACTAGAAGACTTTGAGCCAAAGAAGGACATGATTACACATATACTTTAGTAAGGTCACTTTGGCTTTGTGGGTGATGGATTATAGAGGAACAAAAATGGATAGGTAGATAGTGGTGGTAGGAGAGACCAGTTAGGAGGCTCTGGTAGTGATCTAGATTATAGATGACTGTAGCAGAACTATGGTGGTGGTGGTAGCAGGCAGGATAAGAAGGAGAGGGATTCTATAAATAATGAGTTAGAATTAACAGAATTTTTTTAACAATGTATGGAGGGAAATAATTCCATTGGTTGTGGTCGTGGAATCAGACAAGCCTTGGACCTTGGACAAGTGACCTTGAACAAGTTAGTCAAATACTCAGATTCTTAGGATTTTCATCTGTAAAATAGATATAACACTATCTGCCTCATAGATCTGTCTTGATGATTAAGTGAGATACTGTAATGTGACAAGTTTAACATAGCATCTACCAACAGCTAGTCACACATTACATGCCAGCTACAATTGTTTATTTTTTATTGAAATGTAATTCTCACAGCACAAAATTCACCCTTTTAAAGTATGCAATTCAGTTGTTTTTAGTTTATTCACCAAGGTGGTACAACCATTACCACTATCTAATTCTAGAACCTTTCATCACACCATAACCAACTATAATTGCTAACTCAGTTGTATCCTGTTGATAAACATAAAAACAACAGCCATCACAAAATAATATAAAACTTTTGTCTCAGTTTGCCAGGGCTGCTATGACAAATACCCCAGATTGGTTGCTTAAACAATAGGAATTTATTGTCTCGTCATTTTGTAAGCAAAAATTCCAAAATCAAATCAGTAAGGCCATACTGATTACTACCTGATATTCAGGAAATCTATTTAGTGAGTAGTGATCAAAATTAAAAATAAAAGGTAATGGAATAGGGAATTAACAGTGTGCATTGCATATAGTAAAGTAAGTATTGCTTCATGAAATGTTTGTTGTCATATATATACATATATATATGTATACATATATGTGTGTATATCCGTACTTCAGTTCTATATGCCATACATAATATGTACGTTTAGTGTATTTAGGTCATGGTTTAAAAAGTTTGAAGTACACTAGAGGATATTATCTATCATTTAGGGAAACTGACATCCAAAGAAATAATGTTAAGTCCCAGACCAGGTAAGAAATGACCAATAAGAGCATGGAGTCTGATCCATTTTTCCTCTTTCTATTGGTTCTGGCCTAAGATGTAAAGGCAGGTTAGGGGTATTGCTACAGGTATCAGCCTAATTGCACCAACCTCATTAGACAGAAAGTTATCTGTGTTTTGGGGGCCTTTACTTGTTTTTTGGTTAGTGTGGGCTTTGCGTAGGGTAATAAAACTTGCTCGTCCAAACAATTTGTTATGATTCGCAGTGGTGAGAGGTATGGAGACTTAAAAAAAAGAAAAACACCTGAAAAAAAGATTAATCAGGATAAAGAGCAACCCTAAAACCCTTTCATGTGAGTCCTACTTTCTGCAAGCATGTTAGGATTGACCAAGCCTGGGAGAATTTTGCAGCAAATAACTCTTGGACCCTTAAGATCCTTTCAGAGGGTGGGGTTTGTGGAGGTTGGGAGGAAGTGGGGTGGTGGGCAGCACCAAATTTGTTTGTTGAACATACGTGAATGAATGAGGAAGTGATTAGAATTCCTAGAGAGGCGTGGCCTTTGAAATAAGGCTTTCAAGGTGAATTTCTCCCCTTAGTGTAAGCTTTTTCTCTATCTCACATTTATTATAAATCTGCATGTATCCAGCATAATAGAGGGATGGGATTATATTGTTTACTAAAGATTCTCGTTAACTGATTTGCCCAATTTTCAGAGATTTCAAAATATATACTGGACAAAGCTCTACTAATCAGAATTGAGTCCTTCTAAGGGGATTCAGAGGACACCCCAGATTCTTGTTATGACAATATTTATGAGCCGAATAAAAATTTTTGCAACTGTGTAATGCTTGATACTTCTAAAAATTCTTTCCTTCATTCTCATGTTACCCTCATTGCAAATCTGGGAGGTAAGGGCAGCATTTTAATTTTCTTTCCTTTTACAGCTAAGGGAACCAATTCAGAAAGGTCAATTCCCTTTACCCAGGGTTTCTTGGCAAGTCAGTTGCTGAATCAGGAACAAGACCCCCAATCTGCTGAAAACTATTTCATTGCTTGTTTCTCTACATCATAATATGCATAGCAACCATTTGGGTTATTAAAGGTTTCTTGTTGTTTCTGTTCTAGATAATTTTGGCAGGGATAGATTTGATGTCTAACTTAGAGACTCTGGGCTGAAAAAGTAGACATGATCCTGGCTATATACTGCTAAAAAATTTTAGGTACCTCAGAATTTTAGAAATAAAGATGTCCTGGTCCCACTACCAGATTCAAATTCATAGATCTGGGGTAGAGTCAGTAATTCTTGTTCAGGTCAGATGAGGACCACACACTGAGGATACGGGACAAGAGAATGAAGATGCTGGTGATGCACCAGGAGCTCCAAGCCTCATTTTTACCCACTAAATGCTACAATCTTTCCAAACAGTTCTACCATCTGAGAAATACAAAGGGAGTAGGGAAATGGACTGACTCTACTTTCAGCTTCATTCGTTTCACCATTTGTTCTACTTATAGAAGAGATGATGATCAATGCAATGGCTAAAGAGCAGGTAGTAGAAGATAGATGGTACAAGAGACTTAGTTATTCCACAGACTTTGTTATATATTCTGGATTAAAAATTGACTTCAGACTTCACAGTCTTGGGGAGAAAACTTGGGCCTAGAGGATGAATTGAGGGATGCCAAGGATACCCATCTTTGCCCTAACTGTCTTCAGGAGAAATGAATCTTACTCCATGTTCTTATTGGTATTTTCTTACTATGTTTGGGACTTGACAAGTTATTTCTTTGGATGTCATTTTCCCCAAATGAAAGGCAGTATCCTCTAATGTATTTCAAAGTTTTTCCACTGGGACTGACAGATAGGGAGTACACTGGACATATATACTATATACATAGCATATAGTACTGAAATACATATACACACATATATATGCATATGTTTATATGTGACAGCAAATATTTCATGAGGTAGTACTTACCTTTACTAAGTACAGTGTACACTGTTAATTTCCTATTCCATTACCTTTTATTTTTTAATGCTGGTCACTACCAAAGGAATTGATTCCCTGACTAATGGGTAACGATCAGCAGTACTCCACTCCAAATTTATGAAATCAGTATTTCTTCAAGGTGAGGCCTAGGAATCTGTACTTTTTAACAAGGACCAGACCTTCACTGTTATACAGGAATCACAGTTCTCCTCAGTGCATAGAAGCAAATAACAACCTCACTATTTATTATCAAATGCTTTCTACTTGTCAGTGCTGCCAGCTTAAGAGCTTTCCATTTGTTATCTCTCTTAAATCCTCACAACCATCCTATTTTATACAGGAAGAAACTGAGGCTCAGAGAGATTTGATAAGCTGCCAATGGAAATACCCAGAGGGGATGAGAGTCAGAGCGGTGATTCATGGAGGGGTCTGTATGAGCCCAGGGCTGTTCCCTGAATGGCACCCCTACACCTCTCCTCTCTGCATTCCCAGAGATCTGTGATCTGTCCTGGAGTATTATATATTAATTCAAATTCTGGATCATATACCAAAATGGCCCAACCTCTAGAGGGAAGGAGAAAGACATAACAACAACAAAAATAATACTTTGCACTTATATCAAGTTTTGCTGTTGCCAAAGTATATGCACATCTATTTCTCCACATTTATATCTTTTATCTATCCCATGAGGCAAATGGGCCAGATGAAAAAAAAAGAGGCTTAAAGAAGGGAAGTGAGTTGCCTAAGGTCCCACAGCAAGTTCACAACAAAACTTCACTACTCTGACTCCCACAGGCAAAGTCTAATACTGCAGTTGGGATGGCTTGCTTCAGAGGTCCCAGATCCCTACCCCATTTCATATCTCTCTTAAGAGATGGCTTGCTTTCTGCTTCTC
Organism: Dasypus novemcinctus; assembly: GCF_030445035.2. Taxonomy (NCBI): domain Eukaryota; kingdom Metazoa; phylum Chordata; class Mammalia; order Cingulata; family Dasypodidae; genus Dasypus; species Dasypus novemcinctus. Next base: position 119,708,395 of record NC_080704.1, on the reverse strand, counting down.
TCACCACAGGATTTATCACTAAGTTTGGTAACAAGCATGCTCTGCACACACACTGCCCGAAGGACAGGTTGCCCCAACCTACGTGGGGTTGTACTGAGGACTGGTTGTATTTCTATTTTTACTATGCAATTTATGAAAAGCTCTCCACAGTGTTTTTTTTTTTTACACTTTTAAAATTAAACTTAATAGATCACAAAGAATGTTACATTAAAAAACATAAAAAAAAAAAAACATACGGGGAAGCGGACTTGGCCCAGTGGATAGGGCGTCCATCTATCACATGTGAGGTCCACAGTTCAAACCCTGGGCCTTCTTGACCCACGTGGAGCTGGCCCAAGTGCAGTGCTGATGCGCACAAGGAGTGCCCTGCCACGCAGGGGTGTCCCTGCATAGGGGAGCCCCAAGTGCAAGGAGTGTGCCCCGTAGGGAGAGCCACCCAGCGGGAAAGAAAGTGCAGCCTGCCCAAGAATGGCACCGCACACACAGAGAGCTGACGCAGCAAGATGACGCAACAAAAAGAAACACAGATTCCCGTGCCACTGACAACAACAGAAGCGGACAAAGAAGACGCAGCAAATAGACACAGAGAACAGACAACCGGGGTAGGGGGGGAAGGGGAGAGAAATAAATAAAAATAAATAAATCTTAAAGCAAACAAAAAGCCCTAAAAACATAAGAGGTTCCTATATACCCCACTCATTTCTGTAAATTGTATTTTTTAAAGATATATACATAACAAAAAAAGTTACATTAAAAAATATACGAGGTTCCTGTATACCCCCCACCCCCCCACACTCCTTCCACACCAGTAACCTCCCCCATCATTGTGGTGCACTCATCGCACTTGGCAAACACATCTTGGAGCACTGCTGCACCACATAGATAATAGTTTACCCTGTAGTTCACACTCTCCTCCAGTGCATTCAGTGGGTTATGGCAGGTTATATAAAGTCCAGCATCTGACCCTGCAATATCATTTAGGACAACTCAAGTTCCCAAAAATGTCTCCACAGTGTTTTAAAGAAAATAATGAATTCTATGGTGAAAGGATCCTTTCCACTCAGGTTAAATGTTACCAGTCACTGTGGAAGCAGCCTTTGGAAGTCTCTGCCCAGCAAAATGTTGAGACCTCATAGAAATCCTAGGTGGTGGATTGGACCAAGCTTCATGATAGTAGAAAGGGATCGGAGGGTCGTATGGCCCCCATTTAGCCTCCTTGACTGAGGCCCTGCATCCGTTGAGAACATTCCCTCTGTTTCCTCCACAGAGAGGGATGTTGTTTGCAGTGTGTACATTTCAAAGCAATGGCTAAAGAGCAGGTAGTAGAAGATGGATGAGACAGGAGGCTTTGTTAATCCACAGACTTTGTTATGTACTCCAGACTAATTATTGTCTTCTGACTTCACAGTCTTGGGAAGAAAACTTAGGCCTAGAAGATGAATCAGTGGCTACAAATGAGTAGCTATTTATTAAATATTGTATCGAATCTAACAATTTTCTTCACCCCTTCCCCTCCACAATTCAGGTCATTTCTCCTCTCCCCTTTACTTAACAGATCCCAAGGCAAACCTCCCAGATGATACAGGCATGCTCATACACATGCACACCCCTGGTAAAAAATGAAAAAAAAAATCTCTTTTCTCTTGGCCTCAGTCTCCCCATGTATAAATCTATGGTCGCACTAGATGGTCTATTAGGTCCCTTCTCTGGTTGTGATTCAGGCTCAGAGCATAAAAGTGCAAACTGACTTCAAATTGTGTTATAAAAAACTGTTGTTAAATGGGGTCACAAAAGTAATATAAAGAAGAAATATTTTCATGTCCATGAGCATGGTAATACTTTAAAGATGATAGGATTGTACTTCCTTTTCCTTATTTTGCTTCATTTTTCATTATATTTATGCATGGTAGGGGCTGTAAATCCAACTAGTTAATTTGCTCTTCCCCATGTGTCAATTTCTTTTCCCATGTGAGGGTGGCAGATGCAATCCAGCCCTGTAATAGCTGAGATTTAAGACCTGCAGAGCTTCAAGCTAATGCCATTCTCACGATAGTGGAAGCACTATATTTTGATGTTAGAAAAATTTGAATAGGTATTAAATTTGCTTTGTGGCTGTAACTCCCTTTTAGTTTGATGAAGCTGGTTTAGGATTTGATGGCTTTATAGATTTCAATATCAAGAATGTACAAAATATCTCAGCTTTTTATTTTGTGTTGTTAGTCATTTAAGTGTCTTCTTCCCTGAGGGAATGCTAACTAGACCACCTGGCTGCTGCTCACCAATATAGCCCATGCTCCTCTCCTACCTGTTTTTGAGGGTTGGATTCAAGATGAATGAGATTGCACAGATGAAATTCTTCCAAAGCGTTTTAAAAAAGAGACCAGAAGAAATGAGAATATTTGCACTCATCTGTAGTACTCTAGAGAGATTGAAGTCAAAGTGTGTTTGAATCCAAGTTACTGAATCTCCTGGGTCTCAGTGTCCTCGTCGTCAAAGGGGATAAGTGAGGATCTACCTCATCAGGTTACTGTGGAGATCAAATAAATAAAGTGCCTAAAGCAATGCCTAGCATGTGCTAATCTCACAATATTGGTTGGTTATGCTGGTTATTATTCCTCCTGGCCAAACCGGTCTTTCAGCTTTCTGATACTTAACAGCCTGCATTTTCTGGCCATCTTATTTCACTGGAAGATCTGAAAGCACACGAAAGACGGAGTTGAGCTGAGGTTCACCTTAGAGCCACTTGGATGGGTCAAAATCGCCCATTTTCCTGTTGATTGATTTATTCGGTTTGCAAATATTTACTGACCACCTATTCTATGCTAGACACTATGCAAGGTGATGAAGACATAAGGATAAACAAAATAAAGTCCCCACTTAATAGAATTAACACTCTAGAAGAGAGCATTTGGATAGACAATAAATAAAATGAATGAGAGGAATGAGCTTGGTGTGCTGGAGGGACAGAAAGTCAGTGTGGTTGTGGTTGGGCTTGCATGAGAGAGGATGGTAGAAGATGAGGCTGCAGAGGAAGGCAGGGACCAAATCAGTCAACCTTTATTGTCCAGGTAGGATGTTTGGTCTTTATCCTAACATAGGAAAATAAATGGAAAGTTTTAAGCTAAGGATCAATATACTCACGTTTGTTAACGTTCTTGCTGATTGTTATGTGGAGTAGAGATTATTGGGTGCAGAGCTGGCACTGGCTGATACAGTGTGTTTGTATGAATTACAAACAAACTCCCCTTCTTCAAATGGAAAAAGAAAAAAAAAATAGTTTAATCTTTGATTGTACAACCTGAGCAATTGTAAGTCCTGTCCAAAGGAGTTTGCCAGAGCACTGGTAGGTAGCAGGCAGCCTTGGCAATGTGCACTCACACACCTACATTCTTCTCACTTATGCCTTCTTGGTCACTGGAATATGCACACCATCATATGCACCCCACTATTCCACCCCCCAGATGAGGCAACAGGATGGGAGGGATGGGACTCCAGCTTTTGAGAGCAGTAGGCTGTGGGTGAGGGAAATTGGTCCAGGGGATGCCTGGGACTTTGGAAGGGCCTGATGCATTTGTGCATGCCATCGTATGTGTGCATTTATGTGAGTTTTTGTGCTCTCCTGAGCATATGCAAGGCCATGTGTACTGGTACTGGTTTATTTAGGAGCAGTGTCTCTTCCACTATCTCTCCTATTTGGAGCCAAAGAACCCAGAATATTTGAACCCATCTGCACACTCTTCTATAAGTGAGTATGTCTATGCTATAAATGGCACACTCATAGCTCTGGTACCCTTGTGTAATATACAACTTGAACATCTATGCATGACAGCCCTGGTAAGGGAGCAAAAGTGGAAGCAAGATGCCCAGGAAAGAGATGATAGTGGCCCACACTAAACAATCACTGAGGAGTTGGTAAGAAATGGTCAAATTCAGGATATATTTTGAAGGTAGGTCAACAGGATTGGTTGATGACCAGGTTGTAAAGTGAGGAAATGAGAAGAATGCAAGATAACAAGTCAGTGTTTGAATTAAGCAGCCAAGTGAGAGGTAGTGCCATTATTGCATTTACTGAAAGGGATTACCTGGAAGAGGAATGTACTTGTAGGAGAAAAATCACAAGTCCTGCTTTTGATAGCATTCATCAACTCCAGCTGCCCATCTAAACAAAAGATACCAGTCCCTGTATTATAAGCTCCTTCTCACTGAAGATATCAAAGCACTTTATTAAAAGGGTCTCTGAAAAATTGATAATCCCTGATACTAATCTTTGCCTCAGTAGGTTCCTTTCTATACTTCCTTTGGCCTGAAATGAAATAATGATTTCAGTTTTTTCCTACCAGTTTCTCTACCAATCTACTAAATTCTCAAGTCCTCACTTAATTACAGAATTCTCTCATATACTCTCTCTCCTCTCTTCCCCCCTCTCTCCTTTCCTCCTTCCCTCTGTCTCTCTCTCCCTCCCCCCATCCTTTCTCCCACCCATATACACACATGCCATTTCTAAATGTCCCCCTGTGAGATTGATTTTGTCAAAACCCAAAAACCTTCCACTTTGGGGGAGTATGCCTGTATCCAAGACAGAAAGTTTTTGTCTAATGCTCCCAAGCAGCTGAGGACTCCATCACTTTACCCAAAGCCTCCTCTCAGTAGAGGAAAGAGGTACTTTGAGCACTGAACAAAATCAAGTGAGTGGGAAAATGAGCCAAGCACTGAGAAATTCAAGAAAGTAAAGTTGACTAGGGGAAAAAAAGAATCAGGAAATTTTAAGGTCACTATGATCTCTTTGATTGAATTTACAACTAGTAGCAGAGGACTACAGATTGATCAGTGCCTCAGGAAGAGGAAAAAACTAAGCTAGAAGTGTTGCACCCAGATATGGATCTTTTGTATGTGTAACTGATGTCAACAGAAGCAACCAGATCTCCTTATTCCTGACCACCTTCCCTTAGAACCAGCCCACTGCTTCTCTGGGCATATATAAAATGACCTAGGCACCAAAATGCTATTCATTAATCTAAATTGTTTCCTTGCATACAGAACTCATCCTTCACATTGGATCATGCTAGCCTCCCTCCTCCAAAGATCCAAGTTTCCCATTAAGGCCTAGGGAAGGGTTCTGAGGAATGACTCACTCATGGTGATCCAGATGAGTCTCTGGGGCCTGCTCTTTCTCCATCAATCCTAGTTCAGACTTGTACTACTGAGAGCCCCTTGTGCTTTCCCCCTAAAATCTGCTCATATTGCCAGAAGAACAAAAGAGTCCACCCTTTTCAGTGGCAGGCTGTGGACCTGCTCTCCATAACCAAAAGGTGCCATGCTATGGCAGCCTTGTTTCATTCCAGCTGGCAAATCAAAGTAATCTGAAGTGTGCAAGGACTTTTAGGAGAGGGTAGCCAAATGCAGACAAGCACTTGAAAGGAATTATCAATCAATAATAATTATAGCTCCAATTTCTTGCTGTGTAATGGCCTGGAACCCCTCTCTGCTCTTCAAAGGTGTCCACAGTTCCTTAAGATGTGCACACGCAGCTCATAACATGGATGTTTACTTCCTTCCAAGATGTTAGGAGAGCATCTCTGTGACTTCTTTTCCTGTCTTTCCTTTTTTAACTTGATTTTTAAAATTAATTTCAGACTTCCAGAAAAACTTTAAAAAATAGTATAAATATCCATGGAACTGCACTACACAGTGAACCCTGAGGTAAACCATGGACTTTAGCCACTAGTACACTTACAAAAATGTGCTGTCACGAATTGTAACAAACCAGTGCAAGGTGTTGGTGGTGAGGTGGTATACGAAAATCCTGTATTTTATGCATGATTTTTCTGTAAACCCACAACTTCTCTAATAAAGAAAAACATAAATTTAAAAAATAGCATAAATAATTCCCTTATATCCTTCACTCAGATTCTCCAAATTTTAACATTTTACATTTGCTTCATCATTTCTCTCCCGCTCTTGCTATACAAATTTATATATACACACCTAGATTTTTCTGAAAGATTTGAGAGTAAGGGACATATATTATGATATTCCTAAAAACTTCAGTGTGCGTTTCATATAAAAAGGCATTTTCAACCTCAGGTTAATGCAGTCCCCAAGTTCTACCCTCCTTTGAATTCTTGGAGCACAGGTTACTTGTATCATTTACTTATCAGTCTTTTCTTTAGGTATATACCTTTATTAGCCTTGATTTATTTATATAAATGCGTGATACAAAATGCCATGATGCCACTCAATGATATTAGTAAAACTTTGTGAACAAATCAGTCATTATGTTACCATTGCATATGAGGTAATAAATTACCAACCTTGGTAGTGAAATGGATATAACATGAAAAATTGTGAATATTTTCTTACACTATTAACCCAAAATTTATAAAAGAGACATAAATTATTATAACTTAGGGTTTTTTTTCTTATCAATCTTCAAATGATTACATTTCCAAATGAGGTTATTCGTATCATGGGCAAGTACTCTAATTTAAATATTTACATATATGCCAAGGACAAAACTTTTTGGCCTATGTGCATTGATTACAGAAATACAGATTAGACATATGTTTTTCTATTCCTTCTGCTAAATACAGCTAAAAAGTCTGCACATTATATATGAAAGAAACATAAGAAATTTTTGAAAAGGTAAAAAAGACAGCAGACCGAAGAAGGACCTTAGTAACTGAGGAATGACATCATAGTGAGTTCTTAGGGTTTTCTTTTTGCCTCATATTTTAGTTTCCTTGGTTGCTCAAGCAAATATCATGCAATGGATTGGCTTAAACAATGGAAATTTATTAGTTCATGGTATTGAGGGTAGGAAAAACTCCAAATCAAAGCAATGCTTTCTTCTTGAAGACTGGCATTATGGAGTTGGTTGCTGGTGATCCTTGGTTCTAGGCTTCTCTGTTGCATGACAATGCACATGGTGGCCTCACCTGGCCTATCCCTTTTCTTCTGGGTTCCATTATTTTCTTCAAATGCTTTCTCTCTATCTGTCTGAGTTTCATTCTGCTTATAAAGGACTCCAGAATTTCATTCTGTTTATAAAAGACCCATCCTGATTGAGTTGGCTATACATTACATAAAGTAACTTCATCAAAATGTGCCACATAAAATGGGTTCACAACTATAGGAATGGAGTAAGTTAAGGACATGCTTTTCTGAGGTACATAGCTCAAAACCATCATACCTCATATGTCCTAGACTGTGTGGAAGAAGCCAGAAACCTGATTATGCTAATGGGTGCAGACAAAATCAAAGATCCAAGAAATCATGCTTTCAATAGAAAAGGGTCAACCTAAAAAAAGACCTCTATCCTTATCTGGCAGGAACAGGGTGGTACCATTCTACCACAGTGGGGTTGGCTTAAGAAGATTCCTGCTAAAACAAGAATTATAAATAAGATCCAGAGATTCACAACATAATACCCAAAATATTCACTTTTTAATAAAAATTCACTTTTCATACCAGAAACCAGGAAAATCTGAACTTAAATGAGGTAAGACAATCAATAGGCACCAATACTGAGATGGCAAAAATTGTAATTATCTAACAAATTTAAAGTAGCCATCATGAGAATGTTTCAATAAACAATTTTGAACACACTTGAAACAAATGAAGTAAGAAAAAGTCTCACAGAATAAAAGATATAAAGATGAATGAAATGGAAATTTCAATATTGAAAAACACAATAGCTAAAATAAAATACACAAAATAAAATACACAAAGGTTTTACTCAATAGCAGAATGTAGAGAACAAAGGAAAAATTAGTGAACCTGTATAACAATAGGAATTACCTAAGCTGAGCAGCAGAGAGAAAATAGACTTAAATAAATTGAACAGAAACTCAGAGACCTGTGGGAATATAACTAATATTTATGTCTTCAGTGTCCCAGAAGAGAAAGAAGGTGGGACTGAAAATTTCCCAAATCTGTCAAAAGATATAAACCTATAGTTGTAAAGAGTTGAGTGATCCCCTAATAGAGCAAACCCAAGTAAATCCATACTAAGTGTTTTAATTTGCCAAAGGGCTGCTGATACAAAGCTAGAAATGGGTTGGCTTTTATCAACATATTTATTTGGGCTTAAAGCCTATAGTTCCAAGGCCACGAGAATCCAAACCAAGGCTCACGAGAGGTTCTTTCTCACCAAAGTCAGCTACTGTTGATCCCGTTGTTCCAGCATGCGACAAAGCAAGATGGCTGCAGATCCATGCCAAGGTCTCAGCCTTCCCCTTCAGGATCACCTCCTCTCAGAGTCCAGTTCCTAGAATTAAGTTGGAGCAACCAGGCATAAGGCTTGTCTCTTTCCACGCTTCCTCTATCAGTCTCCACTGCTCCGCTTTCTTCCCAAGCTCAGTTGTAAGTTATCAGGCATACAGAAGGGATCTTTGTCTCTTCATTTGTTCTGTGGACACGGCCTCTTGTGGACTTCATGCTTAAACAGTGCTCTAATCTTCCTTCACATGGCAGGATAAAAAATGGTGACTTCCCTTTCCTGTGTCTGTTTTTATCAAACACTATTTTTATCAGACACAGCAAGAGTGCAGAAATTCAACCTGAGTCATGCCTCACTGGTGTAGTCCAATTGAAAAGGTCTCACACCCATAGCAATGGATTAGCTCACAAACATAATCTTTCTCTTTTTGGGATTCATAAAATACTTTCAAACCACCACACTAAGATGCATCATAGTCAAATTTTTGAAAACTAAAGACAAAGGAAAAAGCTTGAAAGCAGTCAGAGAAAATGGCACCTTATTTATTGGGGTAAACAATTAGAATGACAGCAGATTTCTCATTAGATATGATGTTGGTCAGAAGAAGGTTGACACAATATCTTTCAGGTGCTGAAAGGAAATAACTGTAAATCCAGAATTCTATGTCCAGTAAAAGTATTCTGTATAAATGTAGGGGAAATAAAATCTTTCTCAGATGAAGGGAAACTACTATAACTTGTCACCAGCAGACATTTTCTAAAACTATGGCTAAAGAAAGTTCCCTAAACAGAAAGGAAATAATAAATGAAGGACCCTAGGAATATCATGAAGGAAGAAAGAACATGATAAGCAAAATATCGGTAAATACAATAGCCTTTTCTTTCTCCTCTTGAGTTTTGAAATTTATGTCCGAGGTTTGAAGCAAAATTTATAAAAATATGATGTGGTTCTCGTGTATGTAAGGAAATATTTAAGGCAATTCTATTTTAAATAGGGAATGGTAAGGGATATAAAGGGAAGTAAAGTTTTTAAACTTCACTTGAACTGGTAAAATACTGATACCAGTGGACTGTGAAAAGTATAATATATAGTAATACTTAGAACAACCACTAGTAAAGCTATACAAAGAGACATACTCAAAGTGACTATAGATAACTCAAAATGGACATCTAACAAATGTTAAAATAACATACAGGATGGCAGGGACTAGAAAAAGAAGAAGAGAAAAATAAAATAAAATTTCACACTTAAGTGCTAACATATCAATAATTATATTAAATGTAAACAATCTAACCAATTAAAAGACAGAAGTTGGTAGAGTGGATTAAAAAGCATGACCCAATCATATGAGTCCATGAAATCACTTCAAATATTAACAATGTAGGCAGATAGAAAGTAAAAGTATAGAAAAACATTTATCATGCAAGCATTAATCAAAAGAAAGCTGAGGAGACTGTATTAATATCAGAGAAAGTAGACTTTAGAGCAAAGGAAGTTACCAGAAAAGAGAAGAATATTATATAAAGGCAAAATTATAAAATGATAAAATCCACCAAAAAGACATAGCAATCCTAAATGCTAAAATATGTGAAACAAAAACTGATAGAATTGAAATGAATTGAAAGGAATAGACAAATATAGTTGGAGACTTCAAAACTTTTTTGTCAACAATTGTTGAACAACTAGACAAAAAGTCAGCAAGGATATAAAAGAACCCAATAAGACCATCAAGCAATAAGACTGAGTAGACTTTTGTAGAACACTCCACCCAACAACAGAATATACATTTTTTCCAGTGCCCATGGAAAATATAACAAGATAGACTATATCCTTAGTCATAAAACAAACTCCAACAAATTTAAAATATTGAAATAACATATAGTGTGTTCTCCAACCATAAAGAATTAAACTAGAAATTGATGACAGGAAGATAACAAGAAAATTTCCAAGCACTTGGAAAATAAACTCAAACTAAATAATCCGTGGGGCAAAGGGAAATAAAATTACATTATATAGAATGAAAATGAAAATTGAACATGTCAAAATTTGTTAGACAAGATAAAGCAGTGCTGAGAAAGAAATTTATAGCACTAAATTCATAATTGGAAAGGGGGAAGTTCTCATATCAATAATCAAGTCCCTACCTCAAAAAACTGTAAGAACACAATAAACCTAAAGCAAACAGAAGGAAGGAATTAATGAATATAATAGCAGAAATTATTGAAGTTGGAAACAGAAAAGCAATAAAGAAAATCATTGAAACAAAGAGGTAATTCTTTGAGAAGATCAAGAAAATTGATAAACCTCTATCAAGACTGGCAAAGAGAAGAGAGAACAAATTACTGATATTTTAATGAAACGGGATAACACTACAGACTTTGCAGACATCTGTATAATAGTGGAGTAGTATAAACAACTCTATACACATTAATTAGGTTTCATTTTTTAAATAATTTTTGGACCACAGAGGGGTTCAACTATGAAAAATGCACTACATTTTTGAAACAAATTAAAGATGTCCTGAAAGAATGGAAAGACATCCCATGTTCATGGACTGGAAGACTTAATGTTAAGATCGTAATAGTTTCCAAATTGATTTACAGATTCAAAACAATCCAAATCAAAATCCAATCTGCCTTTTATGTAGAAATTGACATACAAGGAACTTTGAATCTTGAAGATGCACCTTGAAGACATTTTGTTGAGTGAAATAAGTGAGACACAAAAGGACAAAAATTGTATTATGTCACTAATATGAAATAAATACAATGAGTAAACTCATGGAGTTAAATATAGAGTATAAATTACACGAGTATAATTAACATGGTTAGTTTATAAGTGAAATTGTGGCTGAAAGGGGTAGTTTAGGGATATAAATGTCAATTGAAAGAAAGCTAGAGAATAATCTAGGGACTGTATAACATGGTGAAATCAGTGGTGGATAAGGATTGTTGTTAATAGAACAAATACAAGAGTGTTCTTCTATGAACTAGAACAAATGTATGTCACTATTACAAGGTATTACAACTATGGTGGTACATGGGAAAATTACAACTAACATAGTATATGGACTATAGTTAACGGTAATAGTGTAATATTTTTGCATCAGTGGCAAAGAAGGTACTATTTCAGTGCTAAGGGTCAACAATAGGAGGGTATAACAGCATATGGGATTTTTTCTTTTGGAATAATTGAAACGTTCTAAAATGGAATGAGGTGGTGACAGCACTCTGATGAAAATGAGAGCCACTGAATGTACACTTTGGATGGATTGTACAAGGCATAGGACCATAAAACACAGTGAAACCCAAGTTGGAAAGTAGATGGTGGTTAACAGCACAAATATGAAAATGTTCTCTCATGAACTATAACAAATATATAATGCAAACACATGGTGCTAATAATGGGTGGTTTATGGGAAAAATATATCAAATGTAACAAATAGATTATTGTCAGCAGTAATATTTTTATCTTCTTTCATCATCTGTAACAAATATTCTGCAGCAATGCAACCTGTTGGTGGGGAGGTGAGGTATGGGAATCCTGTACGTTATGCATGATTGTCTTGCAAACTCACAACTTCTCTAATAAAAAAAAATCTTGAAAAAGAACAAAGCTGGAGGACTCACATTTTCCGAGTGTTATTACAAAGCTACAGTTAAAGACAGTGTAGTACAGGCATAAGAATATACATAGAGTGAATGGATTAGAAAGTCCACAAACTGGTCAGTTGTTTCTCAACAAAGGTGTCAAGACAAATCAGTGGGGAACCAATAAGTGTTTCCTCAAATGGTACTGGGATAAGTAGACATCCACATGTAAAATAATAAAGTTGGACACCTACACCTATATCACACCATACACAAAAATTAACTCTCAATTAATCAAAGATGTAGATGTAAGAACTAAAACTCTTAGAAGAAAACATAGGTATGAGTCTTAGGAACCTTGGATTAGGCAAAGGTTTCTTAGATATGGCATTGACACAGCAACAAAAGAATAAACTAGACATAACCAAAATTAAAAAAAAGAAAAACTTTGTGTTTCAGTGGACACCTTTAAGTAAATGAGGAAACCTGCAGAATGGAGGAAATATTTGCAAATCATATATTTGATAAAGGCCTTGTATCTAGAATATATAAGGAATATTACAACTCAATAAAAAACGAGTAACCATAATAGCTCCAAAATGGAAACAAACCGAATGTCCACCAATGGTTAAATAGATTTTTAAAATGTGCTAATTCATACAATGGAATATTATTCAGCCATAAAAAGAAATGAAGAACTGATAAATGCTACAATATGCATAAACCCTGAAAACATTATGCTAAGTGAAAGAAGTTGGCTCAATTTATTTGAAATGTCTAGAACAGGCAAATCTATAGAAACAGAAATTAGATTAGTAGTTGCCTAAGACTGATGGTATGGGATAATTGGTGGTGACATGTAAGGGGTACGTGGTTTCTTTTGGGGACAATGAAAGTGCTCTAAAATTTTGGCGATGACTGCACAACTCTGAATATACTAAAAGCAATAAAATTGTACACTTTCAATGGATAAATTATATGGTTTGCGGATTATATCTCAATAAAATTGTTCTATCCATATAAACCCATGGCTAACATCATAATTAATGGTTGAAGACAATGATTTCTCCTTAAGATTGGGAACAAAGAAAGAATGCCTACTTTCGCTACAGTTATTCAACAGATTATTTGAAGTTTTAACCAGTGCAATAAAGGGATTAAAGTTCATACAGATCAAAATGGAAAATAAAGTGTTTGTATTTACAGATGACATAATCATCTATGAAGAAAATATCAAGGAATCCACAAAAATGTCCCTTGAACTGATAACGGAGTCTAGTAAGATCAAAGGAATAGGATCTTCATACAAAGATGAATTGTGTATCTGCATACTAGCAATGGACATGGGAAAACCCAGAGCCGACGTCTGCAGGGGTGGAATTTATGACGAGCTGGTGGTAAGTATGAACACAAAGAAGAGATAAAATGGGGGCAAGGGGTTGTCTTTGGGAGGGGCTTTGCGGGTTTGAGGGTGGGTGGCTGGGGATGGGCGGATGGGTAATATTGCCCAAAAGTGGGGGGAGGGAGGGGTAGCATACAAACATAGGAGAGTGTCAGGTGTTGGTGGAGAGTAAAACGCCGAGAAAATCGTATCAAAATATAATTAAGAGGGTTACCTGTTTAGAATGCTCGGAGGGGATGGTCCGATGCGGGACGGGCTCCTGAGGAATGTCTGAATGCTCATTTTGCCAGAGTGAGTGGCACCATTGGGTAGAGACCCAAGTAGTGAGAGTGGGGGTGGACCCACATCCTGGGGAGGACTAATGCCATCAAATAGAGGGAACTGTATCTCTCGAGAGAAAGGGTGGCTCCCAGGGCATTGGGGCAGTTGAGCAAGTTAGGCCCTGAACACTATTCCAACTATCTCTGGACGTGGCTCCTCGGGAAACGGAGGTTGGCTGTCACTGTGGGCACCAAGGTGGATGGGAAAATGGATGTTAAATGTGTGGAACCAAGGTAAATGGGGGGTAAGAGAAGAGTTTCGCGAGAGTACACAAGGATAGATATAAAACATGTAATATTACACCATAACATATAGGAGACGACAGACTGATAATGTAAACCATAATGTAAAACATAGGATAACTAAAAAATTAGAAAAATGTATCCTAAAGTAAGCACCACAATGTAAGCACAGATGTCACCTTGTTTGAAAGCTATTGTCTCAGACTCTGTACATCACTTTAAGTAAATATGATGTAAATAGGGTATAAGTATCGCTGTGGAAGGGAAAAGGTTTTGTAGTGGATGTGTGGGAGTGCTGTATATTATATATATGAATTGCTGTGGTCTAGGGCTCTTGTTAAGAGAAGTTCAATAATTAGGGGAAAAAAAAAAGAAAAAGATAGGATGTAGATTTTTTTCCAAGTCAACATGTATTCTGTATCTAACCTTTAAACCCATCGCTATATGCCATTTTGCTAGTAAAGGATCCTGACATTATATTGTACTTCAATTTTCAGGAAGTTCTGGATCACAGAGTGGTTCAACAATGGCAACGGAGGAATACTGGTATAGGATACTATTGACAGGTGATATATGGCTGACAGGGAGCTATACAGGACATATGTCCAGGGTGCATGGTAATGTTTGGATATACTCATAGTGGCAACAATTAAAAACTACAGCTGGGGGGGTACTGGGTTCCTGGCCGGTGGTGCTCTGTCGTGGTCCCTAGGGGAGCAGCGACAGTCTCCCAGGTGCAGCAGCAAGGACCGGGAAGGAACGAGGGTCCAACAGTGAGCCCCTGACGCTAATGACTATGCTTGTGAGCTGATATGCCTGAAATAAGAACAAAGCCTAGAGCAGCATTGTGCCTGGGAATTTCCTCCTGACAGCCTTCATGTTACTCAAATGTGGCCAGTCTCGAAGCCAAACTCAGCATGTAAATGCAATGCCTTCCTCCGAGCGTGGCACATGACACCCGGGGATGAGACTCCCTGGCACCGAGGGATCACTATCAACTACCAACTGATGATACAACTGGAGAATGACCTTGAATGGAAGGTTCAATGTGAATCAGCAGAATATCCCTGTCTACATAAAATAACATGACTTTAAAATGCTGTTTGACCTAATGTAAGGGGGAAATGGAAAGGAGAAATGAGTTTATATGGCTACGAGTCTCTAAAAAAGAGTCTGGAGGCTGTCAGAAGGATTGCCCTTATGCACAACTGAGCAGAGTCTAAGACAGAGATAAAGTAGATACAACCCCAGGTATTGGTTCCTTTGAGGGCTAAAGAGGCCCATGGGTGCTATGGTCATGGCAGATGGGGTTAACTGCCATGTCAGATGGCCCTTCTTTGGAGCTGGTGTTTATGCGTGATGAATCTGGACTCAGATGGGACCTCTCTTCTTAAGACTTTCATGCTACTGTGCTGGAGTTGTAGTTGGTGTCGGGGTTTAAGATATATTTAGGGGATCTGAATCTCTGGACTGACAATGTGATAGCCAGGCCCTGAGCCTCAACAGACTCCAGCACCTACAATCTGATTTATTGGACTCACCTCACTCAGCTAAGATGGAGTTGAAGAAGGACAACCACCACAAAATGGAGCCTAGAGTGCCTACAACTGAAAGCGAGAGGATTGCATCCAGTATCCATGAGGAATCTGAGTCTCCTCTTGACATAGTGGTGCAATGGACACAACCAATCCAATGTCCACAGAGAAAAGGTGGTATTGGAGTGGGAAAAGTGGACATGGTGGCTAATGGGTATGGGGAATGGCAGGAAGAGTCGAGATGTGGAGGCGTCTTAGGGACTTGGAGCTGCCCTGGATGGTGCTTCAGGGGCAATCACCGGACATTGTAAATCCTCACAGGGCCCACTGGATGGAATGGGGGAGAGTATGGGCCATGATGTGGACCATTGACCATGAGGTGCAGAGGTCCCCAGAGATGTACTTACCAAATGCAATGGATGTGTCATGATGATGGGAATGAGTGTTGCTGGGGGGGGGGAGTGGTGGAATGGGGGTGGTGGGGTTGAAGGGGTCCTCATATATTTTCTTTTAATGTAATATTTTTACAAAATCAATTTTAAAAAAACACAATGCCATTTAAAACCCCTCAAAAATGAAATAGTTGTACAGGATTTGCATGCTGAAAACTAAAATAACACTAAGGATTAATAAATAGACTATATGAAGAACTCTTAAAACTCAATAGTAAAAAACAAAGCTTATGATTAAGAGGCATGCACATTTCTTATTTTTTGCAAAACTAAGACTGGAAACAACCCATATGTTTCATTAATAGAGGATTGGTACATGCATAAATTGAAGAACTATGCAGCTTTGAAAAGGAATAAAGAATGTCTCTATACACTATTGTGGAATGATTTCCAGGATATGCTATTGAGTAAAAAAATAAAAAGTAAGGGGGGACAGTGAGAATAATAAGTGATATATGCATGAGGAGACAAAATATATAAATACATATATACATATTTGAGTATATGTAAAATTCATGGATAGATTATAAAATAAAAATAGCTACCTATGAGGGAGAGAATGGAAAGCATAAAGGGGAATGGATGAAAACTAGGCCTCTTTGAGTATACCTTTTTCTGTAGATTTAAATTTTGAAACACGTAAGTATACTATATAATTGTTAAATAATATTTTTAAAAGCATTCCTTAAAACAGATGCAGGACATTATATATCTTGCCATAACCCACTAAACAGACTTTGAAAGAGTGTAAACTACAATGCAAACTAATCCATGCTGTGTAGCAGTGCTCCAAAATGTATTCATCAAATACAATGAATATACCACACTAAGGAAAGAAATTGTTAGTGTGGGAGGAGTGGGGGGTGGGATGAGTGGGGTATATGGGAACCTCTTATATTTTTTAATGTAACATTTTGTGTGATCTGTGTATCTTTGAAAAAAAAGATAATAAAAAATTTTTAAAAACATTCCCTAAAATTCAAAAGCAAAATGAAATAAATAAACCTGTATATCCAGTTGGTGACATAATCACACAGAAAGTGAAAATATCATTGTATATCTCTAACAGAATATATCCTAAGTAAGGACAAAATACTTGCAAACATTTTTAAGTTGTTAAAAAAATCAAAATTTAATTAAAAATGGGTAAAGACATGAACAGACATTTCCGAAAGGAAGATATACAGTTGGCAAATAAGCACATGAAAAAAATTATTTAACATTATTAGCCATTAAGAAACTATAATTAAAACTATAATGAGGTATTACTACACATTTATTAGATTCACTAAATTAAAAATTGTGACACCATCAAATGCTGGTGAGGCTGCTGAGAATCTGATTACTCATACATTGCTTATAGGAATGTAAAATGGCACAGCCATTTAGTTTCTAATAAAATTAACCATATGACCCAACAATCACACTGGTGGACATTTATCTTAGAAATGAATGCTTACACGCACACAAAAACCTGTATGTGGTTTTTATAGTACCTTCATTTATAATAGCCAAAAACTGGAAACAACAAAAATATCCTTCAATGAGTTACTGTTTAAACAAACTGTAGTATATCCATACCATGGAATACTACTCAGCAATAGAAACGAATGAATTATTAATTCACCAAACAACTAGGAAGATCTCCAGGGCATTTTTCTGAGTAAAAAAAATAATCTCAAATATTCGCATAGTATATAAGTTCATTTACATAACATTCTTAAAATGACAAAATTATAAGGATGGAGAATAGATTAGTGGTCTCTAAAGGTTAGGGATTGGTGAGGAGATGGAGTGGGTGTGACCATAAAAGGGTAGCCTGAGGGATATCTTTGGGGTGACAGAATAACTCCATCTTGATTGTGGTGGTGGACACACAAACACACGTATGTGATAAATTTTTATAGAACTATTCTTATGCATTGTACCAAGGTAAATTTTCTGGTTTTGATATTGTACTATGATTATATGCGATGTAACTATTGGGGGAAACCGGAAGAAAGGTGCACAGGATCTCTTTGTACTATCTTTTTGACTTGCTGTGAATCTATAGTTACACCTAAATAAAAAAATTTAAGACCTTGTAGTTCACAGATGCAGGGTTTTGCTTTTTTAAAATTTTGTTCATTTGTTTGACCTGCAATATCTTAACATTTTAAAAAATTTGTTGGGAGATTTTAAATAAATATTTGGATTTCCATCTTCTCTTGAAAAGTTTTAAGTCCTGGAAGCCCTAGGCCCACATTCCCAGGCTATCTGCTCTTTTATGTGAGAATTGCTCTATCCAATCATCACAGTCTTCACCCAGGCCCTTTCAGTCATTTATGCTATCAACCTGGCTCCCAAAGGCATTTGATTTTTCAGTCTCTGGTTATGCCTTTGTCCTCAACCCTGGACATGCCTGAATTCTATTACCTATTTCCAGCACACCCATGCCCATCCCAAAGTAGGAACCCTGCCTAAGAAGCCTCAGCACCGGCTGCCTCTAACTTAAGGAAGATATTTCTAGGTTTACCTTTCTGTTACCAGCCCTGAGACTCCTTACTCATTAGCCTCTGAACTGATTGCTTTTGCCCTCTCATCCTGGCTCTGGTTTTTGCCCCAAATGGCAAGCCAATAGGATGCTATCACTTTTAACTCTGCATTTGGTTTCCTGGACCACAGTCAGGAAAATGGTTGTCTTGAGTAGATACAGCACAGGTAAGTGCTCTCCGCTACTACTTACCTGTCTGGACAGAATGATCAGATACATTCAGAGCTGAGAGCTATGGATATGCCTCAAAGCTTTCTGAGGGCTTCTTGGGTAGTCTAGCACTCCCATGCATGTAGCAAATGTTATTTGGCAGCACACATGGGACACAATCACTGCTGTCTAGTACAATGTATTCTCAGGGGCAGGATCCACCCTTCACACAGACAGTACAGACACATCATGTTCCAACTTTTCCTTAGAACCTGTTTTTATTACAAAAGTCATTCATATTCATTTAGAATTCTTGGAAAATTACTAACAATTTTTAAAGAGAAAAGTAATCTGCAGCCTTGCTACCTAAAGATAATTATTTTTAACATTTTGATGTTATTACCTAGCAGTTTTTTTTCCCCATATATGTCCTAAACACACACAAAACACTTACAAATTACACAATGGTGTCTCACTCTATGTATTATTTTGTAGCCTGTTTTTCTCACTTAGTCATTCATTATGGATATATTTCCTAGTCAATAAACATTATTCTAAAACATCTATCCAAATCTATTTAAGATTAGATTTCAATGGAATTGCTGGCCTAAACTTTTTTTCTTCTCATTTTCTTTAAAGAGGGAGTCTGTCTGTCTTTGTCTATCTGTCTCTCTCTATGTATGTCCATCTTTCCTTCTCTCCCTTCCTTTCTTTGATTGACACACCAAGTATATAAATCAAACTCACAGAGATAACGATTTGGAAGGAAGCAGTGAGCTTGAAAAGAGTGTACAACAAAGAAGAGGAGGTTTGGTGGGTAGAGATTCACAGCTGCTCTGGGCATCAATAATGGTCTGCTAAACACAGAAAACCCAGAGGTGGAAAAGAACTTTGGTTGATGGTACAGATGCAAGAATTGTGAGCTGCAGCAGATGTATATCACTATGCAGGGTAGTGGGAATGTGGAGAAGCATGCAAAAAAATGCAAATGGAGTGACGTTATTATGGTAACCATTACTGTGGTTAATAGCAATAATGTAATATTCATGTGCTTATGCCAAAGACGTACTGTGTTGACAACGGGGGAGTATGGGAAAAGTGTGCCAAATGTATGCTATGGACCTGGTAATAATCTGATGATATTATCTCATAATCTGTAACGAATGTTCCAGCATGGTGTGGTGTGTTGATAGAAGGATATCGTATGGGAATTCTGTACATGTGCATGATTATTTTGCAAGTTTACAACTTACATCATAAAAATATAACTTAAAAATGATAATAGGGTGAGTTGGGGGAAAATACACCAAATGAAAGGTAAGGATTATAGTTAGTAGTAAGATTTTCACAGTATTCTTCATAGTTTTTAACAAATGCCTCACAACAATGCAAGGTGGTGGGTTAATGTATGGGACCCTTGTATGATGTTATGCATGTTTGCTTTGTAGAGTCACAACTTTTACTATACACCTATTGTTTATGTATGCTCATGTATAAATGATATAAAAAAATAATAATGATCTTGTAGGTTGAGGGGAAGTACTTTGGTTAGTAGTAATATTTTGAGGATGTTCTTTAACCATTAGTTAAAAATGTTACACAACAATGTAAGGTATTGTTGGTAGGGTAAGGTTTGAGAGCCCTGTATGATGTTATCTATGTTTGTTTACTAAGTTCACAACTACTACTTTACACTTATTGTTTATGTATGTTTATGTGTGACTGATAAACGTCAATAAACTAGAAAAAAGTTCTGCTAAACCAAGTGGCAAAATGAGTTGTCCTTTCCTCTTTTGTGTGTTAGTGAATGGAGCTAGAGCCCTAGGGCCAGCAAAGATGATCGGTCTTCCCATTATAAAGACTCCAGCTGTGGAAACCCATTTTTCGTATTAAAAAAATATTCCTTTTTCAGGTGACACAGATTTGGCTATTCATTGAAACAGTGAGATTAAATCAAGGTTAGTGAATCATAACCACTCTCGTTTACTGAGAAATTATGTGTGCCGGGCATTGTGCTCACCATTCTGCATATAGACGTTGGTATAGTAAAACATAGGGCTTAAGAGATGCCCTCTGGTGCAGACAGCCCAGGTTCATTTCTCAGCTCTGATGCTTAGTAGCTGTGTGAACTCTGGACCTCAGTTTCCACATCTGTAAAATGGGGATAATAAGAGTAACTACTACTTACTTCATAGGATTATTTTGAGGATTTAGTCAATTAAAACCTGTGAAGTCCTTAGAAGAGTGCCCAGCCTACAACAAATGCTCTGTAAGTGTAGCTATAATTTTATAAATAATAAATCATCACAGTAGTCCCATGAGGTAGGTACTTTTTTATCCTTATATTAGAGGTGAAGAAATTGAGGCTGTAGAGAAATCAAATGAGTTGCCTAAATTCATACTACTTGTAAGTGATTAAGATAAGATATGGACCCAGGCTGCCTTGCTCTGGATCTGGTCTTTTTAAATAAGTGCTCTTCTGTGAAGAGAAGCTTGTTTTCTTGTCCCCAAAGCCTGTTGCTGAGGCTGAGGCAAAAGAGGAAGGGGACAATGACAGCCAGCTGGTCTTCTCTCACCCTTGGCACATGAGGCAGACTTTGGACTGAGGGCTCAGGGCAGTAGTTCCTGACCAGAGAAGGTGGAGATGCGGGGCATTGGTGATATCTTAGTACATTTTAATCTCCTTGGTAACTATAGGTTTAAGCTCCCAGCTTTTCTGACTCTCAGACCCAGTGCTATCTGGGTCTGGTTTACTTCTGTCTTTTCCACTTCAAATCTGCCTCACTGAGATCCACATGGCCTTCAGATTATTTAGCCTCACTGTGGCTAGAAGAGACAGCTGTCTTAAAGCTGGCCCCTTTGTTTGGGAGAAGCTAGTAAATCAGCAGTAATCCTCGATTTGCTTTGATAATTAGCTCCCTGTCTGGACAGTCAGGGCTGTACAAAATAACAAGTGGGGCCACACCTGTTCCGGGGGTCTGGCACTTGTAAAGCAAGCTGCTATGAATGGTACAAGCCCCCACCCAGGCAGCAGCTGCAGCTGAAAATCCAGGCATTGTTAGTATAAGAATGGATCTGGCCATGGACAGGCAGCCAGCCAGCCAGCTTCCTTCTCCTCTTCCTCTCTACCTTGAGTAGAACACCAAATGGGCCACTCTCATTGTGATCAGGCTGGCTTTGCATTTCTTTTCTCAGTTTGCACTAATCAATTTTTCATTTGTGGGGTAAAGAGCATTTTCCTTTCTTAAGTTAGGGCCAGGTGGAGGAAGCATTCTGGACACCTACCTACTACTCATAATGTTCTCACGCCAGGGCAGAGTCACTGTATTACACAACTCTAGGAGGCACCCTAAACATAGACTATAATGTGAAGAGTCCCTCCAGTTATGTGCAGGTAGACCCTGTATGGCCATGCTCCAGGGGCCTTTGTAAGCCAGTGGATTACTATATAAAGTCCTCTAACCCCTTGCCACTCGTGCATTGACCAGGTACATCAGCAGCATTTAGGAGCTTGTCAGAAATGTGGAATCTCAGGTACCACCCTAGACCTGCTGAATCAGCCAACCTTAATTTAACATACTCTCCTGGTGATTCATACGCATATTGGAGTTTGAGAAATACTGAGCTAGAAAGCAAGGCCTTGAGTCTCAAAATTTCTCATTCTTGAAAGTGCTTCAGGGAAGCGGATTTGGCATAACTGACAGAGCATCCGCCTATCACATAGGAGGTCCAGGATTCAAAGGCAGGCCCTCCTGGCCCATGTGGTGAGCTGGCCCATGCGCAGTGCTGATGCGCGCAAGGAGTGCCCTGCCACTCAGGGGTGTCCCCCGCGTAGGGGAGCCCCACGCGCAAGAATTGCGCCCTGTAAGGAGAGCTGCCCAGCGCGAAAGAAAGTACAGCCTGCCCAAGAATGGTGCCGCACAACACGGAGAGCTGACACGAAATGATGCAATAGAAAGAAACACAGATTCCCGGTGCCGCTGATAAGGATAGAAGCTATCACAGAAGAACACACAGCGAATGGACACAGAGAGCAGACAACTGGGTGGGGGAAGGGGGAAGGGGAGAGAAATAAATAAAAAAGTAAATTAAAAAAAAGTTCTTGAGTTTTCAAATCAGAAAAATCATGGTTCAAATCTTAGCTACGTCACTTACTAGGCCTATGGCCTCAGCCAAGTCAAGTAAACTCCCTGAGCCTCAGTTTCTTCGTTTGCAAAAGAGCAAAATTAATAATGATAATAAGTTTACTTTGATGATGAATAGCAAAAATCTATGAAAGTGATTGGAATAGTGCTTGGCTTATAGTCATGTCTCAATACATAATTGTTCTTAATATTTTTCTTTCAGAGAAAAACCACTACTACACTGCTAACTTCAGATGATTCAGATATTTACTTGCCCAGTTGTTTATTAATCAGGAAGGCCCCTTTACTTCTCCTTCTGCTGCTATGGGAATTTACCCCAGTAGGTTTAATTAATGCTAACACCAAATATATATATCACTTTGAACTTTTCATAGCATTTTCACACTGATTATCTTCTAGCATCAAAAATTCAGGGTATGAGAGCTGAAAGGAATCTTAACTATCATCTGGCCCAATGCCCTCCTTGCTCACATAAACACTGTTCAGTGACTTGCCCAAGGTCATAAAGTAAATCCAGTGCACAATCAGCATCAGAACCTGATTAGAACCTGATGCCCATCTCATTGATTTTACTTAATGGCAGTTGTGACAAGAATGTTTGCTTAGGGAGCAATGACACTAATAGCTCAGGTCAAGCAAGCTTAGGTATGACTATAAGCTTGACTCATCCATGAATACTCCCTAAACTGGACATATTAAGACTATTTCACAGTATGGCACTGGAAACTGCCAGATTTGACAAGGCCAAATTTTCCCCTTTTTATATACGAGAGCATGAAATTTACCCTTTCCTGAATACATACAGAAAGCCTGGATTCAATCACAAATATTAAAAGAGTAAGTAAAGCCTCTGTCCATGTACTGCTCTGAGAACTAAGAGCTCACTGGGGGTGGGGGATGGGGTCAGTTCCCATTGGGGTCACAGAATGAGAGCTGGAAAGTGTGCATTAAGGTTCTCCCAGTTCTGAAAGAGGGAACAGAATTTCATTTCACAAAACAAACATGTAATGATTTTTGACTCAATGGGATATTCTGCAGCCTTTACAATGACTCTTTAATCACATGGAAGGGGTATTAGAGATTTGCTAAGTAGAAATTGCAAGCTATGGAACAATGTGAAATTTGATATCTAAGGTTGATCAGGGACGGAGTCTACATCAAGGTCATGGACATTCTTCTTCAGGCAATGCCTTCCATTTGTCATGTCTATTACAGACACCAGGGACCACACAGGTCAGGAAAAAGGCCTTAAACAATCACAGAAGGTCACCTAAAGCCATGGGAGGCCTTAATCTGGGTCGTGGCAATCAAATACACCCATCTTGTGGAGAACAGTCCTTGGACACAAGGTCGATGAAACTTCAACACTCTTGACATAAGGGAAACTCTACTTTCCTGATAATCAGTGACTTGTTAGAATTTATTGTGAAGGTCAAGGTTAATGGCATTCAAACTTTCCTTCTGGCTGTAGATTCTTCACTTTAATGGAAATGTTCTTCAAATCCTTAAGTTGACAAACAGATAAAAAGCACATTTGCCTTTATTAAATTAGGGGTTTGACCTTGGTGTGTAGTGTAGTCCAATCAACTCACTGCCTCCCACCTTCACCCCAGTACATACACAAGGACCTATGAAGTATAATGTGAAAACCAGTGCTATAAGGCACTAGGAACCATTAATGCCATATGAGCAAGGAAGTAACAAAATACACTTTGCCTAGTAGAAAGATCATTCAGGTATGGGAGACTGTTCGAAGGGAGTTGCTATAGAGCCAGGAAATTGAGTAAGAGCAGTATCATAATGATCCATATGAGAGATGATGAGAATCAAGAGAAGTAGCAGCCAAGATGCAAAAAAGTGAATGAATAAAAGAGACATACTGGAGATAAAGTTGGAGGGAATTTGTAACTGTGGAGAATGAGGGCAATGAAGAAGGACTCTTGGTTTCTGGTTTAGTGGAGTCAGTATATAAAATGCCAAGTTCAATTTTGAACATGTTGAATTTGAGTGACTGTTGACTTTCTACATAGAGGCAGCACAGAGGAGTTAGATGTACATATCTAGGGCTCAGGAGAGAGATGTATGCTAGGGGTATAGAACCAGGAGTCCTAAACATGTAGGTGATAGTTGTAGCCACAGGGATGATATAATTGTCCCCTAAAATATGAAGTACTAAAAAGAGAGACATTTCTGGAACACTCATATTTCAAGTCTGAGCAAAGGAAAAGAGCTTAGGAAGAAGCCAAATAAATCGGAGGTGAATCAAGAAAGTATGGTTTCATGGAATCTATGGGAGAACCAGTTTTAAGGAAAGCAGACAGCATCAATTAGTGACACAGAAACAAGTGAAGTAAAAGATTAAGAACTGTTCATTAGATTCATCAATTGAGACATCACTGGTGTCTATGACAAAAGCTGTTTCAGAGGAACAATAAAAATGGAAACCAGATTCCAGTGGACTGAGGAAGTGAATGGAAGGTGAAGAAATAGAGACAGGATAAGTAGACTCCTCTTTCAAGGAGCTTGACTGTGAAGGAAAGGTGAGACATAGGGCAGCACCTAGAGAGGAAGGATATAGGGTTCAAGAAAAGGTTTGAAAAGACTGTAGATACTTTGAAGAATGGGAGCCATTGGTAAATAAGTTGCTGAAGATACACAAAAAGAAAAAGGTTTTAGAAGAAACAGAAGGGACTGGAATTTTTAAAGTGGACATGGACACAGCTGTGTTTGAGGTAGTAGGGCAGGAGGTAGAGGTCCCGGCAACCTCTACTTTCCTATGAAATAAGTAATATCATCTGCTAAGGGGGATAGGGACAGAAGGGGGTTGTAGGCTGAAGGAGAATGGTAAAAGCTTGGTTTAAGTGCTCAGAGAAATGTGAGAGGTAGCTTACTAAAGTCAGCTTTGAAAGATTTCCAAGCAGTGATAAGTGTGCTTTTGAGATTGTTCTCCTGCCTAGGTGTCAAAGTGTAGAAAGGAAAGAGGCAGATGCTGAATTAATCCAGGAGTTCTCAAACTAGTTGTTCATTAGAATCACTTGGGGAGCTTTAAAAATAACTATACCCGGACCTCATCCTAAACCAATGGAATCAGGCCTTAGCATTCCAAGCAATTCTATTGTGTAGCCAAGAACGGGAACCACTGGACTGATCTATGGTTAGGGCTTTGTTGGGCCACTGTGATATAAGGATAACCAGGCAAGAACAAGGATACATGAGAATTGCTGGAAAAGATGCACTGGGGGTATAAGAGGGGGAAGAAAAGAAGGGAAGTCAGAAGGGACTGATAGCCATGAAGACTTCAGCAGAAGTCAAGAGAAAGGTGATTTGGATGAGATGAAAGAGAAAGTATAATTAGAGTGAAGGAGCTGTATGTATTAATGGTTGCAATCATAGTACTTTAGTTTAAGACTTCAGAAATGGAACAGTTTGGTGCAATGACAAGACCCAGGGGTCAGCAATGGGAATAGGTTATCAAAATGGAGTAAATAAGATAAAGGTGAGTAAAGATGAATGAAGTCATGGAAACTTCAAATACAAAGCAGACCGTATTCCTTTTCTGCTCAGAAACCTCCAATGGCTCACTACTTCATTCAGAGTAAGAAACAGAGTTGTTAAAATGTCCTACAAGGACTGACAATACCTGGCCTCCTGTTACCTCTCTGACCTCATCTATTACTTTCCCCTCACTAACTCAGCTTCAGCCATACTTGCCTTCTCACAGTCAGGAAAACTCTTATCTCAAGCACATTTGCACTTTCTATTCTTTCTGCCTGCAACACTGTTCTATAAAACATTTGTACAGATAGCTCCCTCACTTCCTCCAGGCCTTTGCTCAAGCATCATCTGCTCACTGAAGGTTTTCCGTGTTGAAATTTCTTCCCTCAAATTTCAAATTGACACCCCCAGCATTTACTACCTCATTCCTTGCTTGATTTTCCTCTTAAATATGTATTACTATTTACCATTCTACATATTATTCTTATTTACTTGTTTGCTTATTAATCAGCTGGTTGTCTCCCTCATTCTTACACTGACAAGCATAAGCTTCTTGAGGGCAGGGATTTTTGTCTGTTTCTTACATCCCTAGCACCTAGAACAGTGCCTGGTACACAGTAGGCACTCCATAAATATTTGCCAAATGAATGAAGGAATCGTGAGTGCAGGATATTGGATGGATTGTCCATGAGGGCACTAAAGTCATCCAAGATAAGATCAGGACTTAGGTTGGGGAGGAACATGATAAACCAGGTATAAAAATCCAGGAAATGTATGGGTCAATGAGGAAGAGAAAAGTTTACAAAAAGAATAGTGGGTGGTATAGATTGCTTGCACCACAAAGAAGGAGTTTTAATTTCTCTGTTTTTTGTTTTATTTTAGCATGGACAAAAAGGCTTGAAAATAGGAGAGTGTGAACCTTACCCTTCAGCTCTGTGATGATATAACCCAGGGAATAAACAGCCTATACTTGATAAAGCTGAAGAGAACTGATGTCTCAGTTGAGGGAAGCAGGTTTTAGTGGTTTGAAATTCTGCCTATGCGTTAATATGATCTGGGGTATTTTTTTTAAAGTACTGAAGCTCAGGCCCCACTTCAGACAAATGGAATCAGATTCTCTAGGGATAGGGCCCAGGCATCAGTCCTTTTGTAAAGGCTAATGTGTAATGTGTAGCTAGTGCTATGATATGCTGAGGTAGATCGCACTGCAAGAAAGCCAGGGGAGTTTGTTGATGTGCAACATGAGTCTCAAAGGAACAGATACAAAATCTGGGAGAGAGGATGGAGAGTGAAGAGAAATCACAAACATGTGTGGGAATGAAAGTCCCCAGGAGAGCAATGGGACTTATATTTGGGATGGTAGAAGAGGATGGCAGGAATAAAGATGTATTAACAAGGATTAAGTGGAATGAAGAGGACTCAAAACTCTGAGAAGACCCCTTTGGAAGGAAATTGTTGGGGTGAATGTGCCCCCAGAATTGAAACTAACTAGGAAAACATTGATTACCACCAAGGGCTAGTTTCAGATTTGAAGACAGCAGAAAGTATAGCCAGGATAAAGTGTGCCTGGGAGGAAGTGGCAGGTATAATATGTCTGCCTGCAGGTTCCTCTTGGAAAAGAGATAATAAAACAGGTCCCCAGATGCCCAGTGCTACAAGCTCTGTTTACTGCAACTGATGATGAGGTCAGTCTTTGGCCCCCACCAGGAGAGGTAGAAGACAGAAGTGGGGACAGAGTGGATGGAGCTGCTTCGTATTAACTCCCTGGACATTTAGAGAGAGGTGCTTTCTATGCTGTGCATTCTATTGAGGATCGATGCAGAGCAGTTTTGAATAAGTAGGTACCTGGGCTGGCTAAATCAGGACCAGGACCCCTACAGTGTGAACCTAGAGGCAAGGAGCTGCTAGCTACCCTTAATTCCACTGAGATGCTGAAACCAGCCCCCAACACCCAAACCCATCTCTGGTTGGGTGCTAGAGTACATAGCAAGGCCCAATCCAGTTCCTCTTTTAGGAGTTTACAAGTGCTGTTCTAGGTGCTGCCTGTGGAGACCAACTTATCACACAGCATCCCTTTGAGGTCTTCCTTAAAATGGACCTGTAGTACCAGATCAGTTCCCAGCTACAATAGCTGACATCTTCTTGTGGTCAGGAATATTACATCTCAGTTTTCTCTTTGGGGAAGGTTAGGATAAATATTAAGTATACACCAAACAACCCACCCTACTTTCCCCGCTTTGGACAGAGAATCACCGTGCTGATCGGGAACCCCTTCAGCGCCCTGCCTGTGCTCGAGCGGCTCGGGGCGGACAACACGCCTGTGGTGGAAATGTGCAAGGGCCTGACTGACTTCATTCAGGAGGAATCCCAGCGCCTGAAGACGCAGGCCGAGCAGCTCCACAGTCACTTCCAGCCCTCCAGATAGGGGGGCCTCGAGCTCGCCACAGACCTGACCTTGGCCCTGGGGGACGAGGCGGCTGTCCCACCCCGGGCCCCGGCAGTTGGGGCTGCCTGGTGAACTCCCGCCCCGCGCAGGGCCGGGGCTGGGACTGGACTAGGCTTTAGACGGGTCCTGCCCCTTGCGGGTTCTCCTCCGTTCTTCCTCGGTTCTAAGAAGAGCCCCTGCCGCTCGTCCCACCTGGCCAAGCAGGGGAGAAGGCGCTCGGGCAGGGGCCTCCTTCCACCGTTCCTTCCGATGTTCTCTCAAAGGGTGGGGGCGGGGGAAGCAGGGAGCAGGCAGGTGAGCAAGCAGTTGGGCAGGTGAGCAGGCAGCCAGGAGCTGCTCACACCTCCTCAGGGATGGCCGGGAGCCAAGTCTCCCTTCTGCGCCCGCGGTCGTCCCGTGGGCCTCAGGCAGGACCCGACTCAGGGCTGCGGGCAGAAAGGGCAGCCCTGGGCCAGGAGCCTGCAGTGGGGAGCCTGAGCGCAGGGGGCCAGCCACTGCTCCGTGCTTTCTGCCTCCTCCACTGCACTCGGTTCCTTTGGGGCCTGGGCTTTCATGTGTTTTTTGAATAAAGAGTCTGTGTGTGCCATTAAAAAAAAACAAAAAAACAAAAAAAAAAACCAGTATACATTTTTGGCAATATGGCAGGGACCTTCCTCAAGGGGATCCAGTCTTCATACAAGGGTTTCTGGGTCTGTAAACTGCCTTAAGTCTGTGGACTGATTGGAGGGCTCTAACTCTGCATTTATGTTACAATTTAGACACCTGTTCTTTTGTCCTAGAACTCTTCTGCTTATACAGATAAAGTAAGAATTTAAGGGACTGCCCATCTAATTTCTCTTCTAGGGTCACCAACACCATAGTTCTCTGCATACACCTCATTTTTAATGACCAATTCCTAGGTGTCCATGCATATCAACAACTCTATGGGAAATTCCTGGGATTCCTTGGAATAATTTTAGACTTTCTCCTAAGGAGGGAGCAGAGATGGCCTCAGTTGTATCCCTGGAGCTGGCTGGATCAGCCTTCAATTCCAGGACTGAGTCCTAATGCTAAGACATCTCAGAATCCCCTGGGATGTGTGTGAAAATGCAGATTCCTGGGATATAACCTCAGAACTGCAGGATCAGAGGGCTTTCTGTAGAACCTCCAGAGGAACTGCATAAAAACTTCAATAGAGCACCTCCTTTGTGTCTTATCCTGTCTGGATGTGGTAACCCAGTTACATTTAGTCCATTTTGTGTCTGAATCTAAGATTCCATAGTATGTTACCCATAATGTGTTTCCAGTTGCCACATGTTGAATCCCATGGTCATGGAGCCACACACCTGCCCAAATAACTCTGGCTCTTATGCTACTTCTGGATTCTCACTCTGCCCATCCTGAACTAACCCGTACACTCCTATGAGCTTATTTGTCTGTGTCGCCTCAGTCTTTGCTCTACTGCTGAAGGGTATTCTGAGGACCAAGGTTAGCTGTGCCCTATACATCATGCTGACACTGCAGCAATTCTTTAAAAGGTGACTGTTGGATAACTACAGGCAGTTCAAAGTCTGCATTACAGCACATATCTCTTAGAGTGTGTAATATATTTTTCCTTATATTTAAAGAAGGTGTAGGTTACATAAATGTTACATCGAAAATATAAGGGGTTCCCATATATTGTTATATATATTTTTGTGAGATTTAATGTAACTGAAATAATTTTATTTGTTCTTCAGCTTAAAACTCTTTCTTTTTAAGTTTATTGAAGTTTATCATTCATACATGAGCATACATAAACAATAAGACTATTAAAAGTTGTGAACTTACAAAAACATGTATATCATCATACAGGGCTACCATACATTACCCCATCACCAACAACTTGCATTGGTGTGAAACAATTGTTGTCATATATTTTTAAAGCCTAATCCACAGTCACATTTCATGACTTAGTGTGAAGAATAATGATGAAGGAGAGAGGAATTCCTTTCCTTAATTGATCAGTCAGTGAATCTTCAATACACCATGTCTTGGGTAATTTGTGTAATACAGAGATGAGTAATACATAGCATCCTCAAGGAGGTTAAAATCTATGTAGGGAACCAACAAATACACTCATGTGAACTATAATCAAAATTAGGTAGTATAATTCTGGAGAACAGTATGGCGGTTTCTCAAAAAACTAGCCATAGATTTGCCATATGACCCAGCAATACCACTGCTGGGAATATACCCAGCAGAACTGAAAACAAGAACACAAACCAATATATGTACACCAATGTTCATAGCAGCATTGTTCACTATTGCCAAAAGTTGGAATCAACCCAAATGCCCATCAACAGACGAGTGGATCAATAAAATGTGGTATATACACACAATGGAATACTACTCGGCTGTAAGAACAAACACACTACAAACACATGTGATAACATGGATGAATCTTGAGAACCTTATGTTGAGTGAAGCAACTCAGACATTGAAGGACAAATACTACATGACCTCAATGATATGAAATAAACAAGCTGCCCTAGATAGCAAGAGACTGAACGATAGGCTTGCAGGAAATCGGAGGGTGGAGGAAGGATATGAGCCGATGTCTGCAGGGGTGGAATTTAAGACGAGATGGTGGTAAGTATGAACACAAAGAAGAGATAAAAGGGGGGCAAGGGGTTGCCTTTGCTTGGGGCTTTGCGGGTTTGAGGCTGGCTGGGGAGGGGCGGGTGGGTAACGTTGCCCAAAAGTGGGGGGAGGGAGGGGTAGCATACGAACCAGGAGAGGGTCAGGTGTTGGTGGAGAGTAAAATGCCGAGAAAATCATATCAAAATATAATAAAGAGGGTTACCTGTTTAGAATGCTCGGAGGGAAGGGTCTGATACAGGACGGGCTCCTGGGGAATGTCTAAATGCTCATTCTGCCAGAGTGGGTGACACCATGGGGTAGAAACCCAAGTAGTGAGAGTGGGGGTGGACCCACATCCTGGGGAGGACTAATGCCATCCAATAGAGGGAACTGTATCCCTCGAGAGAAAGGGTGGCTCCCAGGGCATTGGGGCAGTTGAGCAAGTTAGGCCCTGAACACTATTCCATCTATCTCTGGAAGTGGCTCCTCAGGAAACGGAGGTTGGCTATCACTGAGGGCACCAAGGCGGAAGGGAAAATGGACGTTAAATGTGTGGAACCAAAGTAAATGGGGGGTAAGAGAGGAGTTTCTTGAGAGTACACAAGGATGGATATAAAACATGTAATATTACACCATAACATATAGGAGATGACAGACTGATAATGTAAACCATAATGTAAAACATAGGATAACTAAAAATGTAAAGAACTGTGTATCCTAAAGTATGCACCATAATGTAAACACAGATGTCACCTTGTTAGAAAGCTAATGTCTCAGACTCTGTACATCACTTTAAGTAAATATGATATGAATAGGGCGTAAGAGTATCACTGTGGAAGGGAAAAGGTTTTCTGGTGGATGTGTGGGAGTGCTGTATATTATATATATACATTGCTGTGGTCTAGGACTCCAGTGAAGAAAAGCTGAATAATTAGGGGGGGGGGGGAAAAAAAAAAAAAAAAGAAAAAAATAGGATGTGGAATTTTTTCAAGTCAACATTCTTTATCTAAGTTCTTTAGCTAACTTTATCCAAGTTCTTTATCTATCCTTTAAACTCATCGCTATATGCCATTCCCTAGTAAGGGACCATGACATTATATTGGGCTTCAAATTTCGGGGAGTTCTGGATCACAGAGTGTTTCAACAATGGCAATGGAGGGATACTGGTATGGGATACCAATGACAGGTGATATATGACTGACAGGGAGCTGTACAGAACATATGTCCAGGGTGCATGGTAATGTTTGGATATACTCATAGTGGCAACAATTAAAAACCACAGTAGGGGGGGTACTGGGTTCCTGGCCAGTGGTGCTCTGTCGTGGTCCCTAGGGGAGCAGCGACAGTCTCCCAGGTACAGTGGTGGGGACCGGGAGGGAGTGAGGGTTCAACAGTGAGCCCCTGATACTAATGACTATGCTTGTGAGCTGATAAACCCAAAATAATAACAAGGCCTAGAGCAACTTTGTGCCTGGGAATTTCCTTCTGTCAGCCTTCATGTTACTCAAATGTGGCCAGTCTCGAAGCCAAACTCAGCATGTAAATGCAATGCCTTCCCCCCAGCGTGGGACATGACACCCGGGGATGAGCCTCCCTGGCAACGAGGGACCACTATCAACTACCAACTGATGATGCAACTGGAAAATGACCTTATACGGAAGGTTCAATGCGGATCAGCAGAATATCCATGTCTACATAAAATACCATGACTTTAAAATGCTGTTTGACCTAAAGTAAGGGGGAAATGGAAAGGAGAAATGAGTTTATATGCCTACGAGTTTCTAAAAAAGAGTCTGGAGGCTGGCAGAAGGTTTGCCCTCATGCACAACTGAGCAGAGTCAGAGAGACAGATAAAGCAGATACAACCCCCAGATATTGGTTCCTTTGAGGGCTAAAGAGACCCATGGGAGTTATGGTCATGGCCGATGGGGTTAACTACCAGGGCAGATGGCCCCTCTTTGGAAATGGTGTTTATGTGTGATGAATCTGGACTCAGATGGGATCTCCCTTCATAAGACTTTCATGCTAATGTGCTGGAGGTGCAGTTAATGTTGGGGTTTAAGATATATTTAGGGGATTTGAATCTCTGGACTGACAATGTGATAGCCAGATCCTGAGCCTCAACAGACTCCAGCACCTACAATCTGATTTATTGGACTTACCACACTCAGCTAAGATGGAGGTGAAGAAGGACAACCACCACACCATGGAGCCTAGAGTGATTACAACTGAAAATGGGAGGATTGCATCCAGCATCCAGGTGGAATCTGAGCCTCCTCTTGACATAAAGGTGCAATGGACACAACCAATCCAGTGTCCACATAGAAGAGGTGGCATTGGATTGGGAAAAGTGGACATAATGGACAAAGGGTATGGGGAAAGGCAGGAAGAGATGAGAGGTGGAGGTGTCTTCGGGACATGGAGCTGCCCTGGATGGTGCTTCAGAGGTAATCACCGGACATTGTAAATCCTCACAGGGCCTACATGATGGAATAGAGGAGAGTATGGGCCATGATGTGAACCAATGTATATGAGGTGCAGAGGTGCCCAAAGATGTACTTACCAAATCCAATGGATGTGTCATGATGATGGGAACGAGTGTTGTTGGGGGGGGGGGAGAGGGGGGGGTGGGGGGGTGGGGTTGAATGGGACCTCACATATATATTTTTAATGTAATATTATTACAAAGTCAATAAAAAATAAAAAAATTAAAAAAAAAAATTAGGTAGTATAGGATATACTACATAGGCCTTATAGATCAAACGTGGCACAGGAGAAAATATAAAGTCTGAATCTGCTTCAAGTTTCAGCCTCATGTCCATAAATGGTGCTGCCGTCCATTAAGTTGCTCAAGCCAGAAACATGAAAGTCTCCCTTGATTCCTCATTACCCTCAGTCCCAACATCCAGTACATTAGCAAGTCCTAAAATATATCCTGAATCTTCTCACTTCTCTCCATGGACACTTCCATTCCTTAGTCCAGGCCACAAATATCTCTCCTCCTAGACTACAGTAGTGGCCTCCTAATGTGTCCCTCTTTCTCCTCTTGTCACCTTCCAATCCAATCATCCATAGCAACTAGAGTGATATTCTAAAAATATAAATAAGATTATTTTTATTCCACACTTACAACACTTCGGTGGCTTCCCACTGCACTTGATATAAAGAGAGAACTCATTAAAGTGGTTTGCAAGACACATCACTGTCTAAGTTCATCAAGGACTACTTTCTCCCTGGTTCACTGTCTCTTTTATTTGCTTGAAAATGACAAGCACCCACCTCAGGGACTGCATGAGCTGCTCCTTTTACATGGCACACTGTGAATATTTTTCATCTTTCAGTCTTATCTTCAATGTCACTTCCTCCAGAAAGAACTTTCTTAATCACCCTGTCTGAATTGTCTCCCTTACTATTGTCTCTCATGCCACCCTGTACTTTCCCCTTCACAGCATTTATCACAATTTATAATTATATGTATCTGGATTTGTTTATTTAATGTCAGTCTCCTGCACTAGACCATAGCTTCATGAGGGCAGGGCTTATGTCTGCTTTGAGTATCATCATATCCTAAGTGTCTATCACAGTGCCTAGTATAAAAAAGATACTCAACATGTGAGCTTGAGTATTAAGGAATAAAAGAATAAATGAATGGAATAAAGAGGGAGATGGTCTGAAAAAGATTTTTGGAAATGATCCAGTAGGAGAACTCCATGAGCAAAGGCATTGGAAATGGAGATTCTGTGCAAAATGTGTTCTGGAAATGGGTTATCTTGGAGGAATACAAGAAGTATTACCCCTTGGCTGGCTGGGGGGGAGAGCAGTATAACTAACAGAACAGAACCTTGTGCTGCATGGGACCAGACTCCTGTGGAGGCTGCTAGGTGAATCCTTCTTTGTCCCCAGTTTTGATACTTTGTGAACCATTTTCAGGCCTAGGGGAAAAATTGCTCATCAAAACCAGCCCATGTGACATCGTGCAGTGTTTCTGCAGGAAGTCTTCTCAGTCTTAGGAGTTCCCTTGGCAAAAAGGCCATCTCCTGTACTTACCTCAAACAATGCACACCTCACAGGCATTAGTCTCTGCTGGGATAGGAAATAGGAACAAATGTGGCCCAATTACTGAGAAGGCTGAGACAAAAGGGCCTACAGTGTCACTGAGGATGGCAAATGACATACTTGATTGGGCCCTTCTATGTACCAGTCGATGTGCTGAGAACTTTGCAGGGATAACCTTGTTTACCTCTTGGGATAAAAATCAAAACCTATAAGGTAGCTACTATTATTTTCCCATTCTACAGTTGAAGGAATTGAGATTTATTGAGTCTCAGTGATTTGTTGACAGTGCCTGAGCCAGGACTCAAACCTCTCCACAGAGCTTCATGCTCTCATAATAACAACAATAATAAAATAGTCACGATCTATTGAGCGCCAACTGTGGTTGGACCACTCACTTGACATATGTTACCTCTTTGACTCCTTACAACAATTCTGTGAGGTAGGTACCATAATTATGATCCCCATTTTACAAAGTTAAGGCAATTAGGTGATCAAGAAACTTTCCATGATCACAGAACTAGAGGATGTAGAGTGGAGACTTGAACTTAGGTAAATTACCCCAGCTTCCATCTTTTAAACTTTACCTTTTCTCTTCCTCCAAAACAGTTCTTTTACTAAAGAAGACCTGAAGAAGGCCATAATCATGTATCTTGGACCAATTTCCTCCCAAAGAACTTTGTAGTCAATTATCTGACAGAAGGGAGAATAAGATCATTACAGTTGAAGGACTCAGGCTTAAAGAGGTAAAGTGACTTGCCTGGCTTTAGATACAGAGCTAACAATTGAGGCCTTACAAAACCTTGGTTTTTTGATGCTTATTGACTTTCATCACTGGAAATGACAAGGAAGAAGACAGACACTACAGAAAATGTCCTCATCTGAGAGCTTCAATTCAAAAGGGATTTTTAGGGAAATTATAGCCAATTCAAGATCTTTCCAAAAAGAGTCAAGAAAAAGAAAGCAAATGGTTTGTTTGGGTACAGCAAAGCTAAATTGACCCATACCCTCTACTACTATCAAAGTGAAAACTTGAACTCCTTCAAATGGGGCATTAGATTAGGGTATAAGAATGGACTTGGCCCCATGGGAATATTCTGGAAATTTCTGTGAATGGTTTTGCTGTGCTCATGAGAGTGAGTCTTATCATTTCTGGTTCAATGAGTCTGTATTGGAGGATGCCAAACATCCCTTGCTGCATGCTGCAAGTTGATAATAAGAATTAGGCAAGAAAGATCTTGGTGAGCTGGAAACAAAAGAATCCAAGCCAGCAAGACTGTTGTTCACACTATTCTGGGTTCTTCTCCTGACTGTCTCCCACTACCCAGTCCCCTAATAGCTGGAAATATTCAGGAAGTCACTCCCTACCTCCCAAAGGTTATCTATTCCCAGGCACCAGACTCCTAATGGGAGTGTGAGGAGGGAAACAAAAAGTATATTTTACATCCCCATGGTTTATGAAACTAACAATAGTCACAAGGGTCTCAGGAATTTCCCTCAATGCAAATAATGCATAATAATTCAGGCAACATTATACTGCCATTAAAATGCCCCCAATTTTTTTTTCTTCGTGTTTAAAATTCTTCAGGGCTTAGAGTCTTCAGAACCAAGAATATCTGTCATTTCACACATTTCTCCTTGATACAAGACAGCCTTATTACTATGGGAGTCCTTAATGGCAGAACACTATGCTTAACCATGCAGGCTGCAGAATTAGATTGTTCACACTGTCATTCACCGGGTGAGTGACCCTGTGCAAGTCACTTAGCTACTCTGAGCCAGTTTCCTCCTCTGTAAAATGTAAATACTAATAGCACTTAACTAATGGTGTTATAGAACAGATTAAAGGAGATAATGCATAGGAAGACAATAGTGCAATGCCTGGAAAACATCAAGTGTTTAATAAAGAGTAGCTATATATAAATAGGAAGACTTGCTATCTCTGAAAGTTTGCCTTGTAGAGGCATTTCCTTAGCTCCAACTTTCCTGGAACGATATGAAAGACT
Organism: Dasypus novemcinctus; assembly: GCF_030445035.2. NCBI lineage: Eukaryota > Metazoa > Chordata > Mammalia > Cingulata > Dasypodidae > Dasypus > Dasypus novemcinctus. The sequence goes on along the minus strand of NC_080704.1, from coordinate 119,671,206 downwards.
GAAGGCTATAAGATAGGAAAATACGTGGAGCAAAGGGAATGGATAACAGTGCTAACTCCCTTTCTTCTGGCGTTTAGAAGGAAGATAGTATTGAGAGAGTTCCTATAGCTAAAGGAAATGAAATCTGGGATGTGATGAAGGACTGTAGTGATGAATGGCAATATGGTTTTTAAAGTAATTGGTTTTAGGGATAGGGAAGAGGAAGGTTAGGGCTTTGATCCATTACCCCCATCCTCTGCCAAACCACCTCCTTCCACCTTATCATGGGTTTTGCCATATAGAGTCAGTGGTCACCAGAGGTTCTGACGGGAAGGAGAGGGAGAATAGGTGTAACATGGGGCATTTTGGGGGCATTAGAATTGCTCTGAATGACATTACAATGATGGATACAGGTCATTATACATTTTGCCAAAACCTGTAAAATTGTGCAGTGCGAAGTGTAAACCATAATGTCAACTATTGCTATTGATGGTGGTTAGTAGCAATGCTTCAATATGTGTTCATCAATTGTACCAAAAGTACCACAATAATGAAAGATTTTTGTTAATGGGGGAAAGCATGGGAGGGGGAGGGGGTAGGGCATATGGGAATCTCCTATATTTTCGAAGTAACATTTATGTGATCTAAAGCTTCCGTAAAAATAGAGGGGAAAAAGGCTATTCTTTGAGATCCCTTGAAGTAGGAGAAACCAACTGCAACACTGTGAGTTTAATGAAGAGGAGAAACAACATTGAAAATATCAAAGGAAGGATAGAAACTTCACATAGGATTCAAAAGAAAGCTTGGGCCAAAGGGTCTAAGAATGCTGGAAACCATTTTGTCATTTCTCAGGAATGCTTCTGCTGAAGGTTTTGTACCCAAGGACCTGAAATATGTTCATTATTGAGTAACCAGTCAGTTTGTTCATCCAGCCTTGTTCCTATTAAAAAGAACATTCTGCTTTACACTCACCTTTGCAAAAAGCAGCCCCAGGGAACTAGGTCAAAAAATCAGCCTCCCCAAGTGCTATCTCATGTCATAGGTTTCTAAGCCAGAGCTATTGGGAGACGTGGACTTTCTTACTTTGGAAAATGGTTTCATTCCCTCAGGCCAGAAAGCCCAGGAGATCTTTCTGCCAGAAAGTTGCCATAGGGAAGCACTGACAGTCTCCTCTGATTTGTTTAAGAAGCTGGTTAACAAATTTCCTAGGTCCATCTTTGGAGTATCAGATTCAAGAGGTTGAAGTGGGGCCCCCAATATATCTTTTAAAGTGTCCCAAAGTGATTCTGTCACACAGTAAACTTCAATTTAGGAGATGAGAATGCTTTGTTTAAATGGAAGGAACAAAGCTGTAGATCATATACTCCGAATGATGCCCTTATTTTCTACATTAGGAATCCGAGAATCAGAGACATTTAAGAATTTGCTCAAGGTCACACAGCTAATTAGTAACAAAACCAAAGCAATAATTCATGTTTTCAGCCTCTCAATTCACTGCAGGCTCCATTCACCAACTCTCTTCACCTCTTTATTAATGAGATTTTCTTTTCTGGATTAAATGAGGTTTTCCTTTCTGGAGACAGATGTCCCCTCTTGGTTATAATCAGAGTTAAAACAAACAAACAAACATATTACTGTTGCAGAATAATTCATTAGAAAGCAAAACATGTCACAAAGCCCCAGTCCTACTGAAAGCATCAAACATAATCAAACATAGTTTTTTGGTTTTTTTTTTAAGATGGCTTAACAACAGAAGCCATTAATTTTTTCAAGACAGCAAAGACAAATAATTGTGTTATCTGGCCATCAGCTCTCCTTCAAACTATCCTTACTCTAGTTTAAACCCTTAAAATAGTAAATACCCAAATATTAGGTAAGGATCTAAAACCATTTGCCAAATAGGAAAATTTTGAGGAAAGGGGGAAACCACAACTCGTAATTGCCAGTGGTTCAAATAATCCAAATTATTCCTTCACAGACAATAACCCACACAACTTCTTTCAGCTCAAAGCTTACCAAGGGTGGTTGGTGTAAGTATCTCACTAGATAAAGTGAACAATGAGTGACTGCAATGGGTATTCTTAAATCTATCGAATTAGGAAACAGCACTTTAAAATCACCTTATGTCTATCCTTTGAGGAAAGAAATTGCCAAATTTCTAGCTAGCAAGGGTTAGGTGGTATACCAGGAGATTTTTACAGCATTGTCAAATTCTGAGAGCATTTCTCTTTTGGAGGTGTGTCTTCACCATCTGTCAAATGGTTGAGCAACAGCTGTCACCACTCGTATGCTCCCCACCCCCACTGCTCTGCCACACCCAAAAGATTTTAAGGTGGCTGCTGTAGCTCTTTAGACATAAGATAGTTCTTAAGCCACACAAATGACCACTCTGATTTCCATCTTGTCCGAATCCATAGCCCCTGCATTTGCAAAACCAAACACTAAATATTCCCTTGACCATATTTTGATGTTGACAGAAAAGAGACATAAGAAGACAAAGCAAGTCCAGGTGGAGTAAAGGGGAAAGCTACACCTGTAACTATTTGCCAATATTCCCCTTGCAGAGGGTGACATCACTGTTTATTTCTGTTAGAATAACTTCTCATGGGAGGGCCTCAACCTTGTCCGCTTTGCAGGAAGCCAAGTTGTGGAGAAACTGATTCCTACTCAGCATTCAGCCTCTGGAAAATCCTGGAACCAATCTGGCTGACCTCAGTGGTTAGTGAAGATCAAGCAGCAGCTTTTTCCTAAATGTCTTACAAGGTAGATCTCTAAAGTTAACTGCTGATCATTGCTGCTGCAGTACCTGCCAGCAGAGATGACCCTAAGTGGCCATTCATTTCACAGTGAATTTAGAGGGACTTGAGGTTGGAAAATGCTTTTGATACACTTCTAGTTGGAGATAAATTAAAAAGCATGTTTTCCTAAATAATTGAAATTGAAACATGTACTGCATATGTTCCATGTGCAGATAAAGATTTCTGCTCCAAATCTTTCATGGCCTCAAATATGAATTCTTGCCTAACACTTGATTTAAAAACCAAAATCCAAATTATCAGAAGATATCAAGAAGAGGTCACAGGGTAGTTTTATACACTGTAGTTAGAATATAAGTTAGTAGAATCACTGTAGTGAGTATTTTGGCAATGTCTAGAAAAAACTTACTAAACAAATCTAATCCTGGGAATTTATCAAAAGAAATAATGAGCTAAATACAGTACAAGGATACTCGTTGTGTACCCATAAAAGAATGGATTGACAATCCTGAATTTTCAAAATTTTAGACAATTCTGAACATCAAAAGACATTGTATATCCTGCCATGGCCCACTGGGTGGACTGGGGGAGAGTGTAAACTACAATGTAAACCATTATCCATGTGGTGCAGCAGTGCTCCCAAATGTATTCACCAAATGCAGTGAATGTCCCATGATGATGAAAGAGGTTATTGATGTGGGAGGAGTGTAGTGAGGGGTGTGGGGGGTATATAGGGACCTCTTATATTTTTTGAATGTAACATTTAAAAAAATAGAGAAAAATTAAGTAAATTATAAAAAGACATCAAAATTAAAGTTAGTCAAACAGAAAACTGGTTAACATATATAACAATTAAATAGTCAATATCCAAACAATATAAAGAGATCCTGATTACCAAAACAAGACAGAATAACTCAATAGAAAAACAGACGAAGGCTATGAAATGACAGTACAGAAGAAGAACTATAGATGGCCAATAAACATGTGAAAAAATGTTCAATCTCACTAGGAATCAAAGAAAAGAAAAGGAAAAGGAGATTTTTTCAGCTATACCTTGTCAAAAATTAAAAAGATCTGTAATATTTGAAATTGGTGAGTAAGAGCATGGAGCAATGGCCATTGTTAGTGAGAATGTAAATTGCTACAGACTTTCTGAAGGGCAATTTGGCAAGATATATTAAAATCAAAGATATGCAAACCAACTCTTCGGACCAGCAGTTGCACTACTGTGAATTTTTGGTACAGAAACACTCACTATAGTAAGCAGAGGTACATGCACAAGGAGGTATACCGCAGCAATATTTAAAGTGGCAAAAAACGGAAAACTATGTAAAATTCATTGATAAAGTTTGGGTCAAACAAAGTATGTCACAAGCATGTAATGAAATCCTATACAGCCATCAAAAACAATAAAGTAGCTAGATGTACACTGTCAGGAAAAGACCTCCAAAACACATAGTTCAGTGAAAAGTATGTTGTAGAACAATATGTGGAGCATCAGTTGCACATTGTAATGTTATGCACATGAATACATATATGGATAGTCATAGAAAAATGTATAAATTATATATACCAAACTGTAAACATAGTGGATGGTGAGTGTTGGAGAAGTCAGGGAATTCTAGTTCATATTCTCTTCATTTTCTACAAGAATGAATATGTGTTATTTTTATAATAAAAATACTTTGTTTTAGACAAGAAGTGAGGCAAGCTGCATCACATCCCCATGAGGCCAAGTCCCCACTCCCAGCCTTTAAAGACACCCTTTTCAAGGACAAGGAGCCCAGACAATTTCTAAAACCCAAAGCCACGAGCTTTTCCTATTTAGAAGTTGAACTAAGTTTTAAAATACTGGAGGGAAGTAGAAGGGATGTAACATTCTTCTAGAAGAGTTTTCATTTCATGCCTTTATGGCCTGATTGGCACATTTTCTGGAATGCCTTCCTTTCCCCTACCTCCTACCATTCTTCCTGCCATGCCTCCTTTCACCCCCCCTCCCTTTCATAAGGTTGAGGGGAAGGGAAGTGGTTAGTTCATTTCAGTTATTTTTCTTCTTTATATCAGGTCCAGGATTGCATCCCATTTTTCTGTTCTAAAAAATTTCACCTGACTCCTCCTCCCCAGTTTACCTGACATAAGGCCCATCCCTGTATTTCCAATTCCTTCCAAGTTAAGGTTTACAATTTCATCTCTGAGAATCTTTAGTATTTATAGAGCAACTGCAAATGGGCCCTAGGCTCTGTACCATCACCAACATCAAGTAAAGAAGCAACCCTGAATGTAGACAGCCCTTAAATTATCTACATATGTTACTGAATGGGAGCCCCTCTCTGGGGCATGCATAAGTAGCTTTCCTCAGCTTTTCAAGGTCTTTGGCCTCCAAAAAGGTTAGAAACCACCAAGGTAGAGGGACTGGGACAATTGAATCACCTACTTAGAATCAAAGATAGAACACCCAGTCCTCAGGTTTCCAGCTAACTGCTTGGGTCAAAGCCAGACAATATGTACTCAAGAGGAACAGAGAGGGAGAGACAGAAGCAGCATGACCTTTAAAGGCTCCACTGGAAACCTGTTGCTCTGCTAAAGCTGCCACTTGAGAGCCCAAACAGCTCAGGTCTGAATGTGACCTCCAATTCCCAGTGAGTGAGCCAATTCCACATTCCCCTTAGCTACTCAAAGAAGGCAGCTAAGTGTAATAGAAAGAACGCTGAGAGGCAGCATATCTGAGTTTTAGCCTTTACTATTATGTCTGTTTTGTCCTGTAGTAGCTATATGACCTTATGCAATTCATTTCATTTCTCTGTTCCTTGCTTTTTTCATCCAAACAGAAGGTTTGGGTCAGATGAAATTCTAAAATCACTCACAGCTCTACCTTACTATTAATCTCCCCAACTCAGACAGACATCTTCACTTCACTAGGCTCTGCAGAACAGAGAAGGACTTTACTCTCACTCTCCAGCATCATATGATCTTAAAATCACACAGTTCTCTCTTGTGGCTAACCTAAATCCTTCTGAGGGCAACTGCATTCATGCAGAGAATGGCTGGTCACTAGCAAATACAGTGCTCTTGAACCAGTAAGTCAGAATGCCTCCATGTCAGTCTCTATCCCAAACCAAATTTCCAATGATTATTAGCCATCAATTCTCAAGAGCTCCATTCATCTTTCATGGCAGCTCGTAAAGTAAAGGGGTGGGTGGAGGTAGTAGTGAGGAGTTAAGGGAATCAAGAAGAGTTAATAGTCATATGAGTGCTACTTCCTCCAATTTCCTTAAAGATAGCCACACCTCCCCATTGTCTTAGTGGACCCTTGCAACTGGTGCTCCAGAAGCCTCTCTTTCAAACTGGATTCCAGTCCAGATTGGCCTTGGGTTCATAGGCGATGAATGCAGAAGCAAAATAACATGACTTTAAAATGCTGTTTGACCTAATGTAAGGGGGAAATGGAAAGGAGAAATGAGTTTATATGGCTACGAGTCTCTAAAAAAGAGTCTGGAGGCTGGCAGAAGGATTGCCCTTATGCACAACTGAGCAGAGTCTGAGAGACAGATAAAGCAGATACAACCCCCAGATATTGGTTCCTTTGATGGCTAAAGAGACCCATGGGAGTTATGGTCATGGCCGATGGGGTTAACTACCAGGGCAGATGGCCCCTCTTTGGAAATGGTGTTTATGTGTGATGAATCTGGACTCAGATGGGATCTCCCTTCATAAGACTTTCATGCTAATGTGCTGGAGGTGCAGTTAATGTTGGGGTTTAAGATATATTTAGGGGATTTGAATCTCTGGACTGACAATGTGATAGCCAGGTCCTGAGCCTCAACAGACTCCAGCACCTACAATCTGATTTATTGGACTTACCACACTCAGCTAAGATGGAGTTGAAGAAGGACAACCACCACACCATGGAGCCTAGAGTGATTACAACTGAAAGTGGGAGGATTGCATCCGGCATCCATGTGGAATCTGAGCCTCCTCTTGACATAGAGGTGCAATGGACACAACCAATCCAATATCCACATAGAAGAGGTGGCATTGGATTGGGAAAAGTGGACATGGTGGCTGATGGGTATGGGGAAAGGCAGGAAGAGATGAGAGGTGGAGGCATCTTTGGGACATGGAGCTGCCCTGGATGGTGTTTCAGGGGCAATCACCGGACATTGTAAATCCTCACAGGGCCCACTGGATGGAATGGGGGAGAGTATGGGCCATGATGTGGACCATTGACTATGAGGTGCAGAGGTGCCCAAAGATGTACTTACCAAATGCAATGGATGTGTCATGATGATGGGAACGAGTGTTGCTGGGGGGGGGAGAGGTGGGGTGGGGGGGTGGGGTTGAATGGGACCTCATATATATATTTTTAATGTAATATTATTACAAAGTCAATAAATAAAAGGAAAAAAAAAAGATGACGCTTTAAAATTGCTTCTGAGAGTAGATTCTGAAGGATAAAAACAACTTTCCAACGAAACTTCATTCCCACTTCCAGGATTCTCTGGTCAGCAGACTGTGTTCAGATTGATGGGATTTTTCTTAAGGTTGTACTGATGATACCTCTGGACCAGGAAATTAAAGACCACACTGAAATTTTCAGGATGTGATTAAAGGAAATAAGCCCAAGGAACTCAGTCACTCAAGGTTGAATGAGGACAGGTCTTTGCAGTCAAAACAGAGCAGAGAATTGAGGGAGTCTGCCCAATAATTCAGCAGAAAATAGAATTTGGGTCTGAATTATCAGGCTAATTGCCTTAATTCTTCAATTCCCTTTCAAAGTAATTTTAAGTATACATAGAGTCTTTCTACTGGGCAGCTCATACTTGAAGAGATATTATCTTAGTTGTCATCACACCATCACTGTCAGTGATAGCAATGGTTATTATCAACTTCATTTTATACCTGGGGAAAGGAAAGCTTAGAGGGGTGAAGCAAATCATCCAAGTTTACCCAGTAAGAGGCCAACAGCTTCCAAACTCAGGGAGGAATCCTCCTACCCAGCATTGCCCAAAGTATGTTGCTGGCAAGAGAGACAAATAATTGTTGGAACCCCAGGTTTCTGTGGGAAATGCTGCTTATTCTAGTCTCCTGGAGAGTTGCACATTTGACTTTCTTTTAGAAGCTGTTTTTGTTTAAGCAAGAAATTCTCAAACATAACCACAAAACCATTTAAAAAAGGTGTGTTTTGAGGGAACTGTGTGTGTATTTACAACCTCCTAACTATTTAAGTCTCTTGGACATACATCCAAGTGACTTAACTATTGTGGAACTATTCTTTGCAATCCACATACATAAACACCACTCTAGTCAGTAGACTGCTCAGAGTTTCTGCACTGCTGACAGATCAATTCCATTTAAATCCATCCTCTGGGGGATGTTTCTTAGCGATATACCTGATACCTTCCTGGTAATGTCAGTCAGTAAACAAAAGACCCCAATGAACCCAAAAGACCCCAGGCTATCATCTCCTTTGCTGCAGGGAATTGGCCAGACCAGAAAGGCAGTCCCAACGACTTCTACTACGTTCCCTTCAAGAAGAACCCAGGATGGGGAATTGTTACAGTAGGTGAAGATCCACACAATAACCACACAATAAAAAAGAATATTGAATTCCCATCCTGGGGAGTTCTGCTACATTCTGTAAGAGACAGCAAGCATCCTCCAAGTGCAGGGGCAGTGCCTAGTGAATGAGGATGGACCATTGTGCCAGGGCCTTGACATTGATGATTGTACTTATGAAATTTTTCTTTTGAAATTGAAACTTAGCCTAGAATTATATGTTGTCTAAGAGTTACCTCCTGAGGGCCTCCTTGTTGCTCAAATGTGGCCCTTCTCTAAGCCAGATTCAGCATATAAATTTGCTACCTTCCCCCTCTACCCCAGCATGGGACATGACACCTGGGGATAAGCCTCTCTGGCACCTAGGAGCTATTACAAAGCACCAACTACCAATGCATCTGGAAAAAGACCTTGACCATAAGTGGGAAATGGTAAATACAAATGAGTTTTTATGGTTAAGAGATTTCAAAGTGAGTCGGGAGGTCATTCTAGAGGTTCTGCACATTTCAGCAGGATCTCATTGACTGCTACAGTAAATATTGCCTCAAATAGCAGGGCTCTTAAGGGCACTGAAGACATCCAGACACTACAGGCAGGGCAGACAGCTCAGGAGTTTGGTGACCTGCCAATAGGCCTTACCTTGGAATATATGCTCCCCAGCGTGACAAGAGTTGGATTCATTTGTGGTTGCCCTACACATGGCTCTTCTGCCCCTTCTATTTGAGCCTATAATTAGTATTATATTTGATAGATGAATATCCAAGAGACTTAAAACTTTGGTACACCCCATGTGCCATTCAGGCCCTGAATCTCAGAAGAGTTGCAACACCTACTCTCCAATTCATTGGACTCATCTAGGACAACTAACAAGGTGATGATGATGGACAACACCCATCCCAAGTGTAGCAGCTTGATGTGGTTATGAATTCCAAAAATAGATATTGGATTATGTTTGTAATCTGGTCTGTACCTGGGCATGATGTAGTTATGATTAAGGCTTTGATTGGGCCACATTATTAGGGCCTTGAGTTCCCACCCCTTCATGGGTGGGGTGGGGACTCAGAGGTAAAAGGCATGGCAAAGGACAGAGTTGAGGGATTTTGATGCTGGAGTTTGATGCTGAAGTCTTAAGCTGGTGCCCTGGGAAGTAAGCTCACAGAGGAAAGAAAAGCAAGACCCTGGAAAGGAGGAACCCAGGAAGCCTGAACCCTCACAGACGCTGGCAGCCATCTTGCTTCAACACCCAAAAATTGACTTTGCTGAGGGAAATAACTTATGCTTGATGGCTTGGTATCTGTACACTCCTATCCCAAATAAATACCCTTTATAAAAACCAACCAATTTCTGGTATTTTGCATCAGGACCCCTTTGGTTGACTAATACACCAAGGAACAGAGAGAGTCTGCAACTGCAAGCAAGCTAGTTCCATCCATCTGCCCCATGGGACCTAAGCCCCCTCTCAATTAGAAGCAGAGTGGGCATCATCATTCCCAAATCCTCAAGACGGGGGAATGAAAAATGGACTAAATTAGACTTAATATTATTCTACTATAGACTTATTGTTATTCTAGCAAAGGAAGAACTTTTATCACTGATTTGGAGGGGATGACCACCAGACTTTCTGAGGGGAGGGAGAGGGGGAAAATAGGTGCAATATAGGGCACTTTAGGGACATCAGAATCATCCTGCATGACATTGCAATGATGGATACAGGCCATTATATATTTTGTTATCACTTACAAAATTGTACAGGACAGAATGTAAATTCTAATGTAAACTATAATCCATGGTTAGTGGCAATGCTTCAATATATGCCCATCAATTGTAAGAAATAATCCATGGTTAGTAGCAATGCTTCGATATGTGTCCATCAATTGTAACAAATGTATCATACTAATGATGTTGTTAATGTGGGAAAGTGTGAGAAGGAGAAGGAGTGAGGCTTATGGGAATCCCCTACATTTTTTATGCAACATTTATGTAATCTAAAGTTTCTTTAAAATAAATTTTAAAAGTCATATAAAATAATTTATTAAAAAAAGAACCCAAGGTTATCTTTGGTCTTCCTTTAAGGGGAGAAGTTTTCACGCTGCTGGTTCAAGCCCTCAGAGCCCAAACCTCAGAGCCATTCAACAGCCTATACAATTAGCACAACACAATACAGGAAACTCAGAATGTGCCCCTGTTCTGACTATTATATGAACATTAGTCATTTTATATCTATTGAAAAAATAACATACAACATTAAAATCTTGTGCTATTATTAATTACCATTAATACTACTAAAGTACCTAAAATGTACACAGACCCTGAAGATCTGTTCTGATTAATGTGTATTTTATATACAATTCAAATGGGAGACATCACAACCAATGAATTAAATGTTTATTACAACAATTTTCATGTTTTCTTTTAATATTTGTTAAATGTCCCCAGCATAAGGGAAAATGCTTACATTCAAATGGGTAACTTTCTGTGCCAAAGGTAATGCAGGTATACTTCTCTTTATCCATCTGAAGGCTACATGAAAAATTCTGCATAAATAGATTTTTGGTGAAAAGATTCATTCTAAAGGTCAGAAGTAGACAGTTACTTAAGATGATGTGATTATGAATCCTTTTCTAAAGCAACAAATTCTGCAATGTGAATATTCTCTATCTAGTTCTATTGTCTTGTAAATCTACATTCACATATATCACATTTGTTTATAGCAAGACAAGCTAATATTAATAATTGAGCCAGACATTTAAAAAAAGGGGATATATAGTGATCCTTATCAGTCCGCAATACTGGCTCCTTTTGGATGCACCATTAACAACATACCACTCCAGGGAGACTCATTATGAGTTTCTCAGAATTTGACAGTAACACTTATGGAGACTAAGTCATGCTGTTCCATCAACTTAGGATACTGTTTCCCTCTTAGCCACTTGGTGATCCCATTCTTTCAGATTCACTCAAATGTTATGTCCCCCATGAAGCCTGTCTTGATCATACTCTACCACCAGTAGCCAGGCACCTTTCCTCCATGCTCCCATACTACCGGCCTGTCCCTTGTCATACTCTACTGTAATTATTTGTTTTTACTCTCTAGTATGCCTACCAGACTTGTGCCCTCCTGAGACGGAAATGATGTTTTATTCATTACTACACTTCCAATACCTAACATTACTACTGGCACATAGCAGGTGTTCAATAAATGTGGGTTCTTTGAATGAATGATTGTTATTCTTAACTGGACATTTTTGGGCCCTGAAAAAACAATACTACATTAAAATCACATATAAATTGTCAAAGAGAAGGCTTAGCGGTTGGGTTCATTTTTTACTGATCTCTTTTTTCTGTCATTAAAAAAAATTAAAATTGACCATAATACTTCACAGCTCATGACTCAAGGGAAAGAAAAACACCTCTAAACCAAATTCATGACAAATACATGTGTGCCTCTAACATGTTCCCTTTTCTCCAAGCGTACTGCTAAATCCTGGCACACCACTAACATCACTGCAGTAAGGAAGACATGAGGATCCACTAAAGGGTGATGGGGGAAGACCTGCCAGGATCACGGTAGGAGCTTTGGATGCTCATTGGCTGAGAGAGGGAAACCGACTAAGAAAGTTGGGCATCTCTGGGGAAACAATCAGGATCTCCAGTAGAGCTCTTTCAACCTGACTGGAAATCCCATACCCAGAGAGTCCTAAGCAACAGCCCTAGGTGGGGGGATTTTCCATCACTTTGAAACCAACATTACCCTTCGAATATGGGCAGAACAGGCAGAACCTGATCCATTTGAGTGTTGCTGCGGTCTGGCTTGGCATGGAATGAGACCCAAGGGCATTTAATGCCAAGAGTAGCCCAGCCCTATGGCGCGCGTGCGCGCGCCCCCCCCCCCCCCCCAATCCAACTCACACTCACTGAATACCACACAAAAACCGCACCACCTCGCAGGCACATACCACTGCATTCCTGCGTGCCAGTCACACACAAGGAGTTCCGCCTCGTATTTTCTCATTACCCTAGTCTGCTCAGTCCACACCCGACACCGCCGGCACACTGTAGCCTAGCCTGGAGCTGGAAGCTGGTGAGGAATGTTTTTGTTGTTGTTGTTGTTGTTGTGTGTAACAAAGCCCCATGCACCTAGGTGCCCTGCTGAATCACATCCATACATCTCTCCCCGCCACCAACCAAGAGCTCCCAGATCAAGAGAGAGCTCAGCCCAGGGAAGTGGATGCGAGAGGTAGGGACGCAAAGAAAGAGCTTTTGGGGTGGGAGGGGGCAGGAGTCCGGGCAGCTTTAGTGCTCTCGTCATGCAGCCAGCAAACTGGCAAGGGGATCGAGCAGATTCCTCGCCTCATTGCCCTCCATCTCTTCATAAAGCGAGATTGAAAACTGATAATCTACCTCCCTGTCCTCCCTGTGCCTTCCCAGCAGCTCCTGGAGCCACCCGCGCTCCCGCAGCCTGCAACAAAGCGCCCCCAGTACAAACCTGTTCCAGCCTCTTCGCGGCCCGAACGCAGAGGAGCAGCTGCCGAGGTTTCTGCCCTTTGCTGTTGGGCAGGAGGAGCTCGTGAGGAGAGGAGGAGCAGCAGGAACTGCGGGAGGAAAGAGGATGAGAGCGGATAGGAGACACTGTAACAGCGGCGGCGGTGATGGCAGGAGCAGGAGGAAGAGGAGGAGGAGGCTGCTTCTGTGGCAGCTGCTGAGGATGCTCTGGAGAGCGGCAGGGCTGGGTGCGCGGGGCGTGTGCTCGCGTGCGCCCCATGGCCCAAGGATGCGCGCGCTTCTGGGTGTATGAGAACATCTTGGTGTATTTTGAATGTGATTATTCCAATTCGGATCTTGTCTGGGACTTATGGTTCCTGCAGCCAAGCGGAAGTAAAATCCCTTCAGTCCCTCAAGCCTAACTGTGCCGGCCTGAGGAGGTTGGGGGACGGGAGAAGGTTTCAGTACTATCAGGGCTCCTGGGCTGCCATTAGAGTCCTCACCTTTTCCTTCAATCTTCTTTCTGGGCACTGGTAGCCTACATCTGACCATATCTGTGAAAAGCCTATAGCCAAAGAGAGAGAAAAAAGAATCCATGAGATCAAAGGAGTTAACCATCACCATCACGGTGTTTTAAGGAAGCGTTCACACTGTACGAAATACCTTCTTGACTACCCAGAAGGCAATATATTTTCTGTATCTAATATTTACTTTCACAAGTCTGGGTGCCCATATCTTCATACAGGATTGACACATTCCCCCCGTTCTCCTGTATTTCATTCCTTTGCAACATCTCTGTAATTCCAACGGACCAGCAAAGCATAATACTCCTTTATGCTTGTAGAGCACTTGGGATTTATAAATCACTTCCTAATAATATATTCCCAACGATAGCATCTGTGTGAGGTAGGCAGGGAAGATATCACTATTCCCATTTTACACATGAAAAAATTCAAGTTTAATAAGGTTAAGTGGCTTTGCGTAATGTTACAGGCTAAGTTGCAGATCCAAGATTGGGACTTCGGTTTCTGATTCCCAGACCAAAGTTCCTTTTTCAAATTACATCTTAGAAGTAAACTTTAAATTAATCTATTTTCTCCATGTTAGAAGTAAATGGGCTAGTGTGTGGGGAATTTGAATTTGTTAACCAAAATGAAATTTTGAAAAAATACTTTCTGTTTAGTTGATACATGCAGGTGCAACCCACAAGTTAGTGGGCAAGAGAGTTAAAGACACTCTTGCCTCAATCTTCAATTAGCAGCCATAATTATTTTAAATTTTCCACCAGTTACTATAAGAACAATTTGAAATGAAAATTCAGAAAGGACAATAGTAAGAGTGTCTACTTCAATTTCCTGGAGTGACTACTATCAATCCTCTATTGGCTAGATCTTTTTTCTCTAAACCATGAGAATGAATAATTGTTTGCCCCCAAGAGAGGAATCCTGAGCAGTTCAAAGAGTGTGCAGATAGCTACCTAGCAAAAGAGGCAGGCTAGCGGGGTGGGCAAAGTTTCGGCTCTGGAGCTAAACTCCCCTAGCTGGAAAAACCTCAGAGAGTGACCCAAGAGCAACGATCCATCTGTGAAATGTTGTAGAGGTGAAAGGATAGAATAAAGTGAAATAAGTGCCTGAGACATAGCAAGGTTCAATAAATGAGAGGCAGCGTTATTAGAGAAAATTAAAACTACCATGGCATTAATGAGACTTTTTCCACTAAAGGTAAAATTATTACTAGTAGTATCTTGACTTTGAGAAAATGCTTAGGGAGAGATTTATTTTCTTCTAGGATAGGAGAGATCAAGTGCTGGTGATAGTAGATAGACATGATAAACAAATAGATGTAATAAATTTGCTACAACTACTGAAAACCAGTGTGGCACTGAGGAGAGAGCAGCACCGGACAAGGATGATGAAAAGAGGACACTTAAGATTGGATAGGCATATGTGACCTAGATTCTTGCCACTCATGGTTATTGTGATTGATTGGGAGTTTATGCCTGTTAACAGTTTTATAACAATGTACATGGTTTACTCTAAGGAGGGTTTTGATTTTTCTAAACAGATTCCTGTTTATCAAAAGATCTAATAAAGAATTTCATTCAGAGTTTGTCAGAAATACCTGAATCTGACATTCAGCCAAGGACTCCCTGTCCCAAATCTGGTACCCAAATAGGGACTATTCCTGTTTGAACCTTGCCAAGCACAGAGAAGTTGAGTCATAACATTGCTCAAAGCCAAGCTGCAGAAAAATTGTGAAGGAGGTGAAATCTGTCTCTGACATGCGTCTAGTATCTCTTTGTTGCACTCTTTCCTTCCCATTTCCAAACTCTGGACATCAAAATCCCTGCCTTTCTCATCCAGCAAAACAAACAAAAAAACCCACAAAAAACAAAAACATGTCCCAAGATTAAGTAGGTGGAAAGAAGCAGAGCCATGACTTGAATTCAGTCTCACAGCTCTTTCCATTACACTGTGTTCCTCCATCAGCTGAGATGAAAACCAGAAGCACAGACTTAGAACTGATATTTGAAACTTTATTCCAGATAACATGGATGGCATTAAAATAATAGAGGCAAGAAAGGAAAATGTAGTCCTCCCTCTTTTTTTTCCCAGAAGCTTCATTCAGAGACTGTTTAAAACAAGATTGGTTTATTGCATTCCTTTGCCAAGCCAGCCCACCATCCCTGTTTGCTGTCTTGCTCATCTTCTCCAGGAGACACCAGGAACCTAAACCCAGGACCTCCTATGTGATAGGCAGGAGCTTAATTTCTTGAGCCACATCTGCTTCCCAAATTGTTGCTTTTTTAAAAAAGATTTATTTATTTATTTATTTCTCTCCCCTCCCCCGCCCCCCCCCCCCCCCCCGTTGTCTGTTCTCTGTGTCTATTTGCTGCATCTTTGTTGGCTTCTGTTGCTGTCAGCGGCATGGGAATCTGTGTTTTCTTTTTGTTGCATCATCTTGTTGTGTCAGCTCTCTGTGTGTGTGGCACCATTCCTGGGCATGCTGCACTTTCTTTCGCACTGGGCAGCTCTCCTTACGGGGTGCACTCCTTGCGCATGGGGCTCCCCTATGCGGGGGACCCCCTGCATGGCAGGGCACTCCTTGCGTACATCAGTACTGTGCATGGGCCAGCTCCACACGAGTCAAGGAGGCCCAGGATTTGAACCGTGGGCCTCCCATGTGTAGACAGACGCCCTAACCACTGGCCCAAGTCCGCCGCCCCAAATTGTTGCTTTTTAATAAAACTAAGAGTATGAGTTTATTAAATAATATAAATGTGGGAAGATAAAATTAATGAACACATATAGTGAATATAAATACTTTCTAACATTTCCTGTACACAAGCTGCCTAAAAAGTTAATTTGACCAAAACTTATGGCAAACTTCTATATTCAACACATACATAGAATATCTAGAATTGTATCCTACCTTACCTTTTCATTTGAACTATTGCTGTCATGTGTTTCATTTAGGACATTTTCAGGCACTGAAAATTAAAATTCTAGAAAGGAGAAATAAACAAAACCCTTCAATTTGAAGAGACTTTAGTTTCAGGATTGAACCACATTCCCAAACCTACACAAAATGTTAATGCTAGGCTTTTACCTCACCTAATTAAAGCAAAACAAAACAAAAACCAAAAACCCCAGGACTGATGTGCAGAATGGTCTGTGGGATGCCATGCATCTCAAAACTGGAGATCATATTAAAGATATGAGACTAGGCTGAGGGTGGACAGAGTCCAGGCACTATCTGAATCTTGCATTTTCAGAATAAATCCCTGTTATGACCATATTATAATAAGCCTCTACAAATAATACAGTACCAAGAAAGAATCTAGTTAGTGAAGTTTTCCCTTTTGTTGGAGTCCTATTAAGATTTTAATATAATCTCAAAACACAAATTAATATGATCTTTAAAACACAAAAAATAAGTCCAACCCTAGTAATTTTTCTTTCCTCTGTTTTAACACCATGTTTTCTGTCTAAACTGTTGGCAATTATTTAGGATTAAAAACTCCCATAAGAATTATACTATTCTTTCTATCGTATATATTTGAAATGTTTCATAATATAAACATGAAAAAGGCATGACCCCTGTCTTCTAGGAAATAGAAGGAACTCTGCATTAGATTGAACATGATTTTAAATTACAATTAAATGTAAAGTAGTATTACTTTTGTAGAGGTTTAGGTGGTAACGTATGTCAAAATAAGAGAAAAATTAAGTGTGGAATAAAAGCTTCCCCAGGCAATCTCCTGAATTTCATAGTTGGAAAAAGAGTCAGTGGGCCTGTTTTCTACTCCTGGTTAGATGACCTTTGAATGTCTCAGGATCCAATTTCTTTATCCACAAAATGGGGTAAGAATGTTTTAAATGCATGTCTCCTTGAAAAACTGGGAAAGAAGGTAGACTTGTAGGAAGAGTGCAACATAAAAACTATGGTTTTAAACTTCCTATGTTTTTTAATGTAACATTTTGTGTGTTCTAAGTATCTTTAAAATATTATAAAAAATGAAAAGACTACGTGAGCAGAAAAAACTATGGTTTTAAGATTTTGATGCTGGAGGTGATACATGATAAGTGAGTTGGTGATATGAGAAGCCCTTTTGAAATATAAATTATAAAATAAATGGGAAATGACCAACTTTATAATTTTTAAAGTATGCATGTTAAACCAGCAAGGATGATGTTCAAGAGAATAGACATAATATATAACTTCCAAGTAAGTAAGGGAAATAATGGAATGAAAAAGAAAAAAAAAAGGTCAAATCAAAAGAAGTTATAAAAGCTTTGGGGAGAGAAATGAAACAGAAAAGGGGAGAAATAAAAAGCACATAATAAGAGAGTAGAAATAAGCCCAAATAAATAAGTAACCATTAGAAAAGTAAATGGACTAAAGTCCACATTTAAAATGTAAAAGATTGTCAGAATGAACAAAAGAACAAAATCCAGCTATACACTGTTTAGGAAAGAAAAACATTCCTTTATATTATATCGTAAGGACTCAGAAAGACAGAATGTCAAATAATGTAAAATATATTACCAGAAAAAAACTAAGCACAAGAAGCTGAAGTAGTTATTTTAATATCAAATTAAAAACACTTTAAGGCAAAAGCATTACACAAAGTAAATTTCCATTCATAATGGAAAAAGTAAATTCACTAGGAAGATATAACATTTCTAAATGTATAGTCATCTTTTAACATGGCCAAACTTAAAAAAAAAGTTGACAGAACTAAAAGGAGAAATTGACAAACACACTAGCACAGTGCAGGATTTTAGCATCCATTTCTCAGTAATTGATAGATGAAGGAAAAAAATTCAGTAAGATTACAAAATATTTGAACAGCATAATTAACAAGATGGATTTAGTATCTGTATCAGTCAGCCAAAGGGGGGCTGATGCAAAATACTGGAAATTGGTTGGTTTTTATAAAGGGTATTTATTTTGGGAAGGAGCTTATACATACCAGGCCATAAAGTATAAGTTACTTCCCTCACCGAAGTCTATTTGGAGCAAGATGTCTGCCAATGTCTGCTAGTGTTCAGGCTTCCTGGGTTCCTCTCTTCCGGGGTCTTGCTTCTCTCTGACTTCAAGGTTCCTTTCTTCTTGGAGCCTGCTTCTCTTTCCTCTGTGTGCTTACTTCCCAGAGCATCAGCTTAAGACTTCATCAAACTCCAACAGTAAAACTCCAACATTAAGAACCCTCAAAGTCATCCTTTGCCATGTCTTTTAACTGTGAGTCCCCATCCCCCAAGGGGTAGGGACTCAACACCCTAATGACATGGCCCAATCAAATCCCTAATCATAACTTAATCATGCCCAGGTACAGACCAAATTACAAATATGATCCAATATTTATTTTTAGAATTCATAACTATATCAAACTGCTACACTCCACCTTCTGAATTCCAAAAAGCCATTATAATATTCACAAAAACCTTAAATCAGTAACAATGCAAGCACTAAATCATATCACAATCAATTTAAAGAAATAGTTTGTCTTGGGGCAAAGTCCTGACTGCTGTAGACCTCTGAAACTTACAAAACAATTTATCTGTTTCCAATACACTAATGGACAGACAAAGGATAAACATTTTCATTACAATAAGGAGAAACTGGAATGGAAATAAGAGTCAGTTTCTCTACAGTTCAGTAGGCCTGCAAGGAAAAATCTGTTTGATTTCAAAGTCTGGGAGTCATTCTTAAGATGATGGTTTCTTCTCCTTGGTGCCTTATGGGAACCCATCCTTTCCATATGCTTGCCCAATGGCCATTTTCTTGGTTCCACCCACATCAAGTATCTGGGTATCAATCAAGCTCCAGACCTCATCCTCCAAGAGTGCTGGGGTGGTTGACACAGCTTATGCAATATTTGGGTTAGAGTCTTAACCCCCTTGGTAGAGTGATGTGAAGACAACATTACCCCTAAACTTTGGAATATAAGCTCAACCCTCTCAGAGCAATGAGTTGACCACTTGGCCTTACCTAACCCTTGGGGGACAGGTCCAACCCTCTCAGACCTGTGGGGTGCTGACCTAAACCACCATAATTCGTGGGGAATGTGCTCCAACCTTTCTGTACCCTGGGGCAGCAAAAGTCCCCCAGAGCATCGGACTGGAACATCCACCTTCTTCAACTGCTGGTGCAAACTAACCCTCTCTGTACATATGGGTGGGGTTCCTCTCTTGGCCCAAGGTGATTCCTAATTCCAGATCTCAGCTTCCATGGCTTTCCTCTTAAAGCTGTTTCTCCTTCAATCTCTCCTTTCCATGTCCTTTTTATTCCAGGCTGACAGTGGATTTGCTCATACAGCTCTTTCAAAAAACTTTTTTGTTTAGCTTACAAGAAGCAGGGGTCTAAGCCATCAGGCAATAAGACTTTCCACAAGTCTTTCTGAGGTAACTGCATCTTCAATCCTGATTTATAAGTTCCAAGTTTAGTTAAGTCCTCCAATGGGACACTTTTTTCTGGGAGCTTGATTTCCGGAGGATTTGAATTTCCAGAATTAGTTCCTATTTTGTTTGTGCCTGACAGTTCAGTCCTCAGTATATCTCTCTCAACTAGCATTTTGCTATAAGTTGTAAGCAGAAGCCAAGGCACATTCTCCAGCTTTATTTTGGAAAATTCTTCAGCTAAATACACAGTCTCACCATTTTCAAATTCTGCCTTCCATACAACACCAGGAGTTAATCTTGCTAAGTTCTCTGCAACTTTAAAACACAGATCACCTTTCCTCCAGTTTCCAATAATAGTTTCATCATTTAATTTTAAGGCATCATAAAAAGTCTCTTTGGCATTCATATCGCTATCAACAGTCTCTTCAAAGCACTGGAGGTCTTTTCTTCCAGGCATCTCAGAATTCCTCCAAAAAAATATCCCTTACTATTTATAAAACCATTCCAGCATTTCAGTAATTGTAAAAGCACTTCCCCACTCCTTGGTACCAAATTCTGTATCAGTCATTCAAAGAAGTACTGATGCAAAATACCAGAAATTGGTTGTTTTTTTATAAAGGGTATTTATTTCAGGTAGGAGCTTACACATACCAGGCCATAAAATATAAGTTACTTCCCTCACCAAAGACTATTTTCACGTGTAGGAACAGATGGCTGCCGATGTCTGTGAGGGTTCAGGCTTCCTGGGTTCCTCTCTTCCAGGGTCTTGCTTCTCTCTGACTTCAAGGTTCCTTTCTTCCTGGGCCTTGCTTCTCTTTCCTCTTTGTGCTTACTTCCAGGGGCACCAGGTTAAGACTTCAGCATTGAACTCCATCATCAAAACTCCAACATTAAGGACCCTCGACTCTATCCTTTGCCATGCCTTTTATCTATAATCTATGAGTCCCCTCCTACCAAGGGGTGGGAACACAACACCCTAATGACATTGCCCAATCAAATCCCTAATCATAACTTAATCATGCCCAGGTACAGACAAGACTATAAACATAATCCAATATCTATTTTTGGAATTCATAACTATATCAAACTTCTATAGTACCTATAAAGAAAATTTCAGCAAACAATTAGAGAATATACAATTATAAGCTATAAAGCTAGTCTCAACAAATTTCAAAAATTTCATATTATATCAGACTACTTTCTCTAAGCATAATATAATTAAATTTTAAACCAATCTAAAAATATAACTAAAAATCACATATGTTAGGAAACTTAAAACAGAATATCAGGTAAGTTATAGGTAAAAGAAAAAAAAACGTAATGAAAATTGGAAAATATTTAGAATTGGGAAATAATGAAATACTACACATTAAAACTTGTAGGACGAGCTAAAGTGTTATTTAGAGGGAAATGAATAGACATATAAGCTTTCACTAGACTAGAAGGAAGGCTAAGAATCGTTTGGGTAAACATTCATTTTAAGAAATTAGGGGGAGAATATTGGAATAATTCCTAAGAAATTACAAAGGAAATAATAAATATATGAATGAGTCAATAAAATATAAAATAAATATATAATAGAAAGTATTAAAAAAACAAAATTCTTCCACTTAAAGGACGAATAAAATAGAGAAACCACAGCAAGAATAATCTAGGAAAAATTAGAAAAAACAGTCTGTACAAGTAAACATTTTGGAATTAAAATGTAGGGAATAATTACAGATAAAGAGATTAAACAAAAATAATATAATATGTAGAATTTCATTCCAATATATTTGGGAAATTGTATTTAAAAATGGACACATTCTTAGAAAAATACAACTTACTAAAGCGACCTTAGAAGAAATAGATAACTGAAAGAGTCCTATACCCATTAAAGAAAATGAATCAATATTTACAATTGTTCCAACAAAGACACCAGGCCCAGAGCACTTGACAGGCTAGATCAAATCTTACCCAAACTCTTCCAGAGAAAAGGAAAAGCAACAACAGCTTTGAGTCATTTTGATAACAAACCCCAAAATACATGAAACAAAGGCTGACATTTGAAGGGAGAAATTGATGTTTCTACATTAAGAGTAGGATACTTTAACACACCAATCTTAATAACGGAGAAAACAGATAATCAGAAGATCAATAAGGAAGTATAAGACTTGAACAACACAATAAACCAACTAGACTTAACAGATCATATAAAGAACAACGCACCTGATGAAAACAGTATACGCACGCCTTCTTCTAGAATGCACATGAGCCAGTCTCTAGGATAGACCATATGTTGGGTTACAAAAAAGTCCCAATAAATTTAAATATATTGAAATCACATAATGTGTATTCCCCAACTACAATGGAATATAGCTAGAAATCAATACCAGACAGAGAAAGGGAAACATTCACAAATATGTGGAAATTAAACAACATACACTTAAACAACTAATGGGTTGAAAAAGGAAATCAGAAGTGAAATTAGGAAATATCTTGAGGTGAATGAAAATGAAAATATAACATACCAAAATTTATGGGATGCAGTGAAGTTAGTGTTGAAAGGAAATTTTATAGCTATAAAAACTTACATAAAAAAGAATAAAGGCCTCAAATCAGAGACCTAACCTCAAAACTGGATGAAGGAAAAGAGAAAACTGAAACCAAAATGAGCCAAAGGAAGGAAATAACAAAAAATAGAGCAGAAAGTTTTTATTACTCTAAAAGGAAAAATCCCATATCCCCTTATAATCCCTATTGTTGTCCCTTAGAATTGATATAACATGCTTCTTTGTTACAAAAATATCATCATATTACTGTTAACTATCTTTCATAAGTTACATTAATTGCAATCTTCCCTTATATCACCATATTCTTAACAATTTATAAAACTGACTGAGATGATGACAGCACAACTCTGTGATGGGAAGTGAGAACCACTGATTGTACACTTTGAATAGGTTGTACATATTCATAACTGCATAACTCAATGAATTCTGTGGTAGAAGATGGACCATGTTTAACAGAACAAATATGAGAATTTTCATGAACTATAACACATATATAATGCTAATAAAGGGATACAGGGTGCTAATAACTGGATGGGTTGGGCAAAAATACACCAAATATAAGACACTGGCTATGGTTAGTAGTAATATTTTGATAAAACTTTTTCATAGCTTGTAGCAATTGTTTCACAACAATGCAAGGTTTTGGTGGTGGGGTGATTTATGGGAGCCCTATATGATGATATACATGTCTGCTTTGTTAGGCCTCAGACTTTTACTATACGCTTGTTTTCTTTTTTTTCCTTTTTCTAATTTTCATTCTTTTTTCCCCTTTATTTAGAGAAATTTTGGATATACAGGACAATCCTGCGTACAATACAGAATTTCCCTTATACCAAACTATTATTAACACCTTGCATTGGTGTGGAAGTTTGCTAAAATTGATAAAGCATACGTTTATAATTGTACTATTAATTATAGCCCATGGTTTAGCTAAGGGTTCACTGTAAGAAAAGATCCATGGATTTTGTTTTTAATTTTTATTTTTACCATATATACAACCTAACATTTCTCTTTTATTGGAATGAAGCATGCATTTTATTTAGTTTTTAAAACTACACACCATACTGCTTTCACAGATTTTTGTTTTTGTTTTAATTTTCAAAATTTTTAAGAGACTTAGATTACAGAAAACGTTACATAAAAAAAAAAACTGTAAGGGATTCGAATATGCCCTACTCCCCACACCACCCACCCTTCCCCACATTAACAATTTCCTTCATTAATGTGGTACATTCATTGCAATTGATGAACATATTTGAAGCATTGCCACTGAGTATGGATTATAGTTTACATTGTAGTTTACCCTCTCTCCACCTCAATTCTGTATGTTATGGCAGGTTATTTAATGGCCTGTATCTGTCGTTGCAACTTCATTCAGGACAATTCCAAGTTCCAAAAATGCCCCCATATTATACCTTTTTTCCCTCTCCCTGCCTTCAGGACCTCCAGTGACTACTGTCTTCACATCATTGATATAACTTCTTCCATTGCTAGAATCCCAGTAAGTCCACTCTAGTCCATACTTTATTCCCCAATCCTGAGGATTCTGGGATAGTGATGCCCATTCCACCTCTAATTGAGAGAGGGCATTGATCCCATAGGCCTGATGTATGGGACTCTCTTGCTTGCAGTTTTATACTCTCTCAGCTCCTTGGTATGGTGGTTGTCCATCCTCAACTCCTTGGTATTTGTCCTGGGTGAGTCCAATGAATTAGAAAGCAGCTCTTGCAACTCTGATGAGGCTCAGGGCCCAGCTGGCACACAGACAGCCCAAGTTTTCTAATCTCTTGGATGTACACCTACCAACTCCAGCACTAACTACAGGTTCAAACAGAAGGGACAGAAGAGGCATGTGTAGAGAAGTCACAACTGAGTCCAACTCTGTCGCACTGGGGAGCACAAACTCCAAAGTAGGGCCCACTGGCAAGGCACCAAACTCCTGAGCTAACTGCCTTGACCATAGTGTCTGAGTGTCTCCAGAGAACCTCAGGAGCCCCATTATTTGGGGTAGTGTATAATTTGGCAATCAATGAGATCCTGCCAAGATTTGCACAAGCATAACCTGTGGGATGACATCCTAACTCACTTTAAAGTCACTTACCATATAAACTTATTTTTCTTTGCCCTTTCCCCCTTTTGGTCAAGGCCTTTTTCCAGTTGCATTGCTAGTCGGTGCTTGGTAGTAATTCTTCGGTGGTAGGGAATCTCATCCCTGGGAATCACACTGGGGGGAAGTTATTGCATTTATATGTTGAGTTCTACTTAGAGAGGGACCGCATTTGAGCAACAAGGAGACTCTCATGAGATAACTCTCAGGCACCCTATACTACTACGCTAAGTTTCAATTTCAAAGTAAAGGCTCATATGTACAGTCATCAGTATCAAGGGTCCATCAATGGTCCATCCTCCTTCACCACATCTGTAATCAAGGGATTCTCAGTGTTCCACTAGAGAATGTGGCAGAGCTCCCCAGGATGGGTTTAGCTATTTCGTGACCCTCCACCCACCATGACAATGCTCCATGAACATTTGAACACATTTATGTGCCATATATGTATGCCCAGGTGAACCTCCTCCCTTGTATCCTTCATCACTGACACCCCACACAAATGATCCTCCCCTGCTACAGTTGTAACCCATTTGTGATCCAAAACTTCTTCAATAATGACGACAAAAAATAAGCAAATACAGTTAATAAGAAAATGAAATAATAATGATAGTTTTAAAAATAAAATACAAAAAATTAAAAAATTAAAATTGGGATAATACAAAATAATGAAAAAATAATTTTTTTAGCATTTTGCCTTTCATCACTGTTGTCCTGTGTGTACAGTGATATTTTTTCCACTTATTCCCTAGCATCTTACTTTTTTCATTTTGTCCTCAAAGAAGTGTTCTCCTACAGTAAAGTCACCTACAGAATATAGGGGACTCATATATACCCAACATCCTCTACCTTTTCCCCTTTCCCTATTAATAACATTTTATATGTGAATGGTAAAATTGTTACGACTGATGTACAAATATTGAAACAAGTATTTGTTACAATTGGTGTACAAGTATACCAACGATGGTCAATGGTTTACATTACGGTTTACATTTGAACCATACACTTTTATAAATTTTTGATGAAATTTAACAAGACCTGTATTCACACAAGTTCATGTAGAACACTTCATTGCCCCTGAAATGCCCCCTATTCCTTCTATTTTATTATTCCCACCTTCTCTCCTTGGGGCCCAGGGTGACTACCAGGCTTCACTCCTTGAAGGACAAGATTCACAGTTACTTGCAGCATCACTGAGGACTTGATACACTGGTCTGTCCTCCGCTATTGTGCACCACCTATGCTCTGGAGAAACTTCCATCCCTCTATTTGAGAACATAGCAGCCTCCCCAGGATGGTAGTCCAACACCTTCCTGCTTATGATGTGTATCTCCACCCAATAATATAACACACTATGACAAGATGAACACTCACACTCCCTAGAAGCTTGTCCCAAATGCCCCCACATCCAACTGCTTAAACCTGAATCCCTACCTTGCCTTATTGCCAAAAGAGCATTTCAACATTATCATTTTAACTGCATACTCACCAATCCCCAGTGTTCACCTCCTCCCTCCAAGCCTCCCCCCAGTTCCATGGACAGTCCAACCCACCCTCCACACCCTAACTCCTGGCATATCTGCACCACCTAACCCAATAGCATCACTGCACTACTGTCATGCCCCACCACTTCACAACTACGCACTTCCACAATATCATAGATTTTTGCCCATATGAGCATTGGCTCACAAACTTCTTCTCCCTTTCTGTTTCCAGTAAACCTATCTTCCAGACTCTAGCTTTGTAAATCTGTACAATTTGTTTAATCATATCAGTGAGGTCTTGTCCTTCAGTGCCTGACTTGCTTCACACAACACAAGGACCTCAAGATTCATTCATGTTATCCCGTGTGTTAGTGTTGTACTCCTTCTTACAGTTGAGTAATATTCCATTTCATATGTATACCACAGTGTGTTTATCTATTCATTTGGTGAATGGCATTTGTGTTGATTCCAACTTTTGGCAATAGTGAAAAATGCCTCTACTTTTTTTCTTTTTCTGTCTTTATTTTTTAATGTTACATTAAAAAAAATTAGGTCCCCATATAGCCCCCACCCCCTCACCCCACTCCTCCTCCCATAACAACAACCTCCTTCATCATCATGAGACATTCATTGCACTTGGTGAATACATCTCTGAGCATCACTGCACCTCATGGTCAATGGTACACACCATAGCCCACATTTTCCCACAGTCCACCCAGTGGACCATGGGAGGACATACAATGTCTGGTAACTGTCCCTGCAGCACCACCCAGGACAACTCCAACCCCCAAAAATGTTCCCACATCACATCTCTTCCTCCCACTCCCTGCCCCCAGCAGCCACCATGGCCACTTTCTCCACACCAGTGCCAAATTTTCTTCGATTACTAATCACAATATTTCATGAATAGAATATCAGTAAGTCCACAATAATCCATATTCTATTACTCCATCCTGTGGACCTTAGAATGGTTGTGTCCACTCCACATCTATATCAAGAGGGGGCTTAGATTTCACATGGATGTTGAATGCAATTCTCCTGGTTTCAGTTGTAGGCACTCTTGGCTCCCTGGTGTGGTGGTTGACCTTCTTCATCTCCATGCTAGCTGAGTGGGATAAGTCCAATAAACCAGAGTATAGGATTTGCAGGTTTGTTGAGGCTCAGGGCCTGGCTATCACATGGTCAGTCCAGAGATTCAGGTCCCCTGGGTATACACTAAACCCCAGCGCCAACTACAGATCTGTTAAAAGTAACAGGAGAGGCTTGTGGACAAAGACCAAATCTGAGTCCAGCTCCATCACACAGAAACACAAACTCCAAAGCAGGGCCAACTGACATGGCACTGAACTCCATCTGCCATGACCATAGAACCTGTGGGTCTCTGTAGCCCTCAGAAGAACCGATACCTGAGGTTGTATCTACTTTATCTGTCTCTGGGACTCTGCTGAGGTGCGCATAAGGCAACCCCTCTGATAACCTACCGGCTCTTTCTGGAGACTCATAGCCATATAAACTCATTTGTCCTTTCCATTTCCCCCTTGATTCAGGTGAAAAAGTATTTTTAACTCCTGGTATTATATGTAGACTGAGATATTCTACTGGTCCGAGTTGACCCTTTTATTCAAGGTCATTTTCTAGTTACATCATCAGCTGGTACTTGGTAGTAATCCCTCGGCACCAGGGAGGCTCATCCCCGGGATTCATGTCCCACACTGGGGGGAAGGCAACATATTTACATGCTGAGTTTGGCTTTGAGACTGGCCATATTTGAGCAACATTGAGGCTCTCAGGAAGTAACTCTTAGGCACCCTGCAGCTCTAAGCCTTGTTCTTATTTCAGGTGCTCAGGCTCACAGCATAGTCATTAGTATCAAGGGCTCATTGTTGGACCTTCCTTCTTTTTTTTGTCTTTGCCGTTGCACTTGGGGGATTGTTGCTGTTCCTTTAGGGACTTGGATAGAGCCCCCTTGGCTAGGAACTCAGCGCTCCCTCAGTAGTTGTTTTTAATTGTAACCACTATGAAAATACCCAAACATTTTTATGTACCCTAGATATATGCCCTGGAGAACTCCCTGCCAATCATGTGTCCCCTGTCAATAACATCCCACACCATTATTCCTCCCCTGCCATTCTTGAGGCCCTGTGTGATCCAAAACTTCTTTGAAAGTGAAGCCCAATACATTGCCAGGTTCCATTAATATGACACCCAGGCCCAGAGCCTCAACAGACTTCAGCTCCTACACTTTGACTTATTGGACTTACTCCACTCAGCTAACATGGAGTTGAAGAAGGTCAACCACCACAACATGGAGCCTAGAGTGTCTACAGCTAGAAGCGGGAAGAGTGCATCCAGTACCCATGTGGAATATAAGCCCTCACTTGACATAGGTATGCAATGGACACAACCAATCCAATGTCCACAGAGAAAATGTGGAATGGGTGTGGGAACGGTAGCCATGGGGGCTGCTGGGTGTGGGGAATGGGAGGAAGAGATGAGATGTGGAGGCGTTTTCGGGACGTGGAGTTGTCCTGGATAGTGCTTCACGGACAATTACGGGACACTGTAGATCCCCCCAGGGCCCACTGGATGGAACGTGAGAGAGTCTGGGCTATGATGTGGACCATTGACTATGGGGTGCAGTGATGCTCAGAGATGAACTTACCAGGTGCAATGGATGTATCACGATGATGGGAGAGAGTGTTGCTGTGGGGGGAGTGGGGGGCGGGGGCGGTGGGGTTGAATGGGACCTCATATATTTTTTTAATGTAATTAAAAAATAATAATAATAAATAAATATTTAAAAAAAACCTCCAAAAAAAAAAAAGAACAGATATTATATGATTCCACTTATATGAAATAAGTAGAAAATACAAATTCATGGAGACAGACCATAGAGTACAGGTTACAAGGGGCAGTGGGAAGGGGAAAAGGGAAGTTATTCATAGTGAGTCATGTTTTCTGTTTCAGGTGAAGGAAAGTTTTGATAATAGATGGTATTGATGGTAGCACAACATTGTGAAAGAATTAATGTCACTGAATTGTATGCTTGGGAATGGTTCAGAGGAGAAATTTTATATTATATATATGTCACCACAATTAAAAAGAGAAAGAGAGACTAAAGAGACAACAACAATCAAATGCAATACATAATCTTGGACTGGAACTAAAAATGGAGAAGAAAGTGTCCAAATAGATATTATTGGGACATATGAAAAATTGGAGATTAGGCTGTAAGCTCTATGTCAATGTTAAATTTCTTGAACTTGATGGCTGTACTTAAATGGTTACATAAATGAGTTTGTTCCTAGAAAATGTACATGGAAATATTAAAGGAGCATGATACAACCTATTCTCGAATGTTTAGAAAATGATAGGTAGGTAGGTAAATAGATAGATAGATAGATAGATGATAGAATGATATGACAGTTTGAATTTTGTGAATACCAGAAAAGATTATTCTTGAACTAATCCATTCTTGTGGGTATGGGGCCCTTTGATTGCATTAAATACAGTAAGAGGGCTTTGATTAGATCACTTGATTAGATCACTCGAGGGTTTTTGATTAGACTATGTCAGTGAGGCATGACCCAGGTTGGGTTTCCACTCTCTTGCTGGGTCTTATATAAACTGAGAATGCAGATGAAGAGACACACAGGAAAAAAAGCTGTGCTATTTGACCTGGTCAGATGAAAGACAATATGACCAAGGAGATAAAGGACATGAAGAAGATACTGGGTCAGCACAAAGAAAAATGTGATTAAGATTTTTTTTGTATGTATACAGTACATTTAATTGAGAAATGTGTTTTTATTCAACTGTTTTCTTTTTATTTTTGAATTGTTTATATTTTCAATTATTAGATGTACAAAATAAAGTTTAAAAATAGTATAAAAATTAAAAAAATAGTAAAATGGAATATAGTGATGAGTTTAAAGGTTCGATATAGAATACATTTTTTTTCACCTCCTAAATTCTTTTTTTTAAAAATAGAATACATATTAATTTAGAAAAATTAAGGTAAAAAATAAATTGGGGTATCAGAAAATTAAAAGATGCAAAAGCTTTGTATTTGATATTTTGCCTTCCATCACTGCAATAAGTGTTGCCCTGTATGCAAATTGGGAAGGCAACTTCTTCCATCTTTTCCTCAGTGTCTATGCCCTTTCTTTTTCTTATTTTTTCCTAATTATTAAGCTTATCTACACAAAAGTTTTAGAGCACAGTAATTCATATATACAATATGCAGTACTCCCACATATACAACATAAAACCCTTTTCCCTTCCACAGCAATAATATTTTTACATGTTCATACTATATATACTGAAACTAATGTACAGATATTGAGACAATAGCTTTCAAACAAGGTAACATTTATGTTTACATTGTGGTTTATATTTTAGACTATGCAATTTTCTAAAATTTTAGTTATCTTATGTTTTACATTATGGTTTGCATTTTCGCCTATCAGCCCCTATACATTTTTGGTGTAATTTAACATGTCTTATATCCATACTTGTGTAATGTTGTGGAATACTTCTATTGCCCACACATTTACATTGATTCCATCTTTTCAATACCTCTTTCCCCCTCCCCTCAGGGCCCATAGTGAGAGTCAATCTTCATTGCTTGAAGGGCCATGTTCAGAAATACTTGCAGTGGTGTTGAGAGCTTGACATGCTCAACCACTCTAATGCATTGGGAGCCACCATTTCTCTCGAGAGATACAATTCCTTTTATTTGAGAACATCAGTCCTCCCAGGTTGTGAGTCTACCTTCACTCTCATTATATGGGTCTCTATCCAATGATATAACCCACTATGGCAAAATGAGCACTCACATACTCCCTAGAAGCCTGTTGTGTGTCAGATTATCCCCTTTAAGCATCTTACACAGGTAACCTACCTTATTATATTTTTGAAAAAAATTTCTCAGCATTATACTCTCAACCAAATACCTGACAATCTCCTATGTTTGTATGTTCCCCCACCCTCCCCCCAAGTTCTTAGGGTGAATAATGCCTCTACGAACATAGTTGTGCATATATCTGTTCATGTCCTTGCTTTCAATTCTTGTGGGTGTATATCCAGTAGCAGAATTGCTGGATCATATGGCAGTTCTATAGTTTTCTGAGGAACCACCATACTGTCTTCCACAGTGGCCCACCAGCAGTGCATGAGGGTTCCCATTCCTCCATATCCTCTCCAACACTTGTAGTCCTTTATTTATTTTCAAATAACTGCCAGTCTAATGGGTGTAAGATGGTATCTCATTGCAGTTTTGATTCGCATTTCCCTACTAGCTAGTGATGTTGAGCATGTTTTCATGTGATTTTTAGCCATTTGTATTTCTTCTTTGGAGAAGTGTCTATTCAAAACACTTGCCCATTTTTTCAATGGGTTGTTTGTCTTTTTATTTTTGAGGTGTAGGATTTCTTTATAAATGCAGGATATTAGGCCCCTTTCAGATATATGGTTACCAAATATTTTCTTCCATTTCACTTTCTTGACAAAATCCTTTGAGGTGCAAAAGTTTTTAATTTTGAGGCGGTTCCATTTGTCTATTATTTTCTTTCACTGTCCGTGCTTTGGGTGTCAAGTTCATGAAACCATTTCCTATTACATGATCTTGTACATGCTTCTCTACATTATCTTCCAAGGTTTTTACGGTCTTGGCTCTTATATTTAGATCTTTGATCCATCTTGAGTAAAATTTTGTATAAGGTGTGAAATGGTGTTCCTCTCTCATTCTTGTCTATATGGATATCCAGTTCTCCAACCACTATTTGTTGAAGAGATCATCCTCTCCCTGTTGAATGGCATTGGTGGCCTTGTCGAAGATCAGTTGTCTATATATGTGAGGGTCTATATCAGAACTTTCAATTCAGTTCCATTGTTCAGTGTGTCTATCCTTGTGCCAATACCATGCAGTTTTGATCACTGTAATTTTATAATATTTCTTTAAAATATTTTTTAAAGATTCTTAGATTACATAAACATTACATAGTACATATAAGGGATTCCCATATGCTCCACTCTCCATACCTCCCATATTTTACCACATTGGCAACATCTTTAATTAGTGTGGTACATTGATTGCAATTGATAAACGCATTTTGGAGTATTGTCACTAAGCATGGATTATAATTTACATTGTAGTTTACACTCTCTCCCAGTCAACTCTGTAGTTTATGGCAGGATATATAATGGTCTGTATCTGTCATTGTAATGTCATTCAGGACAGTTCTCAAGTCCCAAAATGCACTCATGTTACACCAGTTTTCCCCTCTCCCTATCCCCAGAAACTTCAATGGCCATTGCCTTCACATCAGTGATCTTTCTTCCATTGCTAGAATCACTGTAAGTTTATAGTAGAATACTAGTAAGTCCACTTTAGTCCCTAGTTCTTCTCCCAATCCTGAGGACTCTCTGATGGTGATGCCCACTCCACATTTAATTGAGGGGGGCCTTTGATCCCATATGGCCACTTGGTGGGACTCTCTTGCTTGTAGTTTTAGACACTCATGGTTCCTTGGTATACATCTTGTCCATCATCTCTTCGTTGTTAGTTGCCCTGGGTGAGTTCAATTAACAGGAGAGTAGCTGTTGCAACTTCCTGAGATTCAGGGACCAGTTGTTCATATGGACAGCCCTAAGATTTAAGTCTCTTGGATGTATACCTACAAACTCTAGTACTAATTATAGGTTCAAGAAGAAGGAAAGAAGTGTCATGTGTAGGGAAACAACAGCTGAGTCAATTCTGTCATACTGGGGATCATAAGTTCCAAAGTAGGGCCTGCTGTCAAGGGACCAAACTCCTGAGGTCTCTGCCCTGATTAGTTTCTGGATGTCCCCATAGCCTTCAGGAGCCCCTTTATTTGGGGTATCTACTTTGGTTGTCAATGAGATCCTGCTGAGGCATGCATAAGTGTTACCTGTGGGATGACCTCCCGACTCACTTTGAAGTGAGTTTATATGGCTAAGAGTTTCCAAAAAAGAGTCGGGAGGACATCAGGGGGTGATGCTTATGCATGCCTCAGCAGGTACCAGAGACAGCCAAGGTAGATGGAAACACAGGTCCTGGTTCTCCTGAGGGCTGCAGCAACCCACAGATTCTATGGTAGGGCAGATGACTCTGGAGTCCAGGGCCATGTCAGTTGGCCCTACTTTGGAGTTTGTGTTCCTGAGTGTGATGGAGTTGGACTCAGATATAATCTTTCTACATATGCCTCTTCTGACACTTTTACCAAGCCTGTGGTTGGTGTTTGGGTTGGTGTATGCTCAGGAGACCTGGATCTCTGAACTGTCCATGTGATGGCCAGGCCCTGGGCCTCAGCAGACTTGCAGCTTCTGCTTTCTGGTTTTTTGGACTTACCCTGGCCAGCTAACAGGGAGGTGAAAAGGGTCAACCACCACACCAGGGAGCCAAGAATGCCTACAGCTTCAAGCAGGAGAATTGCATCCATCATCCATGTGGAATCTAAACCTTCCCTTGATGTAGAGGGGGACTGGGCATAGCCATCCAAAGTCCATAAGATGGAGGAATAGAGTATGGATTAGAGTGGACTTAACTGTTGTTCTGCTAGGGAACTATTGTGATTAGTAAGGGAAGAAATTGTAGTTGTGATGTGGAGAGGGTGGCCATGGTGGCTGCTGATGCTTGGGAGAGTGAAGAACAGATATGGTGTGGGGGCATTTTCAAGATTTGGTGTTGTCCTAGGTGGTGCTGCAGTGATGGATGCTGGACATCATGTGTCCTGTCATCATCCACTGTGTGGAATGGGGGAGAGTGTGGACTACAATGTGGACTACTGTCCATGAGCTGCAGCAGTTTTCCAGAATGTATCCGCTGGGTGCAGTGAATGTGCCACAATGATGGGAGAGTTTGCTGATGTGGGAAGGGTGGGGTGGGGAGTATATGGGAACCTCATATCTTTTTAATGTAACATTTAAAAGAAAATAAAGAAAATTATAAAAAATTTAAAAAAGACAAAAAATAATATAACATAAAATAAAAATGAAAAAAAATAATAAACTCATTTGTCTTTATCATTTCCCCCTTTTGGTCAAGGTCTATTTTTTTTCTCTTGCATTGTTTGTTGGTACTTGGGAGCAATCCCTTGGTGCCAGTGAGGATCATGCCTGGGAGTCATGACCCATGCTGAGGGGAAGTTATTGCATTACATGCTGAGTTTGTCTTAGAGTGAAGCCACATTTGAGCAACAGAGAGGTTCCCATTAGGTGACTTTTAGGCATCCTATAACACTAGACTAAGTTTCAATTCAAGAGAACAGGCTCATAAGCATAGTCATCAGTATCAAGGGCCCATCAAAGAACGATCTTCCTTCACTAGTCATTGCAAGGGTATTCTTTTTGAGTCAATTTAAATATTCTAAAATTGACTGTGGTAATGCTTTGCACTATTCTGTGAATATACCAAAATGCATGAAAGTATATATTTTAAATGTGTGAATTGTATATTATCTGAATCAGATTTCAATAAAGCTGTTAGAAAAAATACATAGACCTATAATGTAAAATGTCTCCTTTACAATCATCTGTGCCCACTCTCCTATTCTTCTTTATAGCAAGTCTGGAATGTGTCATTCTAGATCATTTAAATATGTTTTCATACATATGTGTGAATATATAAATACATGGATTTACTTGTTTCAGGTTCACATTGTGTATTTGTGTATTTGTACTGCAACTTGCTTTCTTCATTAA
Organism: Dasypus novemcinctus; assembly: GCF_030445035.2. NCBI lineage: Eukaryota > Metazoa > Chordata > Mammalia > Cingulata > Dasypodidae > Dasypus > Dasypus novemcinctus. Next base: position 119,636,661 of record NC_080704.1, on the reverse strand, counting down.
CCAATGGGGCTCAGAATTATTTTCACGTGTGGACACATAGATGTACATCATTCATTTATTTGCTGCCTTATAGTTCAGAGTAATATGGATGATGTAATAGTTTATTTACCGTTGTTCAATTTATGGACACTTAAATTATGTGCAATTTTTGCTATTATAAATAACATTTATGTAAATGTATATTTGCCTATTTGTACACATGGGTAGATATTTTTTAGAAAAATACAGTACTTATAAAGATTGACTAGGCTAAAGCGAAAGTACATTATTTTTTTCCTTAAATTCTGCCACATTGCCCTCCAAAAGGGCTTTATCAGATCACATCCCAACAAAAAGTGATGCAAGTACCATTTTCTCCTTACCCCATTGTTCATTTTTTGATTGGGTTGTTTGATTTCTTATTAAGATTTGAGAGTTCTTTATTCAAAACACAAGTCATTTATCAGATATAAGATTTGGAAAGATTCTCTCCCTTTCTCTTATGAATGTTTTTGAAGAGCATCAGTTTTAATTTTCAGGAAGACCAATATTTCAATTTGTTCTTCCATGGATCATGCTTTTGTTGTTATATCTAAGAACTAGTGGCCTAACCCAAGTTTACAAAGATTTTCTTCTATGTTATCTTTAAAAAATTTTACAGGTTTAGATTTGTGATCCTCTTATAGTAAATTTTTGCATATGGTTTGAGGTATGGATTGAAGTTCATTTTTTTGGCTTATGAATATCTAATTGTGTCAGCATCATTTGTTTAAATGTACAATTTTTTCTCCACTGAATTGCCTTACTACCATTGTAAAAAATCAACTATGTATATATGTGGATCCATAACTGGACACTAATTTTTTCCATTGACCTATTTATATTTATGTCACTCCCACAATGTTTTGGTAACTATAAATTATAAGTCTTAAAATCAGATAAAGTTAGCCATCTTTTTAAACAATATTTATTCTATTTATTTCCCTCCCCTTCCTCCCTGCCCAACCCTTGTCTGCTCTCTGTGTCCATTAGCTGTGTGTTCTTTTGTGACTATTTGCATTCTTCTTTTTCTTTTTTTTATTTGTTTCCATCCCATTTTTTGTTCCCCCTCTTTTTGTCTTTTTCTTCCTTTCTCTTCTTTTTATTTTTTAATATTAGGTGCTGCAGGAAGTGCTTCACATTTGCTGTGTTTCCTCATCCTCCATTTCCTCTTTTCTGTGTGTATGGATTTTGGCCACCAACAATATCCCCTTTCCTCTACATCTTTCTGTCCTCCATCATTTATTGTTTCTCTTACATTTCACCTCTCTTTGGCCCCCAACATTTCTGGCATTTTATTTCTAATACCTTTGTTCTGTTTTCTGTCCTTTATTCACTCTTTATATTATTGTCTTTCTTTCTCGTTCTCTCTCTACTGAAAACACTGACCTTTTTAATTCATACTATATTCCCCCTCAAATTCAGTTGAGTGTCTCATTATAGATACTTTACTTACTGTTATAACTCTACACAGCTTGCATGAGACTAATATCCATTCTCCTATGTCTCACATGATTCCTCTGTTAACATTTACTATCAATACTACTCTTATACATTTTCTTTTTCTCTACTCATTTTGTTTCCCTGACCTAATATTTTCCGTCAAATGAATTTAGCCAGCAACAAGAAAAGAGAATAAGAAGAACAAAGTGACAGAGAGAGACATAACATGTATGCAAAAATAACAACCAATTAAACCCCAAGACTAGACAAAGAAGCTATGGAGCTGATTAAACCTGTCAAGATAAAATGATGATCAGAGAGCAACAAAAACTACAAACCAAGCAAACAATCAGGAAAACATGGCCCAATCCAATGAACAAACAAAAAACCAGAAAGAGGAGCAGAACATTGAACAAGTAATTAAAGATCTCAAAACATATATTTGTAACCAATTTAATGAAGTGAAGGAAGATATTAAGAATATGAAGAAAACACATGCAGAGAACACAGAAGAAATTGCAATCATATGTAAAAAGCTAATGGATATGATGGTGATAATGGCACAATTCAAGAAATAATAAATACACTCACAGCAAATAACAGCAGATTATATGAGAGGCAGAGGAGAGAATTAGTGATGTGGAAGACTACATCTGAAATCAAACAGATAGTAGACCTGATCTACAAAAAGATAGAAAAAACCCAGCGAGGACTTAGGAATCTTAATGGCAATGCAAAACACACAAACATAGTGTATGGTATGTGTTCCATAAGGAAAAGAGAAAGGAAGAGAGAGACAGAAGGAGTGTTGGAAGAAATAATGCCTGAAAACTTCACAATCTACTGAGGGAGATGGATGCACATGTCCAGGAAGCACAATGCACCCCAAACAGCATAAATCCCAACAGGACAACACCAAGATATACAATTGTCAATTATCCAATGTGCAACACAAAAGAAAATTCTAAAAGCAGCAAGAGATAATAGAACCATCACATAAAAAGGAGCTCCAGAAATTAGAGCTGGTTTCCCATCAGAAACCATGGAGGCAAGAAGGCAGTGGTATGACATAGACAAGGTACTAAAAAAAAAATTTCCAACAAAGAATACTCTATTCAGCTAAACTAGCATTAAAAAATGATGGAGAGTTCAAAATATTCACAGATAAAGAGAAACTAAGAGAATATGCCAAAAAGAATCCTGCCCTTTAAGAAATATTAAAAGAATTTCTGCAGGAAGAAAGAATAAAACAGGAGAGGCAGAGTTGGAGGACAGTGTAGGAGAAAATAAAAAAAGACCAAAAAAAAAAAGAAAAGAAAATGAACAAAATATGACAAACACAAATCCAAAGAAATTATGGCTAATTTAAATAGCCATATTTATATGACTATTCATTAATAACACTGAATGTCAATGGATTAAACTCACCTCTCAAAAGATTCAGGCTGGAAGATTGGATAAGGAAATATGACCCATCTATATGCTGTCTACAAGAAACACATCTTAGACCCAGGAATTCACAGAGGTTGAAAGTGAAGGGCTGGAAAACAATCTTACAAGCAAACAATAAACAAAAAAGGGCAGAAGTAGCTATATCAATATCAGACAAAATAGACTTTAAATGCAAAATAATTGTGAGAGACAAAGATGGACACTACATATTAGTGAAAGGGATAATCTTTCAAGAAGAACAAACAATCATAAACATTTATGCTCCTAACAAGGGCGCCTCCAAAAATGTGAAGAAAACACTGGAAAAACTAAGTGAAAGAATAGATACCCCTACAATTATAGTGGGGGACTTTAATACACCACTATCAACTTTGGACAGAACATCTCAAAAGAGAATCAATAAGGAAACAAAAACTTTGAAAAGTATGTTAAAGAACGTGGACCTAATAGACATATACAAAACATTACACCAAAATACAGCAGGATGTACATTTATTTCAAGTGCATATGGATCATTGTCTAAGAAAGACTATACGCTAGGCCACAAAGAAAGTCTCAATGATTTCAGAAAGATCAAAGTGATACAAAATAATTTCTCTGACCACAGTGGAGTGAAGCTGGAAATTTGCAAGGACCAGAGACCCAGATTTCACACCAAGACATGGAAATTAAACAAGACACTCTTAGAAGAACAGTGGGTCAAGGAGCAAATCTCAAAAGAAATCAATAACTTCCTTGAAACCAATGAAAATGATAACACAAAATATCAAAACTTATGGGTTGCAGCAAAAGCAGTACTGAGAGGAAAATATATAGACATAAATTCATACATCAGAAAAAGAGAAAGCAAAAATTGAAAAACTAATTGCACACTTGGAGGAATTAGTAAAAAAAAAAAAACTAACTAAACCCAAAGATAGAAGAAAGAAAGAAATAACAAAGATCAGAGCAGAACAGAAAGCACTTGAAAAAACAAACAAAACCAAGAGCTGCTTCATTGAGATCAATAAAATTGACAAACCCTTAGCTAGACTAAAAAAGAAAAAAAGTGAAAAGATGCAAATACACAAAATAAGAAATGAGAAAGTAGATATTATCACTGACCCAACAGAAATAAAGACCACCATAAGAGGATAATTTGAAAAAGTATATTCCAACAAGAAGGAGAATTTAGAGGAAATGGACAAATTCCTAGAAACACATAAGCAGCCTACATTGATGAAAGAAGAAATTGATGATCTCAACAAACCAATCAAAATTAAAGAGATAGAATCAGTCATTAAAAACCTCCCAACTAAGAGCCCTGGGCCAGATGGCTTCACAGGTGAATTCTGCAAACCATTCTGGAAAGAACTAACACCAATCTTGCTGAAATTCTTCCAAAAAATTGAAACAGAAGGAATATTGCCTAACTCATTTATGATGCCAAAATTACCCTAGTACCAAAGCCAAACAATGACACCACAAGAAAGTCTAATTATATATCAACATCTCTAATGAACCTAGACATGAAAATCCTCAACAAAATACTTTCTAATCGTATTCAACAACACATTAAATGAAGTATACACCATGACCAAGTGGATTCATTCCTGGTATGCAAAGATGGTTCAACATAAGAAAGTCAATTAATGTAATACATCATATAAACAGATTGAAGGGAAAAATCATATGATCATATCTATAGATGCAGAAAAAGCATTTGACAAAATACACCACCATTTCTTGATAAAACACAACAAAAGATCAGAATAGAAGGAAATTTTCTGAACACAATAAAGGGTATATATGAAAACCCCACAGCTAACATCATTTACAATGTTGAAATCCTAAAATCTTTCCCTCTAAGATCAGGAACAAGAAAAGGATGCCCTCTAGCACCCCTTCTATTTAACATTGTCTTAGAAGTACTTGCTTGAGCACTGAGGAAAAAACCAGACATAAAAGACATCCAAACTGGAAAGGAAGAAGTCAAAATTTCATTATTTGGAGATGACATAATCTTATACATAGAAAACCCTGAGAAGTCTATAAGAAAGCTTCTAGAACTCATAAATTAGTTCAGTAAATTTGCAGGTTATAAGATCAATGCACAAAAATTAGTAGCATTTCTGTACACCAATAAAGAGCACTCTCAGGAGGAAATCAAGAAAAAAATACCATTTACAATAGTAAATTAAAAAATCAAATACCTAGAAATAAATTTAACTAAAAATGTAAAAAACTTATACACAGAAAACTACACAACACTGTTCAAGGAAATCCAAAATGACTTAAATAAATGGAAGAATATTCCCAGTTCAAGGATAGGAAGACGGAGAAGCAGACTTGGCCCAGTGGATAAGGCGTCCATCTACTGCATGGGAAGTCCATGGTTCAAACCCCAGGCTTCCTTGACCTGTGTGGAGCTGGCCTACATGCAGTGCTGATGCACGCAAGGAGTGCAGTGCCACACAGGGGTGTCCCTCACATAGGGGAGCCCCACACACAAGGAGTGTGCCCCTAAGGAGAGTGGCCCAGCATGAAAGAAAGTGCAGCCTGCCCAGGAATGGCACCACACACACACAGAGCTGACACAGCAAGATGATGCAACATAAAGACACACAGATTCCAGTGCTGCTGACAACAACAGAAGCAGACAAAAAGAATAACATGCAGCGAATGGACACAGAGAACAGACAACTGGGGCAGGGGTGGGGAAAGTGGAGAGAAATAAATAAAATAAAACTTTTAAAAAAAGGATAGGAAGATTAAATATTATTAAGATGTCTATCCTACCAAAACTGATCTACACATTTAATGCAATCCCAATAAAAATCAGCACAGCATTCTTTAATGAACTAGAAAAACTAGCTGTGAAATTTATTTGGAAAGGAAAGAAACCCCCAATAGCCAAAGACATATTGAAAATGAAAAATGAAGTTGGAGGAATCACACTACCTGACTTCAAAACACACTACAAAGCTACAGTAGTGAAAACAGCATGGTATTGGCACAAGGAGAGACATACAGACCAGTAGAACCGAACTGAGAGTCCTGACATAGATTGTCATATATACAGCCATATAATATTATCAAGGCCACCAAACCCACTCAACTGGGAGAGAATGGCCTCTTCAAAAAACGATGCCTGGAAAACTGGATATACATATTTAAAAGTATGAAAGAGGATTACCAACTCACACCTTGTACAAAATTCAACTGAAGATGGATCAAAGACCTAAATTTAAGTGCCAAGAACATAAAAGACTTTTGAAAGCAATGTAGGGAACCATCTACAGGACATTGTAATAGGAAGTGACTTCATGAACTTCACACCCAAAGCACGAGACGCAAGAGAATGAATAGATAAATGGGACTTTCTCAAAATTAAAGCCGTCTGCACCTCAAAGGAGTTTGTCAAGAAAGTGAAAAGAGTCTACACAATGGGAGAAAATATTTGGTATCCTTATATCTAATAGGAGACATATCCTGCATATATAAAGTATTCCTATATCTTGAAAATAAAAAGACAAACAACCCATGTAAAAATGGAAAAAAGATTTGAACAGACACTTTCCAAAGAAGAAATATAAGTGGCTAAAAAGCTCATGAAAAAATGCTCAAAATCACTAGCTATTAGGGAAATGCAAATCAAAACTACAATGAGATATCATCTTACTCCCATAAGACTGGCAGCTATGACAAAAGCAGAAGACTACAAGTGCTGGAGAGGATGTGGAGGAATGGGAACCATCACCCATTGCTGGTGGGAATGCAGAAGGATACCGCCATTGTGGAAGACAGTTTGGCGGTTTCTCCAAAAACTCATTACAGATTTGCCATATGACCCAGCAATTCCACTGCTGGGTATATACCCAGTAGAACTGAAAACAAGGACACAAACCGATATATGCACACCAATGTTCATAGCAGCACTATTCACCATTGCCAAAATTTGGAATGAACCCAAGTGCCCAACAACAGATGAATGGATAAATAAAATGTGGTATATGCATACAATGGAATACTACTCAGCCATAAGAATGAACACTGTACAAACACATTTGATAACATGGATGAATCTTGAGAACCTTATGTTAAGTGAAGCAACCCAGGCATTGAAGGACAAATACTACATGACCTCCCTGATATTAAATAAGTAATCCAAGCTGTCTCAGAGAGCTAGAGACTGGATGATAGGCTTAAGGGAATTTGGGATGTAGAGGAAGGTTGCAAGCTGACACCTACTTGAGTGAAATCTATGATAAGCTGGAGGTAAGTATTTGTACAGGGAAGGGATAAAATGGGGGCATAGGGACACCTTTGGGTTGGGCTTTGCAGGTTTGAGGGGCATAGGGATGGGAGGATGGGTCAGATGGCTCAAGAAATAGGGGGAGGATGGGGAGACCATTGGAATATAGGAGATAGGTATGTGGTTGAAAGTATAATATTGAGAAAACTTTTTTGAAAATATAATAAGGAAGGTTACCTATTTAAGATATTTAAAAGGGAGAATTTGTCACAGGGAAGGTTTCTAGGGAGTGTGTGAGTGCTCATTTTGTCATAGTGGGCTATATCATTGGATAGAGACCCATACAATGAGAGTGAAGGTATACCCACATCCTGGGGAGGACTGATGTTCTCAAATAGAGGGAATTACATCTCTTGAGAGAATCGGTGGCTCCCAGTGGGTTAGGGCAGTCAAGGATGTCAAGCCCTCAACATTGTTGCAAGTATCTCTGAATATGGTCCTTCAAGTAATGAAAATTGATTGTCACTATGGGCCCTGAGGGGAGGGGGAAAGAGGTAATGAAAAGATGGAATCAGTGTAACTGTGGGGCAGTGAAATTGTTCCAGAAGATTATGCAATGATGGATATAGGACATGTTAAAAGTACACGAAAAATGTATAAAAGCCTATAGGCTAGAATGTAAACCATAATGTAAACCCAAGTGTAACCATGTTTGAAAATTATTGTCTCAATATATGTACATGAGTTGCAGCAAATAGAATATGAACATGTAAAAAGATCATTGCTGTGGAAGGGACAAAGTGTTCGATGCTGGATATGTGGGAGTACTGTATATTGTATATATGAATTACTGTGATCTAAAACTTTTGTGAAGACAAGCTTAATAATTAGAAAAAAAGAAGAAAAGAAAGGATATAGACACTGAAGAAGAAGTCGAAGAAATTGCCTTGCCACTGTACATACAGGGCAAAACTTAAAGCAGTGGTAATAGGCAAAACATCAATAATAAAGCTTTTTAATTGTTTAATTTTTTGATACCCCAATTTATTTTTACTTTAATTTTGCTAAATTAGTATGTATTCCATATCTAACCTTTAAATACATCACTATAGTCCATTTTACTATTAATGGAACCTGGCAATATATTAGGTTTCATTTTCAAAGTTTTGGTTACAGAGATGTGCAACTACGGCAGGGGAAGAATACTGTTGTGGAATGTTATCGATAGGGGGCACCTGATTGGAAGGGAGTTCTCCAGGGCATGTATACAGGGTACATAAAAATGTTCAGATATTTTCATAGTGGTTACAGTTAAAAACGTCAAATAAGGGATTACTGAGTTCCTAGCCAGGGGAGCTCTATCACACTCCCCAATGGAACAGCAACAATCCCCCAAGTGCAATGGCTAAGACCAATAAAGAAGGATGGTGCAACAGTGAGCCCTTGATACTAATGGCTATGCTTGTGAGCCTGTGTGCCTGAAATAAGAACTAGGCCTAGAGCTGCAAGGTGCCTAAGAATTACCTCCTGAGAGCCTCCATGTTGATCAAATGTGGCCAGTCTCAAAGCCAAACTCAGCATGTAAATGCATTACGCTCCCCCCAGTGTGGGATTAGCCTCCCTGGAGCTGAGGGATTACTACCAAGTACCAACTGATGATGTAACTAGAAAGTGACCTTGAATAAAAGGGTCAAATCAGACCAGCAGAATATTTCATCTTACGTGAAATGTCAGGTGTCAGAAAAGCTTTTTGACCTTGAATAAAAGGGGGAAATGGAAAGGACAAAATAGTTTATATAGCTATGAGTCTCCAAAAAGGAAGTCAGCAGGTCATCAGAGGGGTTGCTCTTATGCATACCTCAGCAGAGCCCCAGAGACAGCCAAAGTAGATACAAGCCCAGGTATTGGTTCTTCTGAGGTCTACAGAGACCCACAGGTTCTATGGTCATGGCAGATGGAGTTCAGTACCATGTCACTTCGCCCCACTTTGGAGTTTGTGTTGCTGACTGTGATGGAATTGAACTCAGATATGATCTTTGTTCACGAGCCTCTCCTGTTACTTTTACAAGAACTGCGATTGGTGCTGGGGTTTGGTGTATGCTCAGGGGACCTGAATCTCCAGACTTTCCATGTGATAGCCAGGCCTTGAGCCTCAACAGACCTGCAACTCCTACCCTCTGGTTAAATGAACTTACTCCAGCTAGCTAACAGGGAGGTTACGAAGGCAAACCACCACACCAGGGAGCCAATAGCACCTACAACTGAAAACAGGAGAATTGCATCCATCATCCATGTGGAATCTAAGCCCTCTCTCTATATAGAGGTGGAGAGGACATAACCATTCCAGGGTCCACAGGATGGAGGAATAGAATATGGATTACAGTGGGCTTATAGGTGTTATGCTGTGGAATTATTGTGATCAGTAATGGAAGAAAACGTAGCATTATTGTGGAGAAAGCGGCCATGGTAGCTGCTGATGGTAGGGAGAGGGAAGAAGAGATGTGAGGTGGGGCATTTTCAGGACTTGAAGTTGTCCTGGGTGGTACTGCAGGGACATTTGCTGGACATTTTAGGTCCTGCCATGGCCCACTGGGTGGACTGGGGGAGATTGTAAACTACAATGTAAACCACTGTCCATGTGTGCAGTAGTGCTCCAAAATGTATTCACCAAATGCAATTAATGTGCCACGATAATGAAAGAGGTTGTTGCTGTTAGAGGAGTTGGGTGAGGGGGTTGGGGTCTATATGGGAACCTGTTTTTTTCTTGTAACATAAAAATAAATTAATTCATTCATTAAAAAATAGAATAAGTAAAAAAATAAAAGAAAGTGGTGAGAACAGATGTCTTTACTCTTCTCCTGATTATGGCAAAAGCATTCTACCTTTCACCATTATTTGTGATGTCAGTTGTAGGTCTTTCAATGATGCTTTTTATTTATTTGAGCAAGTTCCATTCTATATCTGGATTGTTGAGAGGATTTTTTTTTTATCATTAAAGGATGTGGAATTTTTCAAGTGCTTTTACTTTGTCTATGGAGATGACTATATGGTTTTTCTCTTTTAGTCTGTTAATATGGTGAATTACATATTTGTCTTTGAATATCAGACCAACCCAGCATTCTTCTAATAAGCCACACTTGGCAATGATATATTATACTTCTACTATATTGTTGGATATTATTTCCAAATATTTTAAAGACATTTTCCTAAATTCATAAAGAATAATGGTTAGTCACTTTTTTCTTGTAATAATTTTCTGCTTTGGTATCAAGGTAATCTAGGCCTGAGGTAATAGAATAGGTTGAGAAATATTCACTCAAATTCAATTTTCTTGAAGCAATTGTGGTTGACTTGATATTATTTTTTCTTTAAATATTTGATAACATTTACCAGTGACACAATCTGGGCCTGTAGATATATTCGTGAGTAGGTTTTCAACTAAAATTTCAATTTATATATATGTATTTATATATATATATACATGGAGAGAGAGAGAGAGAGAATTATTCAATTATTTAGGTTATCTGGTTCTTGAGTAAGCTTTGATAGTTTGTGGCTATTTAGAACTGTAGTATATCTGTTTTGTTCTTTATATTGCTAATTTGTGTCCTCATTATCTTTCCTTATCAGGTTCCTTAAGGACCAGCTTTGTTATTTCATTGTTTTTTTCTATTGTTTTTCAGTTTCCTGGATCATCGATTTCCACTTCAATTTTTGTTATTTCTTTCCTTTTTCTATTTTGGATCTATTTTGCTCTTATTTTTCCAGTTTTTTTTTTTTAAGGTGAAAGTTGAGGTGATTGATTTGAGATCTTTCTGATCTACTTCTAGTTACACCACACAGATTCTGTTATGTTTTGTTTTCTTTTACATTCATTTCAAAATATTGTCCAATTTCCCTTTAAAGCCATCCTTTGGTCCATTGGTTATTTATAAGTTTGTTATTTAGTTCTCAGATATGTATTAAATTTTCTCAGATATTTCTGTTATTAATTTATAATTTAATTCAGTTGTGGTCAATGCACATAACTTGTATCACTGTAATCTTTTTTTTTTTAATTATTGAGACTTGTTTTATGGCCAAGAATATGGTCTACCCTGAGAAATGTTTCATGTGCACTTGAGAAAAATGTGTCTTCTGCTGTTGTTGGGTACAATATTCTCTACATGTCAATCAAGTCATGTTCATTGATAGTGTTGGTAAAGTCTTCTATATCCTTGCTATATTTCTATCTACTTGATCTATTAACTATTGAGAGAAGGATATTAAAATCTCCAGCTAAAATAGTGGATTCATCTATTTCTCCTTGAGTGTCTATCAGTTTAGTTACAAATTTTTTAAGTTCTTTTTTGACGGGCACAAACATTTAAGGTTGTTATATACCCTTGATAATTGATCCTTTTATCTTTTTTCAGTGGTCTTCTTTATCACTGATAATATTATTTCTTCTGAATACACATTAATATCAATACATCTATGCCAGCTTTCCTTTGACTAGTGTTAGCATGATCTCTTTTATTTCATCTTATTACTTTAAACCTATATGCTCCTTCAGATTTCAACTATGCATGTGTGCATTGAATATAGCATGTATTGAATATAGCATATAGCTGAGGTTGGGTCCTGGTTTTTTAAAAAGTCAGTCTAATAATCTCTGACTTTTAATTAGGGAGTTAGGGAGTTCAGATCATTTTCATATAACACAATTTATTGTTATGGTTAGTTTTAAGTATATCATTTTGCTATTTGTTTTCTATTTGCCTTACCTGTTCTTTGCTCCCTTTTTCTCTTCTTATTCCACTTTATTTTGGATTAATTGTGCATTTTCTTATGATCCCATTTTATCTCCTTCATTAGCTTATTAGCTACATTTTTCTGTTGTTGTTTTAGAATGTGCTTCAAGGTTTATAGTAAACATTTTTAAGTTACAGCAGTTTACTTTCAAGTGATATTATACCACTTCACATATACTATAAGGATCTAATAGCAGTATAATTCCATTTCCTCTTTCCCGGCCTTTATGCTATTGTCATCATATGCTTTACTTTTACATTTTAATAAACCCCACGATTTATTTTTATTCTATTTGTTTAAAGGGCCCTTTATCTTTTAAAGAGTTTTAAATAATATGCAAAACTTATGTATTTACTCAAGTAATTATCATTTTTAACATTCTTCTTTCCTTTGTCGAGCTCCATATTTTTATCTAGTATCATTTTCCTTCTGTTTGAAAGACATCATTTAACATTTCTTGTAGAGTGGGATTGTTGGTGATGAATTATCTCAAGCTTTCATGTGTTTAAAATGTCTTTATTTCACCTTCCTGTTTTAAAGATATTTTCTCTGGGTATAGAAAACTAGGATGACAATTCTTTTATTTTAGTACTTTAATAATACATCTTCAATCTCTTCTCATTTGCATCATTTCTAATGAAATCTACTCTCATCTTCATCTTTGTTCTTCAGCACATGTCTTTTTTCTTGGGTTTCTTTAAATATTTTCTTTGTATCCCTGGTATTGAACCCTTTGATTAGGATGTGGCTTAGTGTAGCTTTATTTATCTTTCTTGTACTTTGCATTCTTTGAGATTCTTGAACAGTTTTCTTCAAGTTTGGAAATTTTTCAGCCATTGTTTCTTTGAATATTTTTTCTCCCCCTGCCCATGCTCTTTCCTGCAAGGTCTCTAATTTTGTATATGTTTGACTGCCTGAAGTGGTTTCAAAGCTCACTGGTATGCTTTTCATTGTTTTGATTCTTTTTTCTCTATGTATTTTATTTTGTATAGTTTTGATATTGCTATATTTTCTAATTTGCTAATCTTTTATTCTGCAATATCTAATCTGCTGATAACCTTATCTAATGTACTTTTCACCTCTCATTTCTAAAGTTCTATTTGTGTGGGGCTTTAAAAAATATCTTCCATGTCTCCACTTAACATTTGAACATAATGGAAATAAAGTTATAATAACTGTTTTAATCTCTCTGCCTGCTAATTCTAACATCTCTGACAGTTCTGGGTTGGTTTTCAATTGATTTATTGTTCTCCTTATCAATGGCTGAATAATATTATCTTGTACGAATATATCATAATTTATTTAGCCAGTACAGTATAGATAGACATTTTGTTCTTTCCAGTAATTTTCTAATAGAATAAATACTGCAGTAGACACCTTTGCATACACCATTATGCAAGTATATCAATAGGATTAATTTCTGAAGTTGAATTATTGAGTTAGAGGTTATGTGCATTTTAAAAATGACTATATACTTACTGGAAATTTTTATTTGACAGTCCTTCTGGACCCATTAAAAGAATTCCACCCACTCATGCAAGGAATATCTAGAACTGATATATTGTCAGCCTCTGTCACTGGGTCTCTTTTTTGGTATTCATTCAGACACCACCAATTTGATTTGCTTACTCTGGCCTGCTTGCTTTTATTCATCTTGCCTTTCAAGGTTGTCCACTCCTCATTTGGCACTGCTCAACTTCTACTACTTGCCTAACACTCCCTTGTATGATCAACCATTTCAGATAGACTTTTCTTCTGGGCAAAATTTTGCTATTTCTTCTTTCAAGATCTATGACAAAGGACAAGTGGAAAAAAACACTTTCTGTTTCACATCTGTGTCTTGTGGGGCCAACTAGCGGAATTGCCCTCCTTCTAACCCTCCACATTATGGGAGGGGCATCAGACAGTATTTAAATGGCAGCTTTCAACTTGGGCATGAATGCAGGGATACATGCTTATCTATCATCTACTAAGATGAATGTACAATGACTGTGCTGTCACATGCCCTGGCTTGATACAAATCCATGTTACCAACTTTGGGCTCCAAATGCTGCTATATATAGATAGATATATATTCATCTCCCCTACTGATATAAGAGAAGCTGCTTTTTTAAAAATAAACTGCATTTTTAGAGAAGTTTTAGATTACAGAAAAGTTACATCAAAAGTATAGCAGAACAAATTTAATTTAATATGACAAAATGTTAATATCAGACCAAAAAACCCACATTATATTAAGAGAAGGAGACCAGACACAGTACTACATGTTGGATGATTCCATTTATATAAAATGTAAATATAAATAAAATGAAATTAGATTAGTAGTTATGTAGGTATGTGAATATATCTCATTAAAACTGCTTAATAAACAAATAAATGAACGTGCAAAAATAGCCAGAAACAGCAGTTATGTACAGCACAGGAAACAGAAAGAGATTGATAGGTGAGGAATTTTCTTGTTTGTATTTGTTTATTATTGAAATAATGAAAATGCTCTAAAAACGGTTGAAGTGATGAACACAAAACTTTGTGATTATACCACATACCATTGATTGTACACTTTGAATGAATTGTATGCTTTACTTAATATGTATCAATAAAATTTGTTTAAAAAAAAGTATAGGGGATTCCCATAACCCCCCCATACACACACATTTTCTACTATTATTAACATTAACATTTTACATTAGTGTGGTACATTTGTTACAGTTGATGAACCAATATTGAAACATTGTTACTAACCAAGGTCTATAGTTTACATTATGGTTGGCATTTGGCTGTGCTGTACAGTTTTATAGGCTTTGACAAATGTGTCATATATCTGTCATTGCAGTATCATTCAGAACAAGTTCAATGCCCTAAAATGCCCTGTGCTTGATTTATTCTTAACCTCCCTCTCCCTTCAGAACCTCTGGCAGCCACTATCTTTATATCAATATTACAAGTTCTTACATTATCACATGATAATAACTACAACAACAATAAATCTAATTTAGTTTATGGTTACACTTTCTCCTTATGTTTGTTCATTCCTCACTCTTGAGGAATTTGGGATGATGTCTACACTGATTCAGATTGAGAGGGGGCTTAGATATTATGGGACAGAAGGACAGAACTATTTTGCTTGCACTGGTAGTTACTCCTTGTTTTTTTGGATAGGACTTGTCCATCATCATCATTTTGTTAGCAGTATGCTTTAGGTGCATTTTCCCCATATATTCCCCCCACTATCGGCACCCTGTACTAGTGACAATACTTTTGTTATAGATCCCAAAAGAACATTCGAATAATTCTATTCTTAACTACAATCCTCAACCACCCCATATTTCACTGAGTTTTACAGTCACCTGTTTTATCCTCTGGCTTTCCTTCTAGCATCATGGATGACCCAAAATTTCCCCCTTCAACCTTATACTCTCACTTCAGAGAAAGCTGCTTTCCTTGTCTTCCTTGCCTCCTGCCTTCCCAGAGGTATGGGCTAGTGAGGCTTATGCCTTTCAAATTGAGAAACTACTTATTAATATCTGAATAATATTACCTTGTATGAATATACAAGTTCTCTTAACTAATCTGAGTAATATTTTGTTAGCCTATCTTGTCAATGGGGAGGCAATACCCTCTGTCTCAGAATTAAAGATAAGCTAGACTCAAGTGCTTTATTGCTGCTTGGTTGGTCAAACACCTGGTCAAGTGAGTGCAGATGCCCATTCAACTTGCATGCATCACTATGTCAACAAACACCAACTGGTATTTCTCATTGGGAGACCAGGACCCTCAAGAACACGCCATAGATAACCATATAGTGGGTTAAGCAGGACACCATTATCCATCTACCTAATCTTCCTTGGTCTTTGACCTTGCTTGCTTGGAATCTGAGGACATAGCTTTTCATGTAGAAGAGAAGTTTCAGTGTGTTGCTGTGGCAGTTTGATGTTTTTATGAATTCCAAAAATAGATATTGGATTATGTTGGTAAACTGGTCTCTCCCTCCAGGCATATTAGTTTATATTAGATTCAGAGGTTTCACTTTTACTTGAGTAAATAATGATCAAGGCTTTGATTGGGCCACATCAGTAGGACGTTGCATGGGTGAGCCCTCACAGAGAAATGACTCCGCAAAGAAGACAGTTTAGTTTTGGATGCTGGAGCATGGGAAGTAAGAATGCAGAGAGAAGGCTCAATTAGACACGGCAGAGGCCCTGGGAAGAGACTAGCTGTTCACCTGAGAGTTTACAGCTGGCCTTGTGGAGAAAGCAGAGTTGCTGAGCCCAGAGAGAAATGAGCTCCAGGAAGACAGGAACCCAGGAAGCTGTACCCTTACAGACATCGGCAGTCATCTTGCTCCAACACGTGGCAACAGACTTTGGTGAAGGAAGTAACTTATGCTTTATGGCCTGGTAACTGTTTGCTTCTACCACAAATAAATATCCTTCATAAAAGCCAACAGATCTCTGGTATTTTGCATTAGCATGCCTTTGTCTAACTAATACATGCATATAACAGAGAATGATGGCAGGTGGAATAGATTCACATAGAGTGGTTACCTAGAGTCAGAAACCTATGGTGGTGATAATGCTTATTACTTTGAAATGCTCCATGTGGTGGTGTTCATATGACTGCACATACATGTACATATGATTGGCTCCTATCCAGCAATGGTTCAATATACTTCATGTATTCATGTTCATCAGTCTAGTTACCTATATCTCCTTTAGTTCAAAACAGGAGTGTGCAGAAAGTAGAGGGTATGGAAGTCATGATTATACTGTGGAAGTAAGTATGAGTTGCAAGAAAACTCAGTTATGGTAAGGACAGTGAACCAATGTATTGTTAGTAAAATAGGAAACTTAAGAGGAACTCTTGTACTTACATTTGGTTGATAGTCCCATTTTGACTGTGTATATGTAGGACGTAGGCAGTTGACAAATGGATACTAATGTGAAGGACCTTGAGCAGGGCCCTATAAAACCAGAATGTCAATTGAAGACCATAATTAGAGATCACATATCAGATAATTTGGAACCAGATCTTTTTATAAAAAAAGATTTATTTTATTTATGTCTCCCACCCCCTTATTGTTTGCACTTGCTGTATCTGCTCAGTTTCCCTTGTTTCTTTCTTTTCAGGACACACTGGGAACTGAACCCAGGCTCCTATTGCTTGAGCCACCTCTATTCCCTGCTTTGTTGTGTCTGTCATTGTGTTTTTCTTCTTGTGTCTCTTGTTGCATCATCTTGTTGTGTCAGCTTGCTACAACTGCTTGTTGTGTCAGCTTGCTGTCTTGCTCATCCTCATTAGGAGGCACCAAGAATCTCTTCTCCCTGCTTTGTTGTGTCTCTCATTATGGTTTTCTTCTTGAGTCTCTTGTTAAATCAGCTTGCCATGCCTACACATTGCACCAGCTTACTGTCTTCTCTAGAAGTCACTAGGAACCAAACCCAGACCTCCCATGTGGTAGGCAAGAGCTCAGTTGCTTGAGATACATCTGCTTCCTGGAAACAGATCATTTTGATAAGGAAAACAGCCATGGCTGGAGAAGATAGGGAGCTGTAAATAGTATGCACTGAATGATATTTTTTCTAGAACATCTGCTGTTGCCAGGATTGTGTAGGATCCATGAAAAGAGAACATTCTGGAAATAAAGTTTACCATGTTTCGGTGTACCAGAGGGTTTTGGAGATCTGAAGTGAATTCAGAAGACACTTGGATAATACTAGTTCACTCCTTGAATTGGAAGAAGTTATCAAAAGTGATGACTCAGTGAAGATGTTCTGACAGAGATGAAGCCACAATTGAAAAACACATTCAAGGTCTTGACTTGAATGGACCATAATGGCCTTCAGGGTGATGTCATGACACAAGAGAAGTAGTTGTGTATAAACCTCAAACCTCACAAGCTGGGAAATATAATTACCTACTCTCATAAAGTAAGCAATTCCTACTATGCCTCTCGGAGCTGTTATGAGTAGGTATCCATCTGCAGCTTGCTCTGGATCTTATCTGCTAGTTTCAGAGTGTAGTCGTTGAAAGCACAGGTTTGGAGCCAGAGAGATCTGAATCTAAAAGCCAGCTCTTCAACATTAGGCAAGTCACTTAATCTCTTTAATCCTTAGTTTTCTCATTACTAAAATGGGGATAATAATAGTACCAAACTCAAAGGATTTTTGTGAGGATTTGAATGAAATAATTTAAGTAAAACACTTAAACCAGTGCCTGGATAAGATTTGGTACTTGGGACTGGATAACCCAGAAGATAGGTTGGAAACTCTACCAGGTAGAGCTGCCCCCATATTTTCATCTTTCCCCTTTACCCCATTTTTTTCTGAGGTAATTTCATACATATGGTGACCTGAAACACTGGATGTAGTCTGGGGAATATTAACACTGGAACTTCCACTGACTACTGGGATAAAGCAGGGATGGACTGTCACCTACAAAGGGTGGAATAGAGGTGGGCAATTCAAAAGGCAGCATTCTAGGGAGAAAATGAAACCAAAACCAGGCAATTAGTCAAATCTAGATGTCAGTCCAAGGGGCTGGGGAGAGCAGGAGTGTCTGGGATTCAGGCTACAGACTGGTTACAACACAACTTCACCTTGTACAAGTTGAGTAGCCTTGAACAAGCTAACTAAACCTGTTTTGAAGTCTAGCTTAGCCACTGCCCTATCTGGGTTGCCTAAGATGAATTGTGAATCTGTTTCGCAGTTTCTTCATCTGCAAAAATAAAAATAACAGAGTTAAATATGGTAATCTCTAAAAAGTGTTTAGTATAACATCTGGTGTATAGTACATTCTTAATGAATGTTAGATGTTGTTGTCTTTATTTTTATTATTTTTTCTCCCCTGAGTTGGCTCCCTTATCTGCTTGCTCATTGTTTTTGTTTGTTGTCTAATTGTTGTTATTTTTTGTTATTATTGTTGTTTTTTTCTCATTTTCTGCTCATTTCTTCTTTAGAAGGCACTGAAAACCAAACCCAAGACCTCCCATGTGGAAATTGGGAGCCCAACTGTTTGAAGCACATTGGCTCCCTGCTCATTTGTGTGTGTGTGTGTGTTTGCTTGCTGTCTGCTTATTGTTTTGCTTGTTGTCTTGCTCATTTTCTGCTCACGGTTTTTGCTCAACGTCTGTTCATTGCCTGCTCTTTGTCTTCTTCGGGAGGCAGTGGGAATCGAACTCCAGGTTCTCCCATGTGGGAGGTGGGCACCCAAATGCCTGAGCCATCCTCTCCTGTTTTTGTCTTTAAGTAGAAGGTAGAGGAGGAGAACTTCCTGAGCTGTGGGAGCATCCCCACAAACAAGTTTTATAAGGTGCCTTTGACCATGGCATGAGCAAAAGGAGATAGAAAAGGCACTGACTCAGTTTGTACACAGTATCTTTCCAGCTTTCCTGAATGCCTGGTATATGAGATGACAAAAGGAAATAGATCAAAATGTGATCCACTAAACCCACAATGGAGAAGCTGAACTGCTCAAAGAAAATGACTCTCTTCATCTGGGAAGTCTGAGCTTTTGGTTCTGTCATAGCTGTTCCAGCCTAAGTTATCAATCATGGATTTTGGATATCCATAAAGTAACACCTCTATGTTTCTAGGTTAGTCTTATGGCCAATGGTTCTTATACCTGCACAAAATTCATGGAACACAGGCAGATACATTTGCTCTCTAGAAAAGGAGGAACAAAGAGGGCAACAGTGCTATAGCCAGTGTCCTCTCAAGTTAGCTAGGCTTCCATAGCTAATTCTTAAATTTCCAAACATTTACAATTACCCATATTACAGATGCAGGAATCCTGGGAGTGATGTATTAACAGCATCCTTTTTTTTTTCCTCACAAAGAGCACCGCATCACAGCTTTTGTGGAAGAGATTGAAGACTTGGTGAATCCTTCCCACAAACTGGCTTCTACAGATGGTCAAAAGGACTAGGTGTTAGATTTTAAGGAGCAGTATACCTGCATGGCAGAAAGATGAAAAAAGAGTAGCAGGATGATCTCCCAACCGCATTAATGAGAAGACAGAAGTAATTCTTCTGCTGTGCTCCCAAACACCTCTTAGGTAAGTAGCAACCTTGTCTGGGATTCCAAGTGTTCAGGTAAAAGATGAGTTATGCCTCGGGGGCAACCCTGGCAATGGAATACAGAGGTAAAGCAGATGATATGGATTTTCATGGGAATAGAATGAGGTGGGATGTGGTTTTCCAGACAGGAGAGACCAAGGACCAAGGAAATTGTCTCTGAGACTTTCAATTAGCAGCAAGTCAAAAATGTCTGGCCAGAGAAATTGGAGGCTCTCTATACCGGTTCTAGTTATTAGAGATGGCCTATGTAGACAGTAGGTCCAGAGCTTTGAGCTATATACATAGTGGCTCCTGGGGTGAAAAAATATTTCTCTCTAAGTCTTCTCTATAATGGATTTTATTATTTCTGAGGTGGGGAGATAAACCTTCAAGCCCCAAAGGGCAACCCTGGGGGAATCAATGCCCATTCAAATGCCCAAACACAATCTGAATGGTTCTTTCCTGGCTTCATCTCCAAATTGACAGTTTTCATTATGCCCTTGTAGCAGCACTTGTGCTAAAGCAAGAGAGGCCTACATTCCCCATGTCACTGCTACCATGGACTTCAACTCTGACCTACTTTTCTCTCAGGGCCACAACAGCAATAATAATATCAAGAACAATAATAATAACAAATGCTTATATGCAACATAGTATATGTCCAATTCACCATTTAAAGTAATATATGTGTTCTAAACCATCTCACAAAACTGGCTCATTGCCTACCCATCTCAAGTGTCACCAGGAATAGCCACCATTACTCTGTCCATCCCAGGGATCTTCTGTGTTCATAAGCTATCTTGAGTATAGATTTGGAACCAGGCGCACTGTGTATGGTTGTTTGAAACAGTGTGTACCCAAGAAAAACATTTTCTTAAAGCTAATCCTTTCCTGTGGGTGTGGACCCATTGTAAGTAGGATCTTTTGATGAGGCTACTTAAACTAAGGTGTGATAGGAACAGAGGTAGTTCAAGTCATTTAGTGCCTGCTTTCCATGTAGTAGGTCCCTGATTTGATCCCTGGTACCTCCTAAAAACAAAACAATCAAATGAAAAAAAAAACTCTCATTGGAGCACGGATGTAGCTCAGTGGTTGAAGCACCTGCTTTCCATGAACGTAGGTCTAGGGTTCAATTTCCTGTACCTCCTAAAAAATAAATAAGGAGTGACCAGACTCATTAAGGATGGGACTTAATCTTCTTACTGGAGTCCTTTATAAACAGGATGAATTCAGACAAAGATAGAAAAAGCTACAGAAGCAAGAAGCTGAAAGCAACAAATCCAAAAGAGGAGGGAGACTAGACATCACCATGTGCCTTGCCAGGCAACAGAGGAGTCCAGGATTGCCAGCAGTCAGCCTTTTGGAAGAAAGCATTGACTTATGATGTCTGGATTTGGACATTTTCATGGCCTCAAAACTGTAAGACTTGTAAGCTAATAAATTCCCATTGTGAAAAGTCAATCTATTTCATGGTACCTTCTTTCAGCACTTTGCTATTTAATTAGCTGCGTAACTTTAGGCAACTCTGAGCCTCAATTTTCTCCTCAACAAAAAGGGGTTAATAAAAGTTCTTACACTTCTTAGTGTTATAAGGAATAAGGAAGTTTATATCTAAAAGTTTTGAATGGTGTCTGTTGTACTGTAAACTCTTGACACACATTAGTTCTTGCTAGAAATATATATAAGATACAATGTTAGATATAGATATTTTTATTTACTTATTTGTATTTCCAACTAGTCTGTAAGTAGTGGTGTACTGATAAATGTTTACCAACCAAGTCTTCTGGGAAAGAGGAAACAAAAAGCCTTGATTTGTAGCATTTAATGATCACTGTGAGATAAATATTCTTGCCACAATCAATTTCTGGCTATTGACACAAGGCCACTGAACCACAGCTGGGAAAATTAAAGGGACTTGAAGTCAGCACCCTGATTTTTAACTCTGAAAGTCCAACATCCTGAGCAAACTGGGTAGGTTGTTCATTCCAATTCCAATCTAGTTATTTGACTAGTAGACCCAGCCCCTAGCTCAGTGCTGGTATAGAGTAATGGTTCAAGAAATATAGATGGAATAAATTTGACCACAGAATTAAAGGACTTGTGCACAGAAAATGACAAAACCCCACTCATAGAATTTAAATGGAAGGACATCATGTGTCAGTGGACAGGAAGAAATAATATTACTAATATGTCAATCCTATCCAAAACAATCTACAAATTAAATACAATATCTTTCAAAATCCCAGAAGGCTTTTTGCCAAAATGGAAAAGCCAAACCTCAAATTCATATATATTCATAAGGAGCCCTGAATAGCCAAATCAATATTGCAAAAGAAGAACAAGGTTGGAGGACTCATGTTTCCTTATCACAAAGCTTACTACAAAGCCACAATAAACAAAACAGTTCAGTAGTGGCTCAAGAATAGACATATAGACTAATTGGAATAAAATTGAGAGTTCATAAATAAACCCATGCATCACTGACTAACAATTTTTGACAAGTCAAGTAGATTAATGGGGGAAAATAATCTCTTAAAAAATGGTGCTGGGAAAAATGGCTATCCACTTGCTAGAGAATAAATTCAGACTCCTAACTCACACCATACACAAAAATTAATTCTAAATGGATCAAGAACCTAAACACAAGACCTAAAATTATAAAATCCTTAGAAGAAAACATAGGGGGAAACTTTTATAACTTTGGTTTTGGTAGTGTTCTCACAGATATGAAGCCAAAAGAATGGTCAAGAAAAGAATATTGGATAAAATGCACTTCATCACACTTAAAACTTTTGTGCAAGAAAAGACACTATCAGGGAGAATGTGTAGCTCAGTGGTTGAGCACCTGCCACCCATGAACAAAGTCCCAGGTTCATTTCCCAGTACCTATTTTTTAAAAGTGAAAAAAAGTCTATCAAGAAAGTGAAAAGACAACCTACAGGATTAGAGAAAATAATTGTGTGTTATATATCTAAGGAGTTAATATCCAGAATATATAAAAAGCTGCTGCAACTCAATAACCAAAAGAAGAATAACCCAATTTAAAGAATGAGCAATTGGGAAAGCAGCTGTACCTCAAGCAGTTGGGCAACCACCTACACATGGGAGGTCCTCGGTTCAGTTCCCAGTGCCTCCTAAAGAAGCAAGGAAGACAGCAAGCTGATGTAATGGGCTGGCACAGCGAGCTGATGCAACAAGATAACACAACAAGTTCATGAAACAAGGAGACACAATGAGAGACACAACAAGCAGGGAGCAGAGGTGGCTCAAGTGATTGGGTGCCTCCATCCCACATGGTAGGTCCTGAGTTCAGTTCTGGTGCCTCATAAAAAGAAGATGAGCAGACAGAAAGCACAAACAAGGGGGGAGAAATAAAGAAATAAAAAAATGTTTTTTAAAAATGAGTAAATGACTTGAATAAACAGTTCTCCAAGGAAGATATACAAATAGCCAAGAAGCATATGAAAAAGTGCTCAAAATCATTGGTCATCAGAAAATTCACACACAAATAAAACCACAATAAGAGCTTACGGTTGACAAAAATGGCAGCATATGGTGCTCCAAAATGCTGTTCCCCCACAGAATCAATGAACAACTAGAAAAATCTGTTAGAGCTATCTTCCTCAAAACACCAGAAAATACTTAAAGGGTTTCAGTAACAGGGCTAGTGCTAAATCAAGAAAACGTGGCTATAAAAATATTAGTGGAATCTCATGGCACTCTTACTGGCCCCTCTGCCACCCCTTCTGCAGTGTGGTATGGATCCAGCCTGTGTTCCCATTATTGATCACTCATCTTGCTGTGGAGGGAGCAGAGTAATTCCTATGTTCATAGTGTGGTGCCTTTTTGTCAAAGCCAACCAATAGGGTGGAAACATGAAAGACTGAACCAGAAACTTCATCTTGGTCTCACTCCCAAAAATTGCATTGCAGATAGAAGCACCTTGCAATCAGCTAAAACAGCATAAGAAACAACTAAGTCAAAGCAGCTTGGAGCAATGGATTACCTGCTTTAACTTAGAACAAAGGAGGGGTAGAAAGTCTAGAACATAGGGAGTAGAGAGGGCATTTGAATTCCTGTAAACAGAGGAATTCCTAAAGCAATGAGCAAGTACAAGTCTAAGACAGAATCAGAAAAGGTTCACATTCAACACAGGCTATTCTTCTTGATATGGAGGAGGGGTGTGGGTGAATAATATAAGAACCTCAATAAATAGAAAGAAATATTTCAAAAAGGAACCAGAAAGAAGTCCTGGAGTTGAAGACCACAATAACTGAAATTGAAAAAAAAACACAAAAAAACAAACCCTGGACCGTTTCAACAGCAGATAGGAGCTAGCAAAAGAAAGAATCAGTGAAGTTGAAGATACGATAATTGAAATTAAAATTAAAATGCTTTGCATCTCAAAGGAGTTTACCAAGAAGGTGAAAAGACAGCCTACCCAATGGGAGAAAATATTTGGTAGGCATACATCTGATAGGAGCCTAATATCCAGCACATATAAAGAAATCCTGTATCTCAAAAATATAAAGACAAAAAACCCATTTAAAAACATGGGTAAGAGATTTGAACAGACACTTCTCCAAAAATGAAATACAAATAGCTAATAATCGCATGAAAAGATGTGTGCTCAACATCAGTAGCTATTACAGAAATGCAAATCAAACTACAATGAGATACCATCTTACACCCATTAGACTGGTGGCAGAAAAGATGAGATGGTGGGCGTATTTTGGGGACTTGGAGTTGTCCTGAATAATATTGCAAGGACAAATGCTGGGCATTATATACCCTGCCATAACCCACTGAATGTACTGGGGGAGAGTGTAAACTACAACATGAACTATAATCCATGCAGTGCAGCAGTGCTCTAAAATGTATTCACCAAATGCAATGAATTGTACCACAATAGTAAAAGAGGTTGTTGATGTGGGAGGAGTGGGTGGAGTGGGGTGTGGGGTATGTGAAAACCTCTTATATTTTTAATGTAACATTTTTTTGTGATCTATGTACCTTTTTAAAAAAACTATTTAATAAAATAAATTTTAAAAAATATTAAAAAACAAAGGACTAGAAGTTTTGGAGAGGATGTAGAGGAATGGGAACCCTCAACCACTGCTGGTGGGAATGTAGAATTATCCAGCCATGTGGAGGACAGTTTGGTAGTTCCTCAAAAAACTAGCTATTGATCTGCTATATGACCCAGCAATTCCACTGCTGGGTATATATACCCAGAAGAACTTAAAACAAGGACCTGAGCTGCTATATGCACGCTAATGTCCATAGCGGCATTATTCACCACTGACAAAACTTGGAGTCAACTCAAATGACCATTAACAGATGAATGGATAAACAACATATGGCATATGCATATGATGGAATACTACTTAGCTATAAGAAGGAATACAGTACTAACACATGCAATAACATGGATGAATCTTGAGGACCTTTTGTTGAACAAAGCAAGCCAAGCATTCAAGGACAAATACTACATGACTTCTCTGATATAAATTAAGCAAATTGAGTCATCTCAGAGAGCTAGAGTCTGGAGGACAGGTTTACAGGAAATAGTGGGAGAGAGGAAAGTTGTGAGCCAATGCCCACACAAGCGAAATCTATGATAAGGTGGACGTAAGTAGTTATACAGTGAAGGAATGTGATGGGGGTATAGGGATACTATTGGGCTGGGCTGTGCAGGCTTGATGGGGGATAGGTTTGGGAGGATGTGTCAGATGGTCCATGAAATTGGGGGGAGGGTTGAGGGGAGCAGGTAAACATGGGGGATTGATGAGTATGTGGTTGAAACTATAATGTTGAGAAATCACTTTTGACAATATACTAAGGAAGGGTTACTGTTTTAGGGTGTTTGAGGCAGGCATCTGGCACAGGGTGCACCTGGAGCAGGCTTCTAGGGAGTGTATGAGTGCTCACCTTGTCATATTGTGTGGTATCAGTGGGTGGAGACCCATACAATGAGCAGGAAGATATTGTACCCCAATCCTGGGGAGGCCCGATGTTCTCAAACAGAGGGGTGGGTGTCTCTTGAGAGCATGGGTGGCTCCTAACAGGCAGGGACAGGCTAGTGTGCCAAGCCCTCAGAATTGTTGCAAGTATCTATGAATCTTGTCCTTCTGTCAGTGAAACTTGTTTTTCACTGTAGGCCCTGGGAGGGGGAGAGAAGAATAGAAAACATGAAAGAGGGCTTAATTGAGGTCAATGGAAGTGTTCTGCTTGATAATGCAATGAAGGATACAGGCCATGGTAAATTTCACCAAAAATTTATGAAAGCATATGGTCTAAAATGTAAACCGTAATGTAAACCACTGACCATGGTTAGTAGCTATGTTTCCATATTTGTACATCAGTTATAGCAAAAGTAACATCCACATGTAAAAAGATATTCAGTAGAGAAGGAGAAAATGTGGGAGGATGTTGACTATATGGATGTCCCCTATATTCTGTATGTGACTTTACTGTGACCTGAAATTTCATTGAAGACATAATGGAAAAAAATAGAATTAAGACACGGAGGAAGAAATGGAAGAGATTGCCTTGCTACTGTACATTGAAGACAACATCCATTACAGTGATGAAAGGCAAAATGACTATTTCTTTTTTATAATATTTTTCATTTTTAATGTCCCAATTTTTTCCTTTATTTTTCTAAATTATTATGTATTTTATTTCCAAAGTTTAAACCTACCACTGCTATTTTATTTTCTTATTAATTGAATTTGGCAATATATTAGACTTCATTTTTGAAGATGTTTGGATCACTGAGAGGTTCAACTATGGTAGGGGAGGAGCATTGGTGTGAAGTGTCATTGATGGGGGATCCGTGGGAAAGAGTTCACCTGGGCATGCATACAGTGTATATAGATATGTTCAAGTGTTCATTGGGTATTGACACAGTGGGTAGAGATTCACATAACAACTGAGGGAGTACTGGGTTCCCATCCTGGGGAGCCCTGCCACATACCCAATGGGAAAAAAAGAATCCCCCAAATGCAAGGGCAATGACCAGTGATGAAAGATGGTTGAATGATGGGCCCATGTTACTGATGACTATGCTTATGAGCCTGTTGTGCTTGAAATTTCAACGTGGTCTAGTAAGAGTTACCTCCTGAGAGCCTCCATGTTGCTCAAATGTGGCCACTTTCTAAGCCAAACTCAGCATATTAATGCATTACTTTCTCCCAGTGTGGGACATGACTCCCAGGGATTAGCCTCCCTGGTGCCAAGGGATTACTACCAAGCACTGGCCGGTGATACAACTGGAAAAAGACTTTGAGTAAAAGGGGGAAATGGTAAAGACAAATGAGTTTATATGGCTAGGGGACTTCAAAATGAGTCAGGAGGTCATCAAAAGGGTCGTGCTCATACATGTCTGAGCAGGATCTCAGAGACAACCAATGTAGATATAATCCCAGGTACTGGTGCTCCTGAGGGCTATGGAAACCTACAGGTTCTATGGTCATGGCAGATGGCTCTGGAATTGAGAGCCATCCCAATGGGCCCTACTTTGGAATTTGTGCTCCAGAGATAGAGTTGGACTCAGATGTGACTTTTCTACACATGCCTCTTTTGTTCCTTTTATTGAACCTGTGGTTGGTTCTGGGGTTGGTATATGCCCAAGAGACTTGAATCTCTGGACTGTCCATGTGCCAGCTGGGCCGTGATCCTCAACGGTGTTGCAGCACCTATTCTCCAGTTTGTTGGACTTACCCTTGCCAGTTGACAGGGAGGTGAGGATGGGCAACCACCACACCAAGGAACTGAGAGAATCTATAGCTACGGGCACAACAGTTCCATCCACCAGCCATGTTGGATTGAAGCCCCCTCTGAATTGAGAGGTGGAGTGGGCGCCACCAACCCTGGATCCTCAGGATGGTGGAATAAAATGTGGACTAGAGTGGACTTTCTGGTATTCCACTATAGAATTGTGACTCTAGCAATGGAAGAAATTTACCATTGATGTGGAGACAGTGGCCACTGGAGTTGCTGAAGGCAGAGAGATGGGAAAGGATGTAATATGGGGGCATTTTTGGGACTTGGAGTTGTCCTGAAAAATATTGCCAGGACAGGTGCAGGACATTATATGTCCTGCCATAGCACACTGAAAGGACTGGGTGAGAGTGTAAACTGCAATGTAAAGTATAATCCATGCTGTGTAGCAGTGCTCCAAAATGTATTCATCCAATCAGTGAATGTACCACACTTATGAAAGAAGTTTTTGATGTGGGGAAAGTCGAGGGTGTGGAGAATGGGGCATTTGGTATCCTCCTATATTTTCTAAAGTAACATTTTGTGTGATATTTGTATCTTTTAATAATAAATAAAAAATATATATTTCAAAAAGAAATAAAGTTAAGTAAAGAAAATGAAGAGATACTGCTGATTTGCTCCATACCTGTTTACCTAAATCTACACTTTGGGAATCAGTAAATTTGTCCAGGAAATGAAATAAAAAATCATAGTGATTATGTTTGGTATTCATTCTCCTTGTTTTTTAAACAGTGAATTGCTCTTGAAATTTTGCCACTTTTATAATTTTAATAGCAATATTCTATGTTTATATTATGTTTTGCAGGTTTATAAACATGTGTACCTATATATGGTAGTTAGAAATGTATTTAAATATAGCATTATTGGAATTTAATATGGAATAATAAAGAAATTATGCCAGTAAAAAAAATAGAGCTGGGAAGATATACCAATATCAGAGAAGAAAAAACAGTCTATATATCAAAATAGTCTATATATCAAAATAGTCTATATATCAAAATATAGTCTATATATCAAAATAGTCTATATATCAAAAATAGTTATGAAAGACAAAAGAGCTTATTATGTACAATAAACAAATCAATTCAACTAGAAGACATAATAATTATGAATATGTCTGGACTTAATGGAAGGCACCAAAATATATGAAGCAAATATTGACAAATATGTAGAGAGCAATAGATGGTTCTACATTAAAAGTAGGTGTATTCAATATACCATTTTCAATAATGTATGGGACATCTAGACAGATGAGCAATAAAGAAATAGAAGATTTGAATTTATTATAAAACAACTAGGCCTATCAGATATATATTTAAAACATGAACACTTCACCCACCAGCAGCAGAATACATATTCTTCTTTTTTAAAAATAAAATTTTATTGAAGTATATCATTCTTACATGAACATACATAGCAATAAGTGTATATTAAAAGTTGTGGACTTAAAAATAACATGCATATCATTATACAAGGCTCCCATACATCACCCCACCACCACCATTTTGTATTGTGAAACTTTTGTTATAAACAATGAAGTAGCATCATCAAAATATTATAACTATAGCCTATATGTTACATTTGGTGAATATTTTCCACAACTCATCGATTATTAACATCCTTTATTAATATTATGGATTTGTTTTAATTCATAAGAGAACATTCTCATATTTGTCTTGTTAACCACAGTTCATCTACTCCCACTGTATTTTCTGTTATACAGCCCCATATTTTGTACAATTCATTCAAAGTGTACACACAGTAGCTCTCATTTCATCACAGAGTTGTCCTATCACCATCTCAGTCAATTTTAGAATGTTTTCTTCACTACAAATGGAAAAATCCCATACTCCCTTATACCCCCTTAGAATTATACATCTTCCTTACCACTGCTGCAAAATATTACAATATTACTATTAACTATCATCCATAAGCTACATTTGTAGCAATTTTCCCATATATCGCCATATTCTTAACTTTGTAAATGGAGAACATTCTTACATTTATGCTATTAAACAACAATCTTCATCCACCACCAAAATCACTGTCATACATACTGTAGATTATTCTCTACTTTCCTTTCAGTTGGAATTTACCTCCACAGATTACCACTTTCAGCCACAATCTTATTTATAAATCAGCAGTATTAGTTATACTCACTGTAATGTGTTGTCATCACCTCTAATAATTTTCATTCTTTTACCATAAACTTTCTTAAAAATTCTATATACATTAAGCTTCAGCTCCCATTCTCAACCCAAAATCTCTTTCCTAGTAACCTATACTACAGTGTTTACCTCTGTGAGTTTAATCACTGTATATAGTTCATATCAGTGAGACCACACAATACTTGTCCTTTTGTTTATGACATATTTCACTCAACATAATATCCTCAAGGTTCATCCATGATGTCGTATGTATCCCCATATCATTTCTTCCTACAGCTGAATATTATTCAATTGTATGTATATGCCACATTTTGTTTAGCCAATTGATGGACACTTGGGATGGTTCCATATTTTAGCAATTGTGAATGATGTTATGAATATTGATGCATAAATGTCCATTTACATCTTTGATTCCCATTCTTCTGAATATATTCCTAGTAGTGGGATTGCTCGATCTTATGGTGGTTCTAGATTCAGCTTAATGAGGTATAGCCAAACAGTCTTCTACAGAGGCTGCACCATTCTACATTCCCAATAGTGAAGGAAAGATCTTATTTCTCCACATCCTTTCCAGAACTTATAGTTTTCTGTTTTTCGATAATGGTCATTCTATAAAGTGTGAAATGGTATCTTACTGTAGTTTTGATCTCCATTTCCCTAAATAGCTGATGATGTTCAACATTTTTTTTCATGTGCTTTTTGGCCATTTGTACTTCCTCTTTAGAGAAATGTCTCTTCAAGTCTTTGTCTGTTTTAAAATTGGGTTAGTAGTCTTTTTTTTGGTTAGAGAAGTTTGGAGCTTACAAAACATTCCTGAATAACATACAGAATTCCTATACATCACCTCTCAACCAACACCTTACATTGTTGTGGAGTATTTGTTACAGATTAGGAAATAACATCATCAGACCATCACCACTAACTATGGTCAATAGCATATATTTGGTATATTTTCCCATATATCCGCTATTATTAATACCATATATTAGTACTGTACATTTGTTATAATTCATGAGAAAACACTCTTATATTTATACTGTCAACCATAGTCCATCTTCTACCACATGATTCACTGTGTTATACAGTCCCATGCCTTTTACAATATATCCAAAGTGTACATACAATCAGTGACTCTCACTTACATCACAGAGTTGTGCATTCATTGCCTCAATATTTGTTTGAATGTTTTCCTTAGTACAAAAGAAAAAATGACATACCACCCTATTATTGACCTTTAGCATTGATATAGTACATTTTTATATTGATGCAAGAATATCACAATATTGCTGTTAACTATAATCCATAAAGTTAATTAACTGTACTTTTCCTATCTATCACAGTATTCTTACACCTTGTAATAGTGATGTATATGTGTTCTAGTTTATAGAAGAACATTCTTATATTTGTACTATTAACCACAATCCTCAACCACCTCTCTGTTCGCTATGTTATTCTGTCCCTAGATTACTCCCTTTCTTTCAACTGACATTTATATCCCTAAACTACTCCTTTCAACCACAATCCCATTTATAAACCAACTGTGTTAGTAATGCTATAATATGCTGCCATCAATTCTATTCATTTCCACAGTTTTACACTCAAGCTTATTAAAAATTCTACATACATTAAACATCAGTACACCTTCTCAACCCTCAACCTATCTCCTAGTAAGCTTTACTCAAGGTTTTAGCTCCGCCATTTTATTCTTCATATTTAGTTCATATTATTGAGAGTGTACAGTATTTGTCCTTTTTTGTCTGGCTTATTTCACTCAGCATAATATTATCCAGGTTCATCCATGTTATCATATGTGTTCCAATTTCATTTCTTCTTACAACAACATAGTATTCCATCATATGCCTACACCACATTTTGTTTATCCATTCATTGTTTTATGGACACTTGGATTGTTTCTATCTTTTGACCATTGTGACTAATGCTGCCATGAACAGTAGTATGCAAATGTCTGTTTGCCTCATTGATTTTGGTTCTTCTGGATATATCCCTAGTAGAGTAATTAGTGATTCACATGGCAGCTCTATATTTAGCTTCCTGAGGAACCCCCAAACTGTCTTCCACAGAGGCTCCACCATTCTACATTCCTACCAACAGTAAAGGAGTGTTCCTATTTCTCCCCATCCTCTCCAGCACTTGTTGTTTTCTGTTTTTAAATAATGAACATTCTCTGAGGTGTGATATGGTATCTCATTGTAGTTTTGTTTGTACATCCTCATTATCTGGTGATATTGAACAATCTTCATGTGCTTTTTTTACCATGTGTATTTCCTCTGTGGAAATTATCTATCTAAGCCTTTTGTCCACCTTTAATTGGATTGCTGGCTCTTTGATTTGTGAGTTGCATGATCTCTTTATAGGGCATAGAAACCAATCCTTTGTTGGATATGTTGTTTACAAATATTTTCTCCCATTGAGTGGTCTGGTCTAATTTTTCACATTCTCGACAAGGTCCTTTGAAGTACAAAAGTGTTTAAGATTAAAGAGTCCATTTTTTTTCCATTGCTTTTGGTGTAAGGTTTAAGAAACCACCATCTACAACCAGTTCTTGAAGAAATTTTCTTCTAGGAGGTTTTGGTTCTATTATTTACATGTAGGTCTTTGATCCATTTTAAGTTAATTTTTGTATAAGGTATGAGATAGGGGTCCTCTGTCTTTCTTTTGGATATGGATATTCAATTCTCCCAGCATCATAAGTTGAACAGACTGTTCTGCCCCAGCAGGGTGGACTTTAAAGCCTTGTCAAAAATTATTTAACCATAGATGTGGGGTCTATTTCTCAATTCAGTCCCATTGGTCGATCTGTCTATCTTTATACTAGTACCATGCTGTACTTTTTTAAAAATTTTATTTAATTTATTCATTTTTTGAAAAATATTACATTAAAAAAATATGAGGTCCCCATTCACCCCCATCGCCCTCACCAAACCACTCCCCCCACAAAAACACTCTCCCCCATCATCATGACACATCCATTGCATCTGGTGAGTACTTCTCTGGGCATCACTGCACCCCATGGCCTGTGGTCCAAACCATAGCCCACAAACTCCCATGTCCCATCCAGTGGGCAATGGGAGGACATACAATGTCAGGCAATTGTCCCTGCAGCACCACTCAGGACAACTCCAAGTCCCGAAAATGCCTCCATATCTCATCTCTTCCTCCCATTCCCCACACCCAGCAGCCACCATGGCCACTTTTTCCACACTAATTCCACATTTTCTCGATTATTAACCACAATAGTTCATGAATAGAATATCATTAAGACCACTCTAATCCTTACTGTATTCCTCCTTCCTGTGGACCTTGGCTTGGTTGTGTCCATTCCACATCTATGTCAAGAGGGGGCTTAGATTCCACATGGATACTGGATACAATCCTCCTGCTTTCAGTTGTAGGCACTTTAGGCTCCATGGAGTGATAGTTGACATTCTTCAACTCCATGTTAGCTGAGTGGGGTAAGCCCAATAAATCAGAGTGTAGGAGCTGAAGTCTGTTGAGGCTCAAGGCCTGGCTATCATATTGTCAGTCCAGAGATTCAAATCCCCTAGATATATCTTAAAGCCCAGCACCAACTACAATTCCAGTAAAGTAGCATGAAAGGCTTGTGAAAAGAGATCCCATCTGAGTCCAGCTCCATCACACAGAAACACCAGCTCCAAAGAAGGGCCTACTGGCATGGCAGTGAACCCCATCTGCCATGACCATAGAACCTGTGTGTCTCTTTAGCCCACAAAAGAACCAGTACCTGGGGTTGTATCTACTTTATCTGTCTCTGAGACTCTGCTCAGGTGTGCATAAGGGCAATCCTTCTGACAACCTCCAGACTCTTTTTTAGAGACTCATAGCCATATAAACTCATTTGTCCTTTCCATTTCCCCCTTACTTTAAGTCATACAGCATTTTAAAATCATGTTACTAAATGCAGACAGGGATTTTCTGCTGGTCCACGTTGAACCTTTAATTCAAGGTCATTTTCTAGTTATGTCATCAGCTGGTACTTGATAGAGATCCCTCGGAGCCAGGGAGGCTCATCCCCAGGTGTCATGTCCTACGCTGGGGGAAGGCGTTGCATTTACATGCTGAGTTTGGCTTTGAGACTGGCCACATTTGAGTAACATGGAGGCTGTCAGGAGGGAACTCTTAGGCACAGTGCTGCTCTATACCTTATTCTTATTTCAGGTGCATAGGCTCACAAGCATAGTCATTAGTATCAGGGGCTCACTGTTGGACCCTTGTTCCTTCCTGGTCCTTGCTGTTGCACCTGGGGGACTGCTGCTGCTCCCCTAGGGACCATGGCAGAGCCTCCCCCTGGCCAGTAACCCAGTACCCCCCAGCTGTTGTTTTTAATTGTTTCCACTATGAGTATATCCAAACATTTCCATGCACCCCTGACACATGCCCTGTATAACTCCCTGTGAACCATATGTCCCCTGTCAATAACATCCCATACCAGTGTTCCTCCGCTGCCATTGTTGAACCACTCTGTGATCCAAAACTTCCTGGAAAGTGAAGCCCAATATAATGCCAGGTTCCCTTAATAGTAAAATGGAATATAGCGATGAGTTTAAAGGTTAGATATAGAATACATATTGATTTGGAAAAATTCTACACCCTATCATTTTCTTTTCTTTTTTCCCTAATTATTAAGCTTCTCTTCACAAGAGCCTTAGATCACAGTAATTCATATATACAATATACAGTGCTCCCACATATCCATTATAAAACCTTTTCCCTTCCACAGTGATAATCATTTAACTTAATCCTATCATATTTACTGAAACTGATGTACAGATATTGAGACAATAGCTTTAAAACAATACATTTGCATTTACATTGTGGTTTACACTTTAGGCTACACAGTTTTCTAAATTTTTTAGTTATCCTGTGTTTTACATTATGGTTTATATTATTAGTCTGTCGTCCCCTATATGTTTTTGATATAGTATTACATGTTTTATATCCATGCTTGTGTACTCTTGTGAGACACTTCTTTTGCCCTCACATTTACTTTGGTTCCATCTATTCAATATCTATCTCCCCCTCCGCTTGGGGCCCACATTGACAGTCAATCTTTATTTCTTGAGGAGCCATGTTCAGAGATACTTGCAACAATGTTGAGGGCTTCACTTGCTCAACTGCCCTAATACCCTGGGAGCCACCATTTCTCTTGAGAGATACAGTTCCCTCTGTTTGATGGCATTAATCCTTCCCAGGTTGTGGGTCTACCTTCACTCTCATTATATGGATCTCTACCCAATGGTGTAACCCACTCTGGCAAAATGAGCATTCACATATTCCCTAGGAGTCTGTCCTGCATCAGATTATCCCCTTTGAGTATCTTAAACAGGTAACTTTCTTAATTATATTTTGAAAAGGTTTCCTCAGCATTATACTCTCAACCAACACCTGACAATCTCCTATGTTCATGTGTGGCCTCACCCTCCCCCCAATTTCTTGGGCAATATTACCCATCCGCCCATCCCTAGCCCCCCTCAAGCCCCCAAAGCCCCACCCAAAGGTAACCCTATGCCCCCCTTTTATCCCTTCTTGTACACATACTTACCTCCAGCTTATCACAGATTTCACCCATGTAGATGTCAGCTTACATCCTTCCTCTACCCCCCGATTTCCTGAAAGCCTACCTTACAGTCTCTACCTCTCTGAGGCAGCTTGCTTATTTCATATCATTGAGGTCATGTAGTATTTGTCCTTCAATGCCTCAGTTGCTTCACTCAACATAAGGTTCTCAAGATTCATCCATGTTATCACGTATGTTTGTAGTGTATTTGTTCTTAAAGCCGAGTAGTATTCCATTGTATGTATATACCACATTTTATTGATCCACTCATCTGTTGATGGGCATTTGGGTTGATTCCAACTTTTGGCGATAGTGAACAATGCTGCTATGAACATTGGTGTGCATATATTGGTTTGTGTCCCTGCCTTCAGTTCTGCTGGGTATATACCCAGCAGTGGTATTGCTGGGTCATATGGCAAATCTATGGTTAGTTTTTTGAGAAACCGACAAACTGTCCTCCAGAATGGTTGGATCCTTCTGCATTCCCACCAGCAGTGGATGAGAGTTCCCCTTTCTTCACATCCTCTCCAGCATTTGTATTCTTCTGTTTTTTCATAGCTGCCAATCTTATGGGAGTAAGATGGTATCTCATTGTAGTTTTGATTTGCATTTCCCTGATAGCTAAGGATTTGGAGCATTTTTTCATGTGCTTTTTAGCCATTTGTGTTTCTTCTTTGGAGAAGTGTCTGTTTAAATCTTTTTCCCATTTTTTAAATGGGTTGTTTATCTTTATATTTTCAAGATATAGGAGTTCTTTATATATGCAAGTTATAATTCTCTTATTGGATATATGGTTGCCAAATATTTTCTCCCATTGTGTAGGTTCCCTTTTTGCTTTCTTGACAAACTCCTTTGAGGTGCAGAAGGCTTTAATTTTGAGGAAGTCCCATTTATCTATTTGTTCTTTTGCTGCTCCTGCTTTTGGTGTGATGTTCATGAAGCCATTTCCTATTACAAGGTCTTGTAAATGTTTCCCTACACTGCTTTCCAAGGTCTTTATGGTCTTGACTCTTATATTTAGGTCGATGATCCATCTTGAGTTGATCTTTGTATAAGGTGTGAGTTGGCAATCCTCTTTCATTCTTCTACATATGAATATCCAGTTCTCCAGGCACCATTTGTTGAATAGGCCACTCTCTCCCAGTTGAGAGGGTTTGGTGGCTTTATAGAAAATTATATGGCTATATGTATGAGGTTCTATATCAGAACTTCCAAATCGATTCCATTGGTCTGTGTGTCTCTCCTTATGCCAATACCATGCTGTTTTCACTACTGTAGCTTTGAAGTCAGGTATTGTGATTCCTCCAATTTCGTTTTTCTTTTTCAATATATCTTTGGCTATTCGGGGCCTCTTTCCTCTCCAAATAAATTTCATAGTTAGGTTTTCTAGTTCCTTAAAGAAGGCTGTGTTGATTTTTATTGGGATTGCATTGAATGTGTAGATCAGTTTTGGTAGGATAGACATCATAATAATATTTAGTCTTCCTATCCATGAAAAGGGAATATTCTCCCATTTATTTAGGTCTTCTTTGATTTCCTTGAATAGTCTTGTATACTTCTCAGTGTATGAGTTTTTTACATCTTTAGTTAAATTTATTCCTAAGTATTTGATTTTTTTATTTACTATTGTGAATGGTATTTGTTTCTTGATTCCCCCCTGATCTTGCTCATTATTGGTTTACAGAAATGCTACTGATTTTTGCTCATTGATCTTATAACCTGCGACTTTACTAAACTCATTTATGAGTTCCAGAAGCTTTGTTGTAGATCTCTCAGGGTTTTCTATGTATAGGATCATGTCATCTGCAAATAATGAAATTTTTACTTCTTCCTTTCCAATTTGAATGCCTTTTACATCTGGTTCTTGCCTCAGTGCTCGAACAAGTACTTCTAAGACAATGTTAAATAGAAAAGGAGAGAGTGGGCATCCTTGTCTTGTTCCTGAATTTAGAGGGAAGGATTTTAGGATTTCTCCATTGTAAATGATGTTGGCTGTGGGTTTTTCATATATACTCTTTATCATGTTCAAAGAAGTTCCTTGTATTCCGATCTTTTTTGAGTGTTTTTATCAGGAAAGAGTGCTGTATTTTGTCAAATACTTATTCTGCATCTATAGATATAATCATGTGATCTTTTTTCCTTCAATCTGTTTATATGGTGTATTTCACTGATTTATTTTCTTATGTTGAAACATCCTTTCATACCTGGACTGAATCCCACTTGGTCGTGGTGTATAATTCATTTAATGTGTTGTTGAATACTATTAGCCAGTATTTTGTTAAGTATTTTTGTGTCTAGGTTCATTAGAGAAATTGGTCTGTAATTTTCCTTTCTTGTGGTTTCTTTGTATGGCTTTGGTACTAGGGTAATAGTGGAATCATAAAATGAGTTAGGCAATGTTCTTTCTGTTTCGATTTTTGGAAGAGTTTCAGAAGGATTGGTGTTAGTTCTTTCTGGAAAGTTTTGTAGAATTCACCTGTGAAGCCATCGGGCCCTGGGCTTTTCTTAGTTGGGAGGTTTTTTTTTTTTTGTTTGTTTTTTTTTTTAATTTTTTTATTTTTTATTGACTTTGTAATAATATTACATTAAAAATATATATGTGAGGTCCCATTCAACCCCACCCCCCCACCCCCCCTCTCCCCCCCCCCCAACAACACTCGTTCCCATCATCATGACACATCCATTGGATTTGGTAAGTACATCTTTGGGCACCTCTGCACCTCATATACATTGGTTCACATCATGGCCCATACTCTCCTCTATTCCATCATGTAGGCCCTGTGAGGATTTACAATGTCCGGTGATTACCTTTGAAGCACCATCCAGGGCAGCTCCATGTCGCGAAGACGCCTCCACCTCTCATCACTTCCTGCCTTTCCCCATACCCTTTGTCCATTATGTCCACTTTTCCCAATCCAATGCCACCTCTTCTATGTGGACACTGGATTGGTTGTGTCCATTGCACCTTTATGTCAAGAGGAGGCTCAGATTCCACCTGGATGCTGGATGCAATCCTCCCATTTTCAGTTGTAATCACTCTAGGCTCCATGGTGTGGTGGTTGTCCTTCTTCACCTCCATCTTAGCTGAGTGTGGTAAGTCCAATAAATCAGATTGTAGGTGCTGGAGTCTGTTGAGGCTCAGGATCTGGCTATCACATTGTCAGTCCAGAGATTCAAATCCCCTAAATATATCTTAAACCCCAACATTAACTGCACCTCCAGCACATTAGCATGAAAGTCTTATGAAGGGAGATCCCATCTGAGTCCAGATTCATCACACATAAACACCATTTCCAAAGAGGGGCCATCTGTCCTGGTAGTTAACCCCATCGGCCATGACCATAACTCCCATGGGTCTCTTTAGCCCTCAAAGGAACCAATATCTGGGGGTTGTATCTGCTTTATCTGTCTCTCTGACTCTGCTCAGTTGTGCATGAGGGCAAACCTTCTGCCAGCCTCCAGACTCTTTTTTAGAAACTCGTAGCCATATAAACTCATTTCTCCTTTCCATTTCCCCCTTACTTTAGGTCAAACAGCATTTTAAAGTCATGGTATTTTATGTAGACATGGATATTCTGCTGATCCGCATTGAACCTTCCGTATAAGGTCATTTTCCAGTTGCATCATCAGTTGGTAGTTGATAGTGGTCCCTCGTTGCCAGGGAGGCTCATCCCCGGGTGTCATGTCCCACGCTGGGGGGAAGGCATTGCATTTACATGCTGAGTTTGGCTTCGAGACTGGCCACATTTGAGTAACATGAAGGCTGACAGAAGGAAATTCCCAGGCACAAAGTTGCTCTAGGCCTTGTTATTATTTTGGGTTTATCAGCTCACAAGCATAGTCATTAGTATCAGGGGCTCACTGTTGAACCCTCACTCCCTCCCAGTCCCCACCACTGTACCTGGGAGACTGTCGCTGCTCCCCTAGGGACCACGACAGAGCACCACTGGCCAGGAACCCAGTACCCCCCCTACTGTGGTTTTTAATTGTTGTCACTATGAGTATATCCAAACATTACCATGCACCCTGGACATATGTTCTGTACAGCTCCCTGTCAGTCATATATCATCTGTCATTGGTATCCCATACCAGTATAGTTGGGAGGTTTTTAATGACTGATTCTATCTCTTTACTTGTGCTTGGTTTGTTGAGATCTTCAAATTCTTCTATCATCAATATAGGCTGTTTGTGTGTTTCTAGGATTTGTCCATTTCCTCTGAATTGTCGTTTTTGTTAGAATATAGTTTTTCAAAGTATCCTCTTATGATACTCTTTATTTCTGTGGGGTCAGTGGTGATATCTCCT
This sequence comes from Dasypus novemcinctus, assembly GCF_030445035.2. NCBI lineage: Eukaryota > Metazoa > Chordata > Mammalia > Cingulata > Dasypodidae > Dasypus > Dasypus novemcinctus. The sequence goes on along the minus strand of NC_080704.1, from coordinate 119,596,813 downwards.
TTCTCATTTTTTATTTTGTGTATTTGCATCTTCTCTTTTTTTTGTTGTTGTTAGTCTTGCTAAAGATTTGTCAATTTTATTGATCTTCTCAAAAATCCAGCTCTTGGTCTTGTTTATCTTTTCAAGTGCTTTCTTATTTTCTATTTCATTTAGTTCTGCTCTTATCTTTGTTATTTCCTACCTTCTTCCTGTGAGATTACTTTGTTGTTTTTTTTCTAATTCCTGCAAATGTGAAGTTAGTTCTTCAATTTTTGCTCTTTCTTCTTTTTTGATGTATGGATTTATTGCTATAAATTTCCCTCTCAGTACTGCTTTTGCTGCATCCCATAAATTTTGGTATGTTGTGTTATCATTATCATTGTTCCAAGGTAGTCATTGATTTCTTTTGAGATTTCCTCTTTGACCCACTGTTTTCCTAAGAATGTGCTGTTTAATTTCCATATCTTGGTGTGAAATCTGGGCCTCTGGCCCTTGCAGATTTCCAGCTTCACTCCACTGTGGTCAGAGTTATTATTTTGTATGATTTTAATCTTTCTGAATTCATTAAGCCTTTCTTTGTGGCCTAGCATATGGTGTATCTTGGAGAATGATCCATGTGCACTTGAGAAAAATGTATATCCTGCTATGTTTGGGTGTAATGATCTGTATATGTCTATTAGATCCAGCTCCTCTAATATACTGTTCAAATATTTTGTTTCTTTATTCATTCTCTTTTGAGATGTTCTGTGCAGAGTTGATAGTGGTGTATTAAAATCCCCCACAATAATTGTAGATGCATCTATTCTTTCACTTAGTTTTTCCAGCATTTGCCTCACATATTTAGAGGCGCCCTTGTTAGGAGCATAAATATTTATGATTGTTCGTTCTTCTTGAGAGATTGTCCCTTTCACTAACGTGTAGCATTCTTCTTTGTCTCTCACAATTGTTTTGCATTTCAAGTCTATTTGATCTGGCATTAATATAGCTACTCCTGCCTTTTTTTGGTTATTGTTTGCTTGTAAGATTGTTTTCCAACCATTCACTTTCAGCCTCCAAGAATCTCCAGGTCTAAGATGTGTCTCTTGTAGACAGCATATAGAAGAGTCATATTTCCTTATCCAATGTCCCAGTCTGAATCTTTTGATCGGTGAGTTTAATCCATTCACATTCAGTGTTATTACTTTCAAGGAATTATTTGTGTTAGCCATATTTTGATTGGACTTGTGTTTGTCATAATTTGTTTGTTTGTTTGTTTTTCTTCTCTTTTTATCTTTTTTGTTGCTCTTACACTCTCCTCCAACTCTGTGTGTCCTGTTTTTTCCTTTTACCTGCAGAACTCCCTGTATAATTTCTTGAATGGGAGGTTTCTTGTTGGCATAGTCTTTCAGTTTCTGTTTATCAGTGAATATTTTGAACTCTCCATCCTTTTTGAATGAGAAATCAGCACTTAAACTTATGGAGCTTCCCTTATATGATGGTTTTCTTTTGCTGCTTTTAGAATTTTCTCTTTGTCTTGAGCGTTGGATAATTTGACAAGTATATGTCTTGGGGTGGGCCTGTTGGGGTTTATGATATTTGGGGTACGTTGTGCTTCTTGTATATGTACATCTGTCTCTTTCACTAGATTTGGGAAGTTTTCAGCCATTGTTTCCTGCAGCACTCCTTCTGACCCCTTTCCCTTCTCTTCTCCTTCTGGGATGCCTATAATACGTATGTTTGTGTGTTTTGCATTGTCATTCAGATCCCTAAGTCCTAGCTGGATTTTTCTGTCTTTTTATCGCTCAATTCTACTATCTGTTTGATTTCCAATATACTGCCTTCCACATTGCTAATTCTCTGCTCTGTCTCTTCTAATCTGTTGTTATTTGCTGCCAGTGTGTTTTTTATTTCTTGAACTGTGGTGTTCATTCCCATCATATCTGTTATCTTTTTGCATATGTCTGCAATTTCCCCTCCAAGTGTTGTCTTCATATTGTTAACCTCTTCCTTTACTTCATTAAATTTGTCTGTGATATATGTTCTGAGATCTTTAATTACTTGTGTGAAGTTCTCCTCCCCTTCCTGGTTTTTAGTTTGTTCACTGGATTCAGCCATGTTTTCCTGATTACTGGTTTGGTTTGTAGATTTTTGTTGCTGTCTGGTCATCATTTTATCTTGACGGGTTTAATTAGTTCCTTAACTTCTTTGTCTAGTCTTGGGGATTAATTAGCTGTTGTTTTTGCGTAAGTGTTATATCTTCTCTTTGTCACTTTGTTCTTCTTATTCTAATTTCTTATTGCTGGCTGAGTTCACTTTGAAGGAAAGTATTAGGGCCAGGGAAAGGCAATTGTGTAAGAAAGGAAAATGTGTAAAGTGGTATTGGTAATAAATGTTAACAGAGCAACAATATAAGATCTGGGAGGATGGATATTAGATTCATGTAAGTTATATAGAGTTATAGCAGTAAGTAGAGTACCTAAAATGAGGTAGTCGATTGAATATGGGAGGAATATGTTATGAATTAAAAAGCTAGTGTTTTCGTGAGAGAGGGAAAGAGAAAAGAAAGGCAATAGTTTCAAGAGTGGATAAAAGACAGAAAACAAAACCACGATATTAGAAATTAAGATTTAGACGATTTGGGGATCAAAGAAAGGGAGGTGAAATATAGGAGAGACAGTAGATGATGGAGGATATCAAGATGTGGGGGAAAGGGTATAGTGTAGGTAGCCAAAATTAATTCACACAGAAATGAGGCAACGGAGGATGAAGAAACCCAGCAAATGTGAGGTGTTCCCTGCAGCACCTATTGTGTAATTAAGATAAAATAAAATAAGAAGAAAATGAGGGACAAGAGGAAAGAGAGGGAAAAAAAAGAGAGAAAAAAGAAAGAAAGAAAAAGGGGGGGTGGGTAAAGAAAAGGGAGGGGAACAAGTAAGGAAAAGAAAAGAAGATATAGAACATCAACAACAGCAACAACAAAAAACCCCTAAATAAATGGAAAAAAAAAGTCCTTGGGGTATACAAGGGGGAAAAGACCAGGAAATAATGCAATATTAGCAATCAGGACAATAAAAAATAAAAAATAAAAAATTTAAATTTAAATTAAAAAAAAAACACAAAAGTTGAGGGCTAGGACAATCAACAACCCCAGATGGGCCCCAGAGTGTGGCAGATTCAGGGATGGAAAGTCTGTGACATTGTAGACTCAAGAGGTGTGAGTCTCTGGGGTGTGGGCCTCCAGGGTTTAAGGGACACAGACCTGGCAACCTCAAATCCAGTTAACAGGGACCCTGGGAGCACCACAGTGCAATACAGCCTTCAGGGATCCCCGCAGCTGGGTGCCAGCCCTATGGGAGAGGTCACATCCACAAACTCTGACCTATGTGTCTGCAACCCGCAATTCCCCCTTTCATTAGGGTCTCTTCTGTGGCTTTATCACCAATTTGACTTTAGGACACCTCCCACCCTGCAGGTCCCTGAAACAGCCAGTTGGGGGCACCTCTATATTGCAGCCAATTTAAGGATGCTGCAGATCCACAGCTAGGTTTAGGGGGCGGGGCTCTAGCCAGAAGTGCTGTATCAGTGTCCAAAACCAAAAATCCCACACCTCGCAAAAGATTCCTCTAATCAACTTCCAGCTGCCTCCCACCCTGCCATCCCACGAAATAGCCTCCTGGTGACCTCTCTTTGCTGCCAGCGATTTAAGGCCCCTGCAGATCAGCAGCCAACCTTGGGGGCGGGGTCTAGCTGGAAGTGCTATTATTCGTGTCAGAAATCAAAATATCCCCGCCTTGCAAATAACTCCCGTCTGTCTCACCAAATCAGTTTGCGAAGGCCTCCTGCCCTGTTAGCCCCTTAATAGCCTGCTCAGGGCTTATGAATTCCCCAGTACTGCAGAGCCTCAGGAATCGCCGCTGGGGTGCTGGTGCCGCGGTTCTGCCCACCCCAGAAGGGAGCATCCCGCGCGCAGCCCCTATCTCTGTGTAAGAGAGACTGAATTTTATATTTTACATGAATTTTCTCTGTTACCTTCCCACAAAATCGATGTCCAGACACCTCCTGCCCTGCAAAATCCCAAAACAGCCTGGTCCTGAAGAATTTCTAATACTGCCCAGCCACTTCTTTGCAGGAAAGACTATCAGGTGCACTCACTCAATCACCATCTTGCCCCCCCATGCTGTATTTACCAATGTAGCTAAGTTATGTGCTTTAAAGCCAGGAATTGATAGTCCTCCAAATTCATTCTTCCTCTTTAAGGTGTTTCTGGCTGTGGAATATTTTTCTGATATCCTCCACAGATTGCTTATCAGTAGTGTATAGAAATGCTACTGATTATTGCACATTAATCTTGTATCCCACCACTTTCCTAAAATCATATATTAGTTCTAGTAGCTTTACTGTTAATTTTTGGGGGGTAGTTGTTAGATATAGGATCCTATCAACAGCAAATAGCAATAGTTTTACTTCTACCTTTCCTATTTTGGAGCATTTTGTTTCTTTTTCTTGCAAAATTGCTCTAGCTAGAACTTCTAACACACTATTGGATAACAGTCATCACAGAAGGCACCGTTGTCTTGTTCCTGATCTCAGCAAGAACGCTTTCATTCTTTCATAATTGAATACCATCCTAGTGGTGGGTTTTTCATACAGGCACTTTAGCATGTTGAGAAATCCTCCTTCTATTCCTATCTTGTAAAGGGTTTTGATCAAGAAAGATTGCTGTTTTTAGTCAAATGACTTTTCTGTGTCAATGGGGAAGATCATGTGATTTTTCTTCTTCAATTTATTAACATGGTTTATTACATTAAGTGATTTTTTTTGTTGAACCACCCTTGCATACCTGTAATATATCACACTTGATCAAGGTATATACTTCTTTTAATGTGCTTTGGATTTGGTTTGCAAATTTTTGTTGAGGATTTTTGCATCTATGTTCATTAGAGTAATTGTCCTGTAATTTTCTTTTCTTTTTGAACCTTTGTTTGGTTTTGGTATTAGGGTGATATTGGCTTCATAGAATGTGTTTGGTAACATTCTTTCCTGTTCAATTTTTTGGCAGAGCTTCAGCAAGATTGACATTAGATTGTCATTGAACAATTGGTAGCATTCACCTGTGAAGCTATCCAGTCTTGGGTTTTTCATCTTTGGGAGGTTTTTGATGACTGTTTCCATTTCTTTACTTGTGATTGGTTTGTTTGGGTCTTTTATTTCTTTTAGGGTCAATGTAGGTTTTTTGTGCATTTCTAGAACGTTGTTCATTTCATCTACATTTTCTAGTTTATTGCCATATCCTTATTCATATTCTCCCCTTATGATCTCTCTTATTTCTGTGGGGTCAATGACAATGTCCCCACTCTCATTTCTGATTTTATTTAATTGTGTATTCTCTTTCTCTATTTTTTGTCAGTCTAGCTAAGGTTTTGTTGACTATGTTGATTTTCTTGAATTTTTGGTTTTCTTGATTCTCACTTTTATTTGTTTGTTCTCAATTTCATTTATTACTACTCTGATATTTATTATTTATTTCCTTCATCTTGATTTGGGATTAGTTTGCTGTTCTTTTTCTAGTTTCTTTAGATGTGCAGTTAGGTCTTTGATTTTAGCTCTTTCTTCATTTCCAATATAAGCACTGAGGGTGATAAATTTCCTTCTCAGCACAGCCTTTCCTGTATCCCATAGTTTTGATACATTGTATACTTGTTTATTCATCTCAAGATAATTACCAATTTATTTTGCAATTTCTCCTTTTTAAAATTGCTTTTATCATTTATTTGTCTGTTTATATTTCTTTTTTAACTTCATATTTAAAGAAGTTTTAGATTACATAACAGTTACATTGAAAACTTAGGGTATTCCCATATATCACACACCGTATCCCCTCAAATTTTCCCCTATTAATAATGTCTTACATTAGCCCAGAACATTTATTACAATTTATGAAGAAATATTGAAACATTGTTACTAACTGTTGGAAACTGAGGCATAGTGGTCTCGCAAAGAGAGACTTGCTGTTTCCATGGCTATGCTTGCAACCTAAGGAATGTGGTAATTAAGAGTTCCCAGCAAACAGGATGAAGCTGTTAAAGGCTGAAAAGAAAAGATGAGCAGATACACTTTGTAGATTGGTAGAACTCTTAGACTTTGTACCTTGAGATAAGATTTTTTTAGTTCCTTAGATCATGAGTAATACTAATAGTTAACTGCATGCTTGTTCTCACGTAGATTGGGGTATATAGAGAGCCCCTTGTAAACAATAAAGTTGTTTGATGAGTCTCTACTCACAGACCCCCTGATCCCAGCTCTCTCTCTCTCTTTGTTTCATTCTCCTTTTCCTCTTTTTTTCATTCCCGATACCCTTTGGGACCAAATCTTCAACAACTAACTATGGTCCATAGTTTGCATTATAGTTTACACTTTGAACCATAGAAATTTGTAGGTTTTAACTAATATATAATGGCCTGTATCAGTCATTGCAATATCATGCAGAACAATTCCAGTGCTTTAAATATGCCCTATATGTAGACCCTGAGGAAGAGATGGAAGAAGTTTCCTTGCCAATGTGCATACAGGGCAACACTTATTGCAGTGATGGAAGGCAAAACATCAAAAACAAAGCTTTTTAATTTTTAAATTTTTTGATACCCAAATTTATTTTTACTTTAATTTTTCTAAATTAGTATGCATTCTATATCTAACCTCTAAACCCATCACTATATTCCATTTTACTATCAATGGAACCTGGCAATATATTGGGCTTCACTATCATGGAGGTTTTGGACCACAGAGGAATTGGATGGTGGTGGGGGAGGAATACTGGTATGGGGTGTTACTGGCGGGGGGCACATGGTTTGGAGGGAGTTCTCTGGGGCATATGTGTGAGGTGCAAAAAAGTGTTTGGATAGTTTCATAGTGGTTACAGTAGGGAACGATGGCTGGGGGGTGGTGCTGAGTTCCTGGCCAGGGGAGCTCTGTCTCATTCCCTAATGGAACAGCAACAATTCTCCAAGTGTAATGGCTAAGACCAATAAGGAAAGATGGTCCAACAATGAGCCCTTGATGCTAATGACTATGCTTGTTGGCCCCTGTGCCTGAAATAAGAACTAGGCCTAGAGCTGCAGGGTGCCTAAGAGTTACCTCTTGAGAGCCTCCATGTTGCTCAAATGTGGCCAGTCTCGAAGCCAAACTCAGCATGTAAATGCACTGCCTTCCCCCCAGCCTGGGACATGACTCCCGGGGATGAACCTCCCTAGCACCAAGGGATTACTACCAAGTACCAGCTGATGAGGTGGCTGGAGAACAACCTTGAATAAAAGGGTCAACTCAGACCAACAGAATGTCTCAGCCTACATGTAATATCAGGAGTTAAAAATGCTTTTTGACTCTGAATAAAAGGGGGAAATTGAAAGGACAAATGAGTTTATATGGCTATGAGTCTCCAAAAAATAGCTAGGAGGTCATCAGAAGGGTCGCCCTTACACACAACGCAGCAGAGTCCAAGAGACAGCTAATGTAGATATATCCCCAGGTTTTGGTTCTTCTGAGGGCTACAGAGAGCCACAGGTTCTATGGTCATGGCAGATGGACCTCAGTGCCATGTCAGTTGACCCTACTTTAGAGTTTGTGGTCCTGAGTGTGATGGAGTTGGACTCAGGTGTGATCTTTGTTCACAAGCCTTTCCTGTCATTTTTACCAGACCTGTGGTTGGAGCTGGAGTTTAGTGTATACTCAGGGGACCTTAATCTCTGGACTGTCCATGTGATAGCCAGGCCCTGAACCTCAACAGACTTGTAACTCCTACCCTCTTGTTATTGGACTTACCCCAGCCAGCTAACAGGGAGGTGAAGAAGGTCAACCACCACACCAGGGAGCCAAGAGTACCTAAAACTGTAAACAGGAGAATTGCATCATTCATCCAAATGGAATTGAAGCACCCTCTTGATACAGATGTGGAGTGGACATAACCATCCCAGGGTCGACAGAATGGAGGAATAGAGTATAGATTAGAGTGGACTTACTGACACTGTTCTGGAACTAATGTGATTAGTAATGGAAATAAATGTAGCACTGAGATGGAGAAAGTGGCCATGGTAGCTGCTGAGGGTGGGAATGGGAAGAAGAGATGTAAAGTGGGGGAATTTTCAGGACTTGGAGGTGTCCTGGGTGGTACTGCAAATTTTAATTGTATCAGATTGAATAATGATAGTAGTATAGATGTAATTGTGATAAATGATGTGGACGTATCTAAGTTGAGCATTCACTGAGGAGAGACTTGTTACACTCTCAGTCTTTAACTTAAAAGATTAATGCTATTATAGCATCTCAAGGAATTTAAAGTATAGATGTTGATCAGTTTTCAAAGTGTTTTAGGGGAACTAGTTCAAGTACAATAGGCATGAAGCTATGGTTTGATCCACAGATTTCTGAACATTCACCATAGTATAGTCCTGGTCGTGTAGCTATTAATGTGGCTTGAATTAGACGTCCTGGGATTGCGTCTGTTTTTAATCCTAGGGATGGTACGGCTCATGAATGGATTACATCTTCAGATGAAATTAACATACGGATTGATAGTTCTATTGGTAAGACAAGTCGATTATCAACTTCTAGTAGCCGTAGTTCTCCTGGTTTTAGGTCCGATGTTGGAATTATATAGGAGTCAAAGTTTAAGTCTTCATAATTTGTATATTTATAGCTTCAGTATCATTGGTGTCCTATGGATTTAATGGGTAACAGTGGGTTATTAATTTCATCTATTATATATAAAATTCGTAATGAAGGTAGTGCAATTAGGATTAGAATAATAGCAGGTAAAATAGTTCATACTGTTTTTACTTCCTGTGCATCTATTGTGCTCATATGGGTTAGTTTCGTTGTTAATATTAGTGTAATAATATATAGAACTAGGGAGCTAATTAGGAAAACAATTACGAGTGTGTGGTCATGGAAATGTAGTAGTTCTCCTATAATTGGTGATGTTGCTTCTTGAAATCCTAATTGTAATGGGTAGGGCACAAAGGTATAAATGACTTTAACCTATAATTTAACTTCGACAAAGTTATATAATTGTTTTATTAATACCTTATTGAGAGAGTCATAGAGGCTATGGGACTGGCTTGAAACTGGTTTTGGGGGGTTCAATTTCTTCCTTTCTTGATTATACTTTTAAGAAGGCAGGCTCTTCGAATGTGTGATATGGTGGTGGACATCCGTGAAGTCATTCGATATTAGTGGGTGTTAATTCTACTATATCTCCTTCTCATTTTGATGCAAATGCTTCTCACATTATGAAGATTATAAGTATTACTGCTGTTAGTGAAATGAATGTTCCTATTGATGACACAGTGCTTCATATTTTGTATGCATTAGGATAGTCTGAATAGCGTCATGGTATGCCAGATAAGCCCAGGAAATGTTGGGGGAAGAATGTTAGGTTAACGCCAACAAATATGATGATAAAGTGAATTTTTGCTCATGTTAGGTTTAAAGTGTACCCTGAGAATAGTGGAAATCAGTGAACAAATCCTCCTATAATGGCGAATACGGCTCCTATAGATAAGACGTAGTGGAAATGAGCTACTACATAGTATGTGTCATGTAATAAAATATCTAGGGATGAATTGGCTAATACAATTCCTGTGAGGCCTCCTACTGTAAATAGGAAAATAAATCCTAGTGCTCAAAGTATTACTGGTGATCATTTGATATTACTACCATGTAGGGTAGCTAATCAGCTAAATACTTTTACTCCTGTTGGGATTGCAATAATTATTGTGGCTGATGTAAAATAGGCTCTTGTGTCAACGTCTATTCCTACTGTAAATATATGGTGAGCTCATATGATGAATCCTAGAAAGCCAATTGATATTATGGCTCATACTATACCTATATAACTGAACGGTACTTTTTTTCCTGAATAATAAGTGACAATGTAGGAAATTATACCAAACCCTGGTAAAATTAAAATGTATACTTCTGGGTGCCTGAAGAATCAAAATAGGTTTTGATATAAGATCGGGTCACCTCTGCCTGCTGGATCAAAGAATGTAGTATTAAGGTTTTGGTCTATTAGAAGTATAGTAATGCCAGCAGCTAGGACTGGGAGAGATAGTAAAAGGAAGACTGCTGTTACTAGTACTGATCAGACAAATAATGGTGTTTGATATTGTGTCATGGCAGGGGGTTTTATATTAATAATGGTGGTGATGAAATTAATAGCCCCTAGACAAGATGAAGGGAGAAGATTGTAAGGTCTACGGATGCGCCTGCATGGGCTAGGTTTCCTGCGAATGGAGGATAAATGGTTCAGCCTGTTCCTGCTCCAGCTTCTACTATAGAGGAGGCTAACAGAAGTAAAAATGAGGGGGGTATTAGTCAGAAGCTTATGTTATTTATTCGTGGGAAGGCTATGTCGGGTGTGCCAATTTTTAGTGGGACTAATCAGTTTACAAAGCCTCCAATTATGATTGGTATATCTATAAAGAAAATTATAACATGCATGAGCAGTAACAATTATATTGTAGATTTGGTCATCTCTTAGTAATGTGCCTGGTTGTCCTAGTTCGGCACGAATTAGTAGGCTTAAGGCAGTACCAACTATTCCGGCTCAAGCACCAAATAGTAAGTAAAGGGTTCTAATATCTTTGTGGTTAGTTGAAAATAGTCAGTGGATGATGAACATAGGTAAAATGGGTGAGTAAGCATTAGACTGTAAATCTAAAGACAAAGGTGAAGTCCTTTTTTGCCAGTAAGTAAAGCCTTGAAGAATATTTGAATTGCAAGTTCAAAGAAGCAGCTTCAAACTCTGCTGGGGCTTCTCCCGCCTTTTTCTTCCTTTTAAGGCGGGAGAAGTAGATTGAAACCAGGTGATTAGGGTGTTTAGTTGTTAAATAAAGTTTCGTGGTGTTGGAACCCATCAATCTAGGGAGGATTTAGCTTAATTACAGTGTCTGATTTACGTTCAGGAGATATGGGATTGGATCTTGCAGTCCTTAGGTCAGGGATTAAGTAATTTATACTTGCTAAGGGCTTTGAAGGCTCTTGGTCTTGTTTAACATAAATCCCTAATTTAAAATTAATATTATTGGTGTCACGGGAATTAGTATTGTGGAAAGGGTAATTAATGTTGGTGATAGAGGGATGGATTTTTGTGATTTGTGTTTTCATTTTATTTTAGTATTGTTGGTAGTTGGAAATAGGGTGAGTGATGTTGAGTAAATTAGTCGTATGTAGAAGGAGAGGTTTAGTAATGCTAGAATAGCTATGATTGTTGGTAGTAGGAGTACATTATTTTTTCTCATTTCTTGAATAATTATTCATTTTGGTGTAAAGCCTGATAATGGGGGTTGGCCTCCAAGTGATAGTAGGGACTATTGTTGTTAAGATTGGTGTGTTGTTTCATATGAGTGATAAAGACAGTGTGGTTGTTGATGAGTTGCTTATAAAAAGAATAAATATTGTGATTGGTATTATTAGGTAGATTACTAGGTTTAATACTATTAGTGAGGTGTTATATATGATAATAGCTGTTACTCATCCTATGTGTGCAAGGGATGAGTAGGCTATGATTTTTCATAACTGTGTTTGGTTTAGTCCTCCTCATCCTCCAAGCATGATAGAGAGAATGGTTAGGGTTAATATAAGGTTTAGGTTTAAGGATGGATAAATTTTTTTCCCCAAATTCTACTCAATTTATTCATTTTTTAAAAAATATTACATTTTAAAAATATGAGGTCCCCATTCACCCCCACCGCCCCCACCCCACCACTCCCCCCACAGTAACACTCTTCCCCATCATCATGACACATTCATTGCATCTGGTGAGTACATCTCTGGGCATCGCTGCACCCCATTGCCTCGGATCCACACCATAGCCCACACTCTCCCACGTTCCAAGGGATGGATAAATTTGATAGAGGATTACTATTGGGGCTATTTTTTATCATGTAAGAAGAATTATCCCTGATATTAGCTGGGTGCCTTGTGTTACTTCTGGTACTCAGAAGTGAAATGGAGCTAGTCCTAGTTTTATGGCTAGTGCAATGGTTAGTATATATGATGTGATATGGTTAAGTGATTTTATGGTTGTTCATTGTCTGGAGTAGTATAAATTGATGACTACGGCTATTACTGAGAGTATAGATGCTGTTGTTTTTGTTATAATTTATTTCGTAGCAGCTTCCGTTGATTGTGGGTGTGATTTGATTATGATAATAGGGATTATTGAGAATATATTTATTTCTAACCCTATTCAGATTAATAATCAGTTGGAGCTAATTATGGTGATGATTGTTCCTGAAAGTAGGGTGGCAATAATGATAATGAAAATGATAGGATTTATCAGTACAGGAAGGTTATGAACCTACATTTTCGGGTTATGGGCCCGATAGCTTTGTTAGCTGACCTTGCTTAGAGTGTGGTGTAATATGGGAGCACGGTGATTTTTGAATTCTCAAGTGAAGTTTCAATTCCTGCGACTCTAGGAATAAGAGGGTTTAAACCTCTATATTTTACTCTATCAAAGTAATTCTTTTGTCAGATATATTCCTATAGGTGTGGTGGTACCCCTGTGAATGTTGCTGGAGCTGATACATGAAATATGCATAGTGCTAGTGTTAATGGAAGGAAACTTTTTCATAGTAAGTGTATTAGCTGGCCATAACGGATGTGTGGGTAGGATGCTCGTACTCATAGGAATGTTATGGTGAGGATCAGGGTTTTTGTGATTAAATTTAGGGTGTGTAGTTCTGGGAATAATGGGTTATGTAGGGCTCCAAAAAATAAGATAGTTGTTAGTGCATTTATCATGATAATGTTGGTGAATTGGGCTAGGTAGAATAGGGCAAATGGTCCTGCTGCGTATTCAATGTTGAATCCAGATACTAGTTCTGATTCTCCTTCTGTGAGATCAAAGGGGGCCCGGTTGGTTTCTGCTAGTGTTGAGATAAATCATATTATTGCTAGTGGCCAGAGGGGAAAAATTAATCATATGTGTCCTTGTGTTGTTGTTAGGGCAGATAAAGTGAATGAGCCATTTGTTATTATGATTGATAGTAAGATGATGGCGAGGGTTACTTCGTATGAGATTGTTTGTGCTACGGCTCGCAGGGCTCCAATTAGGGCGTATTCAAAGTCTGATGCTCATCCTGATCATAGAATTGAGTAAACTGCTAGGCTTGATATGGCTAGGATAAATAGTACTTCTAAATTTAGATTAAGTAGTGGGTGTGGTATGGGGATAGGAATTCAAAGTGATAGTGTTAGGGTTAGTGCTAGTGTGGGGGCTAAAGTAAATATAAGTTTTGATGATGTGGATGGTAGTAATGGTTCTTTAATGAATAGTTTAATGGCGTCTGAGATTGGTTGTAGTAGTCCGTATGGTCCTACGATGTCTGGGCCTTTACGTAATTGCATATAGCCTAGGATTTTTCGTTCTAGCAGTGTTAGGAAAGCTACTTTTAAAGGTTTAAGTCTTATGCAATTACCTGTCTCTGCCATCTTAACTGGGTCCTGATTTAGCACTATGTTTGTGTAATATTTTAGATTAAGATTATTTCATCTATTTTGGTTTAAGTCACGTTTTGTAAAATTGGCCTTATTTCTCTTATCCTTTCGTATAGGGAGAAATTGATTATAGATAGAAACCGACCTGGATTGCTCCGGTCTGAATTCAGATCACGTAGGACTTTAATCGTTGAACAAACGAACCCTTAATAGTGGCTGCACCATTTGGATGTCCGGATCGTAAACCCTATTGTTAATATGGGCTCTGAAATAGGATTGTGCTGTTATCCCTGGGGTAAGTGGTTTCGTTGGTCAATTTTTGGATCAATTAGTTTTATTGTGGGCCTCGACTAGTAGGTCTAGGCACTGTCGTTCAGAGGTTTTGTTGTGCTTCGAGGTCACCCCAACCAAAATTAGTAGTTCATATCATTTTATTTTGTGCCTATTGGCTAGTATGTTAGTGTTGTTGATCTAGTTAATTTAAGTTCCACAGGGTCTTCTCATCTTATAGGATTATTTCCGCTTCTTCATGGGAAGGTCAATTTTACTGATAGGGAATAGGAGACAGTAGGATCCTCGTTTAGCCATTCATACGGGTCCTTAATTAGAGAACAAGTGATTATGCTACCTTTGCACCGTCAGGGTACCGCGGCCATTGAACGTATGTCACTGGGCAGGCGGTGCCTCTAATAATTGTAATGCTAGAGGTGATGTTTTTGGTAAACAGGCAGGATTCGTGTTTGCCAAGTTCCTTCTATTCCTTTAAATCTTCCCGTTATTATGCATGCCTGTGTTGGATTAACAAGGTGTATGTGGCATATTAATATTTAGTGGTGTTTTGGTGCCTGTTTGCGAACTATCAGTGGGTTGTCTGGTCTGATATACACTTACGCATGGAGAAAAATATTCTTGGTACTTATATTAACATTATCTCTTCTATTGCTATAGATCGGTCCAGTGTTAAATTGGGAGGTGGCAATGGTTTTTGGTATTTGTAATTGTTTTATTGTTAAGTTTTAACGCTTTCTTCATTGGTGGCTGCTTTTAGGCCAACTATGGAGATATTATAATGGCTTACTCTACTGTGCAGGTTTAATGCCTGTTTCAATAGAGCTGTACCTCTATTGAGTATATTTAAAACTTATATTGGGATTGAAGTGTGGTTCTTGAGATAAGTTTTAAGTTGAACTAAGATTCTGTTCTCGACAACCAGCTATCACCAGGCTCGGTAGGTCTTTCACCTCTACTTACAGATCTTCTCACTATTTTGCGACATAGATGAGTTAGTACTAATTTACTGTCTATAAGTAGCTCGTCTGGTTTCAGTGTGTTTGACTAAAGTGCTCTTTGCCAAGATTGTTCTAGTTAACTCATTATGCAAAAGGTAAAAGTATTAATCTTTGCTATTTTTTACTATTAGATGACCTTTCATCTTTCCCTTACGGCACTTTTTCTATAGTGCCTAAGTAAAATTTCTATCTCCTATACTTTTAGTATTTGTGGGTGAATGTTTTAATTAATTATTGTATGGTAGTAGTGTTGTAATAGTAGGTCTAGGGCTAGGTCTAGTTCAAAGTGGTCGGTATATCTGAAGTCTTCTGGGTGTAAGCCGGATGCTTTGGTTGTAAACTATACTTTGGTTATCCAAACACACTTTCCAGTATGTTTAACTTGTTAAGACTTGTCTCTTCTCATATGGTTGATGTTTAGTTAACGTGTTTTGTTTTATCAGCGTGAATAATTGAAGAGGGTGACGGGGCTGTGTGTGCATGCCTTATGGCCTAATTCAGCTAAGCTCTCTATTTTTAGCTTACTACTAAATCCACCTTAGACTTAAAGTGTTTCGTTAAATTTTTCGTGGGTATTCTTTATTACAAAATGTAGCCCATTTCTTCCCATCCTATGAGCTACACCTTGACCTAACGTTTTTATGTATATTATTGTGCTCACTGTGGTGCCTTATTAGGGTCTGCTGAAGACGGCGGTATATAGGCTGTATTAGCAAGGGATGGTCAGGTGTATCGGGGTTTATCGATTATAGAACAGGCTCCTCTAGAAGGATGTAAAGCACAGCCAAGTCCTCTGAGTTTTAAACTGTTGCTAGTAGTCCTCTGGCGAACAATTTTGTTTGTAAATTGTTTTGGTTTAGGGCTAGGCATAGTGGGGTATCTAATCCCAGTTTGGGTCCTAGCTATCGTGTAGTCAGATTAATTAAAGTCACTTTCGTTGGGGTGTTTATTTTTTACTGAGGCTTTTTACAGCGTAGTAAAGATTTAACTTTATTATTTGGATATCTTAAACACGCTTTACTCCCATAACTATTAATTTGGGTTAATCGTATGACCGCGGTTGCTGGCCCTAAATTTACCAACCCTTAAAATAACATAACTTAGTCAAGCTTTCGCTTATTGTTTAATTTTTATCACTGCTGTATCCCGTGGGGGTGTGGTTGAGCAAAGCGTTGAGAGCTACTTTAAATATTAATGTGCACTTGATGCTTGTTCCTTTTGATCTATGAGAGCTAGAGGGCATTCTCACTGGTGTGCTGATACTTGCATGTGTAATTTTGTTATAAATTAATAGTAAGGCTAGGACCACCCAGACCTATGTGTCTGCGGAGTCATTAAGACTCGTTTAGGCATTTTCAGTGCCTTGCTTTAATTTTAAGCTACGTTGACTGTTAATTTAATTCTAATTTTTCAGTGAAAATTTTGAAAAAAAATTACGGTAAAATTTAATTGTATAAATTTAATTCTAATTTTTCAGTGAAAATTTTGAAAAAAAAATTAGGGATCTGGGTGATGCGTATGTATTTGAGTATTATTTGCTGAGCCGTATAGGTTTTGGTGTTATTGTCTTGCTTTTGGGGTTTGACAAGGCTAAAATTTATTTAATAAATTTATTTAATATTTATTTAATAAATTATTAAACATAGCTCTTTTACACCGCCACACCCAACAACAACAGAAAAACTGAAACACCTAACCCCTTGAGAGACAAAAGGAACGAAAACCTATTTACCTCATTCGCTGCCCCTACCATAATAGGTCTACCAGTCGTAATACTAATTATTATATTCCCAAGTATTCTATTCCCTTCACCTAAATGCATAATTACTAATCGAGTTGTATCAATCCAACAATGACTAATATTATTATAAAACAAATAATGAACATCTAAACAATAAAGGACCTACATGAACACTTATATTAGTATCACTTATTACCTTTATTGGTACTACTAACCCGCTAGGCTTATTACCACACACATTTACCCCCACCACACAGCTCTCTATAAACCTAGGAATAGCTATTCCACTATGAGCGGGCACAGTAGTTATAGGATTTCGGCACAAAACCAAAGCATCACTAGCACATTTCCTACCACAAGGCACACCAATTCCATTAATCCCTATGCTAATTATCATACACATATGCATACGCATAAGCAATTTTATTGTATACTATTTTCTTTTGCCAAAACCCCCCTACCCCCCCTTGCAAAAAGCCAAAATTCAAGTGTTAATTTTAGCCTTCCATGGCCCACTGGGTGGACTGGGGAGAGTGTAAACTGTAATGTGGATTATTGACCATGTGGTGTAGCAGTGCTCAGAGATGTGTTCACCAAGTGCAATGAATGTCCCATGATGATGGAGGAGGTTGTGGTTATGGGAGGAGTGGTATGAGGGGGGTAGGGGGTTATGGCGACCTCATATTTTTTAATGTAACATTAAAAATTAATTAATTAATTAAAAAATAAACAAATATGCCCTATGCTCCACCTATTCTTCTCTCCCCCTCCCCTAATAACCTCTAGTAACCACTATCTTTATATCTATGTTATATCTTTATATCAATATTACACATATTTCTCTTACTATAGTAATAGTAAGCCATGGTTGATTACCCCTTATGCTTTTTCATTCATTCCTCAATCTTGAATAATTTGGGATGATGGCTGCACTGACTGTTTCAGATTAAAGCAGGGCTTAGATATTATATGGTCAAAGGAAGGAACTGTTTTACTTGTAGTTATAGCTAATCTTTGCTTTTTGGTATAGGGGTTGTCTATCATCATCATTTTGTTAGTTGCCCTGAGTGAGTCCAGTGAACTGGAGAGTAGTTCTCAGCTGCAACACTTTTGAGACTCAGGGCTCAACTGGCACATGAACAGCCAGAAAATTTAAGTCTGTGGGACAGTTGTTTAATGAGTATAGTGCTAATTATAGGTTCAAATAAAAGGGGTATAAGAATCATATGTAAGGAGATTATAAATGAGTCTGACTCTGTTATATTGGGGAAAGGTTAGAAAATGATTTTCCACATAAAAAAGGGCAGAAGTCATTATAATAATATGGGAATAAATAGACTTTAAATGCAAAATTGTTCTAAGAGGCAAAGAAGGGAAGTCTATATTAATAAAAGTGGTATTCTATCAAGAAAAAAGAACAATCATAAATATTTATGCACCTAACCAGGGAATCCCAAAATATTTGAAGCGAATACAGCCAAAACTAAAGGGAGAGATAAACACCTCTACAACCATATTGGGCAATGTCAATACACCATTACCACCGTTAGACAGAATATCTTGACAGAGACTCAATAAAGAAAGAAAAACCTTAAATAATACATTAGAGGAACTAGACCTAATGGATTACACAGAATATTACACCCAAAAGAGTAGGATGTACATTCCTCTGGAATGCTCAGGGATCATTCAACAGGCTAGGCCACATGCTAGGTCACAGAAAAATTCTAAACAAATTTAGAAAGATTGAAATTATACAAATCACTTTCTCTGACCACAAAGAAATGAAGGTAGAAATCAATGAAAGACAGAGAACTGGAATAGGCAAAAATATATGGAATTTATATTGCTATTCTTTTACTGCTTTCAGAATCCTCTCTTATCTCTGGTATTTGTCATACTGAAATGTTTATACAGATTTATTCTGCTTGGCATATGTTATCCTTCTTAGATATTAATACTTATGTCTTTCATAAAAGTTGATAAGTTTCAGTCATTATTTCCTGAAATAATCTTTCTGCCACTTTTCCATTATCTTCTCTTTCTGGGACACCAATAATGCATATGATCTTTTGCATTTTGTGTTGTCATTCAATTCCCTGAGACCGTGTTCCATTTTCCCCATTATTTTCCCTTTCTGTTCTGTTTTTTCAAAGTCAGATGTTCTGTCCTTGATTTCAGTAACTCTTAACTCCATAAATTCAAATATCCTATTTTATGCATCTAATGTGTTCTTAATCTCTTTAATTGTCTTTCATTCTCCAAAAGCCCTGTTAATTTTCTTTTCTGTCTTTCAAATTGTTCTCTATATTCACCCCTATCATCTTAATATCTTTTATCACTTCAGTCATATTTTCCTTCAATTCCTTGAGTTGATTTAAATTTTTGTGATTATCATTGATTATTTGTCATAAATCCTGCATTTTGTCAGGATTTTTGTTCTTTTCCATTGGCTGGGTCATCTCTTCCTGTTTCCTAGTATGGCTTGTGCTTTTTTGCTAATACCTAGGCATATGAATATTTTGGTGAATTTACTCTGAGGGTCAATTTCTCTCTTTTGCTTAGCAGTTTTGTTTCATATCTCTTATTTGATTTCAGGTTCAACTTATTCTTTTTTATTTTTTATTGATTATTTTTTACTTTTAAAGAAGCTTTAGATTACATAAGTGTTGCATAAAAAATATAGGGGATTCACATATGGTCCATCTCCCCTCCTCCCACACTTTCCCATGTTAACATCATTCTTAATTAGGGTTGTACATTTGTTACAATTGATGCATACATATTGAAGCATGGTTACTAACCATGGACTATAGTTTACACTATAGTTTATACTCTGTCACACAATTTTGTAGGTTATAATAAAATATATAATAGCCTGTATCAAACATTGCAATGTCATGTAGGACAATTTCAGTGTCCTGAAAATGTCATCATATTACACCTATTCTTCCCTCTCCTCTCTGAACTTCTGGTGGCCACTGACTTTATGTCAATGTTAAAAGTTTTTCTATTGCTAGAAAAAATGTCGATAATAGAATAATAATAAGTGTACTTTAATCCATTGTTCATTCACTAATCTTGAGGATTTAGGGATGGTGATGCTCACTATTTCTACCTGAGAGGGGACTTAGATCCCATGCAGCATATGAATGGAACTATCTTGCTTGAGGTTGTAGATACTCTCTGTTCCTTGGGATGGGCATTGTCCATTATCATCACCTTGTTAGTTGTCCTGGGTGAGTACAGTGAAGTGGAGAGTAGGAGTTGCAACTCTGCTGTGATTCAGGGCTCCACTGGCACAGGGATGGACCAAAGATTTAAGTATCTCGGTGTGATGGTTAGGCTAATGTGTCAACTCAGGCAGGTAATTGTGACCAGTTGTTTGATCAAGCAAGCACTGGGCTAACTGTAGTACAAGGGCATTTATGGACTTTAGTCACCATTGACTTTAACGCAGTGGTAAATCATAGATAGCTGGTTATAATTACATCAGTCAGGGAGATTCTCATCAGCAAGGAGTGAAGCTTAACCCAATCAATTGAATGCCTTAAAAGGGGAAGTAATTCCAGCGTTGAGAGAGAATTTCCCAGCTCATCTTTGGACAGCCAACATCTCCTAGAACTTGTCAAGAACTTTCTTTGGACTTTCATTGCAGCCCCTGGTTGCAGCCTGCCTGAGGAACCTGTATTTGTGCCCCCCCCCCACAACTGTATGAGAGATTCTTATAGAATCGTATACTATTGACAGATATCTCTTGTTGATTCTGTTTCTCTAGAGAACACTGACTAACACAGCTTAGTACCAGGAGTGGTCACTATTACCCCTAGTAACCACTAGGAGAATTTTTGATTCTTGTTCCTGCAACCTCAAACTCTGCTGGTCTACAGATTTTAGTCCCAAAAGGAGGAGTGCTGTCACCAGGGAAACAACAATGATTCCATTGAACTGGAAGTTAAAACTGCCACCTCGCCACTTTGGGCTCCTCTTACCTCTGAATCAACAGTTAAAGAAGGAAATTACTGTACTGGCTGGAGTGATTAATCCTGGCTATCAAGGGGAAATAGGACTGCATCTACATAATGGGATAAAGAAGAGTTTGCCCGAAATATAGAAGATCCTCCATGGCATCTCCTAGTATTGCCATGTCCTATGATTAAAGTCAATGGAAAGTTGCAACAACCCAATCCAAGCAGAACTAACAATGGCCCAGGATCTTCAGGAATGAAAGTTTGGGTCTCGTCACAAGGCAAAGAACTACGGCCAGCTGAAGTGCTTGCTGAGGGTAATGGAAACATGGAATGAGTAGTGGAAGAAGGTAGTGATAAATATGAATTTTGACCACGTGACAGTTACAGAAACAAGGACTATAATGGTCATGAATCTTTCTTTCTTGTGTCATTGTAATGATTATATATGTACACAAAATGAATTTCTTTGTCTTCTTCCCCAAAATTTCCCCTTATCATATAACACGTTGTTTCCATTTCATGTCATAATATTTGAAGATGTCAAGTTTGGGAGTGATTACCCAAGAACTTGCACCCTATTTTGAATGGAATTAATGCATTTCCAGTTGTACACAGGAGAGTTGAACATTGTTAGGTGGAAATATATATATTTGCATGTCTGTTATTGTTTTTACTTAGAGACTAAGTATGGGTTAAGGTAATGTGTATGGTTGCCAAGTCGACAAGGGGTGAATTGTGATAGTTAGGGTATTGTGTCAAATTGGCCAATTAATTGTGCCCAATTGTTTGGTTAAGCAAGCACTGGGTTAATTGTAATACAAGGGCATTTATGGATTTTAGTCACCATTGACTTTAGTACAGTGGTAAATCATAGATAGCTGATTATAATTACATCAGTCAGGGAGATGGCCATCAGCAATAAGTGATGCTTAATCCAGTTAGTTGAATGCCTTAAAAGAGGAAGTGAAGATGTTCAACCACCACACCAAGGAACCTAGAGTGCCTACATCTCCAAGCAGGAGAATTGCAGCCATCCACCATGGATCTAAGCCCCCTCTAAGTATAGAGGTGGCTATAGGATCCACGGGATGGAGGAATAAAATATGGATTAGAGTGAATTTACTGGTATTCTGCTATAGAACTATTGTGACTTGTAGTGGAAGGAACTGTAGCACTGATCTGGAGAAAGTGCCCAAGGTAGTTGTTGAGGGCCAGGAAAGGGAAGAAGAGATGTGATGTGGGGGTATTTTTGGAACTTGGAGTTGTCCTAAATGATATTGCAAGGAGAGATGCTGGACACCATATATCCTGTCATAAACCACTGAATGTACAGGGGGATAGTGTAAACTATAATGTAAACTATAATCCATGCAGTTGAGCAGTGCTCCAAAACGTATTCACCAAATACAATGATAAAGGAGGTTGTTGATATGGGAGGAGTGTGTGGGGGTGTGTGGGGTATGTGGGAACCTCTTATAAATTTTAATGTAACATATTTTGTGATTTATATATCTTTTTAAAAAGACAATTTAATATAAAAAGGGGGGAGAGTAATTTCAGCATTGAGAGAGAATTTCCAAGCTCATCTTTAAACAGCCAACATCTCCCAGAACTCAGAACTCATCAAGAATCTTCATTGGTCTGGACAGAACATCTCAAAAGAGAATCACTAAAGAAACAAAACATTTGAACAATATACTAGAAGAGCTGGATCTAATAGACATATATAGATCATTACACCCCAACACAGCAGGATATACATTTTTCTCAAGCGCACATGGAACATTCTCCAAGATAGACCATATGCTAGGCCACAAAGAAAGGCTTAATGAATTCAGAAAGATCAAAATCATACAAAACAATATCTCTGATCACAGTGGAGTGAAGCTGGAAATTTGCAAGGGACGGAGGCCCAGACTTCACACCACAATTTGGAAATTAAACACTACACTCTTAGAAAAACAGTGGGTCAAAGAGGAAATCTCAAAAGAAATCAATGACTAAATTGAATCAAATGATAATGATAACAAAACATACCAAAATTTATGGGATGCAGCAAAAGCAGTACTGAGAGGGAAATTTATAGCCATAAATTCACATATCAAAAAAGAAGAAAGAGCAAAAATTGAAGAACTAACTGCACTTTTGACAGAATTAGAAAAACAACAACAAAGTAACCCAACAAGAAGAAGAAGGAAGGAAATAACAAAGATAAGAGCAGAACTAAATGAAATAGAAAATAAGAAAGCACTTGAAAAAATAAACAAGAACAAGAGCTGGTTTTTTGAGAAGATCAACAAAATTGACAAACCTTTAGCAAGACTAACAAAGAAAAAAAGAGAAAAGATGCAAATACACAAAATAAGAAATGAGAAAGGTGATATCACCACTGATCCCACAGAAATAAAGACTATCATAAGAGGAAACTTTGAAAAACTATATTCCAACAAAAATGACAATTTAGAGGAAATGGACAAATTCCTAGAAACACATAAGCAGCCCATACTGATGAAAGAAGAAATTGAGGATCTTAACAAACCAATCATAAGCAAAGAGATAGAATCAGTCATTAAAAATCTCCCAACTAAGAAGAGCCCAGGGCCAGATGGCTTCACAGGTGAATTCTACAAAACATTCCGGAAAGAACTAACACCAATCCTGTTGAAACTATTCCAAAAAATCGAAACAGAAGGAACATTGCCGAACTCCTTCTATGAGGCCAACATTATCCTAGTACCAAAGCCAAACAAAGACACCACAAGAAAGGAAAATTACAGACCAATTTCTCTAATGAACCTAGACGCAAAAATACTTAACAAAATACTTGCTAATCGTATTCAACAGCACATTAAACGAATTATACACCATGACCAAGTGGGATTTATTCCAGGTATGCAAGGATGGTTCAACATAAGAAAATCAATTAATGTGATACACCATATAAACAGATTGAAGGGAAAAAAAATCACATGATTATATCTATAGATGCAGAAAAGGCATTTGACAAAATACAGCACCCCTTCTTGATCAAAACACTCCAAAAGATCGGAATACAAGGAAACTTTTTGAACATGATAAAGAGTATATATGAAAAACCTACAGCCAACATTGTTTACAATGGTGAAATCCTGAAATCCTTTCCTCTAAACTCAGGAACAAAACAAGGATGCCCATTGTCTCCGCTCCTATTTACCATTGTCTTGGAAGTACTTGCACGAGCACTGAGGCAAGAACCAGATATAAAAGGCATTCAAATTGGAAGGGAAGAAGTCAAAATTTCATTATTTGCAGATGACATGATCCTATACATAGAAAACCCTGAGAGATCTACAACAAAGCTTCTAGAACTCATAAACGAGTTCAGCAAAGTCGCAGGTTATAAGATCAATGCGCAAAAATCAGTAGCATTTCTGTACACCAATAATGAGCAAGATCAGGAGGAAATGAAGAAACAAATGCCATTCACAATAGTAAATAAAAAAATCAAATACCTAGGAATAAATTTAACTAAAGAGGTAAAAAACCTATACACCAAGAACTATACAAGACTGTTCAAGGAAATCAAAGAAGACCTAAATAAGTGGAAGAATATTCCTTGTTCAGGGATAGGAAGACTGAAAATTACTAAGATGTCTATCCTACCAAAACTGATCTACACATTCAATGCAATCCCAATAAAAATCAACACAGCCTTCTTTAAGGAACTAGAAAAACTAACTATGAAATTTATTTGGAAAGGAAAGAGGCCCCGAATAGCCAAAGACATATTGAAAAAGAAAAACGAAATAGGAGGAATCACACTTTCTGACTTCAAAACATTCTACAAAGCTACAGTAGTGAAAACAGCATGGTATTGGCATAAGGAGAGACACACAGACCAATGGAATTGAATTGAAAGCTCCGATATAGAACCTCATGTATATAGCCATATAATATTCGATAAAGTCACCAAACCCTCTCAAATGGGAGAGAATGGCCTATTCAACAAATGGTGCCTGGAGAACTGGATAGCCATATGTAGAAGAATGAAAGAGGATTACCATCTCACACCTTATACAAAGATCAACTCAAGATGGATCAAAGACCTAAATATAAGAGCCAAGACCATAAAGATCTTGGAAAGCAGTGTAGGGAAACATCTACAAGACCTCGTAATAGGAAATGGCTTCATGAATTTCACACCAAAAGCACGAGCAGCAAAAGAACAAATAGATAAATGGGACTTCCTCAAAATTAAATCCTTCTGCACCTCAAAGGAATTTGTCAAGAAAATAAAAAGGGAACCCACACAATGGGAGAAAATATTTGGCAACCATATATCTGATAAGAGGCTTATAACTTGCATATATAAAGAACTCATAAATCTTGAAAACAAAAAGATTAACAACCCATTTAAAAAATGGGAAAAAGATTTAAACAGACACTTCTCCAAAGAAGAAATACAAATGGCTAAAAAGCACATGAAAAAATGCTCCAAATCTCTAGCTATCAGGGAAATGCAAATCAAAACTACAGTGAGATACCTTCTCACTCCCATAAGATTGGCAGCAATGAAACAAACAGAAGAATACAAATGCTGGAGAGGATGTGAAGAAAGGGGAACACTCATCCACTGCTGGTTTGAATGCAGAAGGATCCAACCATTCTGGAGGACAGTTTGGAGGTTTCTCAAAAAACTAAACATAGATTTGCCATATGACCCAGCAATACCACTACTGGGTATATACCCATCAGAACTGAAAACAAGAACACAAACAGATATATGTATACCAATGTTCATAGCAGCATTGTTTACAATCACCAAAGTTGGAATCAATCCAAATGTCCATCAACAGACGAGTGGATCAATAAAATGTGGTATATACATACAATGGAATACTACTCGGCTGTCAGAACAAATACACTACAATCACACGTGATAACATGGATGAACCTTGAGAATCTTATGTTGAGTGAAGCAACCCAGGCATTGAAGGACAAATACTACATGACCTCAATGATATGAAATAAGCAAACTGCCTCAGAGAGCTAGACACCAGAAACGAGGCTTACAGGAAATCGGGGGGTGGAGGAAGGATGTGAGTTAACGTCTGGAGGGGTGGAATCTGTGATGAGCTGGCGGTAAGTATGAGCACAAAGAAGGGACAAAATGGGGGCAAGGGGTTACCTTCGGGTGGGGCTTTGTGGGTTTGAGGGGGGCTGGGGATGGGCAGAGGGGTAATATTGTCCAAAAATCGGGGAGGAGGGAGGGGCAACATACGAACATGGGAGAGTGTCAGGTGTTAATTGAGAACAAAATGTTGAGAAAATCGTATCAAAATATAAGTAGGAGGGTTACCTGTTTAGGATGCTCAGGGGGTATGGGCTGTTGCGGGACAGACTCTGGGCGAATAGCTGAAGGCTCATTTTGCCAAGGTGGGTTGTACCATTGGGAAGAGACCCAAGAAGTGAGAGTTGGGTTGGACCCACATCCTGGGGAGGACTAATGCCATCAAATAGAGAGAACTGTATCTCTAGTGAGAAAGGATGGCTCCCAGGGCATTAGGGCCGTTGAGAAAGTCAGGCCCTGAATACTGCTGCAAGTATCTCTGGACATGGCTTCTAGGAAAAGGGAGATTGGCTGGCATTGTGGGCCCCAGAGGGAGGGGAAAATGGATGTGGAATGGTTGGAAACAAGGTAAATATGGGGGCAAGAGAGGAGTTTTGTGAGAATACACGAAGATGAATATAAAACATGTAATATTACTCCAAAAACATATAGGAGATGACAGACTAATAATGTAAACCATAAGGCAAAACATAGGATAACTAAAAAATTTAGAAAATTGTACAACCTAAAGTATGGACCACATAGTAAGCACAGATGTCACCTTGTTTGAAAGCTATTGTCTCGGAATCTGTACATCAGTTTCAAGAAATATGATATGAACAAGTTAAGAGATTATCGCTGTGGAAGGGAAAAGGTTTTATGGTGAATCTGGGGAAATACTCTATATTGTATATATGAATTTCGGTGATCTAAGACTCTTGTGAAGCTGACATTATGCTGGGATTGACTTTACAGGAAGTTTTGGATCACAGAGTGGTTCAACAATGGCAGCGGAGGAATACTGATATAGGATGTTATTGACAGGATATATATGGTTGACAGGGAGTTATACAGGGCATATGCCCAGGGTATATAGTAATGTCTAGATATACTCATAGTGGAAACAATTAAAAACAATAGCTGGGGGTGGGTACTGGGCCCCTGGCCGAGGGGTCACTGTCGTGGACCCTGGGGGAGCAGCAGCAGTTCCCCAGGTGCAAGGGCAAGAACCAGGAAGGAAGGAGGGCCCAACAGTGGGCTCCTGATACTTATGGCTATGCTTTTGAGCCTATACACCTCCAATAAGAATAAGGCCTAGAGTAGCACTGTGCCTGGGAGTTTCCTCCTGACAGCCTTCATGTTACTCAAATGTGGCCACTCTCACAGCCAAACTCAGCACGTAAATGCAGTGCAGTCCCCCCAGCGTGGGACATGACACCCGGGGATGAGCCTCCCTGGCACTGAGGGATCACTACGACATATCAGCTGAAGATGCAACTAGAAAATGACCTTGAATTAAAGGTTCAACACGGATCAGCAGAATATCCCTGTCTACATATAATAACATGACTTCAAAATGCTGTTTGACCTAATGTAAGGGGGAAATGAAAAGGAGAAATGAGAATATAAGGCTATGAGTCTCTAAAAAGAGTCTGGAGGCTGTCAGAAGGAATGCCCTTATGCACAAATGAGCAGAGTCTGAGAGACAGATAAAGTAGATACAATCCCAGGTATTGGTTCTTTTGAGGAATAAAGAGACCCACGGTTTCTATGATCATGGCAGATGGGGTTCACTGCCATGGCAGATGGCCCTTCTCTGGAGCTGGTGTTTCTGGGTGATGGAATTGGACTCAGAGGGGATCTCTTTTCACAAGACTTGCATGCTACTTTAATGGAATTGTAGTTGGTGCTGGGGTTTTAGATATATTTAGGGGATTTGAATCTCTGGACTGATAATATGACACCCAGGCCCAGAGCCTCAACAGACTTCAGCTCCTACACTTTGATTTATTGGACTTACTCCACTCAGCTAACATGGAGTTGAAGAAGGTCAACCACCACACCATGGAGCCTAGAGTGTCTACAACTGAAAGCAGGAGGAGTGAATCCAGTATCCATGTGGAATCTAAGCCCCCACTTGACATAGATGTGTAATGGACACAACCAATCCAATGTCCACAGAGAAAATGTGGAATGGGTGTGGGAAGGGTAGCCATGGTGGCTGCTGGGTTTGGGGAATGGGAGGAAGAGATAAGATGTGGAGGCGTTTTTGGGACGAGGAGATATCCTGGGTGGTGCTTCACGGACAATTACAGGACATTGTAGAGCCCCCTAGGGCCCAACGGATGGAACGTGGGAGAGTGTGGGCTATGATGTGGACCATTGACTAGGGGTGCAGTGATACTCAGAGATGTACTTACCAGGTGCAATGGATGTGTCACGATGAGGGGAGAGAGTGTTGCTGTGGGGGGAGTGGGGGGTGGGGGCGGTGGGGTTGAATGGGACCTCATATTTTTTTAATGTAATTTTTAAAAATAAATAAATAATTTAAATTTAAAAAAAAAAAGAATCTTCATTGGACTTTCATTGCAGCCCCTGGTTGTGACCTGCCTGTGGAACCTGGCCTTGTGGATCCACACAACTGCATAAGAGACTCTTATAGAACCACATACTATTGACAGATATCTCTTAATTCTGTTTCTCTAGAGAACCTGACTAATACAATGGTTGATTACATCTATGATCAATCAGGGAGATTGCCATCAGCAATGACTGATGTTTTATACAATCAGTTGAATGCAATAAAAAGGGAATTGAGTTCAGTGTTCAGAGAGAATTTTCAAGTTCATTTTGAAAGTCTTGCAGAAACTCATCAAGGATCTTCATTGGACTTTCATCAGAGACTCTGATTTGCAGCCTGCCTGCAGAATCTGGTCTTGTGCATCCCCACAGTCCCATGAAAGAATTATATAAAATATCATACATTTGAATATATTTTCTGTTGATTCTGTTTCTCCAGAGAACCCTGAGTAATACAGCTTGGTACCAGGAGTGGTTCTTGAGGAACAGAGTCATTTTTATTAAAGATTTATCTATTTTATTTATTTCTCTCCCCTTCCCCACCCTTACCCAGTTGTCTGCTCTCTTTGTCCATTCACTGTGTGTTCATCTGTGTCCACTTGTATTCTTGTCACCGGCACCTAGAATCTGAGTCTTGTTTTGTTGCGTCATCTTGCTGTGTCAGCTCTCCATGTGTGTGGCACCATTCCTGGACAGGCTGCACTTTTTTTTTGTGCTGGGCAGCCCTCCTTATCAGGTGCACTCCTTGCATGTGGGCCCCCCCAAAAGGGGGACACCTCTGCATAGCATGGCACTCCTCACACGCATCAGCATTGCGCATGGGCCAGTTCATCACACAGGTCAGAATCTTAAACATGTGATTTCTGGGACTTTTGCAATGGGCTCTCTACTTTAATTGGATTCAAGGGTACTCCCTTTCCAATAATGTCCATGGCATGAGTTGGCAATGAATATATGCAAAATATCATTACTGGATTCCTCTACTTTCAGACTTATAAGTGGCAAGGATCTAGGTGAGTGTTTTCAACACCTTAACAGAGTTTTGTAGAGTCAAAAGGTGCAATAATGTTGACTGGCTCCTCCTGGATATTCTGGATACAGTTACAAAAGAAAGAGATGAGGTAAAGGCTACAAATTTGCAACTTCAATGCTGAGTGAATGATTGGAAAGATTATATGTGTGTTCTGAAAGAAAATCTTGTTTCCTGCAGTCACAGGATTGAGATATCTGAGAACCAAACTCAGGCTTTCATTGTTTGAGTAGTAGAGTTACAAAGGAAACAAAAATCTAAACCTCATAGGTTATCTGCATTTAAAATGAAGTCATTATTGGTAAGGAATGGAACCCTGAGGATTGGAATGGAGAAATATGTGATGGTGATATCATTAGTGATATTGGAACTATAAATTCTGCTAAGACTTTACCAGATAAACATGTGAAGTCCTACCCTGTGGAGACAAGACTTTGTCAACCTTGTATCACCCAGTCTCCAGTCTGCCCCAGGGAGTCTGGAACAACTTCCACTACTGAGGTGGGTACCACACAAACTAAAGCCTGCACTGCCCAGCTCTGTCCTGCCCCAAGGAGTCTGGAACCCCTTCCAGCCCTGAGGCAGGTCCCAGCCAAACTCCATCGTGTACTGCTCAACCTCCACTTGGTCCTGAAGAATCTGCTTTCCAGCCCCTTCCTGAAGAGATTAATCTTGTCTTATCAGATGAAAATGCAAAAGGATTCCCAGAAGTCAGTAGCTTGCAAAGCATTTATAATCCTTCCTACCCACCCCCACCAATCTTCTTCATTTCAAGACCTAAGACCTATTATTAGAATAAAATAGCAAGAAACCCCCAAAGGTGAAATACAAAGTGTGACCCAAGAGGAAGTACGCTATATGCTGAAAGAACTGGATGAGTTTTCCAACTTATATGGGCAGAAATTAGGGGAATATATGTGGGAATGGATACTAAGGCATGGGATAATGGTGGAAGGAATAGAAAGTTGGATCAGGCTGAATTTATTGATATGGGTTCACTGAGCAGAAATTCTGTGTTCAAAGCTGTAGATCGAGATTTAGAAAGGGCTCTAACAGTTTGTTCGTGTGGCTGACTCAAACCTGGGCCAAAAGATGGCCTAGTACATGAGAGTTTGAGATGCCTGATTTGCCCTGGTATACAGTAGGAGAGGGAATTCAAAGGCTTAGGGAGATCGGAATGCTATAATGGATTTACCTTTTAAGACATGCACACCCACCCCAGGAATGTCCAGAGGCCATGCATTTAACCAGGACTGTGAGGAATATATTTGTAAGAGTAACTCTACCTTCCCTGAAGAACACTACAGTTGCTCTTCTCTGTAGGTCAGACATTACTGTAGGAAGGGCTGTAATGGAGTTAGAACCCTTAAATATTGCGGGGATGATCAAAATTCAGGTCAGTAAAAGTCAAGTATCAGCAGTTAATCTGAGAAGAAAAGGTTGGCATGGCTAAGCAGCACTCAAAATAGTCTGAGTCACATAGTGTTATGGTATTAGCTAACGGATCATGGGGTACCTAGAATTGTAATAAATGGTCAGTCTACTAAATTTCTTCAGTATCTGTATAAGCAGAGGAGTTCTAGGTCGAGTGAACAAAACCCTAACTCCAAGTAATGATGCAGAGAATCACAGACCTTTAATAAATTCCCAGACTTGAGGCAGTTTACAGACCCAGAGTCCCTTGAATGAGGAGAAGGCCAGGTCTCCTCGGGGAGGGATCTTCTTACACTGATAAACTTCAATGATTTTTTTTAAATGAACAAAATACACTGATTAAAATTTATACTGTTAATCTTCCTCCCAACTTTCCCTCAGGAGACCTATAGCCTTTTACCAGTGTAAATGTGCACTGGGGAAAAGGAAATGATCAGACATTTTGGGGATTATTAGACACTGGCTCAGAAGTGACATTAATTCCAGGAGACCCAAAATATCACTGTAGTCCACCAGTTAGAGTAGGGGCTTATGGAGGTCAAGTGATTGATGTAGTTTTAGCTCAAGTCCAATTCACAAAGGGTCCAGTGGGTCCCAGGGCCCATTCTTTGGCTATTTCCCCAGTTCCAGAATGCATGAATGCATAATTGGAATAGACATATTCAGTAACTGGCGGAATCCCAACATTGGATCCCTGGCTTGTGGAGTGTGGGCTATTATGTTAGGAAAGGCCAAGTGGAAGTCACTAGAACTGCTTCTTCTTAGTAAAATAGTAAATCAAAAGCAATACTGGATTCCTGGAGGGATTGCAGAGATTAGTGCCACCATCAAGGAGCTGAAGGATGTGAAGCAGGCTGGTAAGATACAGAATCAATAGACGAATCTGGAACCTGGCAAGAAGTTCATGAAGACATCAATAACCCCAAGATGGCTACTGGAAGACCCTCTTCAAGATTCTGCCATTCAGAAGAAGACTTCCTCCGGAAGCCAGGAGAAGTCCCAGATATTCCCCAAGGGCTTTTTCATTGGGACCTCATGGCAGAGTGATGGGAGAGATCATCAATCAAAACAATAAACAGCTGAAATTCCTTCCCTGCCATTACCAAAGCAAAACGCAAGCACAAAGACCGAGCTCTCTCTTATGCACTCTCTCGCCTCTGGACCCCGACTCTAGCTATCTTCTCCCCTGCTTGTTTCACTACTCAAGTAAACCTGGGGATTTATTATCTATAATGTGGAACGGTAGTCTGTAAATGAGCATCCTGACCACTTTTCATCCCCTTCCCCTCTACCTGGGACCGATGATCTGTTATTTTCTCCCATTTCTCTTCCCTCCCTACATGAATAAATTACTGGCCTAACTCACCCGATGTGCTCTTGAAATTCATTTCTGCAGCATAGTCAAAAACCTAAAGAAAATTTGGTGACAGATGCACAGGTGATGATTTGCACCACATCCCCATTCAACTCTCTTATTTGGCCTGTGCAGGAAACAGATGGATATTGGAGAATGATAGTAGGTTATCATAAACTTAACCAGGTGGTGTCTCCAATCACAGCTGCTGTTCCAGAGGTGGTATCATTGCTTGAGCAAATCAAAATATCTCCTTGTACTTGGTATAAAGCAATTGATCTGGCAAATGCTTTTTTCTAAATTGCCTTTACTAAGGACCACCAAAAGCAGGTTGACCTCAGCTTACAAGTCCAGCAATATACATTCACTGTCCTGCCTCAAGTGTATATCAACTCTCCAGCCCTATGCCATAATATTGTCCACATGGACCTTGATCATCTCTCTCTCCCACAAGACATCATGCTGGTCCATTATATTGATGATGTCATTTTTTAACCCCCCCCCCCGCACCTTGTGGCTTTTTTTGCATCCTGTCTGCTCTCTGTGTCCATCGTAGCACTCTTCTGTGTTGTTTTGTTTTGTTTTGTTTTTTGCTTGTCTCCCTTTTTCTTTTTTCATCACCTGGCTGAGTCAGCACTCTGCAGTGCTTGTGGGCTGGGTGGCACTCTGCAGTGCTTGTGGGCCGGGCAGCTCTCTGCAGAGTGTGGGCAAGCCTGTCTTCACAAGCAGGCCTTGGGACATGAACCCAGGGCCTACCACATGGTAGATGGGAGCCCAACTGATAAAGCCACAGCCACTTCCCTGATGATGTCATTTTGATAGGACCTAGTGAGCAAGAAGGAGAAAAGACTTATTGGCAAGGCAGTTGCATGAGAGAGGATGAGAGGTAAATCCAACAAAAATACAGGGATCTTCCACCTCATTGAAATTTCTAGGTGTTCGGTGTTGTGGGGTATGTCAAGATATTCCTTCTAAACTAAAGAATAAGCGTTTTCATCTGACCCTTCCTATGACAAAAAAGAGTCAGAATACTTAGTTGGTCTCTTCAGATTTTGGAAACAATACTTTTCCTCATTGGGGTGTGCTACTCTGGCTCATTTACTGAGAGACCAGAAAAGCTGCTGAGTTCAACTGGGGACCAGAACAAGGGGAGGCTCTGTAACAGGTCCAGGCCACTGTGCAAGCTGCACTACTACTTGGGCCACATGGTCTATCACATCCAATGGTGCTTTAAGTTTGAGTGGCAAATAGAGATGCTTTCTGGAGCCTTTGGCAGGCCCCTGTAAGAGAATCACAATGCAGACCTTTAGGATTTTGGAGCGAAGCCCTGCCACCCTCTGCAGATAACTAATCTCCTTTTGAGAAACAGTTTTGGTCTGGTACTGGGCCTTAGTAGAGACTGAACATTTAACCTAATGAGAACTGAGTTGCCTATAATGAGCTGGGTATTGTCTGACCCACCAATCCTTAAAGTTGGACAGGCACAGCAGCACTCCATAATAAAGTTGAAATGGTGTGTATGAGATAGGGCTCGAGTGGGTCCTGAAGGCACAAATAAGTTTCATGAAGAAGTAGCCCAAATGCTTTTTGTCACTGCCCCTGCCAAGTTACCTTCTCTTTCCCGGCCCACAGCTTTGGCCTCTTGGAGAATCCCTTTCAATCAGTTCACTGAGGAAGAGAAATCTCAGGCCTGGTTTACAGATGGTTCTGCATGATATGCAGTTACCACCTGAAAATGAACAGCTGCAGCATTGCAGCCCTTTTCTGGGACATCTCTGGAGGATACTGGAGAGGGGAAATCCCAGTGGGCATAACTTTGACCATTACACCTGGTTGTTCATTTTTCTTGGAAGAAGACATGGCCAGAGGTGCGTTTGTACTCTGATTCATGGGCTGTTGCCAATGGATTGGCTGGATGGTCAGGAACTTGGAAGGAAGATGGTTCGAAAATTGATGACAAAGAGGTATGGGGAAGAGGTATATAGATAGACTTTCTGAGTATGCAAGAAACACAAAAATATTTGTTCCTACATGAACACTTAACAGAGGATGACTTCAGCAGAGGAAGAATTTAATAATCAAGTGGATAAGATGGCCCACTCAAAGGCTAATGCTCAGCCTTTTTCCCCAGCCACTCCTGTCATTGGCAATGGGCTCATGAACAAGGTGGGTATGGAGGTAGGGATGGAGTTTATGCAAACGCTCAGCAACATGAACTTCCCCTAACCAAGGCTGACGTGGCTACAGCCACTGTTGAGTTCCAAATGTGCCAGCAGAGGCCCACACTCAGTCCCCAAAATGGCACCTTCCCCAAAGTGATCATCCTGTACCTGGTGGCAGGTTGATTACATTGGACCACTTACATCATGGAAGGGGCAAGGATTTGTTTTAACTAGAATAGACAACTACACCAGAAAAGGATTTGCATTTCCTGCACACAATGCTTCTCTGGACTTACCATCTGTGGACTTACCAAATGTCTTATCTAATGCCATGGCATTCCATACATCATTGCTTCTGATCAAGGAACCCATTTCACAGCAAAGGATGTGTGGGAATGGGCACATGCCAATGGAATTCACTGGTCTTACCATGTTCCTCATCATCTTGAAGGAGCTGGATTAATAGAATGGTGTAATTGCTTTTGAAGACTGAATTACAGTGCCATCTAGGAGGTAATACCTTGCAGGGCTGGGGCGATGTTATCCAGGAGGCTATATATACTTTATTTATTTATTTTTCTTTTTCCTCCACTTCACATCTGTATATTTTTTGTTAGGTGAAAGTGATATAACATAAAAGTAACAATTTTACCAGTACATTCTGTGGCATTTAGTACATTCACTATGTTGTGCATCAAATTTATCTAAATTCAGAACATTTTTATCCACTCTGAAGGAAATCTCATAGACCCAAAAAGAGTTATCCCACCTTCCCCACTCCCCTCAATCCCTGCCAACCGTTAATCTTAGTTCTGTCTCTCTTTATTTGCATAGCATAGTGGGGGATGGGGGGGTGGGAACCTCTTTTTTTGTCTTTATTTATTTTTTTGTATTACATTAAAAAAATATGAGTTCCCCATATACCCCCCACCCTCCTTACCCCACTCCTCCCCCCCACAGCAACAATCTCCTCCATCATCATGAGACATTCATTGCATTTGGTGAATACATCTCTGAGCACCAGCGTACCTCGTCGTCAGTGGTCCACATCATAGCCCACACTCTCCCATGTTCCACCCAGTGGGCCATGGGAGGACATACAATGTCCAGTAACTGTCCCTGCAGCACCACCCAGGACAACTCCAAGTCCCGAAAATGCCTCCACATCTTATCTCTTCCTCCCATTCCCCACACCCAGCAGCCACCGTGGCCACTTTCTCCACACCAATGCCACATTTTGTTTGATTACTAAGCACAATAGTTCATGAATAGAACATCAGTAAATCCACTCTAATCCACATTCTATTTCTCCATCCTGTGGACCTTGGAATGGTTGTGTCCACTCCACATCTATATCAAGAGAAAGCTTAGATTCCACATAAATTCTGGATGCAATCCTCCTGTTTTCAGTTGTAGGCACTCTTGGCTCCATGGTGTGGTGGCTGACCTTCAACTCCATGTTAGCTGAGTGGGGTAAGTCCAACAAACCAGAGTGTAGGATCTGAAGATTGTTGAGGCTCAGGGCCTGGCTATCATATGGTCAGTCCAGAGATTCACATCCCCTGGGTATATATTAAAACCCAGCACCAACTACAGTTCTGATAAAATTAACAGGAGAGCCTTGTGAAAAAAATCACATCTGAGTCCAACTCCATCACACAGGAACACAAACTCCAAAGCAGGGCCAACTGACATGGCACTGAACTCCATCTGCCATGACCATAGAACGTGTGGGTCTCTGTAGCCCTCAGAAGAACCAATACTCGGGGTTGTATCTACTTTATATGTCTCTGGGACTCTGCTGAGGTGTGCATAAGGGCAACTCCTCTGATAACCTCTTAGCTCTTTTTGGAGACTCATAGCCATATAAACTCATTTGTCCTTCCCACTTCCCCCTTGATTCAGGTGAAAAAGTATTTTTAACTCCTGGTATTATATGTAGACTGAAATATTCTGCGGGTCCAAGTTGACCCTTTCATTCAAGGTCATTTTCTAGTTACATCATCAGCTGTTACTATATACTTTAAATCAGCATCCACTCTATGGTGCTGTGTTTCCCATAGCCAGAATTCATGGGTCCAGGAATCAAGGGGTGGAAATGGGAGTTGCACCACTCACTATTACCCCTAGTGATCCACTAAGAAAATTTTGCTTCCTGTCCCTGTAACCTTAAGCTCTGCAGGTCTACAGGTCTTAGTTTCAAAAGGAGGAGTGCTGCCACCAGGGAACACAACAATGATTTCATTGAACTGGAAATTAAGACTACCACCTGGCCACTTTCGGCTCCTTTTACCTCTGAATCAACAGACAAAGAAGGGAATTACTGTACTGGCTAGGGTGATTGATTCCATCAATGGAAAATAGGACTGAATCTACATAATGGGGGTAAAGAAGAGTTTGCTGAAATACCAGAGATCCTCTAAGGCATATTTTAGATTAAAGTCAATGGAAAATTGCAGCAACCCAATCCAAGCTGGACTAAAAATATCCCAGAATCTTCTGGAATGAAAGTTCTGGTCACCCCAACAGGCAAAGAACCATGGTCAGCTGAGGTGCTTGCTGAGGGTAAAGGCAACATGGAATAAGTATTGAAAGAAACTAGAGATAAATATGAACTTAGACCACAATGTCAGATACAGAAATGAGGACTGTAATAGTCATAAATCTTTCTTCCTTGTTTTGTAATGAGTATGATCATATATGTACATAAAATGAATATTTTCGTTTTCTTCCCTAATATTTTCCCTTATTTTATGACAAGTTGTATTATTTTCATGTCATAATATTTAAAGATGCCAGGTTTAAGAGTGACTTCCCAAGGATTTGCACCCTATTCTGTAGGGAATTAATGCATTTCTGGTTGTATGCAGAAGATTTGAACATTATTAGGCAGAAATTTTTATATGCAAAAAAATAACAAAAAAATTTAAATAAATTTATGAATGTTATTGTTTTTCCTTAGAGACAAAGTAGGGTTTAAGGTAATGTGTACAGTTGACAAGCTGACAAGGGGTGTACTGTAATGGTTAGGTTCATGTGCCAACTGGGCCGTTTAATTGTGCCCAGTTGTTTGGTCAGACAAGCACTGGGATAATTGTAATACAAGGATATTTATGGATTTTCGTCATCAGTGAGTTTACTGCATAGATGGCAGATTATATCTATGATCAACCAGGGAGATTGATGTCAGCCATGAGTGATGTTTTATCCAACCAATTGAATACCTTGAAAGAGGAAGTGATTTCAGCACTGAGAGAGAATTTCTCAGTTCATCTTTGAACATCCAATGTCTCCAGAAACACATCACGGACCTTCACTGAACTTTCATCAGAGCCGGTGTTTTGCAGTTTTCCTGTGAAATCTGGACTAGTGCATCCCCTTGCTCATGTGAGAAAATTTTATAAAATATTATGCTTTTTACAGATATCTTCTGTTGATTGTTTCCCTAGAGAAACCTAATACACTGGAACATACATTTAAAAAGTATAGTGTTAATAATAGGTTCAAATAAGAGGACAGAGGAACCATATGTAGGGAAACTATAAATTAGTCTATCTCTGATACACTGGGGAGCATAAATTCTAAACAAAGTTCCATTGATAAGCTGCTGAATTCCTGAGCTTGTCTGCCCTGCTTATAGTGTCTGTATGTCTCTATAGCCTTCAGGAGGCCTGTTATTTGAGGTATTGTTTACTGTGGCAGTCAATGAGATCCTGCTGTGATGTTCATAAAGGTAACTTCTGTAATGACCTCCTGACTCATTTTGAAATATCTCAGCCATAAGAACCCATTATTATTTACCATTTCTCCCTTTGCATCAAGGTCCTTTTTTTCCAGATGCATTGCTACTTGGTGCTTGGTAATAATCCCTCAGTGCCAGGGAAGCTCATCCCAGGGGGGCCATGTCCCACACTAGGGGAAGGCAGGGTATTTATGTGCTGAGTTTGGCTTAGAGAGATGCCACATTTGAGCAACAGGGAGACTTTCATGTGGTAACTCTTAGGCAATACGTAATACTAGGCTAAGTTTTAATTTCACAAGAAAAGTTTCATAAGAACAATCATCAATATCATGGATCTAGCACTATGGCCAGCATTCCTTCACTAGGCAGTGCTCTCGTACTTAGAAGATTCTTGCTATCTTATTAGTTCTCAGCTTATCCCTCTCATCTAGCATTTTACTATAAGCTGCAAGGAAAAGTAAGCTGCATTCCTCAAGTTTTCTTTGGAAAGATCTCCAGCTAAATGACCAGACTTGTAATTTTCAAATTCTGTCTTCCATAAAACATCCAGAGTTAAGTTTGCTAAGTTCTCTGCAAATTTATATATGGATTGCATTTCCACCAGTTTCCAATATTAATTTTATCATTTACTTCTACGTCCTCATAAAAAGTTTCATTGGATATTGTCATAGTCGGTAGAGTTACAGATGGCAACCAAGGAAGTGCTGAGTTCCTAGCCAGGGGAGCTCTGTCACATTAACCAATGGAAGAGGAACAATCCCCCAAGTGTGAGGGCAAAGACCAGTGAAGAAGGATGGTCCAATGATGAACCCATGATACTGATGACTATGCTTATAAGCCTGTGTGCTTGAAATTTCAACTAGGTCTAGAGCTTCAGGGTGCCTAAGAGTTACCTCCTGAGAGACTCCATAGTGCTCAAATGTCGCCAAACTCTAAGCTAAACTCAGCATTTAAATGCATTATCTTCCCTCCAGCATGAGACATGAGCCCCAAGGATAAACCCCCCTGGTGCTGAGGGATTACTACGAATCACCAGCTGCTGATGCAACTATAAAAAGATCTTGAATAAAAGGGGGAAATGGTAAAAACAAATGAGTTTATATGGCTAAGAGACTTCAAAACTATTCAAGAGGTCATCAGAGGGATCACACTTATGTATGTCTCAGCAGGATCCCAGAGACAGCCAAGTAGATACAACCCTCTGTATTGGTGCTCCTGAGGGCTACAGAGACACACAGTTGCTACAGTCATACCAGATGGCTCTGGAGTTCAGTGCCTTGTCACTGGGCCCTACTTTGGAATTTGAGCTCCTGAGTGTGATGGAGTTGGATTCAGATGTGACTTCTCTACACATGCCTCTTCTGTCCCTTTTTTTGAACCTGTGGTTGGTGCTGGGGTTGGTGCATACTCAGGAGACTTGAATCTCTGGACTTCCCATGTCCCAGCTGGGCCCTCAACCTTGGCAGAGTTGCAAATTCTACTCTCTGGTTCATTGGACTTACCCAGGTCTGCTAACAGGGAGGAGAAGATGGTCAGCCACAACACCAGGGAATCGAGAGTGCTTACAACTGCAGGCAGGACTATTGCATCCATCAGCCATGTGGGATCTAAACTCCCTCCCCCACTTGATTTAGAGGTGGAGTGGACATCACCATCCCGGCGTCAACAGGATGGAAGAATAAAATACTATGATGTGGACCATTGACCACGAGGTGCAGCAGTACTCAGAGATGTATTCACCAAATGCAATAAATGACTCATGATGATGGAGGAGGTTGTTGTTATGGGGGGAGGAGTGGAGGGAGGGGGATGGGGGTATATGGGGACCTCATTTTTTAAATATAATATTAAAACAATAAATAAAGATAAAATTTTAAAAAAACAATAGGGAGAACTGTCTGAATTCCAAGTTGCTTTGTGGCAACATGGTGAAATGCACCAAGAAGCTCAGAATAGTTGGTAAATATGGGACCTCCCTCAGGAAAATGGTGAAGAAAATTGAAATCAGGCAGCATGTCAAATAGATTTGATTCTTCTGTAGCAAAACCATAATGAAGAGATGAGCAATGGGAATCTGGCACTATGGTTCCTGCAGGAAAAGAGTAGCTAGTGGTGTGTGGACCTATAATTTCCCTCTCTGTAGTCACAGTACAGTCCGTATCATGAGATGCTGGGATTGAAAACCTGGTAGAACTTCCGCAATTTGAAACACCTCTATCCTAACCTAAATGGACTAACGTATGTACAATAAGAAAAATAAGGAAGAAATGTGTGTATGAAAGGAAGACATATGAGAACTCTGTACGTTCTGCCTGATTTTTCTGTAAACTCACAACTGCTCTAATAAAAAAATAATAAAATAAAATAGTACTTGGTAAAAAATATATGGATTAGAGTGAACTTACCGGTATTCTACTATAGAACTATTGTTACCCTACTAATAGAAGAAATTGTATCATTGATGTGGAGACAGTGGCCACAGTAATTGCTGAGGGCAGGGAGAGGGAAGAAGAGGTGTGATGTGGGGGCACTTTCAGGACATGGAGTTGCCCTAAATGATATTGTAGGACTGACGCTGGACATTATATATCCTGCCATAACCCACTGAATTTACTGGGGGAGAGTGTAATCTACAATGTAAACTATAATCCATGTAGTGCAGCAGTTCTCCAAATCATATTCCCTGGGAGGCAGGGCAAGATGGTGTCTGAATGAGTGCACCTTATACTCTCTCCTGCAAAGAAGCGGCTGGGCAGTGTTGGAAATTCTTCAGGATCAGGCTGTTTTGGGGTTTTGCAGGACAGGAGGTGTCTGGACATCGATTTGGTGGGATGGTGACAGAGAAGATTCATGTAAAAGGTAGAATTGAGGCTCTCTTTCATGGAGATAGGGGTTGCGGGCAGGATGCTCCCCCCTAGGGAGGGTGGCAGAGCAGTGGTGATTCCTGGAGGCTCTGCTGCACTGGGGAATTCATAAGCCCTGAGCAGGCTATCTGGGGGCTTGTAGGGCAGGAGGTCTTTGGAAACCGATTTGGTGTGACAGAGATGGAGGAGTTTTTTGCAAGACGTGGTATTTTCGGTTTCTGACACAGAGATCAGCACTTCTAGCTAGAGCCCCACCCCCTAGGGCTGGTTGCTGATCTGCAGTGGTCCTTAAATTGGTTGTAATATAGAGGTGTCACCAGCAGACTGTTTCAGGGGCTTACAGGGTGGGAGGTGTCTAGAAGCAGATTAGGTGAAACAGAGATTGAGGAGTTTTTTGCAAGGCATGGAATTTTGGGTTTCTGACACAGAGATCAGCACTTTCAGATAGAGGCCCGCCCCCTAGAGCTGGCTGCGGATCTGCAGCATCCTTAAATTGGTTGCAATATAGAGGCATCACCAGCAGGCTGGTTTGGGGGCTTGCAGGGTGGGAGACATCCTGAAGTTGAATTGGTGAGACAGCAACAGAAGAGACTCTTGTGAGAGGGGGAATTTTGGGTTTCTGACAAAGAGGTAAGAGTTTGCGGATGTGACAACCCCTCCCCCATAGGGCTGGCACCCAGCTGTGGGGATCCCTGAAGGCTGTGTTGCACTGCGGTGCTCCCAGGCTCCCTGTTAACTGGATTTGAGGTTGCCAGGTCTTTGTCCCCTAAACCCTGGTGGACCACACCCCAGAGACTCACACCTCTTGAGTCTGCAATATCGTAGACTTCCCATCCCTGAATCCACCACACCCTGAGATACATCTGAGGTCCGTGATTGTCCTAGCCCTCAGTGTTTGCATTTTTTTCTTTCCTATTTTGCTTTTTCTTTTTTTAAATTGTCTTGGTTGCTAATATTGCATTATCTGCTAGTCTTTTCTCCCATTGTATCCCCCAAGGTCTTTTTTCATTTATTTGGGGTTTGTTTGGTTTTTTCTCTCTCTCTCTTTCTTCTTTTCTTTTTCTTGCTTGTTTCCCTCCATTTTCTTTGCCAAAACTCCCCCATTTTTTCTTCTCTTTTTTTTCTTTTCGCTCTTTTTCTTCTTATTTTATTTTATCTTAATTATACAATAGGTGCTACACAGAACACCTCACATTTGCTGGGTTTTCTCATCCTCCATTTCCTCGTTTCTGTGTGAATTGATTTTGGCTACCTACACTATCACCTTTCCCCCACATCTTGATATCCTCCATCATCTACTGTCTCTCTTATATTCCACCTCCCTTTCTTTGGTTCCCAAATTGTCTAACTTTTAATTTCTAATACCTTGGTTTTATTTTCTGTCTTTTATCCACTCTTGATACTATTGTGTTTCTTTTCTCTTTCCCTCTCTCATGAAAACACTGGCTTTTTAATTCATATTATATTCCTCCCATATTCAGTCGACTACCTCATTATAGGTACTTACTGCTATAACTCTACACAACTTACATGAATCTAATATCCATCCTCCCAGATCTCATATTGTTGCTCTGATAACATTTATTACCAATACCACTTTACACATTTTCCTTTTTTACAAAATTGCTTTTCCCTGGCACTAATATTTTCCTTCAAAGTGAACTCAGCCAGCAACAAGAAATTAGAATAAGAAGAACAAAGTGACAAAGAGAAGATATAACACTTACACAAGAACAACAGCTAATTATTCCCCAAGACTAGACAAAGAAGCTAAGGAACTGATTAAACCCGTCAAGATAAAATGAAGACTAGAGAGCAACAAAAATCTACAAACCAAACCAGTAATCAGGAAAACATGGCTGAATCCAATGAACAAACTAAAAACCAGGAAGGGGAGCAGAACTTCACACAAGTAATTAAAGATCTCAGAACATTTATCACCGACAAATTTAATGAAGTAAAGGAAGAGGTTAACAACATGAAGACAACACTTGGAGGGGAAATTGCAGACATATGCAAGAAGATAACAGATATAATGGGAATGAACACCACAGTTAAAGAAATCAAAAATACACTCACAGCAAATAGCAGCAGATTAGAAGAGGCAGAGCAGAAAATTAGCGATGTGGAAGATACTAATCTGAAATCAAACAGATAGTAGAATTGATCGATAAAAAGATAGAAAAAAATCCAGCTAGGACATACGGACCTGAATGACAAGGCAAAACACACAAACATACGTATTATAGGCATCTCAGAAGGAGAAGAGAAGGGAAAGTGGTCAGAAGGAGTGTTGCAGGAAATAATGGCTGAAAACTTCCGAAATCTAGTGAAAGTGACAGATGTACATGTCCAAGAAGCACAATGCACCCCAAACATCAAAAACCCCAACAGGCCCACCCCAAGACATTTAATAGTCAAATTATCCAATGATCAAAACAAAGAGAAATAATAAAAGCAGCAAGAGAAAAGAAAAACATCACATAGAAGGGAGACTCCATAAGATTAAGTGCTGATTTCTCATTGGAAACCATAGAGGCAAGAAGGCAGTGGTATGATACAGTCAAGGTACTAAAAGAAAAAAATTTCCAACCAACAATACTCTACCCAGCTAAACTAGCATTCAAAAAATGATGGCGATTTCAA
This sequence comes from Dasypus novemcinctus, assembly GCF_030445035.2. Taxonomy (NCBI): domain Eukaryota; kingdom Metazoa; phylum Chordata; class Mammalia; order Cingulata; family Dasypodidae; genus Dasypus; species Dasypus novemcinctus. The sequence goes on along the minus strand of NC_080704.1, from coordinate 119,553,453 downwards.
AATATTCACAGATAAACAGAAATTGAAAGAGTATGCCAACACGAAACCTCAATTTCAAGAAATACTAAAGGGAATTCTGCAGGAAGAAAGGAAAAAACAGGACACACAGAGTTGGAGGAGAGTGTAAGAACAACAAAAAAGAAAAAAAGAGAAGAAAAAGAAAACAAACAAACAAAATATGACAAACACAAGTCCAATCAAAATATAGCTAAAATAAATAATTCCTTGAAAGTAATAACACTGAATGTCAACGGATTAAACTCATCTATCAAAAGATTTGGACTGGGACATTGGATAAGGAAATATGACCCATCTATATGCTGTCTACAAGAGACACATCTTAGACCCAGAGATTCATGGAGGCCGAAAGTGAATGGTTGGAAAACAATCTTACAAGCAAACAATAACCAAAAAAAGGCAGGAGTAGCTATATTAATAACAGATAAAATAGACTTTAAATGTGAAACAACTGTGAGAGATAAAGAAGGATACTATGTATTAGTGAAAGGGGCAATCTCTCAAGAAGAATGAACAATCATTAATATTTATGCTCCTAACAAGGGCACCTCCAAATACATGAGGCAAATACCAGAAAAACAAGGTGAAAGAATAGATTCCTCTACAATTATAGTGGGAGATTTTAATACACCACTGTCAACTCTGGCCAGAACATCTCAAAAGAGAATCAATAAAGAAAAATTATTTGAACAGTATATTAGAGGAGCTGGATCTAATAGACAAATACAGATCATTGCACCTGAATACAGCAGGATATATATTTTTCTCAAGTGCACATGGATCATTCTCCAAGATAGACCATATGCTAGGCCACAAAGAAAGTCTTAATGAATTCAATAAGATCAAAATCATACAAAATAATATCTCTGACCACAGTGGAGTGAAGCTGGAAATCTGCAAGGGTCAGAGGCCCAGATTTCACACTAAGATATGGAAATTAAACAGCACACTCTTACAAAAACAGTGGGACAAATAGGAAATCTCAAAAGAAATCAATAACTACTTACAAGCAAATGATAATGATAACACAACATACCAAAACTTATAGAATGCAGGAAAAGCAGTACTGTGAGGGAAATTTATAGCCATAAATTCATATATCAAAAAAGAAGAAAGAGCAAAAATTGAAGAACTAACTGCACATTTGGAGAAATTAGTAAAAAAACAAGAAAGTAAACCCACAGGAAGAAGAAAGAAAGAAAGAACAAAGATAAGAGCAGAACTAAATGAAATAGAAAATAAGAAAGCACTTGAAAGAATAAACAAGACCAAGAGATGATTTTTTGAGAAGATCAATAAAATTGACAAACCCTTAGCAAGATTAACAAAGAAAAAAATAGACAAGATGCAAATACACAAAATAAGAAATGAGAAAGGAGATATCACCACTGACCCCACAGAAATAAAGACTATTCTAATAGGATACTTTGAAAAACTATATTCCAACAAAAATGACAATTCAGAGGAAATGGACAAATGCCTAGAAACACATAAGCAGCCTATATTGACAAAATAAGAAATTGATTATCTCAACAATCCAGTCACAAGTAAAGAGATAGAATCAATCATTAAAAACCTCCCAACTAAGAAGAGCCCAGGGCCAGATGGCTTCACAGGTGAATTCTACAAAACATTCTGGAAAGAACTAACACCAATCCTGCTGAAACTCTTCCAAAAATCAAAACATAAGGAACATTGCCTAACTCATTCTATAATGCCAACATTACCCTAGTACCAAAGCCAAACAAAGACACCACAAGAAAGGAAAATTACAGACCAATTTCTCTAATGAACCTAGACGCAAAAATGCTTAACAATATACTTGCTAATCGTATTCAACAACACATTAAATGAGTTATACACCATGACCAAGTGGAATTCATTCCAGGTATGCAAGGATAATTCAACTTAAGAAAATCAATCAATGAAATACACCATATAAACAGATTGAAGGAAAAAAATCACATGATTATATCTATAGATGCAGAATAAGTATTTGACAAAATACAGCACCCTTTCTAGATAAAAACAATCCAAAAGATCAGAATACAAGGAACTTTTTTGAACATGATGAAGAGTACATATGAAAAACCCACAGCAATCATCATTTACAATGGAGAAATCCTAAAATCCTTCCCTCTAAATTCAGGAACAAGACAAGGATGCCCACTCTCTCCCCTTCTATTTAACATTATCTTAGACGTACTTGCTCAAGCACTGAGGCAAGAACCAGATATAAAAGGCATTCAAATTGGAAAGGAAGAAGTGAAAATTTCATTATTTGCAGATGACATGATCCTATACATAGAAAACCCTGAGAGGTCTACAACAAAGCTTCTAGAACTCATAAATGAGTTTAGTAAAGTCGCAAGTTATAAGATCAATGCACAAAAATCAGTAGAATATCTGTACATGAATAATGAGCAAGATCAGGAGGAAATCAAGAAACAAATACCATTTACAATAGTAAATAAAAAAATCAAATATCTAGGAATGAAATTAACTAAATATGCAAAAAACTTATACACAGAGAACTACATAAGACTGTTCAAGGAAATCAAAGAAGACCTAAGATAAATGGGACTTCCTCACAATTAAAGCCTTCTGCACCTCAAAGGAGTTTGTCAAGAAAGTAAAAAGGGAGCCTACACAATGGGAGAAAATATTTGGCAACAACATATCAGATAAGAGACTTATAACATGCATATATAAAGAACTCCTATAAGTTGAAAATAAAAAGATAAGCAACCCATTTTAAAAATGGGAAAGAGATTTAAACAGACACTTCTCCAAAGAAGAAATACAACATGGTTAAAAAGCACATGAAAAAAACGCTCCAAATCTTTAGCTATCAGGGAAATTCAAATCAAAACTACAATGAGATACCATCTTACCCCCATAAAATTGGCAGCTACGAAAAAAACAGAAGAATACAAATGCTGGAGAGGATGTGGAGAAATGGGAACACTCATCTACTGCTGGTGGAAATGCAGAAGGATCCAACCATTCTGGAGGACAGTTTGGCGGTTTCTCAAAAAGCTAACAATAGATTTGCCAGATGACCCAGCAATTCCACTGCTGGGTATATACCCAGCAGAACTGGAAACAAGGAAACAAACTGATATATGTACACCAATGTTCATAGCAGCATTGTTCACTATTGCCAAAAGTTGGAATCAACCCAAATGCCCATCAACAGATGAGTGGATCAATAAAATGTGGTATATACATACAATGGAATACTACTCGGCTGTAAGAACAAACACACTACAAACACACGTGATAACATGGATGAATCTTGAGAACCTTATGTTGAGTGAAGCAACTGAGGCATTGAAGGACAAATACTACATGACCTCAATGATATGAAATAAGTAAACCAAGCTGCCTCAGAGAGCTAGAGACTGGATGATAGGCTTACAGGAAATTGGGGGTTAGAGGAAGGATGTAAGCTGACATGTACATGGGTAAAATCTGTGATAAGCTGGAGGTAAGTATGTGTACAAGGAAGGGATAAAATGGGGGCATAGGGTTACCTTTGGGTGGGGCTTTGGGGGTTTGATGGGAGCTAGGGATGGCCGGATGGGTAATATTGCCCAAGAAATTGAAGGGAGGTTGGGGCAACATACGATCATAGGAGATTGTTAGGTGTTGGTTGAGAGTATAATGTTGAGAAAACCTTTTCAAAATATAATTAGGAAAGTTATCTGTTTAAGATACTTAAAGGGGATAATCTGATGTAGTACAGACCCCTAGGGAATGTGTGAATGCTCATTTTGCCAGAGTGGGCTATATCATTGGGTAGAGACCCATATAATGAGAGTGAAGGTAGACCCACCTCCTGGGGAGGACTAATGCCATCAAATAGAGGGAACTGTATCTCTCAAGAGAAATGGTGGCTCCCAGGACATTAGGGCAGTTGAGCATGTCAATCCCTCAACACTGTTGCAAGTATCTCTGAACATGGCTCCTCAAGAAATGAAGATTGACTGTCACTGTGGGCCCCAAGGGGAGGAGGAAATAGATATTGAATAGATGGAACCAACGAAAATGTGAGAGCAATAGACGTGTTTCACAAGAGTACACAAGGATGAATATAAAACATGTAATATTACACCAGAAACATATAGGGGACGACAGACTAATAATGTAAATCATAATGTAAAACATAGGATAACTAAAAATTTAGAAAATTGTATAGCCTAAAGTATAAACCACAATGTAAACACAAATGTTACCTTATTTGAAAGCTATTATCTCAATATCTGTACATCAGTTTCAGTAAATATGGTATGAATATGTTAAAAGATTATTGCTGTGGAAGGGAAAAGGTTTTATATTGGCTATGAGGGAGTACTGTATATTGCATATATGAATTACTGTGATCTATGGCTCTTGTGAAGAGAAGCTTAATAATTAGGAAAAAAGAAAAGAAAAAGATAAGATGTAGAATCAATGTGTATTCTATATCTAACCTTTAAACTCATCACTATATTCCATTTTACTATTAAGGGAACCTGGCATTATATTAGGCTTCACTTTTTAGGAAGTTTTCGATCACAGAGTGGTTCAACAATGGCAGCAGAGGAATACTGATATGGGATGTTATTGACATGGGACATATGGTTGATAGGGAGTTATGCAGTGCATGTGTCCAGGGTGCATGGAAATGTTTGGATATATTCATAGTGGAAACAATTAAAAACAACAGCTGGTGGGGTGCTGGGTTCCTGGTGGGAGGGCTCTGTCATGATCCCGAGGGGAGCAGCGGCAGTCCTCCAGGTGCAACAGCAAGGACCAGGAGGAATGAGGGCCCAAAAGTGAGCCCCTGATACTAATGACTAAATTTGTGAGCCTGTACACCTGAAATAAGAACAAGGCCAGAGCAGCACTGTGCCTAAGCGTTCCCTCCTGACAGCCTCCGTGTTACTCAAATGTGGCCAGTCTCGAAGCCAAACTCAGCATGTAAATGCACTGCCTTCCCCCCATCATGGGACATGACCCTCGGGGATGAGCCTCCCTGGCACTGAGGGATCACTACCAAGTACCAGCTGATAACATAACTAGAAAATGACCTTGAATAAAAGGTTCAACTCGGACCAGCAGAATATTCCTTTCCACATGTAATAACAGGATTTAAAAATGCTGTTTGACCTAAATTAAGGGGGAAATGGAAAGGACAAATGAGTTTATATGGCTATGAGTCTCTAAAAAAGAATCTGGAGGTTATCAGAAGTATTGCCCTTTTGCACACCTGAGCAGAGTCTCAGAGATAGATAAAATAGATACAACCCCAGGTATTGGTTCTTCTGAGGGTTAAAGAGACCCACAGGTTTTATGGTCATGGCAGATAGAGTTCACTGCCATGTCAGTTGGCCCTTCTTTGGAGTTGGTGTTTCTACATGATGGAGCTGGACTCAGATGTGATCTCTTTTCACAAGCCTTTCATGCTACTTTATTGGAATTGTAGTTGGTGCTGGGCTTTAAGATATATCTAGGGGATCTGAATCTGTGGACTGTCAATATGATAGCCAGGCCCTGAGCCTCAAGAGACTTTAGCTCCTACACTCTCATTTATTGGTCTTACCCCACTCAGCTAACATGGAGTTGAAGAATGTCAACCACCATACCATGGAGCCAAGAGTGCCTACAACTGAAGGCAGGAGGATTGCATCCAGTATCCATGTGGAATCTAAGCTCCCTCTTGACATAGATGTGGAATGGACACAACCAATCCAAGTTTCACAGGATGGAAGACTACATTAAGGATTAGAGTGGACTTAATGATATTCTATTCATGAACTATTGTGGTTAGTAACCGAGAAAATGTTGCATTGGTGTGGAAAAAGTGGCCATGGTGGCTGCTGGGTGCAGGGAATGGGAGGAAGAGATGAGATGTGGAGGCACTTTTGGGAGTTGGAGTTGTCCTGGGTGGTGCTGCAGGGACAATTACCGGACAGTGTATGTCCTCCGATGGCCCACTGGATGGAACGTGAGAGAGTATGGGCTATGATGTGGACAATTGACCATGAGGTGCAGCGATGCCCAGAGATGTACTCACCAAATGGAATGGATGTGTCATGATGATGGGGATGAGTGTTGCTGTGGGGGGAGTGGTGGTGGGGGGGCAGTGGGGGTGAATAGAGACCTCATATTTTTTTAATGTAATAGTTTTAAAAAATGAATAAAAAAATAAAATTAAAAAAAGAAATAAATTTAAATTGATGTAATCAAAAAGTAAATAAATAAATAAAATATTTTCTCTCTTGTTTTCCCATTAAAAAAGAAAAAAAAAGAGAAAGGAGGTAGACACTGAGGAAGAAATGGAAGAAATTGCCTTGTCACTGTACATACAAGGCAACCCCTATAGCAGTGATGAAAGGCAAAATATCAAAAACAAACCTTTTTCATTTTTTCATTTTTTTGATACCCCAATCTATTTTTCTTTTATTTAATTTTTCTAAATTAGTATGTATTCTATACCTAACCTTTAAACCCATCACTATATTCCATTTTACTATTAATGGAATCTGGCAATATATTGGGTTTCCTTTTTGAAGAAGTTTTGGACTGCAAAGAGTTTCAACTAAGGCAGGGGAGGAGCACTTGTGTGGGTTGCTATTGGTGGGGGGCACAAAGTTGGAGGAATTTCCCCAGGGCTTTTATACAGGGTACATAGAAAGGTTTGGATATTTTCATAGTGGTTTCAGTTGGAAACGAAAGATGAGAGAGAGCTGAGTTCCTGACCATGGGAGCTATATCACATTCCCAAGTGGAACATCAATAACCCCCCAAGTGCAATGGCAAAGACCAACAAAGATGGGTGGTCCAAAGATGAGTCCTTGATAATGATGGTTTCGATTATGAGCCTGTGTGCCTGAAGTATGAAATAGGCCTAGAGGTGCAGGGTGCCTAAGAGTTACCTCATGAGAGCCTTCATGTTGCTCAAATGTGGCCACTCTCTAAGCCAAACTCAACATGTAGATGTATTGTCTTCCCCCCAATGTGGGACATGACTACCGTGGATGGGCCTCCCTGTTGAACACCAGCTGAAGATGTAACTAGAAAAAGACCTTGAATAAATAGGTCAATTCAGACAGACAAAATATCTCAGCTTACATGTAGTATCAGGTGTTAAAAATTGCTTTTTGACTTTGGATAAAAGGGAGAAATGGAAAGGACAGGTGAATCTATAAGCTATGAGTCTCCAAAAAAGAGTTGGGAGATCATCAGAGGGGTGATGTTTATGCATGCCTCAGTAGGGTACAAGAGACAGCCAAGGTAGATGGAAACCCAGGTGCTGGTTCTCCTGAGGACTGCAGAGACCCACAGGTTCTATGGTCATGGCAGATGGCTCTGGAGGTCAAAGCCATGTCAGTTGACCTGACTTTGGAGTTTGTGTTCCTAAGTGTGATGGAGTTGGACTCAGATATGACTTTTCTACACATGCCTCTTTTGTTACTTTTACTGGACCTGTGATTGGCATTTGGGTTTGTGTATACTCAGGAGACCTGAATCTCTGAACTGTCCATGGTCTGACCAGGTCCTGGGCCTCAGCAGACTTGCAACCCCTACCCTCTGGTTTTTTGGACCTATGCTGGCCAGCTGACAGGGAGATGAAGATGGTCAACCACCACACCAGGCAGTCAAGAGTGCCTACAGCTGCAAGCAGGAGAATGGCAACCATCATCCATGTGGAATCTAAGCTCCCTCTTGATGTAGAGGGTGACTGGATGTAACCATCCCAGGGTCCACAGGATGGAGGAATAGAGTATGAATTAGAGTGTACTTATTGGTATTCTGCTGGGGAAATTTTGTGATTAGTAAGGGAAGAAATTATAGTAGTGATGTGGAGAGGGTGGCCACGGTGGCTGCTGATGGTAGGGAGATGGAAGAAGAGATATGGTGGGGAGCATTTTCAGGATTTGGAGTTGATCTCAGTGGTGCTGCAGAGACAGATGCTGGACATTGAGTGTCCTGTCATGGCCCAGAGGGGGGACTGGGGGAGAGTGTGGACTACAGCGTGGACCAGTGTCCATGTGGTGCAGCAGTGCTCCAGAATGTATTTGCCAGGTGCTGTGGATGTGCTGCAATGATGGAAAATGTTGTTGATGTGGGAGGGGTGGAGTGGGTGGGGTGGGGAGTATATGGGGACTTCGTATTTTTTTAATGTAACATTTAAAAGAAAATAAAGAATTAAAAAATAGGGCCCTGCACCCACAAGAATAGATTAATTCAAGAACATAAATTTTTTTCTCTTTGTATTCTTAACCTTAAACTGTCACCGTGTGCATTCATGAGAATGAGTTTTTCCCTAGTGTGAGGGCTGGAAATGGAAATTGGAAGCTACTTTAGTATATGGCATTAAGAGGGAGATTAAACATATAATGATGTATTCTGGATGTATAATATGCTTTCCTTTGACAGACTTAAAACATACAAAACATTGCCACATCATACAATCACAAAATAAAATCTATTGATGTTAATAGTTCTAACTTTTTAGCTTTTTCATGTATTTTTGCATATATATTTATTTGTAAAGTTCCAAATTTTATAATGAATTATATGTATTCCTAAAAATTCTTGTTGTCACTGATTGTTAACTCCTAAAAATACAACATTGTGTAATTTGCTGAATGGCAATTATGTTGGTGTAATAAAACTATATTTGAAAAATAAAAAAATATTTCCTGAAATCTGGGGCCTAGAATTGACAGATGGCTAAGGCCAGGTGAAAGGAAGACAATATAAAAGAAAGAATGTAGATTTTATAGAAAGTGGTTAAATGTTATGAGATTCCAGCACCAAAAACTTGGAGGACCAAGGGGAAAGGGTAAAATGTAGTTTATATTTTTGTAAAACTGTACATGTAGTATAAGTTGGTAAGGCATAATTTTTACTTTTGGTCAAAAATGTTTGAAAACCATGGTCACAAAGCACTTTGGAAACTGTGTTAACTCATTTGGACATTTCCCTGTAGGAAAAGACCTATTGCAATATTTAGGCAGGGTAGTGACATAATTTAATTTGAGTTTCATGAAAAGTTTAACCATATTTGATAAATAATTGCCCATGGAAAATGTCTTTTGATGAGATCTCCCATATTCACCTTTATATAGGCCATCTTGTGGTTTACAGGCCCACCCAGCAGCGTATATCCCTCACTGCTATGTTCTCACAAGTAGGCCTGAGTTATTATTTACAGATGGTGGATATAGTAGCCATGCTCTAGGTACATGCATAATACAAGAATATGCATAATGTACTATAAGCATAGCTCCTCAGCTTCAATGCATGCCAATAGGAAACTACACAAAGTCTCTGGCCCCAATAAAGCAGAATATAGTACCTTTGTGCATGTGTGAGAGAGTCATCTCATATGGCTAAGTTAGATGGTCAGACAATAATGCTTTCAATCTATGTTTTAGGGGATTTATCCTATGGCCAGTAATTGTGTTAATCCCTGTGGTTACCAGGTCTCCAAATACAAACGGGTATGGATGAAAGCTGAGACATATGATAAAAAGAAAGAAGAGTGGGCCAAGGCAAAGATAGATAAGAGGTATGAATGTTTGGGAGGAAAAAAAATCTGGAAAAATTCTCCATGATTCAGGGACTTGGTAGGAGCCTTGTGTGCAGTGTTCTTGGATTTGGGCATGAATAAGTTGGCCGCATGTAGAAGACGTTAGATATTAGAGTTGGTGGTTGTTGGTCTAACTTCTCTCTTCTGCTGCAGGTCTGGTTGGTCATGTGACAGGGATAGAATGTGGTTTGGGGTCAAATGTAGCTTAGGGTGTTATGTAATGAACATGTATTATTGGGGACCAGAAGATGAAATGCTCTGGTTTGAGTTTTTTTGTGGACTCCAGAAAATTATGTTCTTAAGCTAATCCATTCCTGTGTGTGTAAATCTATTTATGTGGGTTTTTTGGTTAGATTCATTTAAGGGACCTTTTAATTAGATCACCTCACTTAAGGACTTTTGATTAGACTACTTCAGTAATGTGTGACCCCAGGTGGGTCTCGGTTCTCTTGCTGGAGTCTTATTAAAAAGAGAAGAGGGCAGAGAAAGAGAGCTGCATTTTACCCTGCCATGGGAGAGAGGAATCCAGGATCACCTACAGCCATAGAAATACAGAGAAACCCCAAGAAGCTGAGTGAGAGGCTGGAGATTGAAAATATTGAAGGAGCCTGAAGCTAAGCAATGAAGCATGGAGAAGAAGGAAACTACAAGCCATGTGCCTGACTGCCCACAGTTGACCTCGGGGAGAAAGTAGCCAGAAGAAGGCAGAGACTGGACACATTGGCAGGAGTCCAGGATGACCAGCAGCCAACTTTTGGTAAAACAGCATCTCTGATGATGCCTTGATTTGGACATTTTCATAGCCTCAATACTGTAAGTGTCTACCTTAATAAATTCCTATTATAAAAGCCAAATTGTTTCTGGTATTTTGCATCAACTGCCTTAACAAACCAAACTTATACCATACAATCCATCTAAAATGTACATTCAATGTCTTTTGGTATAATCACAGAGTTGCACTATCAAACTAAAATGGGGTCAAGTTCATCTGGATTTAATCCTAGCTATTTGTCGCTGTCTACTGGTGTAGTCTTGGCAAGTTACTTGACCTTAGTTTTCTTGTTATAAAATGAGGATAATGATAGGACATATTTCATGGAGTCTTTCAGGAATTAAATGAAATAATGAGCGTAAAATGCCTGTAACATAGTAAGAGTTCAATAAATTTTAACTCCTCTCCTTCTCTTCTTCTTCCTCATTGTTTATGTCATTACACTGAGTGGAGTCCAGGGGAAGTTGTTTGAAGCATTGTCTTAAAGAAATTCCCCGTCAGAGCCATGAGGAGAGTCCAAATTCATGTTGCCAGTCCACTTGTGTCTAAACAAACAGACGGAGTCAGGATGTGAATTTGAGAAAGATGGTAACTGGAGATCAGCTAAAGAAGTAAAACTCATAGTGGAAACAATTAAAAACAACAGCTGGGGGGGTACTGGGCTCCTGGCCGGGGGGGTTACTGTCGTGGACCCTGGGGGAGCAGCGGCAGTCCCCCAGGTGCAACGGCAAGAACCAGGAAGGAAGGAGGGCCCAACAGTGGGCTCCTGATACTAATGGCTATCCTTTTGAGTCTATACACCTGCAATAAGAATAAGGCCTAGAGTAGCACTGTGCCTGGGAGTTTCCTCCTGACAGCCTTCATGTTACTCAAATGTGGCCACTCTCACAGCCAATTTCAGCATGTAGATGCAGTGCATTCCTCCCAGCGTGGGACATGACACCCAGGGATGAGCCTCCCTGGCACCGAGGGATCACTACCACATACCAGCTGAAGATGCAACTAGAAAAGGACCTTGAATTAAAGGTTCAACACGGATCAGCAGAATATCCCTGTCTACATATAATAACATGACTTCAAAATGCTGTTTGACCTAATGTAAGGGGGAAATGGAAAGGAGAAATTAGAATATAAGGCTATGAGTCTCTAAAAAAGAGTCTGGAGGTAGTCAGAAGGAATCCCCTTATGCACAACTGAGCAGAGTCTGAGAGACAGATAAAGTAGATACAACCCCAGGTATTGGTTCTTTTGAGGAATAAAGAGACCCACGGGTTCTATGGTCATGGAAGGTGGGGTTCACTGCCATGGCAGATGGCCCTTCTTTGGAGCTGGTGTTTCTGGGTGATGGAATTGGACTCAGAGGGGATCTCTTTTCACAAGATTTGCATGCTACTTTATTGGAATTGTAGTTGGTGCTGGAGTTTTAGATATATTTAGGGGATTTGAATCTCTGGACTGATAATATGACACCCAGGCCCAGAGCCTCAACAGACTTCAGCTCCTACACTTTGATTTATTGGACTTATCCCACTCAGCTAACATCGAGTTGAAGAAGGTCAACCACCACACCATGGAGCCTAGAGTGTCTACAACTGAAAGCAGGAGGAGTGCATCCAGTATCCATGTGGAATCTAAGCCCCCACTTGACATAGATGTGCAATGGACACAACGAATCCAAGGTCCACAGAGAAAATGTGGCATTGGTGTGGGACAAGTGGCCATGGTGGCTGCTGGGTGCAGGGAATGGGTGGAAGAGATGAGATGTGGAGGCGTTTTCAGGACGAGGAGATGTCCTGGGTGGTGCTTCACGGACAATTACAGGACATTGTAGATCCCCCCAGGGCCCACTGGATGGAACGTGGGAGAGTGTGGGCTATGATGTGGACCATTGACTATGGGGTGCAGTGATGCTCAGAGATGTACTTAGCAGGTGCAATGGATGTGTCACGATGATGGGAGAGAGTGTTGCTTTGGGGGGAGCGGGGGGTGGGGGCGGTGGGGTTGAACGGGACCTCATATTTTTTGAATGTAATTTTTAAAAATAAATAAATAATTTTAAAAAAAAAAGTTGTAAAACCCAGAGAATGGAGAAGGAGGCCTGAAGTAACAACTGTGTCAGAATGCAGGTAATGGTAGTGGCTTTTCATTCAGGCCCCATGAACACAAACATAGTACTATTGGAAGAATTAAAAGTGACAAAAGAGTAGATGCTATTCCTTTCTAGACTCTTTCTGACAAATGGAGATTCCCAGGATTTTCCTGAATTTGCTTCATGAGCTCTGACCTGTTGCTGATCAGATATTAGAGTCAGAGTCCCAAGATTTGTCCTTGAGCTATTACCTTCCTAATGGGCCAGATATAGATGTAGCCCTACCAACAATATGAGCCATGTACTTTCATTATGACATGTTAGTGCTTTTCAGCCTAAGTCACCAGGGAGGACCACTGAAGGTCAAGATGGAAGATGAGGCCTCCATAGGTCAGGTGTGGCAGGAAACAACTCATGTCCAGAATGAATGTTTGACCAAGGATGTAGAGTCAGAGTTGGTGAACTCAGATATCTTGAACATTTCCAAGTAGTGATCTATGTGCTTCCATGCAGCATATTTGCCTAGAGGCAAGACAGGCATTGTCTTCCATATATATATCAAGTTTCACAACATTCCTCTTTTCCCTAACCCCATGCCCGGTATTATTAGGTCTATCTTTTGTACTGGTTATTTGCCTACCGGAAGGTATCTCTCTGGGTATCCTGCAGCTGCCCCAAGGTACAAACTGGCTACAGGAATGTCCCTGATGCAAGAAATGAAAAATGTTGTGAAGGCTAAGACCATATAATTACTGTGAAAGGAGGTATTTCCAAAGCAAGAATACAGTGAGATGCCATAGGCAACTTCTGCTATGGTGAAGTAGGTGGATTAGTCATGTGGCTGGTAGGCGGTATAGCAGTGAGAAATTCTTCTAGCATTAGACTGATTAAACTCTTTGACTCAGTCTGTAGGTGGATAGTACACAGATGGATGAGGCTGGGCCAGATGGCTGGACAGTCCTCAGAGTAAAAGGATTTTGTAAGAGAAATAAGATGATGATGGCTTCTTCCTACATTTACAACATCAACTCATTACAATCTCACACTCACTGACCATACTCCAGACTCTTTTTTCTGTTCCAGAAACCTAAGTCCTTTATTGCCATTCAGGTTTTGCACTTGTTCTTTCTGTCTGGAATGCTTTCCCCATGGATTTCTTCTTTTCATCCTTCAGATCTTATCTACTCAAGAAATCATTCCTAATTACTTTATCTAGAGTTAATCCATACCAATTACTTTCTTTCATATCAGCCCATTAATTTCCTTGGTGGAAAGTGTCTAGATGTATGTATGTATGTATGTATGTATATATGTATGTACCTCTTTTCTTTAACTAATTGTGTACTTATTTATTGTCTCTCCTTTTGCAGACTATAACATCCATGTAGTCAAGAACTTGTTGATCTTATATAACCCTGTGTCCACAGTACACAGAATTGTAGGTACTTAATAAATATGAGTGAATGAATGACTGGCTGCTATGGATAGTGGGCAAAAGTCAGAATATAATGGGTCAATTTTTGTAAGGACACCCACCACCATCACAAGGATGATTGTGTGGATGTAGAAAGGGACAGGTTGGAAATGCTCTTGAATGTGATGGTGTTAAAGGAGCATTTTGATTTTTGGAGTGGGAGAAACTGGTCTTTTTGTTGCCTGGACCTAACTTTGACCTGGTTGCAGGTGTCACAGTTGAGTATACCATAGCATGTCTTACAGGTGCAGCAGTGGCCAAAAGTCCTGTATTTAAGGTTTGTAATGAGTCACAGTGGACAGCTGGAATAAGGTAATGAAGTGGGCATTCCTCACTGCCAAAGATCAATTGTAGATGATCCTGATACTAAATGAGGTGCTCTTGACATGTCAATCCCTCTTAGCCCATACTGGATCATGTATCCTAGCTGTATCTAAGTCTTGAAAACTACAAAATTCCATGTTGCCTACATTTCTTTGAGTGATATTGCCTCTCCTAAGAAGTTTTCAGAAGTTCTGGCTGCCTGGGATACAGCAGATGGCAAGGTCTAGCCATTTGAGGAAAATCAAACAAAGGAGCTAAATTGAAACCTTCAGAGGTCTTAAGCACAGAAAATATTATGTGGCACACTTGTAAATAAAAATTATGAGCCTGTGTGCATGAAATTTCAACTAGGCCTAGAGCTGCAGGGTGCCTATTAGTTACCTCCTCAGAGTCTCCATGTTGCTCAAATGTGGTCACTCTCTAAGCCAAACTCAGTATATAAACACATTACATTCCCCCCAGCATAGGCCATGACTCCTGGGGATAAACCTCCCTGGTGCTGAGGGATTACTACCAATCACCCATTGGTGATGCAACTAGAAAAAGACCTTGAATAAAAGGGGGAAATGGTAAAGACAAATGAGTTTATAAGGCTAAGAGACCTCAAAATGAGTCTGGAGGTCTTCAGAGGGGTCGCACTTATGCACATCTCAGCAGGATCCCAGAGACAGCCAAAGTAGATACAACCCTAGGTACTGGTGTTCCTGAGGGCTACAGAGACACACAGGTTCTATGGTCATGGCAATGGTTCTGGAGTTCAGTGCATTGCCAGTGGATCCTACTTTGGAATTTGTGCTACTGAGTGTGATGGATTTGGACTCAGATGTGACCATTCTACACATGCCTCTTCTGTCACTTTTACTGAACCTGTGGTTGGCACTGGGGTTGATGTATACGTAGTACACTTGAATCTCTTGACTTTCCATGTGCCAGTTGGGCCCTGAGCCTCAGCAGAGTTACAAAAACCTACTCTCTGGTTCATTTGACTTACCCAGGTTAGCTACCAAAGAGGTGAAGATGGTCAACCACCACACCAGGGAACCAAGAGTGTCTACAACTGCAAGCAGGGGAATTGCATCCATCAGCCATGTGGGTCTAAGCCCCCTCTCAATTTAGAGGTGGAGTGGACATCACCATCCCAGGATCCACAGGATGGAGGAATAGAGTATGGATTAGAGTGGGCTTACTGGTATTCTACTATAGAACTACTATGACTCTAGCAATGGAAGAAACCGTATCATTGATGTGGAGACAATGGCCATGGGAATTGCAAGGGCAGAGAGGGGGAAGAAGAGATGTGATGTGGGGTAATTTTGGGGATTTGGAGTTGCCCTGAATGATATTGCAGGGACAGATGCAGGACATTATATATCCTGCCAGTGGATTATCACTGAATGGACTTGGGGAGAGTGTAAACTACAATATAAACTATAATCCACACCATGTAGCAGTGCTCCAAAATGTATTCACCAAATGCAATGGATGTGCCACAGTGATGTAAAGATTGTTGATGTGGGAGGAGTGGGAGGGGTGGGGGGGGAGTATAAGGGAATGCCTTATATTTTTAATGTAACATTTTTTGTGGTCTATGTATCTTTAAAAAAAGGCAATTAAATAAAATTTTAATAAAGAACACACAGAAAAGAAGAGTAGACCAATAAATTTAAAAAATTTAAAAAAATACCAAAATCTAAACAAGTGTTAAAGAAGTCTAATGGAGTGCCAAGTTATTTTTCTTGGGATGTTATCAATATTTTGATTCTTTTTTCTAAAATATCAAATTCTTTGCACATGTATTTCTTAGTTTATGCTTTGTTGGTATTCTAAGTACATGCCTTGTGTGCCTATTGGGTAAAACAGCAGTGAACAGCCACTGTGTCTCAGTTGCTCTACACTGCACTGGACCGAGCAGTCTTTCATCAACTGCTGGGACCTTTGTGGAAGTGACAGCATATCTCTAAGAAAGATTTGATGGTCATTAGGTTTCTTTTGCAAAGATCAAGATCAAGTTTCCTGAAGAATCATTGATAGTGAGACTGGTATTGGTGTTTTTCCACGATAGAATGGTCCCAACAAAGATGCTAAAGGAACCAACTTTGCCAGGGTATGGCCTAGTTGAATAGACTAGAATATGCCCAGAGGTGGCTAGAGTCTATGGCTATAGTTATGATCATAAATTAGAGGGACATATTCTCCTCAGGTAAAGGCCCACCATTAGTAATATCAGGGCATAGATAGGGTAGATGAAAGGATATCAGTACTTGGTGAACCTCAACCATCAATGGATGACCTTCATTGACCTAAGTAGTCACCATCCCTAAGTGGGTGACATGTTAGCCTGACAGGGTTTGTTTCATGAATTTCTCATTGGGACTTTTGAATCTGTCCTTTCAATGTGGGTTTAGAGGTGATGCCCCTGCACATACTCCTAGATCTACCAGACCATGATTTTGCTTTATTTTATTTTGATTTGTTTTTTAATTCAGATCAGAAAATAAAGTGGCTGTAATCTACATAGAGAATAGACTATCCAGGAGGTCATATAAGGTGGTGATCACTAAAGTAGTAACAGCTACGATTAATAATTGACTACATATTATTTCTGTGGTCCTATACTTATCCCTATTTTGTAGATTAAAATATATGACAGAGAGGTTAAGTAATTTAACCAAGGGTTAAACAAGTACCAACTGGAAGACCTGAAATTTTACCCAAGATAGTTTGATTAAAGAGTCATGCTCTGTACGAACACAGGAGAGGGTTAGGAGGTGGTGGAGAGTAAAATGCCGAGAAAATAATATCAAAATATAATAAAGAGGGTTACCTGTTTAGAATGCTCGGAGGGGAGGGTCTGATGCAGGACGGGCTCCTGGGGAATGTCTAAATGCTCATTCTGCCAGAGTGGGTGACACCATGGGGTAGAATCCCAAGTAGTGAGAGTGGGGGTGGACCCACATCCTGGGGAGGACTAATGCCACCAAATAGAGGGAACTCTATCCCTCGAGAGAAAGGGTGGCTCCCAGGGCATTGGGGCAGATGAGCAAGTTAGGCCCTAAACACTATTCCATCTATCTCTGGAAGTGGCTCCTCAGGAAACGGAGGTTGGCTGTCACTGTGGGCACCAAGGTGGAAGGGAAAATGGACGTTAAATGTGTGGAACCAAAGTAAATGGGGGGCAAGGGAGGAGTTTCTGGAGAGTACACAAGGATGGATATAAAACATGTAATATTACACCATAACATATAGGAGACGACAGACTGATAATGTAAACCATAATGTAAAACATAGGAGAACTAAAAATGTAAAGAACTGTGTATCCTAAAGTATGCACCATAATGTAAGCACAGATACTACCATGTTAGAAAGCTAATATCTCAGACTCTGTACATCACCTTAAGTAAATATGATGTGAATAGGGTGTAAGAGTATCGCTGTGGAAGGAAAAAGGTGTTGTGGTGGATGTATGGGAGTGCTGTATATTATATATATGCATTGCTGTGGTCTAGGACTCCTACGAAGAAACGCTGAATAATTGGGGGGGGGGGGGGAAAGGATAGGATGTGGAATTTTTTCAAGTCAACATTCTTTATCTAAGTTCTTTATCTAACTTTATCCAAGTTCTTTATCTATCCTTTAAACCCATCGCTATATGCCATTCCCTAGTAAGGGACCATGACATTATATTGGGCTTCAAATTTTGGGGAGTTCTGGATCACAGAGTGTTTCAACAATGGCAATGGAGGGATACTGGTATGGGATACCAATGACAGGTGATATATGGCTGACAGGGAGCTGTACAGAACATATGTCCAGGGTGCATGGTAATGACTGGATATACTCATAGTGGCAACAATTAAAAACCCAGCAGGGGGGGTACTGGGTTCCTGGCCAGTGGTGCTCTGTCGTGGTCCCTAGGGGAGCAACGATATTCTCCCAGGTACAGCGGCGGGGAGTGGGAGGGAGTGAGGGTTCAACAGTGAGCCCCTGATGCTAATGACTATGCTTGTGAGCTGATAAACCTAAAATAAGAACAAGGCCTAGAGCAACATTGTGCCTGGGAATTTCCTCCTGTCAGCCTTCATGTTACTCAAATGTGGCCAGTCTCGAAGCCAAACTCAGCATGTAAATGCAATGCCTTCCCTCCAGCGTGGGACATGACACCCGGGGATGAGCCTCCCTGGCAACGAGGGACCACTATCAAATACCAACTGATGATGCAACTGGAAAAGGACCTTATATGGAAGGTTCAATGCGGATCAACAGAATATCCATGTCTACATAAAACAACATGACTTTAAAATGCTGTTTGACCTAAAGTAAGGGGGAAATGGAAAGGAGAAATGAGTTTATATGGCTACGAGTTTCTAAAAAAGAGTCTGGAGGCTGGCAGAAGGATTGCCCTCATGCACAACTGAGCAGAGTCAGAGAGACAGATAAAGCAGATACAACCCCCAGATATTGGTTCCTATGAAGGCTAAAGAGACCCATGAGAGTTATGGTCATGGCCGATGGGGTTTACTACCAGGGCAGATGGCCCCTCTCTGGAAATGGTGTTTATGTGTGATGAATCTGGACTCAGATAGGATCTCCCTTCATAAGACTTTCATACTAATCTGCTGGAGGTGCAGTTAACGTTGGGGTTTAAGATATAGTTAGGGGATTTGAATCTCTGGACTGATAATGTGATAGCCAGGTCCTGAGCCTCAACAGACTCCAGCACCTACAATCTGATTTATTGGACTTACCACACTCAGCTAAGATGGAGTTGAAGAAGGACAATCACCACACCATGGAGCCTAGAGTGATTACAACTGAAAATGGGAGGATGGCAGCCAGCATCCATGTGGAATCTGAGCCTCCTCTTGACATAGAGGTGCAATGGACACAACCAATCCAATGTCCACATAGAAGAGGTGGCATTGGATTGGGAAAAGTGGACGTGGTGGACGATGGGTATGGGGAAGGGCAGGAAGAGATGAGAGGTGGGGGCGTATTTGGGACGTGGAGCTGCCCTGGATGGTGCCTCGGGGGTGATCACCGGACATCGTGGATCCTCACAGGGCCCACTGGATGGAATGGAGGAGAGTATGGGCCATGATGTGGACCATTGTCTATGAGGTGCAGAGGTGCCCAAAGATGTACTTACCAAATCCAATGGATGTGTCATGATGATGGGAACGAGTGTTGTTGGGGGGGGAAAGGGGGGGTGGGGGGGTGGGGTTGAATGGGACCTCACATATATATTTTTAATGTAATATTATTACAAAGTCAATAAAAAAAAAAAAGAGTCATGCTCTGAATAACTATGCTAAACTACTCTCAAATATTATGTTTTCTTCCATTCCACTAGGTGCTAAAAGATATACAGGAAATTGCTCATGCCAAGTAGTATTATCATAAATTTGCCTCAGCTGAAGTGCTACTTTGATTTGTTACTTTCCAGGAAATTAACACAACTATAGATCCCTAGAAGTCCAATTTTATAATAATGCCTCCAGAAATTGTCCCAGAGTTTGGAGATCTGCCGGCAGGAAGTGGTGATTACATTAATATTATCATTATCTTGGTAACAGTAGAACACTTCAATTCTCCAAATTAGAAAGAAACCTGGGCTATCATCAAGGGAAGTGAATGAACATATGCAGCAAGTTAGTATCCTATTCTTGGACTCTACAACTGAATATATGCACTGAGAAGAAACCTGAGCCCTAGGGTCCAGTTGAATGAAAAGAACTGTGCATTCAAAGGCAGGGCAGTTTCTCAGCGCACTGATTGAAACCAACCCCACCCCCCAGGCTGGGCAGTTTTCCATGAGAACCAGGGCCAAGGGGACACAGGCAGCATTGGAAAGCCATACTGTTTTGTTGTAAAGTGGAAAGTCTGACTGTTTCAGGAGATAACCACTTTGAGGACTTCTAACCAAAAAGGGCTGAGGGCCCAGGGGAAGAATGCACACTTTAATGGACTGCACCAGTTTCTTGATATTTTCTCCAGCTTGCAGATTAATGGATTATCCATGGTTACTGACCTCCTACATAGGAGGTGCTCGACCGTGATGTCAGTGAAATAATATGTGGCATTTATTGGTTACTTACAATAAAGTGCACTCTGCTAAGCACTTTACATACATTATCTCATTCAAATCTCATAACTACTTATGATGCAGTTACTATTATTATCCCTATTATAAAGGTAAGAAAACTAAAGAACAGAGAAGTTAAATGATTTGCTTAAGGTCACAGAGGAAGTGGGTATGCCAGTAACAATCCCAAGTGGATGGAATCCAGAACCTGCCTTAGTAGCCACTAGGATGGAAGCAAATATGGCTCATTCCTAACTCAGGGCCTTTGTACTTACTGTTGCTTCTGCTTGAAATAATTTTCCCTATATTCTCACATGGATGCCTCCTTTCATCATTCAGATCTCAAGTTAAATGTCATCAGAGAGGCCTTTCCAAATCACCCAATAAAAATAGCTAGTCCTACCCCCACCCTTTGTCTATTAATGACCACATGAAATCAGAATTATTTGTATATTTTCTTACTTGTTCATTTTCTATCTTCCACCACCTCCAACTAGAATGAGAAACCTCATGAAGGTAGAGATTTTAGCCTTTTTATTTTTACAACCATACCAACAGCACCTGAAACAATGACTGGCATGTGGAAGGAAGCAGATTGATATTTGTGCACAGACTAACATTGCTATTTTATCTCAGATCAGTGAGGCTTTATGTTGGGCAGATGGGAGAGGGCAGACCTGCTGGAGCTGGATTTGAAGCCTTCATTTGGAGGCATGAAGCCACTTACCACTGTGAGTTCACACTTGATGTAAGAGCTCCTGCATGTTCCATTCTGCTAGGCTGAATGTCTCTGTTGGGAGAGGGCAGTGCCACTGAAATTCAGGACAAAGAGACTAGTATTGTTCTGGTAAATCCTTAACAGCTGGCTCTACAAGAGGAAAAAGCACAGATTTGTATTTGTTGATTTCCATGGTATAAGTACCTTAGCTGATTTCAAGCTGCCAATGGGATGTGACTTAACATGGAGTTGGGAAGAGATACTCTGTAGCATAATATTACTTACTATTTCTACTATACAGATACAATACTCATAAATAACCTCAAGAGCATAGATGATAATAAAATGTAGTGAGATAATTAGGGAATAATGACTTGAGTATTTATCACCTGTATTTTAAATATAATATTTAACTTTAAGTTAATATAATTTAATTTTTAATGACGAATGTATTTTACAGCTGGCTCAAAATATTCCTAAAAATTTAATAATTGTCTCTCATGAACAGTACAAGCTTGCTCCATTACACAACTAGACCAGCCCCTCAAGAAAATAGACACAGATGCTTTCCCTGTGTTTGGACACAAATTCATCAAACTTGTCATTGGATGGAACATGCACACAGCTGATTTTAGGGTCGGTTGGAGGGAGAATGTTGATAGCTGCAGTGGAAAATGCAGGTGGATCCTTGATAGGTTCTGTTCTTGTTTCCGCCAGTTTTGCATTTCTGGCAGAGAGGGGCTTAAGATCTGTACTTTCATGAAAATCTCAGAATTGTGCCCAAAAAGAAAATGAATAATTGCTTTCTAACCCCACACCAGGAACTAAATTTCACTATCAGAAGAGAAATCCGTTGCTCAGTAAAGATTCCCCCAGATGGAAATGCTGAACACGTTAGCTTTGATGAGGGCTACTCTATTCTACCACAGCAGCAGACAACATAATATAGTATTTTAAAGTATAGGATCTATTGGGGAGTTCCCAGAATGGGAACTCAGTACTCCCTCAGTTGTTGTCTGATACCCCGCCCTCTATGTCAATACCCAACGAACATCTGAACATATCTATATACCCTGTATGTATGCCCTGGAGAACTCCCTCCCACTCATGCATCCCCCATAATGACACCCCACATCAGTGCTTCTCACTGCCATAGTTGAATCCCTCTGTGACCCAAAATTTCTTTACAAATGAAGCCTAACATATTGCCAAATTCAACTAATAAGAAAATGAAATACTAATGATAGGTTTAAAGATTAGAACTAGAATACATAATAATTTAGTAAAACTAAAATAAAGTAGAAACTAAGTTATGGAGAGCAAGAGGGAACATGAGAGTGGGAGCTACTGGCAAGCATTTAGCACCTGTCCTCAGAACCAGTGAGGGGACTTTACCATTTACAGTGAGCCAGGTTGCTAGGAGTAGGGACCCGCAACCTGCAGTACCCCTGCAGTCCCAGGAGTGCATGTGCAAGCTGGATACAGGGCCCACCAAGGTCCTGCCAGCTGATTAAAAAGCATCTGCACAGTTCTCCAAGAAAGACCTACATGGACCCCAGGACTAGCTGAGTGGTGATGCAATCCAGCCAGAGCTGTTTTGGGAAACTACAAAGCAGGAGGTTTCTAGATGTCGATATGGAGAGACTGCAACAAACTTAGTGCTTCCTCAAGGTAAAACTGGGTTTCTAACACTGAACTCAGAAGCCGTGAGAAGGTAAATCCCTTCCCCCTATGGGCAAAGGACTGCAGCTTTCCCAGAGAACTACCAGCC
Source organism: Dasypus novemcinctus (assembly GCF_030445035.2). Taxonomy (NCBI): domain Eukaryota; kingdom Metazoa; phylum Chordata; class Mammalia; order Cingulata; family Dasypodidae; genus Dasypus; species Dasypus novemcinctus. Next base: position 119,530,619 of record NC_080704.1, on the reverse strand, counting down.
ACAAGGCAGAGTTCCCAAGCTCTGCGTTCCCCTAAATATGTGAGTCCTAAGCCCGTGATCGCTGAACCCCTGCAAACCACATCTCACAGACCCACATACCCCGAGTCCACATTCTCCCCGGCCTCTGTTTCCTAAATCCTGTACTCCCAGAAGTCTGGTATTGCTCTAGCCTGTTGGGCTAACTTCGGGAGTGGGAGGGTTTAGGTGGGAGGTGCAGAGGGACCCAAAGAGTGTGGATTCAATGTTCTGCCCCGCCTTTTACTGAGTTTGAAGGAGCATACCAGCTGACTTGGGGAGAGCATAGAAAGAGAAGAGAGGCAAATCTGCTGAGAGAGCCTGATTTACCTAAACGTCCTGGGATAGGAAACTTGGTCGGGGAGAATGCGAAGTCAGAAAATTAACTAGCCCTCTGTAGCACACCTAATGGAAAGGGACAGTAGACAGTGCTTTGCAGGCTTACAAAAAGCATATTTAGTGTTCCTGGCAAGGGATGGGTGCTCTCTCTCAAGATATTAAGAGAAATTACTTTCTCAGGAGAGTTGGTTCACCAAAGACCCATTTGAATCTCCTTGGGGAGCCCTCACACAGTCTTCCTGCTGCCCTGGGAGAGAGGGAAGTGAGGAAGAGAGAAAGGGGGAAGGTCAGACTCATAAGCAGTTTATTCAATTGCAAAGAGGATTCCTTCCTTGAGGAATTCTCTGGTCTTTCTTGCTGGCTTGTTTTCTTGTTTCTCCTTCCTCTTTATCCTTCCCATGACACTTGTATTTCTTTTTTTCCTTTCTCTTTCTCTTGCTTGCCTTTTTTCCCTTTTCCTTTTCCCCCCTTTTTTCCCTTTCTTTTCTCTTTTCTATATTAGGTGCTACAGGCAAAAAGGCAAAAATTATTGTTTGCTGTGCTTCCTCATCCTCAATTTCCTCCTTCCTGTGTATACTGATCTTGGCTACCAACTCTATCCCTTTTTCTTTACACCATTCTATCCTCCATCATTTATTGTTTCTCTTGCATTCCACCATTTTGTGTTTAACCCCCAATATTTCTGACTTTTTATTTCTAATACCTCTATTATGGTTTCTCTCTTTTTTTCACTCTTTATATCATTGTCTTTTCTTGTCTCTTAGCCTCTCTCCAGAGCACACTGGTCTTTTAATTCATGCTATATTCCTCTCCCTATTCAGTTTGTTATCCCATTATAGGTACTCCACTTTTTTACTCTCATAACCCCACACAGGTTATATGAGTTCAATATCCATTCTCCTAGATCTCACATGGTTCTTCTGCTGACATCCACTATCAATACTACTGTTACCTTTTTCTTTTCTCACCCTTTTTGCTGTCTCTGGCCATACTATTTTCCTTCAAGGGAACTTAGCCAATAACAAGGAAAAGGAATAAAAATACAAAGTGACAAAGGGAAGACTTAACACACATGCAAAAACAACTAATTGAACCCTGACATGAAAAAACTAATCAAATGAATAAACACATCAATTTACAATGATGACCACATAGCAACAAAAATCTACAAACCATACTGATAATCAGGAAAACATGACCCAATCCAATGAACAAACTAAAAACCAGGAAGAGGGGTGGAATGTCAAACAACTAATTAAAGCTCTCAAAACACATATCATGGAAGAATTTAATGAAATGAAGGAAGAGATTAAGGATATTGAGAAAACACTTGGGAAGCATAGAGAAGAAATTGCAATCATGGACAAAAAGATAACAGATATGATGGGGATGAACAGCAAAATCCAAGAAATAAAAAATACACTTTCAACAAACAACAGCAGATTTCAAGAAGCAGAGGAAAGAATTAGTGATATTGAAGACAGTACATCTGAAATCAAACAGATAGAAGAATTGATTGATTAAAAAATAGAAAAACTCCAGCAGGGACTTAGGGACCTGAATGGTAACACAAAACATGCAAACATATACATTATAGGCATCCAAGAAGAAAAGGGAAAGGGAACAGAAGGGTGTTGGAGGAAATAATGGCTGAAAACTTCCCAAACCTACTGAAGGAGATGCATGTATATGTCCAGGAATGCACTCCAAATAGCATAAATTAAAACAGGGTTATGCCAAGACATGTACTTGTCAAATTATCCAATGCTTAAGATGAAGAGAAAATACTAAAAGCAGCAAGAGAAAAGAGAACCATCACTTACAAAGAAGTTTCCATAAGATTAGGTGCTGATTTCTCATCTGAAACCATGGAGGCAATAAGGCAGTGGTATCACATAGTCAAGGTACTAAAAGAAAAATAATTCCAACCAGGAATCCTCTATCCAGCAAAGGTAGCATTCAAAAGTGATGGAGATTTCAAAATATTCACAGATAAACAGAAACTGAGAAAGTATGCAAACAAAGAAACCTGCCCTTCAAGAAATACTAAAGGGAGTTCTGCAGGAGGAAAGAAATAAAACAGGAGAGAAAGAGTTAGAGGGGAGTGTAAGACCAAAGAAAGTGACCACAATAGATTTTAAAAAATCAAACAACATATGACAAACATAAACTCAAAGAAAATATGGCTGATATAAGCAATTTCTTGAAAGTAATAACACTGAATGTCAATGGATTAAACTCACCTATTAAGACCCTCAGATTGGAAGATTGTATAAGGAAATATAACCCATCTATAAGCTGTCTACAAGAAATGCATCTTAGACCCAGGGAGTCAAGGAGATTGAAAGTAGATGGCTGGAAAACAATCTTACATGTAAACAATAATGATAAAAGGGCAGGAATAGCTATATTAATAAAGGACAAAATAGACTTTAAATGTAAAACAATTGTGAGAGACAAAGAAGGACACTACATATTAATGAAAGGGATAATCTTCAAAAAGAAAGAGCAATCATAAATATTTATGCCCCTAGCAAGGGTGCCTCCAAATACATGAGGCAAACACTGCAAAAACTAAGGGACGGAATATATGCCTTAACATTTATAGTGTGGGGCTTTAACACACCACTGTCATCATTGTACAGAACATCTCAAAGAGAATGAATAAAGAAACAATGACTTTGAACAATGTTAGAGGATTTGGATATCATAGATATTTACAGAATATTGCACCCAAATACAGAAGGATATATATTCTTCTCAAATGCACATGGATTATTCTTCAAGATAGACCACATGTTAGGCCACAGAGAAACACACAATGAATTCAAAAATATTGAAATCACACAAAACAATTTCTCTGACCACAGTGGAATGAAGCTGGAAATCTGCAAGGGCTGCAGACCCAGATTTGGCACCAAGATAAGGAAGTTAAACAACAAACTCGTAGAAAAACAGTGGATCTAGGAAGGAATCTCAACAGAAATCAATAACTACCATGAAACTAATGAAAATGTTAACACAACATATCAAAACTTATGGGATGCAGCAAAAGCTGTACAGTGAGGAAAATTCACAATCATAAATTCATACCTCAAAAAGAATAAGAAAGAGCTAAAGTTGAAGAACTAACTGCACAATTGAAAGAATTAGTAAAAAAACAAAAACAAAAAAAACAAAAAAAAAACTAACCCACAGAAAGAAAAATGAAAAAAATAACAAAGATCAAAGTAGAACTAAATGAAATAGAAAATAAGAAAGCACTTGAAAAAATAAACAAAACCAAGAAATGATTCTTTAAGAAGATCAATAAAATTGACAAACCCTTAGCCAGATAACAAAGAAAAAAAGAGAGAAGATGGAAATACACAAAATAAGAACTGAGAAAGGAGATGTCACCACTTATCCCACTGAAATGAAGGCTATCATAAGAGGATACTTTGAAAAACTATATTCCAACAAGAAAGACAATTTAGAGGAAATGGACAAACTCCTAGAAACACATAAGCAGCTTACATTGACAAAAGAAATTGATGAGCTCAACATACTAATCATCAGTGAAGAGATAGAAGCAATCATTAAAAACCTCCCAACTAAGAAGGGCCCTGGGCCAGATGGTTTCACAGGTGAATTCTACCAAACATTCTGGAAAGAACTAGCACCAATCCTGCTTAAACTTTTCCCAAAAATCAAAATAGAAGGAACATTGCTTAACTCATTCTATGCTGCCAAAATTGCCCTATTACCAAAGCCAAAAATTACACCACAGGAAAGGAAAACTACAGACCAATCTCTCTTATGAACCTAGATATGAAAACCCTCAACAAAATACTTGCTAATTGCATTCAACAACCCATTAAATGAATTATACACCATTACTGAGTGGGTTTCATTCCTGGTATGCAAGGGTGGTACAACATAAGAAAATCAGTTAAAGTAATACCACGTAAATAGATTGAAGGGGAAAAAAAAGCCACATGATCATATCTATAGATGCAGAAAAGCACAAGATAAAACACACCACCCATTATTGATAAAATCACTGCAAAAGATAGGAATAGAAGGAAACTATCTGAACATGAGAAACAGTATATATGAAAAACCCACAGTTAATATCATTTACAGTGGTGAAATCCTAATATCTTTCCCTCTAAGATCAAGAAGACAAAACGGGTGCCAACTATCACCCCTTTTATTTAACATTCTGTTAGAAATACTTGTTTGAGCACTGAGGCAAGAACCAGATATAAAGCAGATCCAAATAGGAAGGAAGAAGTCAAAATTTCACTATTTGCAGATGATATGATCCTATACATAGAAAGCCATGAGAAATCTACAACAAAGGTTCTAGAACTTATAAAGAAGTTCAGTAAAGTCACAGGTTATAAGATCATTCCACAAAATCAGTATCAGTTCTGTACACTGATGATAAGCAATCTGAGGAGGAAATCAAGAAACAGATACCATTTACAATAGTAAATAAAAAAGTCAAATACCTGGGAATAAATTTAACTAAAGATGTAAAAGACTTATACACAGTAAACTACACAACACTGTTCAAGGAAATCAAAGAAGACCTAAATAAATGGAAGAATATTCCCTGCTCATGGATAGGAAGACTAAATATTATTAAGATATCTATACTACCAAAACTCATCTACAGAGCCAATGCAGTTCCAATAAATATCAACAAAACATTTTTTAATGAACTAGAAAAACTAACTATGAAATTTATTTGGAAAGGAAAGAGGCCCCGAATAGCCAAAGACATATTGAAAAAGAAAAATGAAATTGGAGGAATCACACTACCTGACTTCAAAACATATTATAAAGCTACAGTAGTGAAAATGGCATGATGTTGGCGCAAGAATAGACACACTGAACAATGAACCTAAACTGAGAGTTCTTATAAAGATCCTCATGTATATAGTCAACAGATATTCGACAAGGCCATCACACCCACTCAATTGGGTGAGAATGGCATCTTCAACAAATGGTGCCTAGAAAATTGGATATCCATATGCAAAAAAAAAGGAAAGAGGATGACCAAAAATCAACACAAAAATCAACTCAAGATTACTGAAAGACCTAAATATAAGAACCAAGACCATGAAGACCTTAGAAAATAATGTAGGGAAGCATCTAAAGGATGTCGTATTAGGAAATGGCTTCATGAACTTCACACCCTAAGCAAGAACTGCAAAAGAACAAGTAGATAAATGGGACTTCCTCAAAATTAAAGTCTTTTGCACCTCAAAGGAATTAGTCAAGAAAATGAAAAAAGAGCCTACCCAATGGGAGAAAATATTTGGTAACCATATATTTGATAGGAGACATATCCTGCATATATAAAGAAGTCCTATATCTCAGAAGTAGAAAAATGAATGACCCATTTGTAAAATGGGCAAAAGACCTGAACAGATGCTTCTCCAAAAAGAAATTCAAATGGCTAAAAAGCACATGAAAATATGCTCAAAATCACTAGCTATTAGGAAAATTCAAATCAAAACTACAATGAGATACCATCTTATTCCCATAAGACTGGCAGGTATTAAAAAACAAAACAAAACAGAAGACAGCTGAGAGGATGTGGAGGAATGTGAACACTCATCCATTGCTGGTGGAATACAGAGGGATCCAGCCATTCTGGAAGACAGTATGGAGAATTCTAAAAAAGTTAGCTATAGATTTGCCATATAATCCAGCAATTCCACTGCTGGATATATATCCAGAAGAACTAAAGATAAGAACACAAACTGATATATGCACACCAATGCTTAAAGGAATTTTTTGGGAGGAGAGGAAGCTTCAAGCTGACACCTACATGAGTGAAGTCTATGACAAGCTGGAGGTAAGTATTTGTATAGGGAAGAGATAAGATGGGGGATAGTAATACCACTGGGTGGAGCTTTGAGGGCTTGAGGGGGGCTTAGGAATGGGAGAATGGTTCAGATGGCCCAAAGAATTTGGGGGAGGGCCAGGGGGAACAGTTGAATATGGGAGAATCTCAGGTATATGGTTGAATATATAAGGTTGACAAAACTCTTTAGAAAGTATAATAAGGAAGGATTACATTTTTAAGTTGCTTAAGGGGAGCATCTGGCACAGGGGCACACTGCTAGGGAGTGTGTGACTGCTCAGTGTGTAATAGTGTGTTAAATCATTGGGTTGAGACCATACAATGAGTGTGAAGGTGTGCCCATGTCCTGGGGAGACTTGATGTTCTCAAACGGAAAGAATTGTTTCCTTCGAGAGAATCGGGGGCCTCCAGTGGGTTAAGGCAGTCTATTATGTTAGACCTTCAGCATTGCTGCAAGTATCTGTAAATCTCGTCCCTCCAATAGTGAAGATTGATTGTCACTCTGGGCCCTGAGGGGCAGGGGAGAGAAGTAAAGAATAGATGGAAGCAGGGCAACTGAGGGTCAATGGAAGTGCTCCACAAGTTCATGTAATAATGGATGTAGGACATGTTAACATACACCAAAAATGTATACAGTTTATAAGCTAAAATGTAAAGCATAATGTAAAACATCAGGAAACTAAAAGTTTTAGAAATTTGTACAGTCTAAAATATAAACCATAATGTAAACCAAAATGGAACCATGTTTGATTGCTATGTTTCAAAATCTGTACATCAGCTGTAGCAAATGTAACAGGGACATGTAAAAAGATCATTGCTGGGGAAGGAGGAAAAGGTTTGATATTGGATACATGGGAGTCCTCTATATTTTATATGTGAATTACTGTGATCTAAAACTTTTTTTAAAGATTTTTTAAATTTCTCTCCCCTTCCCCCCCACCCCCTCAGTTGTCTATTCTCTGTGTCCATTTGCTGCATGTTCTTCTTTGTTTGCTTCTGTTGTTGTCAGCAGCACAGGAATCTGTGTCTCTTTTTGTTGCATCATCTTCCTGCATCAGCTCTCCGTGTGTGTGGTGCCATTCCTGGGCAGGCTGCACTTTCTTTTGTGCTGGGCGGCTCTCCTTACGGGATGCACTCCTTGTGCATGGGGCTCCCCTATGCGGGGATACACTTGCATGGCACGGCACTCTTTGCACGCATCAGTACTGTGCATGGGCCAGCTGCACATGGGTCAGGGAAGCCTGGGGTTTCTACCATGGACCTCCCATGTGGTAGACGGACACCCTATCCATTGGGCCAAGTCCGCTTCCCCTAAAACTTTTTTGAAGACAAAATTAAAAATTAGAAAAAAAATTCTTTTTAAAAGAATGGATGTAGACACTGAGGAAGAAATGAAAGAAAGTGCCTTGCCACTTTACATACAGTGATGAAAGGTAAAATGTTAAAAACAAATCATTGTAATGTTCATTTTTATTAATACACTAATTTATTTTTACTGCATCTTAGTATTTCTAAATTAGTATGTATACTACTAATCTTTAAACCCATCACTATATTTCATTTTCCTATTAATTGAATTTGGCAATATATTAGGCTTCATTGTTGAAGAAATTTTGAACCACAGAGAGGTTCAACTATGGTAGGGGAGGAATATTGGTGTGGGGTGTTATTGATGGGGGGATGTCATATGATTGGGAGGGAGTTCTCCAGGGCATGTACATAGGGGACATAAAAATGTTTCAATAATAGTGTCAAATGACAAAGGAGGGAGTGCTGATTTCCTAGCCAGGTGTGCTCTATCACATCTTCCAATGGAACAGCAACAATCCCCCAAGTGCAATGGCAAAGACCAACATAGAAGGATTTTCCAAAAATGAGCCCTTGATACTGATGACTATGCTTATGAATCTGTGTGCCTGATATATGAACTAGGCCTAGAGCTGCAGGGTTCCTAAGAGTTACCTCCTGAGAACCTCCGTGTTGCTCAAATGTGGCCACTCTCTAAGCCAAACTCAGCATGTAAATGCATTACATTCCCCCCAGCATGGGACATGACTCCTGAGGATAAGCCTCCCTGGAGCTAAGAGATTACCAGCAAGCACCACCTGGTAATGTAAATAGAAAAAGACCTCGAATAAAAGGGTCAACTCAGGCCAGCAGAATATCTCAGCCCACATGTAGGATTGTGTGTTAAAAACTGCTTTTTGACCTTGAATAAAAGTGGGAAATGGCAAATCAAATGAGTTTATATGGCTAAGAGTTTTCAAAAAAGAGTCAGGATGTCATAAGTGGGGTCACACTTATGCACTCCTCAGGAGGACCCCAGAAATTTTCAAAGTGGATACAACCACAGGTACTGGTTCTACTGATGGATATGGAGACCCACAGGGATATGGTCATGGCAGACAGCTCTGGATCTCAGTACCATGTCAGTGGGCCTTACTTTGGAATTTGTGTCCCTGAGTGTGGTGGAGTTGAACTCAGATGTGACCTTTCTATGAATGCCTCTTCTGTCACTTTTAATGAACTTTTGGTTGTTGCTAGCATTGGTGTATACCCAGGAGACTTGAATCTCCGGACCATCCATGTGCCAGCTGGGCCTGATCCTCAACAGAGTTGCAACTCCTACTCTCTGGTTAATTGGACTTATGCAGGTCAGCTAAAAGCAAGGTGAAGATGATCAGTCACTACACCAGCGAACTGAGAGTGCCTACAACTGCAAGCAGGAGAATTGCATTCATCATCCGTATGGAATCTAAGCCCCATCTAATATAGAGGTGGACTGGACATAACTATCCCAGGGCCCACAGAATGGAGGAATAAAATATGGATTAGAGTGGAAAAAACAACAATAGAACAACAACAAAAAAATATTTTACAGTAATTCAGATTTTTTCTATGCATATTTTACATATGCAGATATAAAATTGAATTTTACTATATATTATAATCTAATTGTTTTAATAACTGTATTGTTTAACATAAATCCCTGTTTATATTTCTATGTCATATTTTTAAGTGGCTATCAAACATATGGATGTTTATTTAAGATCTGATTTATTTTGAACACTAAGATTGTTTTCAGGTTTTTCACATTTTTAAACACTTTTACTACAAATGGTCTTGTAGCTAAAAAATTGCATTCATTTTTAGCTAATTTCTTGAGTTTAATTCCTAAAAGTTAAATTGTTTCTCTAGCAATTTTAATGTTTGTTATCCCCCCTACTTTATTTTTCTTCTTAGGACCTATCTTCCCATTTTTATTAAAGTTTTAAGGTTAAACCAAAAAAAAAAAAAAGAATTCTGGTTTCTTCCATAAGTGTAGTTAACTGCCGAGATATTTAGTAACTCCTTGAGAAGAATCTATCAATTTCTTTAACATAATACAGTAGTATGTGGGAAAAGGTTAATAATTAAAAGTGAAAGTGAATAAAAATCATTTTAACATCTTTTAAAGATAACTAAATGGTGGCATTAAAAAATGAAAAATACCATAAAAAATCTTTTTAATGTTTTGCCTTTCATCACTGTAATAGGTGTTGCTCTGTACGTACAGTGGCAAGGCAATCTCTTCCTTTTCTTCCTCAGTGTCTACAATCTATTTTTTTATGTCTTCAAAAAAGTTTTAGGTCACAGTAAAGTCACATAGAATATAGGGAATTCCCATATACCCAACATCAAACCCTTTTCCCCCATCCTCAGCATTGTCCTGAATGATACTGCAGAGAAAGATGCAGGACATAATATATCCTGCCATAACCCACTGAATGAACTGGGTGAGAGTGTAAACTACAACATAAACTATAATCCATGCTGTGCAGCAATGCTCCAAAAAGTACTCAACAAATACAATGAATGTACACCACTAATGAATGAAGTTGTCAATGTGGGAGAAATGGGGGTGTGGGGATTAGGTTATATAGGAACTTCTTATATTTTTATTGTAACATTTTGTGTGATTTATGCATGCTTAAAAGAATAATAAAAATAAATAAATAAACAGAGAAAAAAATAAAGTATAAGATGTAGTTCCACAACAATGTAAGGTGTTGGTGGAGGCGTGTTGTATAGGAATTCTGCACATTATGCATGATTGTTTGGTAAGTTCACAATTTCTCTGAATACATATAGGATCTAGGGGCAGACTGCATTGTTCCACATCTTGACACTGCTGTTTCTTACCTTAACATCCTTATTTGTAACATGGTGACATAATTATACCCTTTTAGGTTTTATATGAGGAGTAAATTAGTTAATGTATGTGAAACACTTAGAATAGTGAATGGCACATAGTAAGTGCTATGAAAGCATTTGTTGGCATTTTAATCTGCCAGTCAAGAGATCAGGAATGTAATATGCCCAACTTTTCCTGCAATTCTAGAGAGAATGTCTTCAATATAAAGTAGGAGTACCAATATGGTTTGGATCCTCCTGGGACTGTATAATTACTATTTGTATCTGGAGAATCCCAGGAACTAGTAGATATTTTGAATGGCCCCAGAGGGGGGATTTCCCATTCATTCACAACTAACAATGAATCCAACCATGTATGAATTCCTTCCGAAAATGTCATCCAGGTACATGACCTTAGAGCTTAACAACTTTTTTTCTTGAACTTTAAAGTTTGGATCAGAGATAAAATTGCTTTAGGTAGTTGTGGACTGGTTGAATTAGAAGTGTACGAGGAATGTAAGATTAGGAGAGCTGAACAGTATGATTTTGAGACAGGAATTTTTCTTAGAGTTCATACAGAATGTAATTCTTAAGGATTGGAAAATGGCTAGAGGAATGCAAAGACCAAAATGTACTCAAGCTGACCTAGGTACATTTGGAAAACCGTTTATTCCTTCATACAAATTTGAAGTTGGTTCAGCAATTAAGTATCAGTGAGTATGGACAATGACATAGAAACCTTGGTAGTGCTGGAAGAAGCAGAACTTCCTTAAGATTGGCAAGCTGGGGAGGTCAGTCACATCATCAGAAGGAGACATTTAGGTTCCTTCCCATAGGTATAGTGAAAGTCTTGAAGAACCACATTTCAGAAATTGTTATTGAGGTATTGGCAAGAGACCGCAACTCCAGAAACCAGATGAATTGCACATTACCCCTACATTCCATTTACCCAGGGTCCATCACTTACTGACTTATGGCTGGAAAGACTGAATCAGATGGATCCTGAAATAATACTGTCATGGTTATTTACTACTTGCCTCCCCATCATCTACCACCTCTTCTTCCAATGATTTCTGAGTATTGTTTAAGAATCTGCACTCACTCCCCAACCTGTCCACATGAGTTAGATGAGGTCCAAACACTGGACTCCAGTCCCATCACTAATGGGACCTAAACCTAAGTCAATATATCTCATTGATTTAACCAAAATACTAGTTCAAGATATGGTATGTGTGATGGTTAGGCTATTGTGTCAACTCGGCCTGGTAATTGTGCCTGGTTGTTTGGTTAAGCAAGCACTGTGCTAACTGTAATACAAGGGCATTTATGGACCTCAGTCACCATTGACTTTACTGCAGTGGTAAATCATAGATAGCTGGTTATAATTATATCAATCAAGGAGTTTGCAATGAGTGATGTTTATTAATCCAGTCACCTGAATGCCAAAAAAGGGGAAGTGATTCCAGCATTGAGAGAGAATTTCCCAGCTTATCTTTGGACAGCCAACATTTCCCAGAACTTGTTAAGAACTTTCACTGGACTTTCATCGGAGCACTTAGTTGCTGCCTGCCTGTAAAACCTGGAGTTGTGCATCCCCACGGCTGCATGAGAGACTCTGATAAATCTCTTACTATAGACAGATATCCCTTCTTAATTTTGTTTCCTTAGAGAACCCTGATTAATACAATATGTGACCTAATTAGTGTAACTGGGTCTGTTGTTTGCTGGGCATACTAAGAAAGAAACAATCACCCTTCCTAACTCTTTAATGTCTTGAGAGAGTTTCCAGACCATGGTGCAAAGAGGAGAATCAGAAAGATCCTGGTGGAATCCCTGAGTTGAGGAGTCAGAGTTGAAAGTCTCAGAGACAAAGGTGGCTAGAGTACACAAGACATAGTATTAGAGAGAGCTGCACAGAAAGCAAACCACAAACATCTGGAGAGGAATACCATTTTAAGTGTATCAAAATAGCTATACATGCATGTGAGGAAATTACCCAAAGACTGAGGAAAGGATCATCTAAAAGGATTAAAAGGAAGAGGGCCCAAAAGGAGTAGAGAATATGCAGGGTCAAGAACCATGCCTTTTCCAACCAGTTATATTGGAAAATTTTATAATTCACTGGGAATTAGATAGAACACTCAGGAAAATCTTGCTACGGTAATGAAGAATAATTAGATCTGGACTAAGCAATGCTTTAGATCCACCTATCAAATAATAAAAGCATGATCTGCATGACAAAACTGTTTCCAAGTGGTTTAACTGCATCCCAGAAGAAAACTCAAGAATATTTTTGGGAATACAAAAAAAAAAAAATAATAATATAGCACTCAAAGTGGTAATTTTCACAATGACTGATATCCAATTAAAGATGATTACCAGGAATGCAGAGGCAGAAAAAGATGAACCATAGTTAGAAGAATAATCAATCAGTTGAAACCACCCCAGAGCTGACACAGATGTTAGAAGTAGCAGAGAAGGACATTAAAACAATCACTATAATTGTATTGCATATTATCAAAAATTTAAATAGAGAGACAAAAGATATTGAAAAGAACTAAATGTTAATTATAGAGATGAAAGCTACAACCTGTTAAATGAAAAGTGCATTGGGTGGTATTAATGGCATAATAGACATTATGAAGAAATGATTAGTGAACTTGAAAATGAAGACAAAGTAATAGGATGTATCAAAAATAAAACACAGAGAAAAAATAATCCAAAAAATTAATTGAGCATCAGTAGTCTGTGGGAAAACTTGCTGCATTCTAATATATGAGTAATTAGAGTACCCCCAAAAAAAGGAAAAGAGAGGAAAGAAACATATTTGAAGAAATAATGCCCAAAATTTTCCAAAATTTGATAAAATTTATCAACCTAGAAACCAAAGAAGCTAGTGAATCCCATGCACAGAAATTCATGGGGAAAAATACTACATCAGGGTGCATAAAAACTAAATGCTCCAAACTAGTGAAAGAGAAAGTCTTAAAAATAGCCGGAGGAAAAAAGACACGTAATTTACAGAGGAACAAAAATAAAGATTACAACAGATTTCTCATTGGACAAAATGCAAGAGAAAAGAGAGTGGAGGAACATCTTTAAAGTATTGAAAGGAAAACAGATCCCATCAACCTAAAATTTTATACTCAGCAAAAACATTTCAAAAATGAGAGTGAATAAAGAGATTTTCAGATATATAAAAGCTGAAAGAATTCATCACAAGCCAAACTTGAACCACAAGAATTGTTAAAGAAATAACAAAGAAAAGTTATATCAGATGGAAATATGGTTCTACATAATGGAATGAAGAAACCACCCAAAAATGTAACCATATGGGTAAATAAAAGAACTTTTATCATTAAATTGTTTTAATAGAAAATTAGTTACAGAAAAATAAAAATAATATGTTTTAATATCAATATCTTATGGGTTTTATAATATATGTATAAGTAGGATGTAGGACAATAAAAATATAAAGGTATGGAAGGGAGTAATGGAAGTATATTACTGTAAGGTTCTAACACTATATGTCAAGTGGTATAATTTCCCTTGAAGGTAGACTGTGATTACTTAAAAATGTATACTATTAACACTAAAATAAACAATAAGTTAATAAAACAAAGATCTAGCCTGTGATCCAACACAGGAAAACAGCAAAGTCATAAATACAAAGTTTATCCAATGTAAGGTAGAAAAAGAGTGGAAAAAGAACAAAGAACAGATGAGAGAAATAGAAAACAAAAAGCAAGTTGATAAACTTAGCTCTAACCTTATTATTAATCACATTAAGTGTAAATGGTGTACATTAATTAAAAGATTGAGATTGTAAAATTGTATTAAAAAGCAGACTCAATTATATGCTACCTTTGGGAAACACACTTTAAAGGCACAAATAGATTAAAAGTAAAAATACATTGCAAAAAATGAACCACAATAAATGCAAGGTGCTAATAATGGGGCAGTATATGGGAACTGTGTATTTTATATGTGATTTTTCCTGTAAACCTACAACTTCTCTAATAAAAAATAAAAATTAAAAGAATGGGTAAATGGATATACCATGTTAACACTAGCAAAAAGAAAGCTTCACTGTGACATAAAGCCAGATCTAGTAAATTTAAAGCAATCAAGTCATAAAAAATAAAATTATCTGATCAAAATAAAATTAAAGTAGAAATCAATAATGGAAATATTCCTTTAAATTCTCCAAATATTTAGAAAATAAATAAATAGCACACTTATGAATAATATGTGAATCCAGAAAATAATCAAATGAGAAATTAGAAAGTACTTTGAAAAGAAGGAAAATGAAAACAGAATGTATCAAAATATTTGGGATGTCATTAAATCAGTAATTAAGAGAAATATTAGAGCACTAAACATTTATTTTGGGAAAAAAAGGAGGATCTTAAATCAGTGAACCCAGCTTCTAAATTAGGAAACCAGAAAAGAACAGTAAATTAACCCAAAAGTAACCAGAAGAAAAGAAATAATAAAGACCATAGTAGAGGGAAGCAGACCTGGCCCAAAGGGTAGGGCGTCTGTCTACTGCATGGGAGGTCAGCGTTCAAACCCCGGGCCTCCTTGACCCGTGTGCAGCTGGCCCATGTGCAGTGCTGATGTGCACAAAGAATGCCGTGCCAAGCAGGGGTGTCCCCTGCAAAGGGGAGCCCCACATGCAAGAAGTGCACCCCATAAGGACAGCCACTCAGTGTGAAAGAAAGTGCAGCCTGCCCAAGAATGGCATGGCACACACGGAGAGCTGACACAACAGGATGACACAACAAAAAGAAACACAGATTCATGTTGCCCCTGATAAGGATAGAAACGGTCAAGAAGTAATGGACACAGAGAGCAGACAACTGGGGGGAGGGGGAGGGAGAGAAATAAATAAAATAAAAAAGGAAAAGATTAAAAATAAAAGACCATAATAGAAATCATTCTAATTGAAAACAAAAACAATAGAGAAAATCAATGAGATCAAAAGCATGATCCATAAAATAATACCTTAACTGTCCCTTTAAAAAATGCTGTTTTGATCTTGCACTCAATATGTAGATCAGTTTGGGTAGGATAGACATTTTGATGATATTTAATCTTCCTATCCATGAACAGGGAATATTCTTCCATTTATTTTGAACCTGTGGTTGTTCCTGGGGATGGTGTATGCTCAGGAGACTTGAATCTCTGGACTTTCCATGTGCCAACTGGGTCCTGAGCCTCAGCAGATTTGTAACACCTACTCTCCGGTTCGTTGCACTTACCCGGGTCAGCGAACAGGGAGGTGAGGATGGTCAACCACCACACCAGGGAACCAAGAGAGTCTATAGCTTCAAACAGGAGAATTTCATCCATCAGACATGTGGTATCTAAGCCTCCTCTTGATTTAGAGGTGGAGTGAACATTGCCACCCCAGGGTCTTCAGGGTGGAGTAATAAAATATGGATTAGCATAGACTTACTGGTATTCTACTATAGAACTACCATAACTCTAGCAATGGAAGAATTTATGTCATTGATGTGGAGAGGGAATAAGAGATGTGATACGGGGGCATTTTCAGGACTTAAATTGTATCCTTGGGAGTGGTTGAGATGGGAAAGTTTATGTTCTATATATATGTTTCTCCAATTAAAAAGAGACAATACCTTTTTTTTCAAATTCTACTCAATTTATTCATTTTTTAAAAAAATATGAGGTCCCCATTCACCCCCACCGCCCCCACCCCATCACTCCCCCCACAGTAACACTCTCCCCCATCATCTCTCCACCAAAAAAAATGGCTGAGTGGGGTCAAAATCCTGCCTGAGTGAGGTATTTTGGGAACCCACAAAGAAGGAGGCTGCCCTGGCTTACTGTCCCTTCCCCAGGGCAAGAAGCCTGGGCTTTCCCAGAAAATCTCAGGTCACTCAGCCAGAGGAGAAAAACTCTGAGAGTGGGAGGGTTCTGGTGAAGGGTGGAGGGGAGTCCTACAAGTATGGGTTCAATTGTCTGGGCCACCTTTTTTGAGATTTGAGGAGCATACCAGCTGATTTGAGGAGAAACCAGGAAGAGGGGAAAGGCAAATCTGCCACGGCAGCCTGATTCACCTAACTTCTGTGGGTTACATCTGGGGAAGGTGCAGCCAGGGAATTAACTAATCCTGTGCAGCACTCCTAAGGGAGGGGACAGTAGAAAGTGCTTGGTAGGCTTCCAAGAGCATATTTAGGGTTCCTGGCCAGGTGTGGGTACTCTAAGAGACTGAGAGTCCTTGTTTTCCATGTGATTTGGTTCACCAGGGTCCCATTTGAATTTCTGAGGAGAGCTCCCACATGGGCTTCCTGCTGACCTGAGAGAGGGGGGAGTGAGAAAGGAAGAAAGGGGGAAGGAGAGGTTCCTAATCAGTTTATTCAATTGCAAAGAGTCGATCCTGCCCCTGGAAAGGAACTTCTTTTTGAGGAGCAGGTTGAGCTGGAAGGAAGTGTTATTTCAGTGGGGGGGGGGGGTTCACCTTTGAAGATGTAGGGTCTCTGGTTCAGTTCCCAGCTCCTCCTAGAGTAGGGACCGACTGGGTTATTAGCTGATACTTTGAGGCAGGGAAAACATAGATATTATCCTTGTATTAGCTTCACTTGTTTCTCTTATTTTCCCTAAAAAAAGTTTAAGAGGGAAGTCTGGTATTTTTTATTGTTTGGTTGACTCCCTGCTTGAAGACTGGTGTTGGGTTTTTTCATTCTTGTATTTTGTCTATCCTGCCACTCTCTTTCTTTCTTTCTTTCTTTCTTTCTTTCTTTCTTTCTTTCTTTCTTTCTTTCTTTCTTTCTTTCTTTCTTTCTTTCTTTCTTTCTTTCTTTCCTTTCTTTCTTCTTCATTTTGTCTTTTTTCAGTTAGGTGCTGGTAACTTTATTGTTTGCTATATTTCCTCGTACTCAATTTCCTCATTTTTGTGTGTACTGATTTTGGCTACCAGTGCTATCTGTTTTCCTTCCTAAATCTGTCTACCTTCCACCCTCTGTTGTTGCTCTTACATTCCAGCTCTCTTTGTTTAGTCGAGAATTTTTTTGGCTTTTTATTTCTAACACATCTCTTCTGCATTCTATCTTTTATTAACTCTTAATGTTACTGTCCTTTCTTTTTCTCTTTCTCTCTCTCCTGACCATGCTAGCCTTTTAATTCATACTATATTCTTTTCAATATTCAATTTCCCATTTCATTGTAGGTACTCCACTTTTTTATTCCTATAACTATACACTGCTTACATGAGTTTAATATTTATTCTCCTATGTCCACTAACATTTACTACCAATACTACTACTATAATTTTTCTTTTCTTGCCTCTTTTGATTTCCCTGGCCCTAATCTTTTTCTTTCAAGGTGAATTAGATAACAACAAGGAAATAAAACAAGAAGAACAAAGTATCAAATAGAAAACTTAACACACACACACTAAAAAAGTACCTAACAAAACCCCAAGACTTAAGGGAGAAGCTAATCAACTGAACAAACCAACTAAGATAAAATGACAAGACAGCAACAAAAACTTACAAATGATACCAATAACCAGGAAAAATGGCCCAGTCCAATGAACAAATTAAAAATCAGGAAGAGGAGCAGAACATCGAATGGCTAATCAAAGATTTCCAAACAAATACCATGGACCAACTAAGGAAGTGAAGGAAGAGATTAAGGATATTAAGAAAACACTTGGAAAACATACTGAAGAAATTTTAAAATATATGCAAAAATATAACAAATATGATGGTGATGAATGGCACAATCCAAGAAACCAAAATTACATTCCTGGCAAATAACAAAAGATTTGAAGAAGCAGATGAAAGAATTAGTGATGTGGAAGTCAGTATATGTTAAATCAAACGGACTGTAGAATTGATACATAAAAAGGTAGAAACAATCCATAAGGGACTGAATGATATGACTGATAACACAAAAGGCACAAATATACAATTATAGGCATCTTAGAAGGAGCTAAAAAGGGAAAGGGTACAGAAGGGGTGTGGGAGGAAATAATGACTGAAAACTTTCCAAACCTATTGAAGGAGATGAGTGTACATGTCCAGGAATCACAGTGCACTGCAAAAAGTACAACTCCCAACAAGTCTACCCAAGACTTATACTTGTGAAATTATCTTATGCTCAAGAGAAAGAGAAAATTCTGTAAGCAGCAAGTGAAAAGGGAAACATCACATACAAGGGAAACTCAATATGATTAAGTGCTGATTTCTCATCTGAAACCATAGAGCAAGAAGGCAGTGATATGACATAATCAAGGTATTAAAAGAAAAAAAAATATCCAACCAAGAATAGTCTATCCAGTGAAGTTAGCATTCAAAAATAATGGAAAGTTCAAAATATACACAGATAAACAGAAACTAAGAGAGTATGCCAGAGTCAGGGTAAGATGTCATCTCAGTCCTTTTTCATTTATTTTGTTTTTTCTCTTTTTCTTTTTCTTACTTGTTCCCCCCTTTATTCCTCTGTTTCTCTTCTCTTTCTTTTCTTTTCTTTTCTATCTTCTTCTTCTTTTTTATTTTATTTTCTTTATATAATAGGTGCTGCAGGGAGTGCTTCAAACTTGCTGTGTTTCCTCATCCTCCATTTCCTCTTTTCTGTGTGTATTGATTTAGGCCACCTACACTATCCACTTTCCCCCACATCTTTCTATCCTCCATCATCTACTGTTTCTCTTACATTCCACTTCCCTTTCTTTGGCCCCCATTGTATGATTTTTTATTTCTAATATCTTTGTTTTGTTTTCTGTCTTTTATCCACTCTTGATATTATTGTCTTTCTTTTCTCTTTCTCTTTCTCATGAAAACACTGGCCTTTTAAATCATACTATATTCCTCCCCATATTCAGTTGACTGTCTCATTATAGATACCTTATTTACTGCTGTAACTCTACACAATTTACATGAGTCTAATAGCCATTCTCCTAGATCTCACAATGTTCCTCTGTTAACATTTATTACCAATACTACCTTATACATTTTTTTCTTAATAATTTTGCTTTCCATGGCCCTAATATTTTCCTTCATAGTGAACTTAGCCAGCAACAAGAAAATAGAGTAAGAAGAACAAAGTGACAAAAAGAAGACATTACATTTACATATGAACACTAACTAATTAATCCCCAAGACTAGACAAAAAAGCTAAGGAACTGATGAAACCTGTCAAGATAAAATAATGACCAGACAGCAACAAAAACTACAAACCAAACCAATAATCAGGAAAACATGGCCAAATCCAATGAAAAAACAAAAAACAAACAAACAAACAGGAAATGGAGCAGAACGTTGGACAAGTAATTAAAGATCTCAAAACATATATTAGAGACCAACTTAATGAAGTAAAGGAAGATATTAACAATATGAAGAAAACACTTGGAAAGGAAATTGCAGACATGTGCAAAAAGATAACAGATATGATGATGATTAACACCACAGTTCAAGAATTCAAAAATACACTCAACAAATAGCAGCAGATTAGAAGAGGCAGAAGAGAGAATTAGCAATGTGGAAGATAGTGCATCTGATACACATAAAAGGATAGAAAAAATTACCTGGGACTTAGGGACCTGAATGACAATGGAAAATGAACAAATATACATATTATAGGCATCCCAGAAGGAGAAGAGAAGGGAAAGGGGACAAAAGGGGTGTTGGAGGAAAAATGGCTAAAAACTTCCCAAATCTACTGAGAGAGGTGGATGTACATGTCCAGGAAGCACAATGCACCCCAAACACCATAAATCCCAACAGGCCCACCTCAAGACATATAATTGTCAAATTATTGAATGCCCAAGAAAAAGAGAAAATACTAAAATCAGCAAGAGAAGAGAGAACCAACACATACAAGGGAGGCCCCATAAGATTAAGTGCTGATTTCTCATCTGAAACCATGGAGGCAAGAAGGCAGTGGTACAATATAGTCAAGATACTAAAAGAAAAAAAATTTCCAACCAAGAATACTCTACCCAGCTAAGCTAGAAACAAAAATGATGGAGAGTTCAAAATATTCACAGATAAACAGAAATTAAGAGTATGCCAACAAGAACCCTGCCTTTCAAGAAATATTAAAGGGAGTTCTGCAGGAAGAAAGAAAAAAACAGGAGAGGCAGAGATGGAGGAGAGTGTAAAAGCAACAAAAAAGACAAAAAGAGAAGGAAATAAACAAAATATGACAAACAAAAGTCCAAACAAAATATCACTACCAAATAATTCCCTGAAAGTAATAACACTGAATGTCAAAGAATTAAACTCACATGTCAAAAGATTCAGACTGGAAGACTGGATGAAGAAATATGACCCATCCATATGCTGTCTACAAGAAACCCATCTTAGACCAAGGGATTCAAGGGGTTGGAAAGTGAATGGCTTGAAAAAAATCTTATAAGCAAACAATAACCAAAAAAAAAAAAAAAAAAGGCAGCAGTGGCTATATTAATATTAGACAAAATAGACTTTAAATGCAAAACAATTGTGAGGGACAAAGATGGATACTACCTATTAGTGAAAGGAATAATCTTTCAAGAAGAATGAACAATCATAAATATTTATGCTCCTAACAAGAATACCTCCAAATCCATTAGGCAAACACTGGAAAACTTAAGTGAAAGAATAGATGCCTCTACAATTATAGTGGGAGATTTTAATACACCACTATCAACTTTGGACAGAACATCTCAAAAGAGAATCAATAAAGGAACAAAAACTTTGAACAGTATATTAGAGGAGCTGGATCTAATAGACATACATATCATTACACCCAAATACAGGAGAGTATACAATTTTCTAAAGTGCACATGGATAATCCTTCAAGATAGACCATATGCTAGGCCACAAAGAAAGCCTCAATGAATTCAGAAAGATGGAAATAATAGAAAATAATATCTCTGATCATAGTGGAGTGAAGCTGGAAATCTGCAGGGGCCAGAGGACCTGATTTCACACCAAGATATGGAAATTAAACAGCACACTCTTAGAAAAACAGTGTGTCAAAGAGGAAATCTCAAAAGAAATTAATAACTACCTTGAAACTAGTGAAACTGATAACAAAGCATACCAAAACTTATCGGCCACAGCAAAAGCAGTACTGAGAGGGAAATTTATAGCCATAAACTCATACATCAAAAAAAAAAAAAAAAAAAGAAAGAACAAAAATTGAACAGCTAACTGCACATTTGGAGGAATTAGTAAAAAAAAACCCAACAAAGTAACCTCACAGGAAGAAGAAAGAAAGAATGAACAAAGATAAGAGCTGAACTAAATGAAATAGAAAATAAGAAAGCACTTGAAAAGATAAACAAAAACAAGAGCTGGTTCTTTGAGAAGATCAATAAAGTTGACAAACCCTTAGCTAGACTAACAAAGAAAAAAAGAGAGAAGATGCAAAATAAGCACAAAATAAGAAAGGAGAACGGAGATATCACCACTGACCCCACAGAAATAAAGTCTATCTAATAGGATGCTTTGAAAAAAATTATTCCAACAAAAATGACAATTAAGGTGAAATGAACAAATTCCTAGAATCACATAAGCAGCCTATATTGATGAAAGAAAAAATTGATGATCTCAACAAACCAATCACAAGTTAAGAGATAGAATCAGTCATTAAAAACCTCTCAATTAAGAGCCCAGGGCCAGACAGCTTCACAGCTGAATTCTACAAAATATTCTGGAAAGAACTAACGCCAATCTTGCTGAAACTCTTCCAAAAAATCGAAACAGAAAGAACATTACCTAACTCATTCTATGATGCCAACATTACCCTAGTACCAAAACCAATCAAAGACACCACAAGAAAGGAAAATTACAGACCAAGATCTCTAATGAGCCTAGACGCAAAAATCCTCAACAAAATACTTGCTAACTGCATTCAACAACACATTAAATGAATTATACACCATGACCAAGTGGGATTCATTCCGGGTATGCAAGGATGGTTCAACATAAGAAAATCAACCAATGTAATACACCATATAAACAGATTGAAGGGAACAAAATCATATGATTATATCTATAGATGCAGAAAAAGCATTTGACAAAATACAGCACCCTTTCTTGATAAAAACACTCCAAAAGATTGGAATACAAGGAAATTTTCTGAACATGATAAAAAGTATGTATGAAAAACCCACAGCCAACATCATTTACAATGGTGAAATCCTAAAATCTTTCCCTCTAAGCTCAGGAACAAGACAAGGATGCCCACTACCACCTCTTCTATTTAACATTGTCTTAGAAGTACTTGCTCGAGCACGGAGGCAAGAACCAGATATAAAAGGCATTCAAATTGGAAAGGAAGAAGTCAAAATTTCATTATTTGCAGATGACAAGATCCTATATATAGAAAACCCTGAGAGGTCTACAACAAAGCATCTAGAACTCATAAATGAGTTTAGTAAAGTTGCAGGTTATAATATCAATGTGCAAATATCAGTAGCATTTCTGTATACCAATAATTAGCAAGCTCAGGAGGAAATCAAGAAACAAATACCATTTACAATAGTCAATAAAAAAATCAAATAACTAGGAATAAATTTAACTAAAGATGTAAAAAAACTTATACACAGACAACTACACAACACTATTCAAGGAAATCAAAGAAGACCTAAATAAAAGGAAAAGTATTCCCTGTTCATGGATAGGAAGACTAAATATTATTAAGATGTCTATCCTACCAAAACTGGTCTACACATTCCATGCAATCCCAATAAAAATCAACACAGCTTTCTTTAAGGAACTAGAAAAACTAGCTATGAAATTTATTTGGAAAGGAAAGAGGCCCCGAGTAGCCAAAGACATATTGAAAAAGAAAAACGAAATTGGAGAGACCACACTACCTGACTTTAAAACATATCTACAAAGCCATAGTGGTCAAAATGGCATGTTATTTGCAAAAGGATAGACATACAGAACAATGGAACTGAATTGAGTTTCGGAAATAGATCCTCGCATATACAGTCACCTGATATTCGACATAGCCACAAAGCCCACTCAGTTGGTAGAGAATCGTCTTTTCAATAAAGGTGCTTGGGAAACTGGATATCCATATGCAAAAGAATAAGAGAGGATCGCCTTCTCACACATTATACAAAAAATCAACTCCAGATGGACCCAAGATCCAAATATAATAGCCGAGATAATAAAGACCTTGGAAAACATTTTAGGGAAACATCTACAGGAACTTGTCATAGGAAATGGCTTCATGAAATTCACACCCAAAGAACGAGCAGCAAAAGAACAAATAAATAAATGGGTCCTCCTCAAAATTAAATCCTTTGAGATCTCGAAGGAGTTTATCATGGAAGTAAAAAGACAGTCCACCCAATGGGAGAAAATATTTGGTAACCATATACCTGATAGGAGCCTAACACCCAGCATATATAAAGAAATCCTATATCTCAAAAAGGCAAACAACCCATTTTAAAAATGGGCAAGGGTTTTGAACAGACGTTTCTCCAAAGAACAAATACAAATGACTAAAGAGCACATGAAAAGATGTTCAAAATACCTAGATATTAGGGAAATGCAAATCAAAACTACAATAAGATACCATCTTGCACCCATTATACTGGTGGCTATTATAAAAACAGAGGACTACAAGTGTTGGAGAGGATGTGGGGGAATCATGGGAATGTAGAATTACCTAGCCATTCTGGAGGACAGTGTGGTGGATCCTCAAAAAACTAGCTATAGATTTGCCATATGACCCAGTAATTCCACTATTGTGTATATACCCAGAAGTACTGAAAACAAGGATATGAACTGATATTTTTTTTCAAGCTGATATATTCACACCAGTGTTCATAGAGGCATTATTCACTATTACCAAAGTTGGATTCAACCCAAATGCCTATCAACAGGTGAAGGATAAACAAAATGTGGCATATACACACAATGGAATACTACTCAGCTGTAAGGAGGAATACATTACTAACACATGAGACAACATGGATGCATCTTGAGGACAATATATTGAATGAAGCATGCCAGGCATTGAACAACAAATACTACATGACCTCTCTGATATGAATTAAGTAAATCAAGCTGTCTCACAGAGCTAGAGACTGAAAGATAGGCTTACAGGAATTGGGGGTGGGTAGAGGAAGGAAGTAAACCAATACCCACATAGGCAAAATCTATGAAAAAGTGGAGGTAAGTAGTTGTTCAGTGAAGGGAGAAGACAGGAGCATAGTAATAATATCGGGTTGGACTTTGTATGCTTGGGGGTTCTAGGGTTGCAAGGATGGACCAGGTGGTCCTTGGAATTAAGGGGACAGTTGGGGGGAAGCAGGTGAACATGGGTGATTGTTGGGTATGTGGTTGAAACTATAATGTTGAGAAAACTCTTAGAAAACATAATAAAGATTACTAGTTTAATGTGTTTGCCAGGGGTCATCTGGCCCAGGGCTCAGATGGGACAATCTTCTGGGGAGAGTGTGAGTGATTATCATGTCATATTGTGTTATATCAGTGTGTGGAGATCCTTACAGTGAACTAGAAGGTGTTATACCCCCATCCTGGGGAGGCCTGATATTCTCAGGGGGGAGGGTGTGTATCAAGAGCATGGGTGACTCCCAATAGGTGAGAACAAAGTAGTGTGTCAAGTCCTCAGCATTGTTGAAAGTATCTAGCAATCTTGTCCTTCAAGTAGTGAAGCATGGTTGTCACTTTGGGACCTGAGGGGAGCGGATGAGAAGAATAGAATAGTTGGAAGAAGGAGAAACTGGGGGGCAATGGAGTTGTTCTACGTGATCCTGCAATGACGGATACAGGTGATGTTAAACTACACCAAAAATGTATAAATGCGTATAGTCTAAAATGTAAGCATAATGTAAACCATAATGGAACTATGGTTGGTAGTTCTGTTTAAATATCTGTACATCAGTTGCAGCAAATGTAACATCCACATGTGAAAAGATCATTGCTGGGGAAGGTGGAAAAGTGTTTGATTTGTGTATTCTGGAGTCCTCAATATTGCATATGTGAATTTACTGTGATCTGAAACTTTTCTGAAGGTATTAAAAAAAAGAATGTAGGCACTAAGGAAGAAAAGGAAGACATTGCCTTGCCACTGTACATACAGGGCAACACCTATTACAGTGATGGAAGGCAAAACATCAAAAAATTGGTTATATTATTCATTTTTAATACCCAATTTATTTATTTATTTTTAATTGTAATTTTTGAAGATACATAGATCACAAAAAGTTACATTAAATAATATAAGAGTTCCCATATATGCCACACCCCACCCCACCCACTCCTCCCACATCAACAACGTCTCACATCATTGTGTCACATTCATTGCATTTGGTGAATATGTTTTGGAGCACTGCTGCACCACATGGATAATAGTTTACATTGTAGTTTACACTCTCTCCCAGTCCATTCAGTAGGTTATGGCAGGATATATAATGTCCAGCATCTGTCCCTGCAACATCACTTAGGACAACTCCAAGTCCTAAAAATGCCCCCACATCACACTTCTTCTTCCCTCTCCCTGTCTTCAGCAACTACTGTGGCCACTTTTTCCACATCAGTGCTACAATTTCTTCCATTACTGTTCATAATAGTTGTATATAAAACATCAGTAAATCCACTCTAATCCATATTTTGTTCCTCCATCCTGTGGACCCTAGGACGGTGATGTCCTCTCCACCTCTATATTGAGAGGGGAATTAGATCCCACATGATTGATGGATGTGATTCCCCTGCTTGCAGTTGTAGGCACTCTTGATTCCTGGGTGTGGTGGTTGACCATCCTCACCTCCCTTTTAGCTGACCTGGGTAAATGCAATGATCCAGAGAGTACGATAATGCTTCTGACCACTCCCTAATTTATTTTCTGTTTTTTTTTTCTAAATTATTTTTTGTCTTTCATTTTTTAAAAATGTTAAAATAAAAATATAAGAGGTCCCCATATATGCCCCACACCCTCACCCCACTCCTCCCACATCAATCAATCATTACTATTAATTGAATTTGGCAATATATTAGACTTCATTTTTTAAGAAGTTTTGGATCACAGAGGGATTCAACTATGGCAGGGGTGCAGCACTGATGGGGGTGTCATTGATGGAGTATGCATGGGTTGGAGAGAGTTCCCCAAGGTAGTTATATTTGGTATGTAGATATGTTCAGATGTTCATTGGGTATTAACATAATGGGTAGAATTTCACAATACAACTGAAGGAGTGCTGAGATCCCCTTCTGGGGAACTCTGTCACCCTTCCCAATGGAGCAGCAACAATCTCCCAAGTGCTAGGGCAAAGACCAGTGAAGAAGGAGGGTCCAATGATGGGTTCTTGATACTGATGACTACGCTTAGGAGACTGTGTGCTGGAAATTTCAACTAGGCCTAGAGCTTCAGGGTTCCTAAGATTTACCTCCTGAAAACCTCGATATTGCTCAAATATGGCCACTTTCTAAGCCAAACTCAGCATGTAAATGCATTAACATCCCCCCAGCATGGGACATGAATCCCAGGGATGAGCCTCCCTGCCACCAAGGGATTTCTACCAAGCATCAGCTGGTGATGCAACTCAGAAAAGACATTGAATAAAAAGGGGAAATAGTAAAGACAAATGAGTTCATATGACTAAGAGAATTCAAAGTGAGTCAGGAGGTCATCAGAGGGGCCATGCTTATGCATATCTCAGCAGGATCTCAGAGACAGCCAAAGTAGATACAACACCAAGTTGTGGTGCTCCTGAGGTAAGGAGACAGTACCTATGACTATGACAGATGGTTCTGGAGTTCAGTAGCTTGCCAGTGGGCCCTACCTTGAAATTTGTGCTCCTGAGTGTGATAGAGTTTGACTCAGATGTGCTCTCTCTATACATGCCCCTTCTTTCACTTTTACTGAACCTGTGGTTGGTGCTGGGGTTGGTTTATGCTCAGGAGACTAGAATCTCTTGACTGACAATGTACCAGCTGTGTCCCAAGCCTCAGCAGAGCTGCAGCACTTACTCTCCAGTTTGCTGCACTTGCCCATGTTGGTTAACAGGGAGGTGAAGGTGGTCAATAAGCAGACCAGGGAACCAAGAGAGTCTACAACTGCAAGCAGGAGAATCACACCCATCAGTCATGTGGGATCTAAGTCCACTCTCGAGTTAGAGGTGGATTGGGCATCTCCGTGCCAGGGTCCTCAGGATGGAGGAATAAGATATGGATTAGAATGGACTTACTGGTATTCTATTATAGAATTATTGTGACTCTAGCAGTGGAAGAAACTGTACCATTAATGTGGAGACAGTTGCCATGGGAGTTGCTGAGGACAGGGAGAGGGAAGGAAAGGTGTGATATGGGGGCATTTTCATGACATGGAGTTGTCTTGAATGATATTGTAGGGACAGATGCAGAGCATCATATATCCTGCCATACCCCACTGAATGGACTGGGAGAGAGTGTAAACTACAACATAAACTATAATCCATGCTGTGTTGCAGTGCCCCAAAATGTATTCCTGAAATACAATGAATGTGCCACACTGATAAAAGAATTTGGTGATATGGGAAGAGTAGGAGGTGTGATAACTGGGGGTATTTTGGATCATTTTATATTTTTAATGTAATATTTTGTATGATTTATATATCTTTAAAATTTTTCAAAAATCTATAAAAAATAATTAAAAATGTAAATGGGTTAATCTCTCCAGGCAAAAGCACACAGTGGGAAAATGGCTAAAAATTCATGACCCAACTATACATTTATTATGAGATACCTTAAATTCAAAGACACAAGTAGATTGAAAGTGAAAGGTTGGGGGAAATATTTCATGAAATAGTAATCAAATGAAAGAGGAAGTGGCTATATCAATATCAGACAAAATAAATGTTAGTGTAAAAACTTTTAAAAGTAACAAATTCACTATATATTAATAAAGGTGTCATTTTATTAAAAAAATATCATTATGAATATATATGTGCATACCAATAGAGCCCCAAAATATATGAAATGAATACTAATAGAATTGAAGCATGTAATAGATGGTCCTACATTAATAGTAGGAGACTTCAGTGCACTACTTTCAATAATGAGTAGAATATGTATGCAGAAGATCATGAGGAAAGAGAGGACCTGAACAATACTATGTGTGAACCAGTACTAGTAGTTATATACATATAAGATAGTTTATAATACAAGAGTGAAGTGCCTGTTATTCTCAATGCATGTGGAACATTCTCTAGTTTAGATCATATCCTAGGTCATACAACAAAGCCCAATAAAATTAAAATATAGAAATCAGGCAAATTACCTGCTCTGAACACAATGAAGCTACAAATCTATGAGAGGGAAATATGGAAAATTTGTTAATATGTGTAGATTAAACAATATAATCCTAATCAATAGGTCAAGGAAGAAATTATGTGAAATTATGAAATATGTTGAGATAAATGAAAAAAAGGAAAATGAGAGTACACCCACAAAAACTTATGAGATGCAGCAAAGGCAGTGCTGAGAAGGAAATTTACAGCTCTAAATTCATATATTAAAAAAGAAGAAAGGTCTCAAATCAGTAACCTACCATCATAATAGGAACAATATAAAAAGAAGAGCAAATCAAACACAAAGCGAGCAGAAGAAAAGAAATAATCAAGATTACAGTGGAGATAAATGAAATACAAAATAAGAAAACTATAGAGAAAAATCACTGAAACCAAATTTGGTTTTGAAAATATCAATAAAATTGACAAATAACAAAAAATCAGAAATGAAATGAAAACATTACTACCAAACTTGCAGAAATAAAAGGATTTTAAGGGGATGTAGTAAACAATTTTTACATCAACAAATTAGACAATCTAGATGAAATAAACAAATTCCTAGAAACACACAAGCTACCTAAACTGTCTTTAGTAGAAATAGTGCTCAAAAGAAAAATAACCAGTAAAGAGATTGAACCAATAATAAGAAATAAACCCCCAAATGAAGAGATGTCCAGGACCACGTGGCTTCACTGATGAATTTTACCAAACATTCAAACAGAATTAATACCAAACTCTCTCAAAATCTTCCAAAACATTAAAAGGAGGAAAGATTTCTTAATTCATTCAATGAGGTCAGCATTACCCCAATACCGAAATAAGTATAAATATTTGAAAAAAGAAAATTGCATACCAATAACCCTAATGAATATATATGCAAAAATCCTCAACAAACTACTAGAAATTGAATTTGACTGTGCATGAAAAGGATTATACATCATGATTAAATGGAATTTTATCCAAGGATTACAAGGGCATTTGAACATAAGAAAATAAATCAATATAATATAACACTTTAGTAGAATGAAAGAAAAAAAAACACGGAAATCTCAACTGATGGAGGAAAGGCAATGGGAAAAAAAATCCAGCACATTTTCTTGATAAAAACATGTGGAAAAACAGAAATAGAAAATGTCTTAGTTTGCCGAAGGCTGCTGATGCAAAGTACCAGAAATGTGTTGGTTTTTATAATGGGAATTTTATTTGGGGTAAAAGCTTACAGTTCCAAGGGTGTGAAATGTCCAAATCCAGGTACCATCAGAGACGCTTTCTCACCAAAGTTAGCTACTGGTAATCCTGGTGTCTGGCCATGTGACAAAGATGTCAGCAATCTCTGCTGATGTCTCTGCCTTCCCCTCCAGAATCTACCTCCTAACTGGAACTCAGCGCTGGGCAAACAGGTATAGGGCTTGTCTCTTTCTGGGCCTCCTTTCTCAGCTTTTGGGGCTTCTGTGCCTTTCTGCAGTGGTAGGTGAAACTGGATTCCTTTATGTCACATTGCTTGGTAAAATATGGCAGAGCTCCCTTTTCCTATGCCTCTCTTTGTGTCTCCATTTATGTCAGACCCAACAAGAGTGTGGAGACTCAACCTGAATTACACCCACTGACATAGTCCAATCAAAGGCCTTCACACCCACAGGAATGACTTAGTTTGAAAACATAATCTTTCCTTTTTGGTATTCATAAAAGAATTTCAAAATGTCACAGAAGGGAACTTACTCAACTTGATAAAGGGCATATATTAAAAACCCATAGCCAATGTCCTACTCAATGGTGAAAGACTGAAAACTTTGATATGGAGAAAATGACACAGCACTGCTGAAAGAAACTTAAATGACCTCAGTAAATGGAAAGCTATTCCACATTCTTTAATTGGAAGGCATATATGAATAACCTACAACCATCATCATACTTAATAGAGCAAAGTTGAAAGCTTTCCCACTAAGATTGGAAACAAGATAAGGATGCCCACTATCAACATTGTTATACAAGATTGTACTAGAAGTTCTAGCTAGAGCAATTAGACAAGAAAAAAAATAAAGGCATTGCAATAGGAAGAACAGGTAATTAAACTCTCACTATATGTGAATGACATGATCCTATATTTGGAAAATTCTGAAATACCTACAACAAAGCTACTTGAGCTAATAAATGAGTTCAGCAAATGTGGCAGGACACAAGATCAACACACAAGTCAGTCATGTTTTGTACACTAGTATTAAACAATCTGAGGCAAAAATCAGAGAAAAGATCCATTTACAATAGCAACAGAATCACTCATATACCTAAGAAATATTGTTACAAAAGAAGTACAGGACCTATACACAGAAAACTACAAAACAATGCTAAAAGAAATCAGTGAGACACTCAGCTAAGATGGAGTTGAAGAAGGACAAGCACCACACCATGGAGCCTAGAGTGATTACAACTGAAAATGGGAGGATTGCATCCAGCATCCATGTGGAATCTGAGCCTCCTCTTGACATAGAGGTGCAATGGACACAACCAATCCAATGTCCACATAGAAGAGGTGGCATTGGATTGGGAAAAGTGGACATGGTGAACGATGGGTATGGGGAAAGGCAGGAAGAGATGAGAGGTGGAGGCGTCTTTGGGACATGGAGCTGCCCTGGATGGTGCTTCAGAGATAATCACCGGACATTGTAAATCCTCACAGGGCCCACTGGATGGAATGGAGGAGAGTATGGGCCATGATGTGAATCATTGTCTATGAGGTGCAGAGGTGCCCAAAGATGTACTTACCAAATCCAATGGATGTGTCATGATGATGGGAACGAGTGTTGTTGGGGGGGGTGGGGGGGTGGGGTTGAATGGGACCTCACATATATATTTTTAATGTAATATTATTACAAAGTCAATAAAAAAAAAGAAATCAGTGAGAGGCAGGGTAATTGGCATCTGAGTGAGTGAACCCTTGTCATCTCTCCTGCAAAAAAAAAAAACAGCTGCCTAGGGACAAAATCCTGCCCGAGTGAGCAGTTTTAGGGACCCACAAAGCAGGAGGTTTCTGTACATTGATCTGGAGAGACTGACAAAAGGAATGCTTGCTCAAGGTAAAACAGTGGGTTTCTGACACTAGAACTGGAAGCTGTGGGAAGGCAAAACTTTTCCCTAGGGCTGATAACCACAGCATTCCCTGAACACAGCCGGTTGCATGGCAGCATTCCTGAGTCTTTTGTTCCCCAAACACATGAGCCCCCAACCTGTGTTCCCTGAAACTCCTGTTACCCAAACCCCACATTCCCCATAACATGCATTCCCCAAATGCACATTCCTCAAGCATGTATTCTCCAAAGCCTGCATTCTCCAAATCGAGCACTCCCCAAACTCCAACATTCCCCTAGCCCTGTGGTCTTGGACAAATTCCAAGAGTGGGAGGGTTTTGGTGAGGGGTGGAGAGGAGTCCAAGGAGTGGAGGTTCAATTGTCTGGTCCGCTTTTTTTTAGAGCATGGAAGAGAATGTCAGCTGGCTTGGGGAGAGGCTAGGAAGAGAGGAGAGGTGAATCTGATGAGAGACCTCAATTTATCTAAATGCCCTGGGATAGGGAGAAGGTCGAGTCAGAAAATTAACTAGCCCTGCATAGCACACCTAAAGGAGGGGGACAGTAGGACATGATTTGTAGGCTTCCAATAGCATATTTATGGTTCCTGGCAAGGTGTGGGTGCTCTCTCTAAATAAACTAAGAGTCATTATTTTCTGCAGTGAGTTGGTCCACCAGGTTCCCATTCGAATCTCTGAGGGGAGCCCTCAAATGGCCTTCCTACAGCTCTTGGAGAAAGAGAAGTGAGGAAGGGAGAAAGGGGAAGGATAGACTCCTAAGCAGTTTATTCAATTGTGAAAAGGATTCCTTGCTTGAGGCCTTTCCTGGTCTTTTTTATTGGCTTGTTTTTCTTGTCTTTCCTTCCACTTTATCCCCCCACAGCCCTTTTTTTCTTTTTCATTTCCACCCCCTCCACCTTTATTTTATTTTTTTCTATTAGGTGCTGAAGCCAGTGTTTTTTATTTGCTATGCTTCTTCATCCTCAAGTTCCTCTTTTCTGTGTGTACTGATTTTGGCTAACAAAACTATCCCCTTTCCTTTAGATCTTTCTGTCTTCCATCATTTATTGTTTCTCTTACATGACACCTCACTTTGTTTAGCCCCCATTTTTTCTGACTTTTTGTCTAACATATCCATTCTGTTTTCTATTTTTATTCACATTTTATGTTATTCTCCTTTCTTTTCTGTTTCCCTCTCTCTTGAAAACACTGGCCTTTAAGTTCATACTATATTCTTCCCCATATTCAGTTTACCATATCATTGTAGTTACTCCACTTTTTTACTGTTATAACTCTACATAGCTTACATGAGTTTAATATTCATTCTCCTAGAATTCACTTGGCTCTTCTGCTAACATTTACTATCAATACTACTATTATACCTTTTCCCTTCTTAATTTTTTTGCCTTCCCTGTCCCTAATATTTCCCTTCAGGGGAACTTAGATAACAACAAGTAGATAGAAATAGAAGAACAAAGTGTCAAAGAGAAGACTTAACACATACACAAAAACAGCACCTAAATAAACCCCAAGACTAGATGGAGAAGTTAATCAACTGAACAAGACTGTCAAGATAAAATGATGACCAGACAGCAACATAAAAACTGCAAACCATACCAATAATCAAGAAAGCATGGCCCATTCAAATGAACAAACTAGAAACCAAGATGAGGAGTAGAACAGCAAAGAACTAATCAAAGCTCTCAAATCATATATCATGGACCAATTAATGAAGTGAAGAAAGAGATTAAGGATATTAAGAAAACACTTGGATAGCATACAGAGGAAATTATAAACATGCAAAAAGATAATGGATATAATGGTGATGAATGGCACAATCCAAGAAATATACTCTCAGCAAATGATAGCAGATTTGAAGAGGTAGAGGAAAAAATTAGTGATGTGGAAGACAAGATACCTGAAATCAAACCAATAGTAGAATTGATTAATAAAAAGATAGAAAAAGGTCAGCATGAACTTATGGACCTGAATGACTGTGGAAAATGCACAATCATAAACATTGTAGGCATTCCAGAAGGAGAAGAGAAAGGAAAGGAGACAGAAGAGGTGTTGGAGGAAATAATGGCTGAAAACTTCCCAAACCTACTGAGGGAGATGGATGTACATGTCCAGGAAGCACAGTGCACCCCAAACAGTATAAATCCAACAGACCTACCCCAAGACATATACTTGTCAAAATATCCAACACTCAACACAAGGAAAAAATACTGAAAGAAACAAGCAAATAGAGAACCATCACATAAAAAAGAGTCTCAATAAGATTAAGTGCTGTTTTCTCATCTGAAACCATGGGGGCAAAAAGGCATTGGTATGAAATAATGAAGGTACTATAAGAAAAAAAGTCCAAAGAAGAATACTCTATCCAGTAAAGCTCACATTCAAAAATGATGGAGAGTTGAAAATACTCACAGATAAACAGAAACTAAGAGAGTAGGCCAACAAGAAAACTGCCCTTCAAGAATTACAAAAAGGACTTCTGCATGAGGAAAGAAAAAAGCAGGAGAGAAAGAGTTGGAGGAGAATGTAAGGACAACTAAAAAAGATAAAAAGAGAGAGGAAAAAACTACAACATATGACAAACACAAATCCAAAGAAAATATGGCTAATGTAATTCCTTGACAGTAATAACACTGAATGTCAATGGATTAAACTCCTCTGTCAGGAGATGCAGATTGGAAGAATGGATGAGGAAATATGACCCATCTATATGCTGTCTATAAGAAACACATCCTAGACCCAGGGATTCAAGGAGGCTGAAAGTGAATAGCTGAAAAACAATCTTACAGGTAAACAATAACGATAAATGGACAGGAGTAGCTATATTAATATCAGGCAAAATAAGACTTTAAGTGCATAACTATTGTGAGAGACAAAGATGGACACTACATTTTAATAAAAAGAGGAATCTTTCAAAAAGAAAGATCATAAACCTTTATGCTCCTAACCAGTGGGGTGCCTGCAAATTCGTGAGGCAAATACTAGAAAAACTAAGTGAAGGAATACATCCCTTTACAATTACACTCAGAAACTTTAATACACCACTATCAGTATTGGATAGAACATCTCAACAGAGAATCAATAAAGAAACAAAGACTTTGAAAAATATATTAGAGGAGCTGGGCCTAATAGACATATACAGAACATTACACCCAAATACAAAAGGACATACATTCTTTTCAAGCATCCATGGATCATTCACCAAGATAGACCACATGGTAGGCCATAGAGAAAGTCTCAAAGAATTCATAGATATGGAAATCATACAAAATAATTTCTCTGACAACAGTGGAATGAAACTGGAAATCTGCAAGGGCCAGAGACCCAGATTACTCACTAAGATATGGAAGTTAAGCAACACACCCTTAGACAAACTATTGGTCAAGGAGGAAATCTCAAAAGAAATCAGTAACTCTCTTGAAAATATTGAAAATGACAGCAGAACCTCTCAAAGTTTATGGGATGCAGCAAAATCTATATTGAGAGAGAAATTCATAGTCATAAATTCATACATTGAAAAAGAAAAAAGAGCTAAAATTGAAGGCCTAACTGCACACGAGGAGGAATTACTAAACAAACAACAAACTTACCCCAAAGGAAGAAGAAAGAAAGAAATAACAAAGACCAGGGCAGAACTAAATGATATAGAAAATAAGAAAGTGCTAGAAAAATAAAACAAACAGCTGATTCTTTGAGAAGATCAATACAATTGACAAACCCTTAGCTAGACTAACAAAATAGAGAGAGAAGATGAAAATACATAAAATAAGAAATAAGAAAGTGGATATCACCACTGACTCCACAGAGATGCAGACTATCATAAGTGGATACTTTGAAAACCTATATACAAACAGGAAAGACAATTTTAGAGGCATTGGAAAAATTCCTAGCAACACAAAAGCAGACTACATTGATGAAAGAAGAAAGTAATGATCTCAGCAAACCAATCACAAGTAAAGAGATAGAATGAGTCACTAAAATCCTCCCAACTAAGCAGAGCCCTGGGCCAGCCAGATTCACAGGTGAATTCTACAAAATATTCCAGGACAATCTAATGCCAATCTCATCTAACTTCTTTCAAAAGAGCAAAATAGAAGGAACATTGCCTAACTCATTCTATGATGCCATCATAACTCTAATAACAATGCAAAACAAAGACACTACAAAATAGCAAAATTACATACAAATCTCCCTAATGAACCTAGAGGAAAAAATCCTCAAAGAAATACTGGATAATTATATTCAACAACACTTTAAACAAATTACAGACCATGACCAAGTCGGTTTCATTCCTGATATGTGAAGATGGTTCAACATAAGAAAATCATTTAATGTAATACACCAAATTAACAGAGCAAAAGGAAAATATCACACAATCATATCTATAGATGCAGAAAAAACACTTGACAAAATACAGCATCATTTCTTGATAAAAACACTGCTAAAGATCAGAATAGGAAACTTTCTGAACATGATAAAGGGTACATATGAAAAACCCACGGTTAACATCATTTACAATGGTAAAATCCTAAAATCTTTCCATCTAAGATGAGGAACAAGAAAAGGATTCCTGCTATCACCCCTCCTACTTAACAGTGTGTTAGAAATACTTGCTTGAGCACTGAGGCAAGAATCAGATATAAAAGGCATCCAAATTGGAAAGAAAGAAGTAAAATTTCACCATTTGCAGATGACGTGATCCTACACATAGATATCCCTGAGAAGTCTACAACAAAGCTAGGTCAACCACCACACCATGGAGCCAAGAGTGTCTACAACTGAAAGCAGGAGAATTGCATCCAGTATCCATGTGGAATCTAAGCCCCCTCCTGATATAGATGTGGAGTGAACACAACCATTCCAAGGTCCACAAGGTGGAGGAATAGAGTATGGATTAGAGTGGACTTACTGATATTCTATTCATGAACTGTTGTGATTAGTAATCAAAGAAAATGTGGCACTGGTGTGGAGAAAGTGGCCATGGTGGGGGCTGGAGGTAGGGTATGGGAGGAAGAGATGAGATGTGGGGGCATTTTCGGGACTTGGAGTTGTCCTGGGTGGTGCTGCAGGGACAGTTACTGGGCATTGTATGTCCTCCCATGGCCCACTATGTGGATTGTGGGAGAGTGTGGGCTCTAATGTAGACCATTGACCATGAGGTGCAGCAGTGCTCAGAGATGTATTCACCAAATCCAATGAATGTCTCATGATGGTGGAGGAGGTTGATGTTATGGGAGGAGAAGTGGGGTGAGGGGGGTGGGGGTATATGGGGACCTCATATTTTTTTAATTTAACATTAAAAAATAAATAAAGACAAAAATTAAAAATAAAAAAAAACAAATGAGTTCGGTAAAGTCACAGGTTATAAGATCAATGTGAAAAATTCAGTAGCATTTCTGTACACCAATAATGAACAATCTGATGGAGAAGTCAAGATACAAATATCATTTACAATATTAAATAAAAAAATCAAATATCTTGGAATAAATTTAACTAATGATATAAAAGACTTATACATAGAAAACTACACAACATTGTTCATGGAAATCAAAGAAGACATAAATAAATGGAAGAATATTCCCTGTTCATGTATAGGAAGACTAAATATCATTAAGATGTCAATCTTACCCAAACCAATCTACAGATTCAATGTAATCCTAATAAAAATCAAGAGGATTCTTTAATGAACTAGAAAATCTAACTAGTTATTTGGAAATTCATTTGAAATTTATTTGGAAAGGAAAGAATCCCTGAATACGCAAAGACATTGAAAAAGAAAAACGAAGTTGGAGGAATCTCACAACCTGACTTCAAAACATACTACAAGGCTACATTAGTGAAAACAGCACGGTATTGGCACAAAGATAGACATGCTGAACAATGGAACCAAATTGAGAGTTCTGATATACACCCTCACATATTCAGCCACCTGATATTCAACAAGACCACCATCCCCACTCAACTGGGACAGAATCACATCTTCAACAAATGGTGCTTGCAGAGCTGGATATCCATATAAAAAGAATGAAAGAGGATTACTGTCTCATACCTTACATAAATGTCAACTCTAGATGGATCAAAGACCAAAAAATAAGAGTCAAGACCATAAAGACCTTGGATAACTGTATAGGGAAATATCTACAGGGTCTTGCAATAGGAAATGGCTTCATGAACTTCACACCCAAAGCACGAGCAGCAAAAGAACAAATAAATAAATGAGACCTCCTCAGAATTAAAGCCTTTTGCATTTCAAAGACGTTTGTCAAGAAAGTGAAAAGACAGCCTACCCAATGGGAGAAAATATTACTTAAACATATAACTGATAGAAGAATAATATCCTGCATATAAAAAGAAATCTTATTTCTCAAAAATAAAAAGACAAATAACCCATTTAATAAATGGTCAAGAGATCAGAACAGACTCTTCTCCAAAGAAGAAATACAAGTGGCTAAAAAGCACATGAAAAGATGCTCTAAATCACTAGCTATTAGGGAAATGCAAATCAAAATTACAATGAGATATCATCTTAATACTGGCAACTGTTAAAAAAAACATAAGACTACAAGTGTTGGAGAGGATGTGGAGGAATGGGAACAGTCATCCACTGCTGGTGGGAATCTAGAAGGATCCAGCCATTCTGGAGGACAGTTGGGCAGCTTTGCAAAAAACTAGCTATAGACTTGCCATATGACCCAACAATTCCATTGCTGGGTAAATACCCAGAAGAATTGAAAACAAGGACACAATCCTATATATGCACACCAATGTTCATAGTAACATTATTCAATATTACCATAAGTAGGAATCAACCCAAATGCCCATCAACAGATGAATGGATAAACAAAATGTGATAAATATGTACAATGGAATACTATTCAGCTATAAGAAGGAATACAGTACAAACACTTGGAATAACATTTATGAATCCTGAGGACCTTATGTTGAGTGAAGCAAGCCAGGCATTTAAGAATAAATACTATATGACCCCTCTCATATGAAATAAGCAAACCAAGCTGTCTCATAGAGCTAGAGATTGGATGATAGGCTTCAAAGAAATTTGGGGGGGAGGATGGTTGTGAGATGATGCATACATGGGTGAAATCTATGATAAAGTGGAGGTAAGTAGTTGTATAGGGAAGGGGTAAGACAGGGGCAAAGGGATACTATTGGGAAAGGCTTGGCAGGCTTGAGGGGGGCTAGAGTTGGGAGAATAGGTTAGATGGTCCAAGGAATACCCCCATCCTGGGGAGGTCTGTTATTCTCAAATATAGGGAATTGGGTCCCTTGAGAGATTTTGTGGCTCCCAATTGGTGTGGTAGGACAGCGTAGTGTGTCAATCCCTCAGCATTGTTGCAAGTATCTGTGAATCTGTTGTTTCAAGCAGTGAAGCTTTGTTGTCCCTTGGGCCCTGAGGGGATGATGAGAGAGTAATAGAATAGATGAAGCAGGGAAACTGGGAGCAATGGAAGTGTCCCACAGGATCGTGCAATGGTGGATATAGAACATGTTAAATTTCACCAAAAATGTATAAAAGTCTATAGAGTAAAATGGAAACAATAATGAAAATCATAATGTAACTAAAAACTGATAAAATTGTACAGTCTAAAATGTAAACCATAATGTAAACCAAAATGGGGAAAGGCAGGAAGAGATGAGAGGTGGAGGCGTCTTTGGGACATGGAGCTGCCCTGGATGGTGCTTCAGAGGTAATCACCGGACATTGTAAATCCTCACAGGGCCCACTGGATGGAATGGAGGAGAGTATGGGCCATGATGTGGACCATTGTCTATGAGGTGCAGAGGTGCCCAAAGATGTACTTACCAAATCCAATGGATGTGTCATGATGATGGGAATGAGTGTTGTTGGGGGGGGGAGAGGGGGGGTGGGGGGGTGGGGTTGAATGGGACCTCACATATATATTTTTAATGTAATATTATTACAAAGTCAATAAAAAAATAAAAAGAAAAAAAATGGAACCATACTTGTTAGCTATGTTTCAGTATCTCTACATCGGCTGCAACAAATATAACATGAACATGTAAAAAGATTCTTGCTGCAGAAGGGGGAAAAAGGTTTGGTGTTGGATATATAGGAGTTCCCTATATTGTATATGTGATTTTAGTGTGATCTAAAACTTTTTTGAAGACTAAATTAAAGTTAAAAAAAGGGTATAGACACTGAAGAAGGAATGAAAGAAATTGCCTTGCCACTGTACATACATGGCAGCACCTATTACAGTGATGAAAGGCAAAATGTCAAAAACAAAGTTTTATGGCTTTTTTCATTTTTTAATACCTCAATTTATTTTTTACTTTATTTCAGTTTTCTGTATTAATATGTATTCTATTTCTAATCTTTAAACCTATCATTACTATTTCATTTTCCTAATAGTCAAATTTGGTGATATATTAGGTTTCATTTTTTTAAGAAGTTTGGACCACTGAGGGGTTTAGTTATGATAGGGGAGGAACACTGGTGTGGGGTGTTATTGATGGGGGACACTTGTTTGGCAGTGAGTCTGTCAGGCATGTATATAGGTTATATAAAAATGTTAGGATATTCACAGGTTATTTACATAATAAAGTTACAAATGACAACTGAGGGAGTGCTGAGTTCCTAGCCAGGGAAGCGCTATCAAATTTCCCAATGGAACAGTAACAACCCCCAAATGCAAGGGCAAAGACCAGTGTAGAATGATGCTCCAATGATGAGCCCTTGATACTGATGACTATGCTTATGAACCTGTATGCCTGAAATTTCAACTAGGCCTAGAGCTGCAGGATGCCTAAGAGTTACCTCCTGAGAGCCTCCATGTTGATCAAATGTGGCCATGCTCTAAGCCGAACTCAGCATGTAAGTGCATTACCTTTCCCCCAGTGAGGAACATGACTCCCAGGGATGAGCCTCCCTGGTGCCAAGGGATTACTTCCAATCAACACCTGGTGATACAACTAGAAAAAGAGCTTGAATAAAAAGGGGAAATGATAAAGACAAATGGGTTTATATGATTAAGAGTCTTCACAAAGAGTCGGGAAGTCATCAGATGTTTCCAACTTATGCATGCCCCAACAAAATCCCAAAGACAGTAAAAGTAGATATGGCCCAAATACTGGTGCTCCTGAAGGCTACAGAGACACACAGGTTTTATGGTCATGGCAGATGGCTCTGGAGTTCAGTGCCTTGTCAGTGGGCCCTACTTTGGAATTTATGTTGTGAGTGGGACTCAGATGTTAAATTTCTACACATACCTGTTCTGTCACTTTTTTAAAAAGATTGATTTATTATTTATTTCTCTCCCCTTCCCCCCCACCCCAGTTGTCTGTTCTCTGTGCCCATTTGCTGTATCTTCTTTGTCTGCTTCTGTTGTTGTCAGTGGCATGGGAATCTGTGTCTCCTTTTGTTGTGTCATCTTGTGTCAGTTCTCTGCGTGTGTGGCACCATTCTCGGGCAGGCTACACTTTCTTTCACGCTGGGTGGCTCTCCTTAGAGGGTGCACTCCTTGCACATGGGGATCCCCTATGTGGAGGACACCCCTGTGTGGCAGGGCACTCCTTGTGCACATCAGCACTGCATATGGGTCAGCTTCACGTGGGTCAAGGAGGCCTGGGATTTGAACTGCAGACCTTCCATGTGGTAGACAGATGCCCTAACCACTGGGCCAAGTCTGCCACCCTCTTCTGTCACTTTTACAGAACCTGTGGTTGGTGCTGCAGTTGGTGTATACTCAAGAGAGTTGACTCTCTGTACTGGCTGTGTGCCAGCTCTGCCCTGAGACTTAGCAGAGTTACAATTCCTACTTACGGTTCATGGTTCATTGGACTTACCCAGGTCAGCTAACAGGGAGGTGAAGATTGTCAACCACCACACTAGGGAACTGAGAGTGCCTACAACTACAAGCAGGAGAATCACATCCTTCAACCATGTGGGATCTAAGCCCTTCTCAATATGGAGGTGGAGTGGACATCACTATCCCATGGTCCACAGGACTGAGGAATAAAATATGGATTAGTGTAGACTTAACTGGTATTCTACTGTAGAACTATTGTGACTTGTAATGGAAGAAACTGTAGCATTGATGTGGATAAAGTGCCCACAGTAGTTGCTGAAGGCAAGGAGAGGGAAGAAGCAAAGTGATGTCAGGGCATTTTCAGGACTTTGAGTTGCCCTAAATTATATTGCAAGCACAGATGCTGGTCATTATATATCCTACCATAAACCACTGAAAGTACTAGGGGAGAATGTAAACTACAATGTAAACTATTATCCATGTGGTGCAACAGTGCTCCAAAATGTATTTACCAAATGCAATGAATGTGCCACCATGATGAACGAGGTTGTTGATGTGGGAGTAGTGGGATTGGTGTGGGGTACATGGGAACGTCTTTTTTTAAATGTAACTTTTTTTGTGATCTATGTATCTTCAAAAGGTGGAAAAAGAGATATGGTGTGGGGGTATTTTCAGGATTTGGAGTTGTCCTGCATGGTGCTGCAAGGATGGGTGGTGGGCGTCATGTGTCCTATCATGGCCCACTGGGGGAGAATGTGGAGTACAATGTGGACCACTGTCCATGTGGTGCAGTGGTGTTCCAAAATGTATTCACCAGGTACAGTGGATGTGCCACGGTGATGGAGGGGGTTGTTGATGTGGGTAGGGGGGTGAGGGGGGTGGAGGGTATATTGGGACCTCATATTTTTTAATGTAACATTTAAAAGAAAATAAAGAAGAAAAAAATAAATAAAGTTTAAAAAAAGAAATGAATGAAGACCTAAACAAATGGAAAGACATTCTGTGTTAATGATTCAGAAGACCAAATATCATGAAATTGTCAATCATACCCAAACTGATTTATAGACTCAATACAATACCAATCAATATCCCAATGGCATATTTTAGAGAAATAGAAATTGCAGCTACTAAATTCTTTTGGAAGGGAAAGTGCACCCAAATAGCCAAAATCATTCTAAAAAGGACTGATATCAGAGTAATTTCACTGCCTGACCTTGAAATATATTACAAAGCTACAGTGGTCAAAACTGCATGGTATTGGCATAAAGAAAGACACATCAATCAGTGGAATAGAGTTGAAAGTCCAGAAATAAACCCTCACCTCTATGGTCGACTGGTTTCTGACAAACCTATCAAGTCCATGTTAATGGAACAAAAAGTGTTTTCAAGAAATGGTGCTGGGATAACTGGATATCTATAACCAAAAGAATGAAAGAGGGCCTCTGTCTCACTCCCTATATAAGAATGAACTTAAAATATATCAAAGACTTAGATATAAAAGTCAGGACCATAAAACTACTAAAAGAAAATGTAGGGAAACATCTTAAAGACCTTGTGGTAGATGGTGGTTTCTTGGACATTACACCCAAAGCACATGAAACAAAATTTAAAAATAGATAAATGGAACCTCCTCAAAATTAAACACTTTGCACCTCACAAGACTTTCTCAACAGTGTGAAAATGCAACCAACTCAATGGGAGAAAATATTTGCAAATCAGATGTCTGATAAGCATTTAATATGCATGATTATAAAGAGGTGTAACAACTCAATAATAAAAAGACAAATGACCTGATTAAAAAATGGGCAAGAGTCTTGAATAGACATTTGTCCAAAGAATAAA
Organism: Dasypus novemcinctus; assembly: GCF_030445035.2. NCBI lineage: Eukaryota > Metazoa > Chordata > Mammalia > Cingulata > Dasypodidae > Dasypus > Dasypus novemcinctus. The sequence continues at coordinate 119,487,255 of NC_080704.1, read as the reverse complement.
TACAAATGGCAAATGGGCAAAGGAAACCACATAAAAATGTTCAACATCACTAATGATCAGGGAAATGCAAATCAAAGTACAATGAGATAACATTTCACACCTATTAGAATAACCACTATTAAAAAGAAACAGAAAACTACAAGTGTTCGAGAGGATGTGGGAAGATAGTAACACTTATTCAATATTGGTGGAAATGCAGAAGGGTACAGTCTCTAGAGGACTGTTTGACAGTTCCTAAAGAAGTTGAATATAGGCTTGCCTGGAGTACAACTACTAGGTATATACCCAGAAGAACTGAGAGCAGTGACACGAATAGATATCAGCACACCTATATTCACAGCGATATTATTCACAATTGCCAAAAGTTGAAAAAAAAAACAGGTTTCCATCTCCTAATGAATGTATAAACTGTGGTGTATTCACACAATGGAATATTATGCAGCTGTAAAAAGAAATGAAGTCATAAAGCATATGAAAACATGGATGAACCTGGAGGACATTATGTTGAATGAAGCAATCCAGACACAAAAGGACAAATACTGTATGATCGTGTTACTAGGGAATAAATATATTGTGCAATATAGTGAATGATTTCATTTACATAAAATGTAAATATAAATCAATTTATAAAGATGAACTTTGAATAGTGATTATTTAGGGCTAGGAAAGGCATGCTAAGGGGTGTGGAGTTTTTCTTTTTGGAGTAATGAAATATTTCTAAAATTTTTGTGATGATGAATGCACAATATTGTGGATTATACTAATAGTCAATTTAGATCATATGGTCTGTGAATTATATCTCAATAAAACTGATTAGTAAATGTGCAAGAAAAGCCAGAAAGAGTACAGTAGAGGAAACACAGTGATTAAGAGGTGAAGAATTTTCTTGTTTGTTTGTTTGCTTTTGCTTATTATTATTATTATTGAAATAATGAAAATGGTCGAATAATGATTGAAGCAATTAATGTACAACTCTGTGATTATACCAGATATTTTGATTGTACACGTTGGATGAACTGAATGTTTTATTAATATGTATCAATAAAATTGATTTGCTTAAAGAAAAGACAGTCTGACAGAGAGTATTTTATACTCTCAATATGCTGTCTACAAGATACCTCAGACATAAGGATACAATCAGGTTGAAACTGAAAGATTGGAAAAAGATATTCCACTCAAATAGTAACCAAAAAATATCTGGAATAGCAATATTAATTTTGGGCAGAAGAGATGTTAAAGGAAAAACTGTTATAAAAGATGAAGGCCATTATATACTAAGAAAAGGGGCAATTCACCAAAGAAGAATAACTATTTATGCACCTGACCTGAGTGCCCCAAGATACATTGGGAACACAGTGGAAAAGCTGAAAGGAGAAATAATTGTCTCTAAAATAATATTTGGAGTCTTTAATGCACTGCGCTCAACATTGGTGAGATATCTGGACAGAAGAAAAATAAGGCAACAGAGAGTTTGAATAATATGATAAATGAACTAGACCTAACAGACCTTTATAGAGCATTACACCCTAAAAGAGCAAAATATACTTTTTTTTCAAGGGCTCATGGAAAAGACAAATATCAATAAATTTAAAAGATAGAAATTATACAAAGCACTTTGATTATAATGGAATGAAGTTGGAAATCAATAATGGATGGAAAAAGAGAAAATTCATAAATATATGGAGATTAAGCAATACACTCTTAAATTATCAGTGTGTCCGAGGAGAATTTACAAGAGAAATAAGTAAATATCTTGAGACAAATAAAAATGAGAATACAATATGTCAAAACCTACTGGGTACACCAAAGTAGTGCTGAGATGAAAATATATAGGAATCGGAATTGGCTCAGGGGTTAGGGCAACCATCTACCAAATGGGAGGTCCATGGTTCAAACCCCAGGCCTCCTTGACTCGCGTGGAGCTGGCCCATGCACAGTGCTGATCTGTGCAAGGAGTGCCATGCCACGCAGGGGTGTCCCCCGCCTAGGGAAGCCCCATGCATAAGGAGTGCACACCATAAGGAGAGCCGCCCAGCATGAAAGAATGTGCAGTCTGCCCACACGGAGAGCTGACACAACAAAATGAGCAAGAAAAAGAAACACAGATTCCCATGCTGCTGACAACAACAGAGGCAGACAAAGAGGAACATGCAGCAAAATGGACACAGAGAACAGACAACTGGAGTGGGGAGGGGGAGGGGGAGAAATAAATAAAAAATAAAAATAAATCTTAAAAAATGAAAATATATAATCCTCAATCTTACATTAAGAAAGAAGAAAAGGTAAAATAAAAATGAGAAAAATAAGTTACTACCATATATTGTGATTTTTAACCATCTCTTAAAGTAAAATTTGCACCCATATTATATTTTTAAAATTTCCTTTCTTCAAAGTTTTCAATGCTGGTATAATATAATGAAAACCAAAAATAGCTCTACATTGCATTTGTTTAAATATATTTTCAATAAAGAGCATTCATTTATCCTTTATGACCAGAAAATAATCGTTATGCAAATTTCTTTCAGGATTATTTTTATGTGAATCTTCTTTTTATAATCACGCACAAATTTTTTCTCCTTGTTCTAATCAATTCATATTTTATTGGAATGTCAGTTTTCAGTTTTTTTTATTAGAGACATTGTGGGTTTTCAGAACAATCATGCATAGATTGTTGTACATGACATTAACTTTCTTTTAATTTAGGAAAAATATTTTCTTTCAAATTTTTTTAAACATTTTAAACTTTTTCTAAGTGAAATGGCCAAACTGTTTTTTGTTTCATTTTGCCTGTTTTTTTTTTTTTTGGTAAGATGTTTCTATCAGTTCATATCAGATACACAACAGTTCATTTTTTAACAAGACTTAACTACGTACATGGAGGAAATAAAAAGAAAAGCAAACTAATTCAATGCTACACTCAAGTAAAGTAATAATAAAGATCAGAGCAGAAATAAATGAAATATAGAAGAAAAATCAATAAAAAGAATCAAGAATACCAAAAGTAGGCTCTTTAAGATCAATAAAATCAGTAAACCCTTACCTGAACTCCCAAATAATAAAAAAGATATAAATAAATAAAACCAGAAACGAGAGGGGGGACATTACCACTAACCCTGCAGAAATAAAAGAGATTGTAAGATACTATGAACAACTGTATACCAACAAACTAGAAAATTTAAATGAAATGAACAAATTCCTCAAAACACATGAACGACCTACACTGACCTTAGAAGAAATTGAAGGCCTAAACAAATTACTCACAAATAAAGAGATTGAAACAGTCATCAAAAACCACTTAAAATGAAAAGCCCAGGAAGAGATGGCTTCAGAGGTGAATTCTACCAATTATTTAAACACGGTCTAGTACCAATCTTGCCCAAGCAGAATATTGAACAGGAAGGGATGCTACCAAACGGAAGCCAGTATCATCTGCATACAAAAGCCAGGTAAAGATACTATGAAAAAAGAAAATTGTAGACCAATGTCTCTAATGAATATAGATAGAAAAATCCTCAACAAAATATTTGTAAACTGAATCCAAAATCACTTTAAAAGAATTATACCCCATGATCAAGTGTGAAACATTCTAGATATGCAAGGGTGGCTCAACACAAGAAAATCATTTAGTGTAATAAACCACTTTAATAAACTGAAGGAGAAAACCATATAATCATTTTGAATAATGAATAAAAGGCATTTGACAAAATACAGCATTCTTTCTTGATAAAAACACTAAAATGATAGGAATAAAAGGAAGCTTTCTCAACAGAGTAAAGTGCCTAGACAAAAAAACACAGCTAATGTTTCACTCAACAGTGAAAGACTGAATGATTTCCTGCTCAAATCAGGAAAAATACAGGATGCTCACTGTCAATACTGTTGTCCAATATTGTGCTGGAAGTTCTAACTACAGTAATTAGGCAAGAAAAAGAAATAAATGGACCCCATATATGAAAATAAGAAGTAAAACTGTCTCTCTTCACTGATGACATGATCCTATATCTAGAAAATCCTGAAAAATCCACAACGAAGCTACTAGAACTAATAAAAGAATTCAGCAAAATGGTGACATACAAGATTAATATGTAAAAATTGGTAGCATTTTTATACATTACTAATGGGCAATCTGAAGATGAAGTCAGAAAAAATTTCATTCATAATAGCAACTAAAAGAATCAAATATTTGGGAATAAACATAACCAAGGACATAAAGGACCTGTATTACAGACATGTGCTAAAAGAAATCAAATAAAACCTAACTAAATGGAAGGACAATCAATGATCATGAATTAGAGGACTAAATATCATAAAGATGCCTGTTCTACCCAAACTGATTAAAAGATTCAATGCTATAGGCATATTGTGATTCACCAATGGAAGAAATTATGCCACTGATGTGGAGGCAGTGGCCACTGAAGGTTCTCAGTCCAGGGAGAGGGAAAAACAGGTGTAATATGGGAGCATTTTCAGGACTTGGGAATTGTTCTGAATGACATTGCAATGACAGATACAGGCCATTATATATCCTGCCATAACCTACAGATTTGTGTGGGAGAGAGTGTAAACTAGTGTAAACTCTAATCCATGCTTAGCGACAATGCTCCAAAATGTGTTCATACATTGCAATGAATGTACAACACTAATGAGGGATGCTGTTAATGTGGGAAAGTGTGGGAGATGTGGGGAGCAGAACATATGGGAATTCCCTATATCTTTAAAAGAATTTTTTTAAATATTCAATGCAATCCCAATAGAAACTCCAACAGCCATTTTTGCAGAAAGGAAAGAGCCAATTAACAAATTCATTTGCGAGGTTAAGCAGAACCACGAACAACCAGGTACTGTGATTTAAAACAGAGCATTGTACTGGCATAAACATAGACATATTGACTAATGGAACTAAATTGAGAACTCAGAAATAGAAATGGTCAAATGTTTTTTGACAAGGCTATCAAAACCTGCCCAGCTGAGCCAGAAGATTCCATTCATCAAATGGTGCTGTGAGAACTGGATATCAATATCCTAAAGAAAGAAAAAGTACCCCTATATCACACCTTATATAAAAATGAACTCAAAATGGATCAAGTACCTAAATATGAAAACCACAGCCAAAAAACTCCTAGAAGAAAATGTTGGGAAACGTCATCAAGATCGTCTGGTAGGTGGTAGTTTCTCAAATCCTACACAAAATGCATGAACAATGAAAGAAAAAAAATAAATATATGAGACCTCTTCAAAATTAAACACTTTTCTTCTTCTGAGGTTCAACAATGGCAGGGGAGGAATACTGGTGTGGGATGTTATTGACAGGGGACACATGGTTGGCAAAGAATTCTCCAGGGCATATATCCAGGGTACATAAAAATGTTTGGATATTTTCATAGTGGATACAATTAAAAACAACTACTGAGGGAGTACTGAGTTCCTAGCCAGGGGAGCTCTATCACAGTCCCTAAAGGAACAGCAACAATCCCCCAAGACCAATGGCAAAGACCAAAAAAGAAGGAAGGTCCAACAATGAACCCTTGACACTAATGACTATGCTTGTAAGCCTGTGCACCTGAAATAAGAAAAAGGCCTAGAGCTGCAGGGTGCCTAAAATTTACCTGCTGAGAGCCTCCATGTTGCTCAAATGTGGGGAGTCTCAAAGCCAAACTCAGCATGTAAATGTACTGCCTTCCCCCAAACATGGGACATGACTCCCAGGAATGAGCCTCCTGGTGCCAAGGGATTATTACCAAGTACCAGCTGATGATGTAACTAGAAAATGACCTTGAATAAAAGGGTCAAAACGGATCAGCAGAATATCTCAGTCTACATATAATACCAGGAGTTAAAAATGCGTTTTGACCTGAACAAATGGGGGAAATGGAAAGGGCAAATGAGTTTATATGGTTATGAGTCTCCAAAAAGAGCCAGGAGGTTATCAGAGGGGTTGCCCTTATGCATAACTCAGCAGAGTCCCAGAGACAGATAAAATAGATACAACCCCAGGTATTGGTTCTTCTGAGGGCTACAGAGACCACAGGTTCTATGGTGATGGCAGAAGGAGTTCAGTGCCATGTCAGTTGGCCCTACTTTGAAGTTTGTGTTTCTGTGTGATGGAGCTGGACTCAGATGTGATCTTTGTCCACAAACCTCTCCTGTTACTTTTACCAGAATTGTAGTTGTTGCTGGGGTTTAATGGAAACCCAGGGGATCTGAATCTCTGGACTGACCATGTGATAGCCAGGCCCTGAGCCTCAACAGCCTTGCAACTCCTACATTCTGGTTAATTGGACTTACCCCACTCATCTAACATAGAGTTGAAGAAGGTCAACCACCACACCATGGAGCCAAGAGTACCTACAACTGAAAGCAGGAAAATTGCATCTAGCAACCATGTAGAATCTAAGCCCCTTCTTGATATAGATGTGGAGTGGACACAACCATTCTAAGGTCCACAGGATGGAGGACAGAGTATGGATTAGAGTGGACTTACTGATATTCTATTCACGAACTATTGTGATTAGTAATCAAAGAAAATGTGGCATTGGTGTGGAGAAAGTGGCCATGGTGGCTGCTGGGGGTACGAAGTGGGAGGAAAAGATTTGATGTGGGGATATTTTTGGGGGTTGGAGTTATCCTGTGTGGTGCTGCAAGGATAGTTTCTGGAAATTTGATGTCCTCCCATGGCTCACTGGATGGATTGTGGGAGAGTGTGGGCTATGGTGTGGACCATTGACAATGAGGTGCAGTGGTACTCAGAGATGTATTTCACCAAGTGCAATGAATGTCTCATGATGATGGAGGAGGTTGTTGTTATGGGGGTAGGAGTGGGGTGAGGGGGGTGGGGGGTATATGGGAACTTCATATTTTTTTAATGTAACATTAAAAAATCAATTAAAGACAAAAAATGGTTTAAAAAGTCTTTGTCAAAGAGACCCACAGTTTCTATGGTCATGGTAGATGGCTCTGGAGTACAGTGCCATGTCAGTTGGCCGTACTTTGGAGTCTGTGTTCCTAAGTGTGATGGAGTTGGATTCAGATGTGATCTATGCCTCTTCTGTCAATTTTACTGGACCTGTGGTTGGTGCTGCTGTTGGTGTATACTCAGGAGACCTAAATCTCTGGACTATCCATGTGACAGCCAGGACCTGAACCCCAACAGACTTGTGACTCCTACCGTCTGGTTTATTGGACTTACCCTGGCCAGCTAACAGGGAGGTGAAGAAGGTCAACCACCACACAAGGGAGTCAAGAATGCCTACAACTGTAAGCAGGAGAATTGCATCCATCATCTATGTGGAATCTAAGCCCCCTCTTGCTGTAGAGTTGGAGTGGACATAATAATCCCAGGGCCCACAGGATGGAGGAATAGGATATGGATTAGAGTGGACTTACTGATATTCTACTATGGAACTATAGTGATTAGTAATGGAAGAAATTGTAGCATTGATGTGGAGAAAGTGGCCACGATTGCTGCTGAGGGTAGGGAGAAGGAAGAAGAGATATGATGTGAGGGCATTTTCAGGACTTGGAATTGTCCTGGGTTGTACTTCAGGGACAGATGCTGGACATTGAATGCCCTCCATGGTTCACTGGGTGGACTGGGGGAGAGTGTAAACTGCAATGTAAACCATTATCCATATGGTGCAGCAGTGCTCCAAAATGTATTCACCAAATGCAATGAATGTCCCACAATGATGAAAGAGGTTACTAAGTGGGAGGAGTGGAGTGAGTGGGGTGGGGGAAGACCTCTTATATTTTTTGAGTGTTACATTTTTAAAAAAATATAAATAGAGAATAAAAGTCTTTGCTAAGAAAATAAAATGCAGCCTTCTTAATGGGAGAAATTATTTGGAAACCAAATACCCTATAAGGGTTTGATATCCATGTTACATAATGAGATCATGCAACTCAATGATACAAAGATAAGCAACCCAATTTAAAAATTGGCAAAGGACTTGAACAGCAATTTTTCCAAAGAGGAAACACTAATGGCCAAAATGTACATGAAAAAAAAAGTTCAACATCCCTAGCTATTAGGGAAATGCAGATCAAAACTACAATGAATTATCATTTTATACCTTTATTGAATGGTCTTTAAAAAAAGAGGTACTGGAGAAAATGTGGAGAAATAGGAACACTCCTTCACTGTTGGTGGGAATGTACAATGACACAGCCTCTATGGAGGATAGTTTGGCAGTACCTCAAGAAAATGAATATAGAACTGCCCTGTGATCCAGCAATACCATTAGTAGGAATATAATTCAGTATATATGTGAAAGCAAGGACGTGAACTGACATATTGACTATGATATTCATAGCAGCATTATTCACAATAGATAAAATATGGAAATAGCACAAGTGTCCATCAACCTATGAATGGCTAAACAAAATGTCTTACATGCATACAATGGAATACTTTTTAGCTGTAACAAGAAATGAAATCGGGATGCATATGACAATATGGATGAACCTTGAGGACATTATATTGAGTAAAATGAGCCAGACACAAAAGGACAAATATTGTATGGCCTCACAAATATGAATTAAATATGATGAATAAACTCATGGAGGTAAACTCTAGAATAGGGGTTCTTAAAGTTTTTTGTTCCATATACCCTTTTGCCAGTCAGGTGAAAACCATGAACCCCTTACTAGTCCACACTATACTGTGTATTATGTAACAAATGTATCATACCCACACCAACATGTTCCCACAAGAATGTTTTTTTGAATTTCAATTCAAGCTCACAGAACCCTTGGTCAGAACCGATGCTCTAGATTATAGGTTGCTAGAAAAGAGAATGTGGATTGAGAATGGGAGCTGATGCTTAATGTGTGTAAAATGTTTTAAAAGGTTTATTGTAAAAGGGTGTAAATGAATAGAGCTGATGGTAACACATTTTAGTGAGTATAACTAACACTTATTTATTAATGTAATTGTGACTGAAGGAGGTAGCCTATGGACATAAATGTCAACTGAAAGGAAGCTAGAGCATAATCTAGGGACTATAACATTGTGATTTCAGTGGGGGATAAAGATTGTGGTAATTGTATAAATATAAGATTGTTCTTTGGGAAGGCGGGGCAAGATGGAATCTCAGTGAATGTACCTCATCATCTCTCCTGCAAAGAATCAGCTGGGTAGAGTTGGACTCTTGCCAGAGGGGGATGTTTCATGGCTTTGCAAGGCAGGAGGTGTATGGACATCAATTTGGAGAGACTGTGACAGAACTAGTGCTTGCTAAAGGTAGAATTGCAGGTATCTAGCATAGAGGCTGAAAGTTGTGGGGAGATGGGACCCTTCCACCTAGGGCTAGAGGCCCCAGTGTTCCCTGAAAACTGTCGGTTGTGCAGAGGCATTCCCAATCCCCATATTCCCCAGATGCATGGTCCCCAGGTCCTTGTCCCGTAAGCCCTCATAGCCCATGTTCCACAGACCTACATACCCTGAGTCTGCAATATCCTGTACTTCCATTTCCTGAACTAGTACTCCCTGAGGTCCAGGATTACCCTAGCCCTCCGGTTGTGGACTGACTCCATGGTTGGGAGGGATTTGGTGGGAGGTACAGAGGGGCCAAAAGAGTGCAGGCTAATTTTTCTGGTCCCCTCCCCCCCTTCCTTTTTGATCCTGGGGGAGCATACCAGTTGGCTTGGGGAGAACCTGTGAAGAAAGGAGAGGTGAATCTGCTGAAAAGGTCCAATTTACTAAATGCCCTGGGATAGAAAACTTGGTCTGGGTGAAGATGAAGTCAGAAAATCAACTAGACTTCCTGTAGCACACCTAAGGGAGAGGGACTGTAGGAAGTGCTTTCCAAGCTTCCAATAGCATATTTGGGGTTCCTGGTGAGGTATGGATGCTCTCTCTGGAAATTAAGAGTCATTGTTTTCTGGGCTGAGCTGGAGCCAAGGACCCACTTGAGTATCCTACTGGACCCCTCATGCAGCTTACCTGTGGTCCTGGGATAAAGGGAAGTGAGGAAGGCAGAAAGCAGGAACATTAGACTCCTAAACATTTTATTTAATTGCAAAGAGGTCTCCTTGCTTGAAACTTTATCTGGTCTTTTTTTTCATTTGTTTTCTTATTTTTCCTTCCTCTTTATCCCCCAAAGACCCTTTTTTCTTTTCTTTTTTCTCTTTCTCTTTTTCTTGCTTGCTTCTTCTCCCCCTACATTTATCCTTTTTTTATCTTTCACTTCTTTTTAATTTTTTTATATTAGGTGCTGCATGGAATGCTTCACATGTGCTCTGTTTCTTCCTAACCCATTTCCTCTTTTCTGTGTGTATGGATTTTGGCAACCAACACTATCCCCTTTCCTATACATCTCTCTATCCTCCATCAATTATTTTTTCTCTTACATTCCACCTCTTTTTGTTTGGATTGCAATTTTCCTGACATTATATTTCTAATATCTTTGTTCTGTTTTCTGTCTTTTAGTCACTCTTTTCTTCTTCTTCTTTATTTTCTTTTACATGTTACATTAAAAAAATATGAGGTCCCCATATACTCCCAACCCTCCCACCCAAACCCTCCCACATCAACAACCTCTTCCATCATTGTGGCATATCCACTGCACCTGGTTAATATATTCTGGAGCACTGCTGCACCACATGGATAGTGGTCCACACTGTAGTCCACACTGTCCCCCAGTCTTTATAGTATTGTCCTTTCTTTTCTCTTTCCCTCTCTCCTGATCACACTGGCCTTTTAATTCACACTATATTCCTCCACATAATCACTTTACTGTCTCATTATAGGTACTCCACTTTTCTTACTGTTATAACTCTACACAGCTTACATGAGTCTAATATCCATTCTCTTAGATCTCAAATGTTTCCTCTCTTAACATTTACTATCAATACTACTATTATACTTTTTCTTTTCTTACTCTATTCTCTCTCTGGCCCTACTATTTTCCTCCAAGTGAACTTAGCCAAACACCATGAAATAGAATAAGAAGAAGAAAGTGATAAAGAGAAGACTTAACACACATGCAAAAACAAAAACTAATTAAACCCCAAGATTGGACAAAGAAGCTAAGCAACTGATTAACCCGTCAAGATAAAATGATGGGGCCTACATGATGGAATAGAGGAGAGTATGGGCCATGATGTGAACCAATGTATATGAGGTGCAGAGGTGCCCAAAGATGTACTTACCAAATCCAATGGATGTGTCATGATGATGGGAACGAGTGTTGTTGGGGGGGGGAGAGGGGGGGTGGGGGGTGGGGTTGAATGGGACCTCACATATATATTTTTAATGTAATATTATTACAAAGTCAATAAAAAATAAAAAAATTAAAAAAAAAAAAAAAAAAAGATAAAATGATGACCAGACAGGAACAAAAACTACACACCAAACCAATAATCAAGAAAATATGGCCCAATCCAATATACAAACTAATAACCAGAAAGAGGAACAGAACATCAAACAAATAATTAAAGTTCTCAAAACATATATTAGGGACCAATTTGATAAAGTGAAGGAATAGATTGAGAATATGAAGAAAACACTTGGAGAGAATACAGAAGAAACTGAAATCATATGCAAAAATATTACGGATATGATGGTGATGAACAGCACAATTCAAGAAACCAAAAATACACTCTCAGCAAATAAGAGCAGACTTGAAGAGGCAGAGGAAAGAATTAGTGATGTGGAAGACAGTACATCTGAAATCAAACAGATAGTAGAACTGATTGGTAAAAATTTGGGACTTAGTGACCTGAATGACAATGCAAAGTGCACAAACATATTCATTACAGGCATCCCAGAAGGAGAAGAGAAGAGAAAGGGGACAGAAAGGGTTTTTGGAGGAAATAATGGCTGAAAACTTCCCAAACATAATGAAGGAGATGCATGTACATGTCCAGGAATCAAAATGAACCCCAAACATCATAAATCCCAGCAGGCCTACCCCAAGACATATACTTGTCAAATTATCCAATGCTCAAGACAAAGAGAAAATACTAAAAGCAACAAGAGAAAAGAGAGCCATCACATAAAATGGAGGTTCCATAAGATTAAGTGCTGGTTTCTCATGTGAAAACAAGGAGGCAAAAAGGAAGAGCTATGACATAGTCAAGGTACTAAAAAAAAAAATTCCAACCAAGAATATTCTATCAAGAAAAGCTAGCTTTCAAAAATGATGGAGAGTTCGAAATATTCACAGATGAACAGAAACTAAGAGATTATGCCAACAATAATCCTTCCCATCAAGAAATAAAAAAGGGGTTTCTGCAGGAGGAAAGAAAAAAACAGGAGAGACAGAGTTGGAGCAGAGTGGAAGAGAAACTAAAAAGACAAAAAGAGAAAACAAACCACAATATGACAAAAACAAATCCAAAGAAAATATGGCTAATATAAGCAATTTCTTGAAGTAATAACACGGAATGTCAATGGATTAAACTCACATGTCGAGACTCAGATTGGAAGTTTGGATAAGGAAATACAACCCATCTATATGCTGTCTACAAGAAACACATCTTCAATCCAGGGATTCAAGGAGGTTGAAAATGAATGGCTGGAAAACAATCTTACAAGCAAACAATAACCAAAAAAAAGACAGGAGTAGCTATATTAATATCAGGCAAATTCGACTTTAAATGCAAAATAGTTGTGAAAGATAAAAATGGACACTACATATTAGTAAAAGAGATAATTTTTCAAGATGAAAGAACAATCATAAACATTCATGACCCTAACAAGGGTGTCTCCAAATACATGATGCAAACACTGGAAAAACTAAGCGAAGGAATAGATTCCTCTACAATTATAGTGGGGGACTTTAATACAACACTATCAACTTGGGACAGAACGTCTCAAAAGAGAATCAGTAAAGAAACAGAGACTTTGAATAATATATTGGAGGAGCTGGACCTAATAGACATATACAGAACATTACACCCAAATACAGCAGAATATACATTCCTCTCAAGTGCACATGGGTCATTCTCCAAGATAAAGTACATGCTAGGTGACAAGAAAACTCTCAGTGAATTCAGAATGTTCAAAATCATACAAAATAATATATCTGATCACAGTGGAATGAAGCTGGAAATCTGCAAGAGGCCCAGGTTTGGCATCAATATATGGATATTAAGCAACACATTCTTAGAAAAACAGTGGGCCAAGGAGGAAATCTCAAAAGAAAAGAATAACTACCTTGAAATTAATGAAAATGATAACACAACATATCAAAACTTATGGGATGCAGCAAAAGTGGTACTGAAAGGGAAATTTATAGCCATAAATTCATACATCAAAAAAGAAGAGGTAAAATTGAAGCACTAACTGCACAATGGGAGGTATTAGTAAAAAAAAGAACAAACTAAACTCAAAGGAAGATGAAAGAGAGAGAGAGAGAGAGAGAGAGAGAGAGAGAGAGAGAGAAGGAAAGAAAGAAAAAAGAAAGAAGGAAAGAAAGAAAGAAGGAAAGAAAGAAAGAAGAAAGAAAGAAAGAAAGAAAGAAAGAAAGAAAGAAAGAAAGAAAGAAAGAAAGAAAGAAAGAAAGAAAGAAAGAAAGAAAGAAAGAAAGAAAGAAAGAAAGAAAGAAAGAAAGAAAGAAAGAAGATCTGAGGGCGGCAGACTTGGCCCAGTTGTTAGGGTGTCCATCTACCACATGGGAGGTCCGCAGTTCAAACCCCAGGCCTCCTTGACCCGTGTGGAGCTGGCCTATGTGCAGTGCTGATGCATGCAAGGAGTGCCCTGCCACGAAGGTGTGTCCCCCGCATAGGGGAGCCCCATGCACAAGGAGTGCGCCCAATAAGGAAAGCCCAGCATTAAAAAAAGTGCAGCCTGCCCAGGAATGATGCTGAACACACGGAAAGCTGACACAACAAGATGAGGCAACAAAAAAAAACACAGATTCCTGTGCCGATGACAGCAACAGAAAGTGGACAAAGACACAGCAAATAGACACAGAGAACAGACAACAGGGGTGGGGGGGAGGGGAAATAAATAAATAAATAAATAAATAAATAAATAAATAAATGAATCTTTTAAACAAAAGATCAGAGCAGAACTAATTGAAATAGAAAATAAGAAAGCACTTGAAAAAATAAATAAAACCAAGAGCTGGTTCTTTGAGAAATCAATAAAATTGGCAAACCCTTAGCTAGACTAACAAAGAAAAAAAGAGAGAAGATGCAAATACACAAAATAAAAAATAAAAAAGTAAATATTTCCACTGACTCCACAGAAATACTTTCATAAGAGGATACTTTGAAAAACTATATTCCAACAAGAAGGACAATTTAGAGGAAATGGAAAAATTCCTAGAAACACATAAGAAGCATACATTGAAGAAAGAAGAAATTGACAATCACAATAAACCAATCACAAGTAAGGAGATAGAATCAATCATTAAAAATCTCCCAATTAAGAAAAGAACTGTCCCAGACGGCTTCACAGGTGAATTCTACCAAAAATTCCAGATAGAATTAACACCAGTCTTGCTTACATGCTTCCAAAACATGGAAACAGGAGGAACATTGCCTAACTCATTGTACATTGCCAATATTACCCTAATACCAAAGCCAAACAAAGGCATTACAGGAAAGGAAAATTACAGCCCCATCTCTCTAATGAACCTAGAAATGAAAATCCTCAACAAAGTACTTGCAAATCGTATTCAACAGCACATTAAACAAATTATACACCGTGACGAAGTGTGATTCATTCCTGGTATGAAAGGATGTTTCAACATAAGAAAATCAATCAATGTAATACATCATATAAACAGATTGAAGGGAAAAAAATCACATGATCACATTTTTAGATGCAGAAAAAGCATTTGACAAAATACAGCACCACTTCCTGATAATAACACTGCAAAAGATAAGAATAGAAGGAAACTTTCTGAATATGATATGATAAAGGATATATATGAAAAACACACATCTACATCATTTACAATGGTGAAAACCTAATATCTTTCCCTCTAAGATCAGGAGCAAGACAATGATGCCCACTGTCACCCCTTCTTTGCAACTTTATGCTAGAAGTACTTGCTCAAGCACTGAGGCAAGAACAAGACATAAATGTCATCCAACCTGGGAAGGAAGAAATCAGAATTTCACTATTTGCAGATGACATAATCCTATACATAGAAAACCCTGAGACGTCTACAACAAAGCTTTTAGAAATTATAAATGAGGGAAACGGACTTTGGCCCAGTGGTTAGGGCGTCCGTCTACCATATGGGAGGTCCGCGGTTCAAACCCCGGGGCCTCCTTGACCCGTGTGGAGCTGGCCATGCGCAGCGCTGATGCACGCAAGGAGTGCCGTGCCACGCAAGGTTGTCCCCCGCGTGGGGGAGCCCCACGCGCAAGGAGTGCGCCCATGAGGAAAGCCGCCCAGCGTGAAAAGAAAGAGCAGCCTGCCCAGGAATGGCACCACCCACACTTCCTGTGCCGCTGATGACAACAGAAGCAAACAAAGAAACAAGACGCAGCAAATAGACACCAAGAACAGACAACCAGGGAAGGGGGGGAAATTAAATAAATAAATAAAATCTTTAAAAAAAAAGAAATTATAAATGAATTCAGTAAAGTCACAGAATATAAGATCAATGCACAAAAATCAGTAGCATTTCTGTACACCAATAATGAGCAATCTGAGGAGGAAATAAAGAAACAAATATCATTTACAATAGTAAATTTAAAAACCAAATACCCAGGAAAAATTTAACTAAAAATGTAAAAGACTTATATACAGAAAACGACACAACACTATTCAAGGAAATCAAAGAAGACCTAAATAAATGGAAGAATATTCCCTGTTCATGGATAGGAAGACTAAATATTATTAAGATGTCTATCCCACAAAAACTTAACATCAGATTGAATGCAATCCCAATACAAATCAAGAGCATTCCTTAGGGAAATAGAAAAACAAACTAGGAAATTTATTTGGAAATGAAAGAGACCCTGAATAGCCAAAGACATACTGAAAAAGAAAAATGAAATCGGAGGAATCACACTACTTGACGTCAAAACATACTACAAATCTACATTAGTGAAAATGGCATGGTATTGGCACAAGGATAGACACATTGACCAATGGAATCTAACTGAGATTTCTGATATAGATCCTCATATATACAGTCATATAATATTCAAAAGACCACCAAACCCACTCAACTGGGAGAGAATGACCTCTCCAACAAATGGTGCTCAAGATGGATCAAAGACCTAAATATAAGAGCCAAGACCATAAAGACCTTGGAAAGCAATGTAGGGAAGCATCTACAAGATCTTATAATAGGAAAGGACTTCATGAACTTCACACCCAAAGCACGAGCAGCAAAAGAAAAAATAGATAAATGGGACTTCCTCAAAATTAAAGCCTTTTTCAACTCAAAGGATTTTGTCAAGAAAGTGAAAAGAAAGCCTACTTAATGGGAGAAAATATTTGGTAACCATATATGTGATAGGAGACTAATATTCTGCATATAGAAAGAACTCCTATATCTTGAAAATAAAGACAGCCCATTTAAAAAATGGGCAAGAGATTTAAACAGACACTTCTCCAAAGAAGAAATACAAATGGATAAAAAGGACATAAAAAAATGTGCAAAATCACTAGCTGTTAGGGAAATGCAAATCAAAACTACAATGAGATATCATCTTACTTCCATGAGACTGGCAGCTATCGAAAAACTAGAAGACTACAAGTCCTGGAGAGGATATGGAGGAATGGAAACACTCATCCACTGCTGATGGGAAAGCAGAAAGATCCAGCCATTCTTGATGATAGTTTGGAGGTTTCTCAAAAAATTAGCTCTAGATTTGCCATATGACCCAGCAATTCCACTGCTGGGTATACACCCAGTAGAACTGAAAGCAAGAACACAAACTGATATATACACTCCTATGTTCATAGCAGCACTATTCACTATTGCCAAAAGTTGGAATCAAGCCAAAATTTCCATCAATAGATGAATGTATACATAAAATTAGGTATATACATACAATGGAATACTACTCAGCTATAAGAATGAATAGAGTACAAACATATGTGATAACATGGATGAATACTGAGGACCCTATTTTGAGTGAAGCATTCCAGGCATTGAAGGACAAATACTACATGACCTCTCTGATATGAAATAAGTAAACTGACCTGTCTCAGAGAGCTTGAGACTGGATGATGGGCTTAAAGGTAGTTGTGGGGGGGAGGAAGGTTGAGAGATTACACCTACATGGGTAAAATCTATGATAAGATGGAGGTAAGTATTTGCACAGGGAAGAGATAACAAGGAGGGGGGGAATAGAGATAGCTCTCAGTGGGTCTTTGCGGGCTTGAGGGGGGCTAGGGATGGGAGGATGGGTCAGATGGCCCAAGAAATTGGGGGGAGGGGGAGGGGAACATTTGAACATATGAGATTGTCAGGTATGTGTTTGAAAGTATAATGTTGAGAAAAGTCTTGAGAAAATATAATAAGGAAGTTTACCGGTTTAAGATGCTTAAGAAGGGACATCTGACACAGGGCAGGCTTCTAGGGAGTGTGGGAGTGCTCATTTTGTCATAGTGGGTTATATAATTGGGTGGAGACCCATACAATGAGAGTGAAGGTATACCCACATCCAGGGGAGGACTGATGTTCTCAAACAGAGGGAATTTTATCTCTCAAGAGAACTGGTGGCTCCCAATGGATTAGGGAAGTAGAGTATGTCAAGCACTCAACATTGTTGCAAGTATCTCTGAATATGTTCCTTCAAGTAATGAAGATTGATTGTCACTGTGGGCACTGAGGGGAGGGGAAGAGAGGTATTGAATAGATGGAATCAGTGTAACTGTGGGGCAATGGAAGTGTTCCACAGACCATGCAGTGATGAATATAGGACATGTTAAATTACACCAAAAATGTATAAAAGTCTATAGGCTAAAATGTAAACCATAATGTAAAACATGAGATAACTAAAATTTTAGAGAATTGTATAGTCTAAAATATAAACCATAATGTAAACTCAAATGGAACCATGTTTGAAAGCTTTATTTCAATATCTATATCAGCTGCAGCAAATATAATATGAGCATATAAAGCGCGATCATTGCTGGAAAAGGGACAAAGTGTTTGATGTCGGATGTGTGGGAATATTACATATTGTGTATGTGAATTAATGTGATCTAAAACTTTTGTAAAGACAAACTTAATAATTAGAAAAAAACAAAAGGATTGAGACACTGTGGAATGAAAGAAATTGCCTTGCCACTGAACATACAGGGCAATAGCTATTGCAGTGATTAAAGGCAAAATGTCAAAAACAAAGTTTTCTCATTTTTTCATTTCCTATATGCCAATTTATTTTTACTTTAATTTTTTCTAAATTAATATGCATTCCATATCTAACCTTTAAACACATCACTATATTCCATTATACTAATAATGGAATTTGCCAATATATTAGGCTTCATTTTTGAGGAAGTGTTGAACCACAGAGAGTTCCAATTATGGCAGGGGAGGAACACGGGTGTGGGGTGTTATTGATGGGGGGCACATGGTTGGGAGGGAGTTCACCAGGGCATCTATACAGGGTACATAATAATATTTGGATATTTTCATAATGGTTACAATTAAAAACAACAACTGAGAGAGTGCTTTGTTCCTAGCCAGGGGAGCTCTGTCACATTCCCCAATGGAACATCAACAATCCCCAAGTGCAATGGCAAAGGCCCATAAAGAAGGATGGTCCAAAAATAAGCCCTTGATACTGAGGACTATGCTTATGAATCTGTGTGCCTGAACTATGAAGGAGGCCGAGAGCTGCAGGGTGCCTAATTGTTATCTACTGAGAGCCTCCACGTTGCTCAAATGTGGCCACTCTCTAAGCCAAAATCATCATGTAAATGCATCCAGCATGGGGCATGACTCCCTGGGATGAGCCTCCCTGGCTCTGGAAGATTTCTACCAAGCACCAACTGATGATGTAACTAGAAATAGACCTTGAATAAAAGGGTCAACTCAGACCAGCAGAATACCTCACCCTGCATGTAATAACAGGTGTTAAAAACTGCTTTTTTACCTTGAATAAAAGTGGGAAATGGAAAGCACAAATGAGTTTATATGGCTATGAGTCTCCAAAAAAGAGTTGGGAGGTTAACAAAGGGTCATGCTTATGCATACCTCAGCAGGGTCCCAGAGAAAGCCAAAGTAGATACAACCCTAGGTACGGATTCTCCTGAGGGCTACAGAGACCCACAGGTTCTATGGTAGTGGCAGATGGCTCTGGAGTTCAGTGCCATGTCAGTTGGCCTTACCTTACAGTTTGTGTTCCTGAGTGTAATGGGGTTGGACTCAGATGTGACCTGTCTACACATGCCTCTTCTGTCACTTTTACTGGATCTGTGGTTCATGCTGGGGTTGGTCCATGCGACAGCCAGTCCCTGAGTTTCAGGAAACTTGCAACCCTTACCCTCTGGTTTATTGGACTTACCCTGGACAGATAACAGGGAGGTGAAGAAGGTCAAACACCACACACAGAGACCCAAGAGTGCCTACAACTGCGAGCAGGAGAATTGCATCCATCATCCATGTGGAATCTAAGGCCCCTCTTAATATAGAAGTGGAGTGGACATAACCATCCCAGGGTCAACAGGATGGAGGAATAGAGAATGGATTAGAGTGGACTTACTGATATTCTCTGTGGAACTACTGTGATTATTAATTTAAGAAATTGTAGCATTGATGTGGAGAAAGTGGCCATGATAGCTGCTGAGGGTAGGAGCAGGAAGAGGAGATATGACCTGTGGGCATTTTCATGACTTGGAGTTGTCCTGGGTGGTATTGCAGGGATAGACCCTGGACACTGTAAGTTCTGCCATGGCCCACCGTGTGGACTGGGGGAGGGTGTAAACTACAATGTAAACCATTATCCATGTGGTGCAGCAGTGATCCAAATTGTATTCACCAAATGCATTCAATGTCCCACGATGATGAAAGAGATTGTTGATATGGGAGGAGTGATGTGAGGGATGTGGGGGGTATAAGGGGACCTCATAGTTTTTTAGTGTAACATTTTTTAAAGATAGAGAAAATTTTAAAAAGAAAGTAAGATAGCTTTTTTAAAAAAGAAGTTATAGAAAGTTTGCGAAACAACTTTTATTTTTTCTAAGCACCACTAAGATTTGATAAATGTATTTATCAAATTAATACTGCAAAACTAAAATGTAATTTTCCCTTTTAAACAAAACTTTTCTTACACTATTGTTCTGCTCTTAGTAGAAGATTATAAAAGCTTTTTTTCCCCCAAAATCATCGATACAAAATACAAAGAAAAAAAAAGATTGTTCTTTTTTACAAAGTGTTAAGAATATGATGATACATGGGGAAATTACAGTTAATATAACTTATTGACAATAACTAACAGTAACATTGTAATATTTGTGCACCAATGACAAAGAAGATATATAAATTCTAAGGGTAAAAATCAGGGACTATAAATGGTATGGGATTTTTTTCTTTTGGAATATTGAAAACGTTCTAAAATTGACTTAAAATGATGACTTTCATGCTAATGTGCTGGAGGTGCAGTTAGTGTCGGGGTTTAAGATATATTTAGGGGATTTGAATCTCTGGACTGACAATGTGATAGCCAGGTCCTGAGCCTCAACAGACTCCAGCACCTATAATCTGACTTATTGGGCTCACCACACTCAGCTAAGATGGAGTTGAAGAAGGACAACCACCACACCATGGAGCCTAGAGTGATTACAACTGAAAGTGGGAGGATTGCATCCAGCATCCATGTGGAATCTGAGCCTCCTCTTGACATAGAGGTGCAATGGACACAACCAATCCAATGTCCACATAGAAAAGGTGGCATTGGATTGAGAAAAGTGGACATGATGGCTGATGGGTATGGGGAAAGGCAGGAAGAGATGAGAGGTGGAGGCATTTTGGGACATGGAGCTGCCCTGGATGGTGCTTCAGGGGCAATCACCGGACATTGTAAATCCTCACAGGGCCCACTGGATGGAATGGGGGAGAGTGTGGGCCATGGTGTGAGCCGTTGACCATGAGGTGCGGGGGTGCCCAGAGATGTACTTGCCAAATGCAATGGCTGTGTCATGATGATGGGAGGGAGTGTTGCTGGGGGGGGGAGAGGTGGGGTGGGGGTGGTAGGGTTCAATGGGACCTCATATATATATATTTTTAATGTAATATTATTACAAAGTCAATAAAATTAAAAAAAATGATGACAGTACAACTCTCTAATGAAAATAACAGCGACTGAGGGTGCACTTTTAATGGATTGTACAAGGCATAGGTCTGTGTAAAACAGTGAATCCTGTGATGGAAGATGGACTGTGATTAACAGAAGAAGTATGATAATGTTCTCCCATGAGCTATATCAAACATATAATCTTAATACAGGAGGTTACTAATTAGGTTGGTTGGGAAAAAATACACCAAATAAAAGATATGGACTATAGTTAGTAGTAATATTTTGATGATCTTCTTTCATAATTTGCAACAAATATTTCACAACAAAGCAAAGTGTTGGTGGTGGGGTGATATATGGGAACCCTGTATGAAATATGCATGTTTGTTTTATAAGTTCACATATTTTATTATAAACTTACTGTTTATATTTTTTCATATAGGGATGATATTCTTCAATGAAAATTTTTAAATAAAAAAAAGAAAATACCAAGTGTTGGCAAGGACATGGAGAAATAGGAACACTCATTCATAATTAGTGAAAATGTAAAATGGTGCAGCCTCTATGAAAAACATTTTTGCAGTTTCTCAGAAAGTTACTTACAGAACTACCTTATGAACTGGCAATCACACTTCTAGGTATATACCCAAGGAATTAAAAGCATGAAATTGAACAGATATTTGCATACCAATGTTCATGGTGTCATTATTCACAATTGTGAAAAGATGGAAGCAAGCCAAGTGTCCATCATCAGATGAGTGGATAAACAAAATGTGGTATATACAGACTATGGGCTATTATTCAGCCACCAAAAGGAATTAATTTCTGATACCTACAACATCGATGAAACTTGAAGAAATTGTGTTGAGTTAAATAAACTAGACTTTAAAGACAAATTTTTTATTTTGCTGACATGAAATAATCACATTAAGCAAATTTGTAGTCAAAACTAGAATAAAGTTTACCAGAGGCCAGGTTGAGGATAGGGGATGGGGAGTTAATGCTTATTTGCTACAGAATTTTCCATTTTGAATGATGGAAAATTTTTGTTAATTGTTGGTGGTGATGGGTGCACAATGCTGTGAAAGTAATTAATGAACATATTTGAATGTGGTTAAAAGGGAAAATTTTAGGTTGTATATATGTAGTCAGAATTTAAAAATTAAAAATATATAGGACTGTACAACACAAACAGTGAACACTATTGTAAATGATGGACTACAGCTAATAGTACAATTATAAAAATGTTACTTCATGAATTGTTAAAAATGTACCACAGTAATGTCAATTGTTGATAATAGGATAGTATATGGGTGCTCGGTATTTTATGCATGATTTTTCTCTAAACTTACTACTTCTCTACTTTAAAAATAGAGAAAAAAATGTATGATTTCATAGCATTAAATATGCTCACAGTGTTTTGCAACCATCACCTCTATCTAATTCCAGAACTTTCTATTCCCCCCAAATGGAAACTTTGTACACATTAAGTAATAACTTCCATTTTCCTTTTCCCTGCCTCTGGCCCCACTAATCAGTTTTCTGTCTTTTATGGATGTATTTATTCTAGATATTTCATATAAATGTAATCATATAACATGTGACCTTTTGTGACAGGCTTTTTTCATTACCATATTGTTTTCTAGGTTCAATATATATTGTAGCGTCTATCAGGACTTCAAATCTTTTTATGTCTGACTAGTATTCACTGTCTGACTATACACATTTTGTTTATCCATTCATCTGTTGATGGAAACTTAAGTTGTTTCCACCATTTGACTATAGCACTGCTATTAACTTTTGTGTACAAGTTTTTGTATTAACACTTGTTTTCATTTCTTTTGGATATATATACCTAAGATATGAAATTGCTGTGTCATATGGTAATTCAATGTTTAATTTAGTTTTCCACAATGGCCATGCCATTTTATATTCACACTAGCAATGTATAAGGGTTCCAATTTCTCCATATCGTAGCAAGTTCTTGTTATTTTTCCTGTTTTTTTTTTTAATTCTAGTCTTCATCCTAAAGTGTGAAATGGTCTCTTTCCATAGTTTTGCATTTCCTTAATGACTAATGATGTTGAATATTTTGTCATGTGTTTATTGAACATTTGTATATCTTCTTTGGGGAAAGGTCTACTGAGTGCTTTGCCTATATTTTATTTGGGATTTTTCTTGTTGAGCTGTAGGAGTTCTTTATATATTTTCAGGGTTTGAACTTTATCAGATATATAATTTTAAAACATGATCTTTTCTCCCATTCTGTGCTTTTCTTTTCACTCTCTTGATAGTGTCCTTAAATGCAGGAAATTTTTAATTTGATTAACTCCCTTTATTTTTTGTTGATTGTATTTTTGATGTCTTAACTAATCAATATTTCCAACTCCTGGTCAGGAAGAATTTCCCTTGTGTTTTCTTCTAAGAGATTCATGGGTTTAGCTTTTATATTTAGGTCATTGACTATTCTGAATAAATATTTTTATATGGTGTGAGGTAGGGGTCTGTAGCAATTTGATATGGTTACAAATTCCAAAAATATATATTGGATTATGTTTGCAATCTGGTGTATACCTGGTCATGTTTATGTTATGATTAGGGGACTCACAGCTAAAAGGCATGGCAAAGGACAGAGTTGAGGGTTTTTGATGTTGGAGTTTTGATGTTGGAGTTTGATGCTGAAACCTTAAGCTGGAACGCCAGGAAGTAAGCTCACAGAGGAAAGAAGCAAGACCAGGAAGAGAGGAACACTGAACCCAGAGATAAGCAAGACCCTGGAAGGGAGGAACCCAGGAAGCCTCAACCATCACAGATGCCAAAAGCCACCTTGCTCCAACGTGTGAAAATAGACTTTGGCTGACTAATACAGGGTCCAAAATCATTCTTTTGCAAGTGGATATTCAGTTGTATGAACTACCAGTTGTTGAAGAGGCTATTTTTCCACCATTAAATTATATTGGAACCCTTGTCAAAAATCAATTAATCATAGATGTATGGGTTTGTGTCTGGAAACTCAATTCTCTCTCATTGATTTATATGTGTACATTTATGCCTATACCACACTATTTTGACAGATATAGCTTTGTAATAAGTTTTTAAAGATTTTTTAAAAAGATGTTTAGATTACATAAATGTTACATAAAAAAAACATGGGATTCCCGTATGTTCTTCTCCCTACTCCTTCTACACTTTCCCACATTAACAACATCCTTCATTTGTGTGGTGCATTTGTTACAATAGATGAACACATTTTGGACCATTGCCACTAAGTATAAGTTATACTTTAAATTGTAGTTTACACTCTCTCACACACAATTTTGTAGATTATGGCAAGATATATAATGGTCTGTATCTGTTGTTGCAATATCATTCAGGGCGATTCCCAAGTCCTGAGAATGCCTACATATTACAACTGCTTTTCCCTCTCCCTACCCTCAGAACCTCCAGTGGCCACCACCTCCACATAAATGATATAAGTTCTTCCATTGCCAGAATCACAATAAGTCTATAGTAGAATAACAGTAAGTCTAATTTAGTCCCTGGTTGATTCCCCGATCCTGGGGATTCACAGGTGGTGATGCCCACCTCAGCTCAAATTGAGAGGGGGCTTCAACCCCATAGAGCAGATAGATGGGACTATCTTTTTGCTGTTGCAGACTCTTTCTCTTCCTTGGGATAGTTATTATTCATTATCATCTCCTTGTTAGTTGTCCTGGGTGAATCCAGGAATGAATGGTAGACTAGGTGATGCAGCACTGTTGAGATTCAGAGCCCAGCTGTCAAATGGACAGCCTAAAGATTTAAGTTCCTTGCATGTACACCTATCAACTCTAGTACTATTTATAGCTTGAAATAGAAGGGGCAAAAGAGCCTTGTGCAGGGAAACCACAACTGAGTCCAACTCTGTCACCCAGGGGAGTATAAATTCCAAAGTAGGGCCCATTGGCAGGTCACCAAACTCCTGAGCTGTCTGCCCTGATAATAGTGTCTGGATGTCTCCAGAGCCCTTAGGAGCTCTGCTATTTGAGATAGTATTTACTTTAGCAGTCAATGAGATCCTGCTGAGATGTGCCTAAGCATAATATCTGGGATGACCTCCGAACCCACTTTGAAGTCTCTTAGCTATATGAACTCATTTGTCTTAACAGTTTCCATCTTTTGGTCAAGGTCTCTTTCCAATTGCATAGCTAGTTGGTGCTTTGTGGTAATCCCTTGGTTCCA
Source organism: Dasypus novemcinctus (assembly GCF_030445035.2). NCBI lineage: Eukaryota > Metazoa > Chordata > Mammalia > Cingulata > Dasypodidae > Dasypus > Dasypus novemcinctus. Next base: position 119,461,875 of record NC_080704.1, on the reverse strand, counting down.
GGGAGGCTTATCCGCGGTAGCCATGTCCCATCCTGGGGGGAAGGTAATGCATTTATATGTTGAGTTCAGCTTAGAGGGGAACCATGTTTGAGCAACAAGGGAGTTCTCAGGAGGTTACTCTTAGGCACCCTATAATACTAGGCTAAGTTTCCATTTCAAAAGTAAAGGATCATAAGTACATCAACAATATCAAGGGTCCATCAATGGTCCATCCTCTTTTGCCACACCTTTAATCAGGGGAGTCTCACTGTCCCACTAGAGAATGTGGCAGAGCTCCCCAGGATGGGTTCAGTTATTTTGTGACTCTCCACCCACTGTGAAAATGCCCCATGAATATTTGAACACATTTATATGCCTAATATATATACCCTAGGTGAACGTCCTCACATGTATCCCCCATCACTAATAATATGCATCAATGATCCTTCCCTGCCTTAGTTGTACCCGTCTATGATCTAAAACTTCTTCAGAAATGAAGCCACATAAATAGCCAAATACAACTAATAATAAAATGAAATAACAATGATAGTTTTATAAAAATTTAAAAATTTTGGAATGAAATAATGAAAAAATATTTTAAAATTTTTTGACATTGTCTTTCATCACTATGAGATATGTTGTCTTGTAGGTACAGTGACATTTTCATCCATTTATTCCTCCAGTGTCTTTTTTACTCATTTTGTCTTCAACAAAATTTTAGGTTACAGAAAATTCAGGTACAGAATATAGAGGACATCCATATACCCAATATTCTCTCCCTTTTCCCTTGCCCCTATTAATAACATTTTCCATGTGGATAGCACATTTGGTACAATTGATGTACAAATATTGAAACATTGTGACTAGCCATGAACAATGATTTTCATTATGGTTTACATTTTGAGCCATACACTTTTATAAATTTTGATGAAATTTAACAAGGTCTATATCCATCATTGCAAGATCATGTAGCAAAATTACATCATCCCCAAAATGTCCCATGTTCCATTGGTTCTATTCCTCCCTCCATCTCTGCTCTGGACCCACAGAAACCACCAAGATTCCAAAGAGCATCAGTACACTACTGTCATGCCCATCTACTACACAACTACACACTTCCATCTTATATATTTTGCCCATATGTGTACTGGCTCACAGTCCTCTTCTTCCTTTCTGTCTCCTGTAAACCTATCTTCCAGAATCTATCTCTGTGAGTCTGCTCAATTTGCTTAGTTGATATCAGTGAGGTCATATATTTGTCCTTCAGTGCATGGCTTGTTTCACTCAATATAAGGTCTTCAAGATTCATCCCTGTTATCCCATATGTTAACACAGCATTCCTTCTTACATTTGAGTAATATTTCATTGTATGTATATGCATTTTGTTTATCCATTCATCCATAGATGGACATTTGGGTTGTTTCCAACTTTTGGCAATAGTGAATAATGTCCTATGAACATTGGTGTGCATGCATCTGTTCATGTCCCTGCTTTCAATTCTTCTTGGTATATACTCAGGAGTGGAATTGCTGGATCATATGACATTACTATAGATTACTTCCTGAGGAACCAAAAAACTGTCCTCCACAACGGCTGTACCATTCTACATTCCCTCCAACAGTGGATATGGGCTCCTATTCCTCCACATCCTCTCCAACACTTGTAGTCCTGTTTATGTAATAGCTGCCAGTCTAATAGGTGTAAGATGATATCTCATTGTGGTTTTGATTTGCATTTCTCTAATAGCTAGTGATGTTGAGCATCTTTTCATGTGCTTTTTTGCCATTCATATTTCTTCTTTGGAGAAATGTCTGTTCAAGTCACATGTCCACTTTTAAAATGGGTTAGTTGTCTTTATTTTTGAGGTGCAGGATTTTTTTTATATATGCTGGATAATAGACCCCTATAAGATATATGGTTACCAAGTATTTTCTCCCATTGAATAGGTTGTCTTTTCACTTTCTTAACAAACTCCTTTGTGGTGCAAAAGATTTTAATTTTGCAGAGGTCCAAGTTATCTATTTTTTCTTTCATTGCTTGTGTTTTGGGTGTAAAGTTCATGAAACAATTTGCTAATGCAAGACCCTATAGATGGTTCCTTACATTATTTCCAAGGTCTTAAACCTTTGATCCATCTTGGGTTAATTTTTGTATAATGTGTGAGATGGTGTTCCTCTCTCATTCTTTTGGACATGCATTTTCAGGTCTGCAAGCACAATTTTCCGAAGAGGCCATTCTCTTACATTACAGCTGGATTAGTGTCCTTGTAGAATATCAGTTAACTACATATGTGAGGATCTGTATCAGACTTCTCAATTCAGCTCCATTGGTCAGTATGTCTACCCTTGTGCCAATATCATGCAATTTTTACCACTGCAGCTTTGTAGCATGTTTTGAAGTCAGGTAGTGTGATTCTTCCAGTTTCATTTTTCATTTTCAATATGTCTTTGGCTGTTTGGAATCTCTTGCCCTTCCAAATAAGTTTCATATTTAGAATTTCCAATTCTGTAAAATATGCTGTGGTAATTTTTATTGTGATTGTATTAAATATGTAAATTAGTTTGGGTAGGATAGGTATCTTAATGATATTTTGTTTTCCTATCCATGAACATGACATACTTTTTCATTTATTTAGGTCTTTGATTTCCTTTAAGAGCATTTTGTAGTTTTCTGCATACAAGTCATTTATATCTTTAGGTAAATTTACTCCTAGGTATTTGATTCTTTAGTTACTATTGTAAGTGGGATTTTTTTTCTTGATTTCTTCCTCATATTTCTCATTATTGGTGTACAGAAATGCTACTGAGTTTGCAAATTGATCATATGACCTGCCACTTTACTGAACTCATTTAAAAGCTCTGGAGGCTTTGTTGTAAATTTCTCAGGGCTTTCTACATATAGGATGAAGTCAATTGCAAGTAGTGAAAATTATACTTCTTCCTTTCCAATCTGAATGCCTTTTATGTATTTTTCTTGTCTAAGTGCTCAAGAATACTTCTCACAATGGAAAATAAGAGTGGTGAAATTGGGCATGCTTGTCTTGTTCCCAATCTTAGAGGGAAAGATTTAAGGATTTCACCATTGAATATGATGCTAGCTGTGGGTTTTTCATATATACCCTTTATCATGTTGAGGAAGTTTCCTTCTATTCCTATCTTTTGAAGTGTTTTTATCAGGAAGAGGTGTTGTATATTCTCAAATGCTTTTCTGCATCTATAGAGAGGATAATGTGATTTTTTTTTTCAATCTGTTTTTGTGGTGTATTTCATTGATAGATTTTCTTATGTTGAATCATCATTGCATACTGGGGATGAAACCTACTTTGTCATGGTGTATAATTCCTATAATCTCTTCTTGAATATGATTAGAAAGTATTTTGTTGTAGGCTTTATTTTATTTATTTCTTTATTTATATTATGATCTTTTTTAAGAGCACACAAAATGTTACATTAAAAAATATAAAAGGTTCCCATATACCCCACACCCCACCACCTCCACTCCTCCAACATCAACATCTTCTTTCATTAATGTTGTACATTCATTGCATTTGATGAGTACATTTTGGAGCATTGCTCAACAGCATGGATTATAGCTTAAATTGTAGATTACTCTCTCTTCCACTCCAGTCAGGGGGTTATGGCAGGATATATAATTTCTGTATCTGTCCCTGCAATATCATTGGGGACAACTCCAAGTCCCGATAATGCCCAAAATAACACAGCTCTTTTTCCCTCTCCCTACCTTCAGCAACTCTCATGGCCACTATTTCCATATTAGTGATATGATTTCTTTCAATGCTAAAGTCACAATATTTTTATGGTAGAATACCAATAAGTCCACTGTAACACATATTTTATTCCTCCATCCTGAAGACACTGGGATGGCAATGTCCTAACCACCTCTAAATTGAGAGGGGGTTTAGATCCCATATGGCTGATGGATGGAATTCTACTGCTTGGAGCCATAGACTCTCAGTTCCCAGGTGTGGTGGTTGGCCATGCTCACCTACCTGTTAACTGACCTGGATAAGTCCAATGAATCAGAGAGTAGGTTTTGCAACTCTTCTGAGGCTCAGGGCCCAGTTCGCACATAGACAGTCCAAAGATTCAAGATTCCTGAGCATACACCAACCCCAGTACCAACCACAGGTTCAGTAAAAGTGACGGAAGAGGCATGCATAGACAGGTCACATCTGAGTCCAACTGCATCACACTCAGGAGCACAAATTCCAAAGTAGGGCTCACTGGCAAGGCACTGAACTACAGAACCATTTGTCATGAGTTTAGGTCCTGGATGTATCAGTAGCCCTCAGGAGAACCACTTTTTCAGGTTGTATCTACTTTGACACTCTCTGAGATCTTGCTGAGATGTGCGTAAGTGTGATCCCTCTGATGACCTCCCCACTCATTTTGAAGACTCTTAGCCATATAAACTCATTCGACTTTACCATTTCCCCTTTTTATTCAAGGTCTTTTTCTAGTTCATCATCAGCTTGTGCTTGGTAGTAATCCCTTGGCACCAGGGAGGCTTATCCCCGGGAATCATGCCCCATGCTTGGGGGAAGATAATGCATTTATATGCTGAGTTTGACTTAGAGAGTGGCCACATTTGAGCAACATGGAGGCTCTCAGAAGGTAACTCTTAGGCACCCTGCAGCTCTAGGTCTAATTCAAATTTCAAAAACACAGGTTCATAAGCATAGCCATCAGTATCAAGGACCCATCATTGGACCTTCCTTTTTCACTAGTCTTTGCTCTTGTAGATGGGGGATTGTTGCTGCTCCATGGAGGAGTGTGACAGAGTTTCCCAGAATGGGGGAAAATGCTACTTTTGTTATGTAATTTAACTTAGTTTACTCACTAAAACCACTTCAAAATCTGTAGTGAGAAAGCTGCAGGGTAATTGATGAGCACCAGCAGCCTGACAAATTCCACAGGGACATAAGAGTGAATTATGTTTATTCTTAGTTTTTGGTTGACTCTTTCCTTGTGGGTTTTTCTGTTTGTTTGGTTTTTTCCTGTCTTTCCTTCCTCTTTATCTCCCTCCATTTTAAATTAGATGCTGTCATCTTGATTCTTGTTTGCTGTGTTTCCTCTTCCTTGAGATCCTCTTTTATTTCTGTACTAATTTTGGCTACCAATACTATCTCTTTTCCCACCTACATCTTTCTATCTTCCACCCTCTGTTGCTGCTCTTACATTCCAAGTCTCTTTGTTTAACTCCTAATTTTCTGGCTTTTTATTTCTAACACTTCTATTCTGTTTTCTACCCTTTATTAGCTCTTTTGGTTTTTGTGCTTTCTTATCTTTTTCTCTCTCCTCATCACACTGGATTTTTTAAAAATTTATTTATAATTTTAATGTTACATTAAAAAAATATGAGGTCCCCATATACCCCCACTCCCCTCACTCCACTCCTCCGCCCATAAAAACAATCTCCTCCATCATCATGAGACATTCATTGCACTTGGTGAATATATCTCAGAGCACTGCTGCTTCTCATGGTCAGCCGTCCACACCATAGCCCACACTCTCCCACAGACCAAACAGTGGGCCATGGGAGGACATACAATGTCCAGTAACTGTCCATGCAGAACCACCCAAGACAACTCCAAGTCACAAAAATGTCCCCACATCACAGCTCTTCCTCCCACTCCCTAACCCAGCAGCCACCATGGCCACTTTCTCCACACTAATGCCCCATTTTCTTCAATTATTAATCACAATAGTACATGAATAAAATATCAGTAAGTCAACTCTAATCCATACTCTATTCCTCCATCCTGTGGACATTAGAATGGTTGTGTCCATTCCACATCTATGTCAAGAAGGGGCTTAGATTCCACATGGATGCTGGGTGCAATTCTCCTACTTTCAGTTGTAGGCACTCTTGGCTCCCTGGTGTGGTGGTTGTCCTCCTTCACCTCCATGTTAGCTGAGTGGGGTAAGTCCAATAAACCAGAGGGTAGGAGTTACAAGTCTGTTGAGGCTCAGGGCCTGACTATCACATGGTCAGTGCAGAGATTCAGGTCCCCTAGGTATACAATAACCCCAGCACCAACTACGGTTCTAATAAAAGAAACAGGAGAGCCTTGTGGACAAAGATCACATCTGAGTCCATCTCCATCACACAGAAACACAAACTCCAAAGTAGGGCCAACTGACATGGCACTGAACTCCATCTGCCATCACCATAGAACCTGTGGTCTCTGTAGCCCTCAGAAGAACCAATACCTGGGGTTGTATCTACTTTATCTGTCTCTGGGACTCTGCTGAGGTGTGCATAAGGGAGACACCTCTGATAACCTCCTGGCTCTATGTGGAGACTCATAGCCATATAAAATCATTTGTTCTTTCCATTTCCCCCTTTTATTCAGGTCAAAAACCATTTTTAACTCCTGGTATTATATGTAGACTGAGATATTCTGCTGGTCTGAGTTAACCCTTTTATTCAAGGTCATTTTCTAGTTACATCATCAGCTGGTACTTGGTAGTAATCCCTTGGTGCCAAGGAGGCTCATCCCCAGGAGTCATGTCCCACACTGCGGGGAAGGCAAAACTTTTGCTTGTTGAGTTTGGCTTCAAGACTGGCCACATTTGAGCAACACGGAGGCTCTCAGGAGGTAACTCTTAGGCACCCTGCAGCTCTGGGTCTTGATCTTATTTCAGGTGCACAGGCTTACAAGCATAGGTATTAGTATCAAGGGCACGTTGTTGGACCTTCCTTCTTTTTTGGTCTTTGCCGTTACACTTGGGGGCTTGTTGCTGTTCCTTTAGGGACTGTGATAGAGATCCCCCGGCTAGGAACTCAGCACTCACTCAGTAGTTGTTTTTAATTGTAACCACTATGAAAGTATCCAAACATTTTTATGTACCCTGGATATATGCCCTGGAGAACACCCTGCCAACCTTGTGTCCCTTATCAATAACATCTCACACGAGTAATCCTCCCCTGCCATTGTTGAACTTCTCTGTGATCCAAAACTTCTTTAAAAATGAAGCTCAATGTATTGCCAGGTTCCAATAATAGTAAAATGGAATATAGTGATGAGTTTGAAGGTTAGATATAGAATATATATTAATTTAGAGAAATTAAGGTAAAAATAAATTGGGTTATCAAAACCTTGAAAATGCAAAAGATTTATTTTTGATATTTTGCCTTCCATCTCTTCAATAAGTGCTACCTTTTATGCAAATTGGCATGGCAACTTATTCCATCTTTTCCTCAATGTCAACATCCTTTCTGTTTCTTTTTTCTTTTTTCCTAATTATTAAGCTTGTCTTCAGAAAAATTTTAGATCACAGTAATACATATATACAATATACAGTACCCCCCACATATCCAACATAAAACCTTTTCCCTTCCACAGCAATAATCTTTATACATATTCATAGTATATTTACTGAAACTGATGTACAGATTTTTTAAAAAGATTTACTTTATTTATCTCCCCTTCCCCCCACCCCAGTTGTCTGTTCTCTGTGTCTATTTGCAGCATCTTTTTCTTTTTCTGCTTCCTTTGTGATCAGCAGCATGGGAATGTGTTTTGTTTTGTTGTGTCTTCTTGTTGTGTCAGCTCTCCATGTGGGAGGTGCCAATCTTAGGCAGGATGCACTTTCTTTCACACTGGGAGGTCCTTGGTTTTACATTGCAGTTTATATTTTAGACTATACAATTTTCTAAATTGTTAGCTATCTTATGTTTTACATTATGGTTTACATTTTAACCTATCGCCGCTATACGTTTTTGGTGTAATTTAACATGTCTTATATCCATCCTTGTGTAATCTTGTGGAAAACTTCTATTGCCCACACATTTACATTGATTCCATCTTTTCAATACTTCTTTCCCCCTCCCCTCAGGGCCCACAGATACAGTCAATCTTCATTGCTGGAGGGGCCATGTTCAGAGATACTTGCAACAATGTTGAGGGCTTGACATGTTCAACTACCCTAATGCATTGGGAGCCACCATTTCTCTCGAGAGATACAATTCCCTCTATTTGAGAACATCAGTCCACTCCAGGATGTGGGTATATCTTCACTCTCATTATATGGGTCTCTATACAATTATATAACCCACTATGACAAAATGAGCATTCACACTCCCTAGAAGCATGTCCTGCATCAGATTATGCTCTTTAAGCATCTTAACAGGTAACCTTCCCTATTATATTTTTGAAAAAGTTTTCTCATCATTATCCTCTCAACAAAATATCTGACAATCTCCTATGTTCATATGTTCCCCCACCCTCCCCCCAATTTCTTGGGCAATATTACCCATCCTCCCATCCCTAACCCCCCTCAAGCCCACAAAGCCCCAACCAAAGGTAACCCTATGCCCCCATTTTATCCCTTCCTTGTACAAATACTTACCTGCAGCTTATCATAGATTTCACCCATGTAGGTGTCAGCTTACATCCTTCCTCTGCCCCCCAATTTCCTTTAAGACTATCATCCAGTCTGTAGCTCTCTTAGGAAGCTTGGTTTACATATTTCATATTATTGAGGTCATGTAGTATTTGTCCTTCAAGGATCGGGGTGCTTCACTCAACATAAGGTTCTCAAGATTTATCCATATTATCTTGTGTGTTTGTAGTGTATTCATTCTTAATGCTGAGTAGTATTGCATTGTATGTATATACCGCATTTTATTTATCCATTCACCTGTTGATGGGCATTTGGGCTGATTCCGACTTTTGGCAATAGTGGACAATGTTGCTATGAACATTGGTGTGCATGTATTGGTTTGTGTCCTTGTTTTCAGTGCAGGGTCATAAGGCAAATCTATAGCTAGTCTTCTGAGAAACCGCCAAACTGCCCTACAGAATGGCTGGATCCTTCTGCATTCCCACTGGCAGTGGATGAGTGTTCCCATTCCTCCACATTCTCTCCAGCTTTTGTAGTCTTTGGGTTTTTTGATAGCTGCCAATCTTATGGAAGTAAGATAGTATCTCATTGTAGTTTTGATTTGCATTTCCCTAATAGCTAGAGATTTGGAGCATTTTTTCTTGTGCTTTATAGCCATTTGTATTTCTTCTTTGGAGAAGTGTCTGTTAAGATCTTTTGTCCCATTTTTTAAATGGATCATTTGGCTTTTTCTTTTCAAGATATAGGAGTTCTTTATAGATGCAGGTTATAAGTCTTCTACCAGATATATGATTACCAAATAATTTTTCCCATTGTGTAGGATCTCTTTTCACTTTCTTGACAAACTCCTGCGGGGTGCAGAAGTCTTTAATTTTGAGGATGTCCTATTTATCTATTTGTTCTTTTGCTGCTTGTGCTTTGGGTGTGAAGTTCATTAAGCCATTTTCTATTACAAGGTCCTGTCAATGCTTCCCTACACTGCTTTCCAAAGTCTTTATGGTCTTGGCTCTTATATTTAGGTCTTTGATCCATCTTGAGTTGATTTTTGTATAAGTGTGAGTTGGAAATCCTCTTTCATTCTTTTACACATGGATATTCATTCCCCCTGGCACAATTTGTTGAATAGGCGATTCTCTCCCAATTGAGAGGGTTTGGTGTCTTTACTGAATATTATATTACTATATATATGAAGATCTATATCAGAACTCTCAATTCAGTTCCATTGGTCTGTGTGTCTCTCCTTGTGCCAATACCATGCTGTTTTCACTACTGTAGCTTTGTAGTATGTTTTGAAGTCAGGTAGTGTGATTCCTCCAATTTAGTTTTTCTTTTTCAATATGTATTTGTCTATTTGAGACCCTTTTGCTTTCCAAATAAATTTCATAGCTCGTTTTTTAGTTCCTTAAAGAATGCTGTGTTGATTTTTATTGGGTTTACCTTGAATGTGTAGATCAGTTTTGGTAGGATAGACATCTTAATAATATTTAGTCTTATCCATGAACAGGGAATATTCTTCCATTTATTTAGGTCTTCTTCGATTTCTTTGAATAGTGTTGTGTAGTTCTCTTTGTATAAGCTTTTTACATCTGTAGTTAAATTTATTCCTAGGTATTTGATTTTTTAATTTACTATTGTAAGTGGTATTTGTTTCTTGATTTCCTCCTGATCTTGCTCATTATTTGTATACAGAAATGCTACTGATTTTTGTGCATTGATCTTATAACCTGTGACATTACTAAACTCATTTATGAGTTCTAGAAGCTTTGTTGTATACTTCCCAGGGTTTTCTATGTATAGGATCATGTCATCTGCAAATAATGAAATTTTGACTTCTTCCTTTCCAATTTGAATGTCTTTTATATCTGGTTCTTGCCTCAGTGCTTGAGCAAGTGCTTCTAAGACAATTTTAAATAGAAGAGGTGATAGTGGGCCTCCTTGTCTTGTTCCTGATCTTTGAGGGAAAGATTTTAGGATTTTACCATTGGAAACGATGTTGGCTGTGGGTTTTTCATATATACTCTTTATCATGTTCAGAAAATTTCCTTGTATTCCAATCTTTTGCAGTGCTTTTATCAAGAAATGGTGCTGTATTTTGTCCTGGACATATACATCCATTTCCCTCTGTAGATTTGGGAAATTTTCAACCATTATTTACTCCAACACTCCTTCTTTCCCCTTTCCCTTCACTTCTCCTTCTGCGATGCCTATAATACTTATGTTTGTGTGTTTTGCATTGTCATTCAGGCCCTTAAGTCCCACCTGGATTTTTTCTATCTTTTTATCGATTAGTTCTACTATCTACTTACTTGATTTCAGATGTACTGTCTTCCACATCACTAATTCTCTCCGCTGCCTCTTCTAATCTATTGCTATTTGCTGAGAGTGTATTTTTGATTTCTGGATCTGTGGTGCTCATCACCATCATATCTGTTATCTTTTTGTGTATGACTGCCATTTCTTCTGTATTCTTTCCAAGTGTTTTCTTCATATTGTTAATCTCTTCCTTTATTTCAATACATTGGTCTCTAATATATGTTTTGAGATCTTTAATTACTTGTCCGATGTTCTGCTCCTCTTCCTGGTTTTTAGTATGTTGATTGGATTTGGCCATATTTTTCTGATTATTGGTTTGGTTTGTAGTTTTTTGTTGCTGTCTGGTCAGCATTTTATCTTGAGGGGTTTAATCAGTTCCTTGGCTTTTTTCTCTAGTCTTGGTGATTAATTAGTTGTTTTTTGTGCATAAATGTAATGTCTTCTCTTTGTCCCTTTGTTCTTCTTACTCTATTTTCTTGTTGCTGGCTAAGTTCACTTTGAAGGAAAATATTAGGGCAGGGAAAGCAAAATGGGTAAGAAAAGAAAATGTATAAAGTAGTGTTGGTAATAAATGTAACAGAGCAACAATGTGAGATCTAGGAGAATGGATGTTAGACACATGTAAGTTGTGTAGAGTTATAGCAGTAAGTAGAGTACCTATAATGAGACAGTCAACTGAATATGGTGAGGAATTGAGTATGAATTAAAAGGCCAGTGTTTTCATGAGAGAGGGAAAGAGAAAAGAAAGACAATTATAACAAAAGTAGATAAAAGACAGAAAACAGAACAAAGGTATTAGAAATAAAATGTCAGACAATGGGGGTCAAGGAAAGGGAGGTGGAATGTAAGAGAAACAGTAGATGATGGAGGATAGAAAGATGTAGAGGAAAGGGAATAGTGTAGGTGGCCAAAATCAATATACACAGAAAAGAGGAAATGGAGTATGAGGAAACACAGTAAATGTGAACGCTCCCTGCAGCAACTATTATATAAAGAAAATAAAATTATAAAGGAAGAAAAATAGAGAAAAGAAAAAAGAGAAGAGAAAAGGGAGGGGCAAAGAAAAGGGAGGGGTGAACAAGCAAGAAAAAGAAAAAGAGAAAAAAGCTAAATAAATGCAAAAGGACCTTGGAGGATAAAACGAGAGAAAAGACCAGGAGACAATGCAATAGTAGGAACCACGACAAAAAAAAAAAAAAAAAAAAAAAAAAAGAACCAATGTTCCAAATTAGGAATCCTCTTTGTAGTTAAATAAAATGCTTCAGGATCTGACATTCCCCCTTTCTCCCTTCCTCACTTCTCTCTCTCCTAGGGTGGCAGGAAAGCTGCCTGAGAGGTCTGGTAGGAGATTCAAGTAGGTCCTTGTTGAGCCAACTCAACACAGAAGACTATGACTGTTTATTTCCATTGTGAGAGCACCTATACCTCACCAGAAACCCCAAATATGCTATTGGAAGCTTGGATAGTACGTCCTACAGTCCCTCTCCCTTAGGTGTGCTAGGGGAGGTCTAATTGATTTTCTGACTCTACCTTCTCCCAGAACAAGTTTCCTATCCCAGGGCATTTAGGTGAATTGGGCTTTCTCAGCAGATTCACCTCTCCTTTCTTCCCAGACTCTCCCCAAGTCAGCTGGTACACTCCTCCAAGCTCAAAGAGAAAAAAAAAAAACAAAGAAAAGAAAATGCGGAAGGCTAGGGTAATCAAAGACCTCAGACGGACCTCAGGGCATGGTGGATTTGGGAATGGAAGTCCGTGATATTGCAGACTCAAGGTGTGTGAGTCTCTGGAGCATGGACTACCAGGGTTTAGGGGATACAGACCTGGGAACCATGCATCCGGTAAACATGGGGTTTGGGAACACCGCAGCACAGCAAAGATTTCAGGGATTTCTGCGGCCAGGCTGCCAGCCCTAGGGTGTGGTCCCTGCCCACAACTTCTGACCTCCATGTCAGAAACCCAAAATTCCACCTCTCACAAGAATCTCTTCTGTCTCTGTCTCACCAAATCGACATCCAGACACCTGCCCTGCAAGCCCCTGAAACAGCCCGCTCAGGCTTTGGGAATACCTGAGCACAACAAAGATTTCAGTGATCACCGCAGCTGGGTCACCAGCCATAGGGGGAAGTTTCCCACCCACAACTTCTGACCTCTGTGTAAGAGATGTAAAATTCTACCTCTTGCAAGAATCTCTTCTGTCACTGCCTCACCAAACTAACGTCCAGACACCTCCTGCCCTGCAAGCACCTGAAACCGCCTGGTCAAACAGGACTCCAATCCTACTCAGCCACTTCTTTGCAGGAGAGATTATGAGGTGCACTCAATCAGAGGCCATCTTGCCCTACCTCTCCCTTTTTGTCTTTGTAGTTGTTCTCACACTCTCCTCCAACTCTGTCTCTCCTGTTTTTTTTCCTTTCCTCCTACAGAACTCCCCTTAGTATTTCTTGAAGGGCAGGATTCTTGTTGGCATACTCTCTTAGTGTCTGTTTATTGGTGAATATTTTGCACTCTCCATCATTTTTGAATGCTAGGTTTGCTAGGATAGAGTATTCTTGGTTGGAAATTTTTTTCTTTTAGTACCTTGACTATGTCATACTGCTGCCTTCTTGCTTCCATGCTTTCAGGTGAGAAATCAGTACATAATCTTATGTAGCCTCCCTTGTATGTGATGATTCTCTTTTCTCTTGTTACTTTCAGTATTCTATCTTTGTTGTGAGCATTGGATAATTTGACAAGTATAGGTCTTGGAGTATACCTCTTGGGATTTATGCTGATTGGGGTGCATTGTGCTTCCTCAACATGTACATCTATCTCCTTCAATAAGTTTGGGAAGTCTTCAGCCATTATTTGCTCCAATTTTTTCTTTCCCCTTTCCTTTCTCTTCTTCTTCTGGGATGCCTATAATGTTTATGTTTGTGCATTTTGTGTTGTCATTCAGGTCTTTAAGTCCCTGATGGATTTTTTCTATTTTTTTATCTGTCAATTCTACTCTCTGTTTGATTTCAGATCACTAATCTTTCCTCTGCTTTTTCATATCTGCTGTTGTTTTCTGGGAGTGTATATTTGATTTTTTGAATTGTGCTGTTCATCACGATCATATGTGTTATTTTTCTGCATATGATTACAATTTCTTCTGTATGTTCTCCAAGTTTTTTCTTAATATAATTAACCTCTTCCTTCCATTCATTAAATTGGTCTATGGTACATGTTTTGAGAGCTTTGATTAGTTGTTCGATATTCTGTTCCTCTTCCTGGTTTTTAGTTTGTTCATTGTATTGGTTCATGTTTTCCTGATTATTGGTATTGTTTGGTTTTTTGTTGTTGTTGTTGTTGCTGTCTGGTCATCATTTTGTCTTGATGGGGTTATTCAGTTGCTTGTCTTTCCATCTAGTCTCATGGTTTATTTGGGCATTGTTTTTGTGTGCATGTTAATTCTTCCTTGACACTTTCTTCTGCTTATTCTATTTCTTTGTTTTTGTCTAATTTCCCTTGAAGGAAAATATTAGGGACAGTGAAAGCAAAAGGGGTAAGGAAAGATAAAGTATAATAGTAGTATTGATAGTAAATGTTAGCAGAAGAACCATGTGAAATCTAAGAGAATGGTTATTAAACTCATGTAAGCTGTGTAGAACTATAATGGTAAAAAATGGAGTACCTACAATGAGATAGTAAACTGATTGTGGGTAAAAATATAGTATGAATTAGAAGGCCAGTGTGATCAGGAGAGATGGAAAGAGAAAAGAAAGGACAGTAACATAAACTGTGAATAAAATATAGAAAACAGAATAGAGGTGTTAGAAATAAAAAGCCAGAAAAATTGTGGACTAACTAAAGAAAGGTGGAGTGGAAGACAAATGATAGACAATGGAAGATAGAAAAAGATGTAAAGGAAAGGGGGGATAGTGTTGGTAGCCAAAATCAGTACACACCGAAAAGAAGAATTTGAGGATGAGGAAGTACTGCAAATAAGAAACACTGCCTGCAACACCTAATAGAAATAAGAAAATAAAAAGGCAGGGGGGGGGGGGAAGAAAGAAAGAAAAAAAGAGGGGAAGGCTATGAGGGGATAAAGAGGAAGGAAAAATAAAACAAATCAACAAAAAGACTGGACAGGCCTCAGGCAAGGAATCCTCTTTGCAATTGAATAAACTGCTTAGGAGTCTGACCGTCTCCCTTTCTCCCTTCCTCACTTTCCTCTCTCCCACGACAGCAGAAAGTTTGTGTGAAGCCTCCCCTCAGATATTCAAATGGGACCCTGGTGAACCAACTCACCACAGAAAATAATGAGTCTTGGGAAGCAGTTGTGGCTCAACTGATAGTACATCCACCTACCATATGGAGGGTCCAGGGTTCAATACTCAGGGCCTCCTGACCCATTTGTTGAGCTGTCCCACATACAGTACTGCTGCACACAAGGAGTGCTGTGCCACACAGGGATATGCCCCATGTACAGGTGCCCCATGCACAATGAGTGTGGCCCACAGGGAGAACCACCCTGTGCAAAAAAGAAGAAAAAAAGTACAGCATGCCCAGGAACACACATGAAGAGCTGACAGAGCAAGAGGATGCAACAATAAAAGCAACACAGGATCCCAGTGCTGCATGACAAGAATGCAAGCAGACACAGAAGAACACACAGCAAATGGACACAGAGAACAGACAATGGGGGGGGGGGGAGAGGAGAGAAATAAATAAAATAAATCTTTAAAAAAAAGAATGACTCTTAGATTGTTGAGATAGTGCACCCACACCTTGCCAGGAACCCTAAATATGCTGTTGAAATTCTACAAAGCAAGTCCTACTGTCCCTCTTCCTTAGGTGTACTACAGTGTGTTAGTTAATTTTCTGACTCCGTTTCCTCCAGGCCAAGTTTCCCTATCCCAAGGCATTTAGGTAAATTGGGCTCTCTCAGCAGATTCTCCTCTCCTCTCTTCCTAGACTCTCCCCAAGCCAGCTGGTATGCTCCTCCAAGATCAAAAAAATAGGGGACTGGAAAACTGTACCTGTGCTCCTCTGACCCCTCTGTACCCCTCACCAAAACGCTCCCACACCCATAGTTCATCCAATACCAGTACTGGAGGGCTAGGGGAATGCAGTACAGGGAGTGCTGGGTTCGGGGAATGTGGGCATGGGAGAATGTGGGCTTGGGGTACATGGGTTTGTGGAATGTGGATTACTGGGAATGCGGCATTCAGGGAACGCGAGTTGCAGGGAACACAGGTTCGGGGATTGTGCTTTTGGGGAACACGGGGCTCAAGCATGCCACTGTGAGACCGGCGGTGTTCAGGGAATGCTGTGGCTCTCAGCCTTAGGGGAAAGGTTTTTGCCTTCCCACAGCTTCTGGCTTCAGTGTCAGAAACCCACAGTTTTACCTTGAGCAAGCCCCGTCTTTGTCACAGTCTCTCCAGATTGATGTCCAGACACCTCCTGCTTTGTAGGTTCCCAAAACTGCCCACTCAGGCAGCATTCTGTCCCCACTCAGCTGGTTTTTTGCATGAGAGATGATGAGGGTGCACTCACTCGGATGCCATCTTGTCCTGCCTTCCCCTAGTCATTTCTTGAAAAGGAAACCATCATCAATAACATCTTGTGTATTCTTTCAATTATTTTCTATATCAGATACTGATTCAGATGGGCACTCTTCAAATCTACCTCTTTGCTATTCACAGGTCAATAATTAGAGTTAGCAGGCCTAGAGCTGCAGGGTTCCTATGAATTACCTCCTGAGAGCCTCCATGTTGCTCAAATGTGGCCAGTCTCAAAACCAAACTCAGCATGTAAATGCATTACATTCCCCCTCAGCATGGAACATGAATCCTGCGGTTGAGCCTCCCTGGTGCTGAGGGATTACTACCGAGTATCAGCTGATGATGTAACTAGAAAATGACCTTGAATAAAAGGGTCAACTCAGACCAGCAGAATATCTCAGCCTACATGTAATATCAGGTGTTAAAACAGCTGTTTAACCTTGAATAAAAGGGGGAAATGGAAAGGACAAATGAGTTTATATGGCTGTGAGTCTCCAAAAAAAGAGTCGGGAAGTCATCAGAGGCGTCACTCTTATGCATGCCTCAGCAAGTTCCCAGAGACAGCCAAAGGAGATACAAGCACACGTATTGGTTCTTCTGAGGGCTACAGAGACCCACAGGTTCTATGGTGATGGCAGATGGAGTTCAGTGCCATGTCAGTTGGCCCTACTTTGGAGTTTGTGTTCCTGAGTGTGATGGAGTTGAACTCAGATGTCATCTTTGTTCACAAACCTCTCCTGTTACTTTTACCAGACCTGTGGTTCGCACTGGGGTTTGGTGTATGCTCAGGGGACCTTAATCCCTGGACTGCCCATGTGATAGCCAGGCCCTGAGCCTCAACAGACCTGCAACTCCTACCTTCTGGTTTAATGAACTTACTCCAGCCAGCTAACAGGGAGGTAAAGAAGGTCAACCCCCACACCAGGGATCCAAGAGTGCCTACAACTGCAAGCAGGAGAATTGCATCCATCATCCATGTGGAATCTAAGCCCACTCTCGATATAGAGGTGGAGTGGACATAACCATCACAGGGTCCACAGGATGGAGGAATAGAGTATGGTTTAGAGTGGACTTACTGATATTCTATTCTGGAACTATTGTGATTAGTACTGGAAGAAAATGTAGCATTAATGTGGAGAACGTGGCCCTGGTAGCTGCTGAGGGTAGGGAGAGGAGGAAGAGATATTACCTGTGGGTACTTTCAGGACTTGGAGTTGTCCAGGGTGGTACTGCAGGGACAGTTGCTGGACATCATATGTCCTGCCATGAGCCACTGGGTGTACTGGGGGAGAGTGTAAATTACAATGTAAACCACTATCCATGTGGTGCAGCAGTGATCCAAAATGTATTCACCAAATGCAATGAATATGCCACAATGATTAAAGAGGCTGTTGATGTGGGAGGAGTGGGGTGAGGGGGTGGGGGCTATATGGGGACCTCATATTTTTTTAATGTAACATTAAAAATAAATAAATAAAAATAAATTTTAAAAAAAGAGGGCTACAAAGAGATGCTTGTAAATTGGTGTTCATTTCAGCATCATTCTGAATGGCCAAAAGTTTGAAACCACCCATGTGTCGATCAATATGGGAATTAGTAAGAAAAGAGAAAGCTATTCATGGAAGGGGCCTTTACTGAGCCGCACAAAGTAAAGAAGTTTCGATGCACACTACTACATGCATGATCCTTAAACATTATACTGAGGAAATAAGGAAGATACGAAAGAAAAATAGTGTATCATTGTACTTATTTGAAATATAAAAACAAGAAAATTCAGAGAAACAGAAATGAGATTAGAATTTATTACCAGGGCAGGGAGATAAGACATTGGGCTTAATGGTTAATGATAAAGAGTTTCTGTTTCAGGTAATGAGAAAATTTTGGAATTGAATGTTTGATGATGGTAACACATTGGACATGTAGTTAAGTGATGGCAGTAAATTAATTGTATACAATAAAATGTGTAAACTGGCAAAAAAAATTAGAGTTAGCACTGAGTCTTTTGTATATACCAGTTACTTTACACGTTATCTCATTTAATCCTCACAAACAACCTTGTGGCATTCTGTAGTATTATTATTATTTCCCTTTAAAAGATAAGGAAACTGCAGCTCAGAGAGGATAAGTAATTTTCCCAAAGTCACACATATAATGCATGACAGAACTAGGACCTAATTTAGACAGTCTGAGTTCAGAGCCTATACTTATAACCACTCAATACTACTTCTTGGCAGTATATAATAATAACAGCTAATATATGTTGAATTCATACCATGTGCCTGGAACTGTCCTAAGCACTATACTTACATAAACTAAATTTAACTATTATAACAACCTGTTGTGATGGGTTATTATTATTATCCCTCATTTTACAGATCAGGAAGCAGAGGCACGGAGAGGTTGTGTGACTTGCCCAAGACCACATAGCTGGTAAAAACCAAGTAGGGATATAATGCCAGACAGGGTGGTTTTCATGCCTGCATGCCTACCCACAATGCAATGTTGCCTCCTTAGGCAGATGTAACACATAAATAAGAGCCTAAAGGACTCAGACTTCACAACTGCTAAATTCACACATAATTTCGTGTTATCCTCTGTCCAGAACATCTCTTGTCACAGCAGCTTTGACATCCCATTGATGCTTTCTTATACCCCCAGATTCCCTCATGCCAACTTTTGAGGTCACCTGGCACTGCCCATATCTCACATCTTGATGACCTGCAATGGCAGGCCATGATTGCCTATCTCTGATCAGGAAAATTACCTTGAGACTACTCTGTTCCTTTCTTTGCCAGGTTGTGGCCTTCTGGCTTTCAATCTCATGATCTATATTTCTTGTGAAACTTCTGAACAATTACCTTTGGTTTGGGATGTAGTCTTTCTAGAATTCCACCTTATTTTTTCCAATGAAATCTGACTTGGCTCTCCTTCTGGGCTCTGTGGTCCAGCTTCTCAGTAGGAATGTCTGATTATGCTCTAGCCTTGCAGGACAAAACCCTAAACGCAGGTGCTTTTTCCTCTTCTTAGGTAAGCCACACTCAGCCCCCTCCCCATGCAGTGGGAAGGCAAGCAGGGTGCCTCCACTTTGTGCTTCTCAGGTTTCTCATCTGCCGTTTGGTTAAGGAAAAGGCAGATTTCTCTTGGCAGGTGTTCATTTCAGCAGCTAAATTAGCCACTGAGAGACCACAGCTGCTTTTCTGTGGGTGTTGATGCCTCAGGGTGCAGCTGCCAAGGGATCTCCAGCCCTGCCACTATGCCACCCTCTGGAGAAAAGAGGAAGTGATCCCAGAAAAAGAGAAACTAAAGCTGCAGTTCTCCATACCACTACTCCCCTGCCCCTCTGCTTCCGCTTTGTGCAGAAACCTGAACACTGGGGAGTAAGAATGAGAGTGGGATTGCTTTATTAACTGGTGGGGTCCTTTTCAGGGCGTCCTGTGTATTTTCTTGTCACCCCATTCTAAGAACCCTGCTTGAGAGGGCTTGCCAAAGCTGCCAGTCCCTTGCCCAAAGATGCTCTAAGGCAGGGCTTCTTAACCTGGCCTCCACAGATGGGCTTCATCCACAGAAGGGATCTAAGAACTTGGTTGCATATAACACATCTTTGTCTTTATGAACCTCTCACTGCAATGTAATGATTCCTTCAATTATGAATATAGGCAACAACTCATGGTGGTATTAACAGTACCTATGTCTCTAATATCAATGGAAACAGGTAGTTACATATCACATCAAAACAACTGCAGATACCTTAACAGACTGTTTTTGCTCATCATTTCTTGGAAATTATGTCAGTAATGAGACCTGCCACTAGATCTTGTTATTTAATGTGTAATAAAGGAATACATATATTACTATGTCACAAAATCATTTTTTAATATTTAATAACTGAATTTCAGTGAAATTGGTTTCCTTTTTCTTCCTATGCATTTTAAAACTTTATTTTAAGAAGTGTTTCTGTCAACTTCCCCAGCCTGTCAAAGGACTCTGAGGCACCAAAAAGTCAAGAACCCCAGCTCTGGCCTAGTAACTGGGATGGGTTTATCTTTGCTGAGGGTCCATACTAGGAAGGCTTGGAGGGAGGGCATGCTACAGAAGAAAGAAGTTCTGGCTGCTAAAACTGTAAGCGGAACAGGAAAGAAATTTAGGTGTGGTGTGTTGACCGACAGTCATATCATGAGGCCTGGCCTCACCTCCCCACCATTGCCATGGAGGCCCAAACTCCTCCCACTTCCTTAAATAGAAAACTGGAAAAGTTTGCAGCCAGTTAAAAACTCATTACCAGGAAGAAGATGTAGTTCAAGTGGTTGAGCACCTCCTTCCCATGTACAAGGTCCTGGGTTCAATCCCTGGTACTTTCCCAAAAAAGTTTGTAAAAACAAACATAAAAACCCTTATTACCCACGGCAGAGCATGTACCACAAGATGGCACCATTGGATCATCCCAAGACCAGGGGGGGCCTGTGCCAAAGTATCTCATTACTGTAATAATCACTATACAGAAGCAGCAGAGCTTGCTGGCAAGACCCAATTAATACCCAAAAAGGCCTTAAACCACTTAAAAGACTATGGTGTCTCCCCTACAGGTAATTCAAATTGAAAGCAAACTTCTTAATAGCAAATTTTGGGGCAAGGTCTTGGAAGGTGAACTTCTCCTGTGCCCTTGCTTTTTAGGGGCTATAAATTTGTGCTTAATCTGCCTGCCTCTAAGGAAGCTCAGCACACCCGATCGTAAAGGAGTAAGCAAGCCAAATCCTGCTCTGGACTCCAATCGAGCCCCTAGACACCAACCCCCACCTCATGGTAGACCAGGGGACTTTGAGCAACTCTGTGGACACTATCCCAGTCAATTCACATGGCTCAAGCCTGACCCCACACAACGATTCATAAAATCAATTACCACTGAGGTACACATAAGAGTGCACATCTGACATACAAATGCTCTGGCCAGACATAATGTCACCCAGAATCACTCTCAGTTTCACCCTGCTCCTTGACTACAGAGCCAACTTTCTACTATCTTCTGGGGCATCTGAAGCCAACACAGCTCAGGGGTTTGCTAGCAGTTTCTTCTTCAACCATTCTGGCATGAATTGCTGCCAGGTTTCCTAAGAGCCTCTACCTCTCCAGTAGGTATCCAGCTTTCTTTGTGAAAAAGAAAAATTTAGAATTTTAACTCTGCCAGGACTATGCAGTGTAAGTGACCACATGGAATCCATCCCATTTTTGGTGATCCCCAACTTTCTGGATGAACTGCTGCAGCACAAAATTAAACTTTCAGGCCATCAAAGCCAGGATAGTGACCACAACCACCGGTAATTTTATACCTGTATTAGACAGTTCCTGTGTATGATAATGGCATGGACATTGCACAACACCTCAGCCTTTCAAACTGCTGATGTATCAGATCCTGAAAGACCCTGTGTAGATGGGCTTCATTGTCTACTGCTTCCCTACTCCATCAAGTCCTTGGTTCAGCTAGCTCTCCACCTACCACAGCAGGATTTATGCTGGTATATAAACATTTTTGAGAGTTCCTTGAATTCTACCTACATGCCCAGGACACCTTAATTAGTCAGACAAGAAAGAAATCCACTAACTTGGAGGAAGGATCCCTCTGTGTCCAGCAATTCCTGATTTCTATGGGGAACTGCTTAAGTTTTCTACATTTGCTATTCCACTGCGACTAAGTCCCAGGAAGCAAAGAAAGCAATTCAGTTGTGATGAAGAGTGCAATGGAGGGGGCTATATTTTCTATCAGGCCAACCTGAAAATTGATGCCCTTAGGAGGCCTATGGCTAGTGGTTGGGAGTAAGGTAGTGGTTAGGGTTATCAGGTCTAGTGTCCAGCCCAATCCAGCCTTGTGCCTGTCAGTCAGTTGGCTGTCTCTGTTCCATGTGGCCACACTCACTAATCAGGAAAGACCATTCCAGGAGTACACCTTGATTTTGGTCTAACCCCATGTACAATCTACCTCCTTACAGTATTCAACAAAAACTTTTCAGGATTAATATGTGCCAGGCACCATTCTAAGCCTGTTACCTATAATAATTTACTTAATCCTTTTATCAACTCTGTGACTTAGGGGGAAAATTAAATCCCTTTTAGAGATGAGAAAACTGAGGCAAAAGTAGTAAAGTGACTTGCCCAAGGTCAGAAAGCTGGTAAGTGGCAGGACCAGAATTTGAATCCAGGAAGTCTGGCTCCACAGTCTGTGGGCATAATCATTATGCTATAGTCTGCTCTGCCACACAGCTCCATGGATAATGCCTTTGACTTCCTTTTCAGTACTGGTTCATAGTTATCCTTTGAGTTACATCTTATTTTACCCAAGCCAGATAAATTTCCTGCCCATCGCAGTCCAACCACCATGGCTTTACTCAAGCAAAGTCCCAGAAGAACTGGTCCTCTCCTGAAGGGTACCAAAGCTCCATGGATGGGATCCAAACACAGGTAAGAAACAACTAGGGGCTGAACTGAAACCTCCAGTGGTAAAAGTGGAGAAGAGGCAGTCAATAGGAGAAAAGTTTTAGAAGAAAAATCAGCAGGGTTGTGAAGAGTGAGGAAGATCATCTCCAGGCTTCTGATTTGGGTGACTAAGTGTGTGTTCATTGATGTCATTCACTGAGATGTGGGACCAAAAAGTAGAACAGTTTGACAGGGAAGGCAGTAATAATAACAGCTAGCATTCATGGAGCACATACTCTTTGCCTAGCACTTTATATGTATTGCCCAGTCTAATTCTCACAACCGCCATATAGTTTTCTCATTTCACAGATGAGAGGAACATGAGGCTCTGAGGAATGAAATAACTTTCCCAAGGTCATATAGTAAGTAGTAGAGGCAGGATTTGAACTCAAATCTGTTGGTTCCAAGTTGTGCTTTTAATCATATGGAAAACAATCTCTCTGTATTTAGAAACTGTTTCCTTGTTATGTCTGCCTTTTAAATTCTGGTTGTTGTCTATATCCCTTGTCCCTGATTTGCTGCCTTTCCAGAACCTTGATTTTGGATTGGAACTTGGCTTTGTCTCCCTACCTGGTAATGACTCCCAGCCTTTCTAAGATCTTCAGTATCTGAAAAACCTACCATCCCCACTTCACCCCTTTCCTTACCTGCTTGATCTAGACTCATGACTTAATCTAATCTACAGGTTTTAAGACCCTTCTCCATATTCTACATGCCTTTGAGCCTCCATCCCTGGGTTCTTCTCTTCAAAGCTAGACCTTTAATGATAATCAAGGTTGTGACAATTTCCCCCTTGAAACTTGGTGTCTGTATCAGGGGCTTCTCTAATTTTGTGCTTTTGTTTGCATAAGAGTACTATAAATGGGGGCAATTGGTTCCACAATGATTTGGGAGTAGGGGCCTTAGGAAGGGTACTATGGCATTTAGCACCAGCAGAAAGTCTGGAATGTTAAACATCCACAATATGCTGAACGGTCCCACACAATGCAGAATGCCTTATATTCTGCATAGTATTTGAATGCCACCCAGTTGTTTATGTTGGTTAAAAAAATGTATTCATAATTATCTGTGCTCAGAACATAACTCTGCTTTAGACATTAACACAAAATGCACAGTTAATATATGTTGAATATTCCAGGAAATTATACCTTGTTTTTTTTTTTTCAGAACTCTCCCAAGAGCTGTTGGACATTTTTTGAGGATCATGTCACCAGCAACACTAGTCATGGTAAATGAAGCACTAATGCAATGCCCCTGTATGGGTTTGAATTTATAGCATTTGTGTTCATGATGTTTCTACATATAGGTGCAAGCCTCTGTCTGCTTCCTGAAGTCTTCTAGCATAGTGGGGCATGAACCATTACAGATGGAAATTTAGAGTTTATTGCAACTACTTTCCTCTTATTTCTTCTCTATGCTACAATTAGTACTCTCTAATATGTACACGTGCATATACATGCATATTCATATACATAAAATTATGTGTGTATCAGGTAGGTTATATTATCTATGAGTTTTCTTCTTTCATTTCAGGATAGTAAAGCAGTTTTAGAACAGTATTTCTTTAAAATGTAAGCACTTTCTAAGTGCCTGAAACTGTCAAGTGCTTTATATGTGTATCTGACTTAATCCTGCCCAAAACCTAAGGAGATGGATGTTATTTTCACTCATATTTGAAGATTAAAAAAACTGAGGTACAGAGAAATTTAGTAACTTGGCAAATATCACACAGGTAGAAAGTGTCAGACCAGAGTTCTGAACCCAAATATGATTGACTCTAAATCCAGTATATATTCTGGATTTAGTATATGCTAGAATTTGTGGCAGAATATCTGTAATGCATTTATTTATATTAGGACAGGCTTAGAATGATTCTAAGGGGAATGTCTTTCAAAATTCCTTGAGGATTCCATGAAAAAGTATAGATGACCCCAGGATGACTGATGGAAACACTGATGGATACATTTGGGTGTGTTTGTTTCACATGCACACACACGCACACACAAACACACATAGAGGGAAATGACATTTGAATCAAATTTAATGGTGTCTTATTGCTTAATTGCTTCTTGCAACCAATGAGACCGCATAATGCATGACAGCAGATCAGTGCTGACCATACTTTCCACTTGCAAAAATAAGGTATACTGAACATGACAGTGGGTCCAAATAGGTCCTGTCCCGGAAAATCCCCACCCTGTCAGTAACTAGCTACTTTAGTAGGATGTGATGGCTAATAAATGAAAAACCGTAATTTCTATTATCCTCAGTTAAGAAGAGCTATATGATGAAAATACAAGGCATATACCTGACTTATTCAGAAAAGTTCATTTGACCATTCATCTTTATCTGTGTGATGCAACCTCAGTGGGTTGGTCCTTGCTTCTGCAGGCAACTGCAGAGCACCTCTGAATTTTACCACCAGATGTCAGTGTTTTCCAAGCTGTGAGAAGAATGAAGGGCCAAGCATTGGAGTAGAGGTCATCTTCCCTTTCCGGGACACCCTTCCATAACTCACCCTGCAACACAGAAATCACATTGAAGTTCATACTTTATGTAAATGTCCATGTTTTTTTCCTTGCTCGTACTTTTCCAGATGCTCTTTCTGACAATTATGCTTTATGAAACTGATTCCCCAACATCAGCCTGAAAGTTGTTTAGAAATGCAGTTTTTCTAGCCCTATCTAGTACTTATTTAATTAGAATCTCTAGAGGTAACAATTTATGTTTTAACAAGCCTCCAGGTGATTCGGTGGAATGCTAATGTTTTACAACTACTGTTGCTGCAAAATTGCATGTGTGTATGATTTATTTCTACTGTCAACTCCTTGAGGTCAGGAACCATGTGCCTGCTACACCTACCCCCTG
The DNA here is from genome assembly GCF_030445035.2 of Dasypus novemcinctus. NCBI lineage: Eukaryota > Metazoa > Chordata > Mammalia > Cingulata > Dasypodidae > Dasypus > Dasypus novemcinctus. Next base: position 119,436,356 of record NC_080704.1, on the reverse strand, counting down.
CCCCTTGGCAAAGAACACCAGGCCGATGCCAGCTCTGACATATACTAATTGTGTGATAAGTCCCTTAATCTTTCTATTGCCTCTGTTTAATCAGAATATTGGGAATAATAATACTTATTAATATAATAATACCTACCTCATTTTGTTTTTATGATTATTAAGAGTTAATGCAAATAAAGCTATTAAGGCAGCTCTTCTTGACACATATTAAGTGCTCAGTTTTAGATAGAATTAATTATTTGTACTTTGTTACAATAAATGCTTGTGCATTGATTGATAACCAAGGGTAGGTTTAGATAAAGAGAAGAGAGAATAAAAGAAAGCAGGATGGGATGGCAGTCCAGGGAGAAGAAGAAAGGAAAACCTGGAAAGATTCAACTTGCCCTCCATGGCTGTGCTAGCAATCTAAGAACCTGGCTTTGCGTGTTGTCATGGAGGGAGAAGAGGAAAGGGAAAAAGAGGCAGAAATAAGTCTGGTCCCATTTATATGAAATATCTACAATAGGTAAATTCCAGAGGCAGTAAGCAGATTGGTGGTGGTCAGGAGTTGAGAGGAGGAGGCTAAAGGGAGTGTTTGCTAATGGATATAGATTTTCTTTTAGAGGTGATTAAAATGTTCTTGTGAATATACTAAAAAACACTAAACTGTACACTCTAAATAGGTGAATTTTATGGTATATGAAGTATATCTGAAATTCTAAAGTATTAAAAAATTAGGCCTGGTCAATATTTGGAGAGAAAAGTCGGGGACTTTGCTTTTTCCTTCCATTAACCCCCAGGAAACCAGGCTTAAGGGCAGGTGCAGAACTGGGCCTCGGATTGAAAGACAGAGTCTGGTGGCTGGATTTTATTTTAATTCATTTGCTTGCTATGTTGGCTCATCCAAATCATTCCCTGTGTCATTATTTCTAAAGACATAAAAACGTTTGACATTCTCATTAACCCATAATATCAATGGCATAAAATTAAATTGCAAGAGAAGGACATAATCTGATTCTAATAACAGTGTATTCCAAAACTGCCACCTAATGGAGAATCTCACAAATATGTGTGTCAACATAGGTGAAAATATCAACCTTTTTTTTCCTATGCCCTCAGGCAACACAACCTAGTCAAATAGTCCCAGAAGATCTAATCGTGCCATTTAATTTCCCCTCACAACTTTTGGAGTTTTCATGAAAATCATTCAATGATTATTTCCCTGAGTAATAAAAGAAAATGTATGTCTTTTTAATACAGGATGTCTTTTTAATACAGGATGGATGAACCTGGGGATTTCTGAGGTTGAAATATAAGCCCAACAGTGTTAATTGTCAAGGGGAGCCCACTTTTATTTCAAGATAGTCTAAACATGTCTGCTTTATAGAACCTCTTTGTGCCAAGATCACTTACTGCCAAAGAGTTATACCAGAAAAATCTGAGACAAGATGCAAAATAAATAAGCATGAGGCAATGGACTCTGGTAAAAGTAATTTAAATGTCGGCAAAGGGTTAGACATGCACTCTAGCAGTTAGAGAAAAGGGTGTCAGTGTTTCAGGCCTAAGTTTATTAGGAACCAAAACTTTAATTAACCTAAAGGGTATGAATCTATCTACTGCAATGGGTAAGCATATAAATTATAGAATTAAGCTGCCTGGGTTCTAATCTTGACTTTATTATCTGCTCTCCTTACTTCCCTTATACTTAAGTCTATTTCTTTCCTTCACAGTATTGTCCACAATATTTATTGTTATGGCCTGACTTCCACTAGGTTATAAGCTCTATGAATAAGGAAAGGGACTAGGACTGGTCTGGTATAAAGTAGGTACTCAGTAAATATTTGTGGGGTTAAATAAAACCCTTACTTCTGTGTCTTTCGGAAACTTGTCAATCAATGTTTCAAGTTTTTATCCATCTGTTAATTGGGGATGATTGCAATACCTGCTTAATAGTGTGATTGAGAAGAATGTACAAAAAAGTACAGTATCTGGCACCTAGCAAGCACTCAATAAATGTTAGCTATTGTTATTATAATAAAGGAGAATTTCTGGATAAACAGTATGCAGATACTAGAACAGGCAACTCAGAAGACTGGGATCCTTTCTTTCCAGATGACATTTCATTTGTTTAAAAAAATGATCTGAAGCAAATTTAGCAAAAAAAAAAAGTTAATGTATAAAATTCTGGGTAATGGATACTTGGATGTCTTCTATATTATTCCCTATAATTTTGTATGCATGGTGATATTAAAACATAAACCCAAATTCTGACACTTTTGCTGTTGATAGATGGGTTTGATATCCCCTCCCATTGAATAAAGACAGGCTCACGGGTAACCCATAGAGTGTGGTGGAAAGGACACTACACAACTTCTGAGGCCAGGTCAGAAAAGGCAGTTTCTACTTTTCTTGGGGGAATACTCACTCTTGGAACCTTGTGCCACCATGTAAGAAGTCTGACTACCCTTAAGTCATCAGCAGTGAAGAAGCCAGTGACATGGAGAGGCCACAAGTGCGCTCTTTGGTTGGCAACTTGGTTGCCTCCACCCACTCCAGGCACCAGACATGTGAATGGAAGAGACTTCAAATGTTTCCAGCTCCCAGACATCATGGATCAGAGACAGGCTCTCCCCAATGTGTCATTTACAAATTCTTGACCAGCAGAATCCATGAGCATACCAAGCTTCTAAGTTGCATGGTAATTTCTAACAGTATATTTGAAATAATTCATAATTTAAAAAGAAATTTCCTTAAAAGGACCAGCCCTCTTCTCATGCCACCACTCTCAATTCAGACTTGGGTCACTTGTGCCTCTAGATTAGGTAGCCACATAATGATGTCATTTGAAGGGCACTGAGTCTCCAAAACACATCATTTCCATCTTAAGGAATAACATCCCTGCCAATCAAGATTTGTTTGCAGGATTTTACTTCTAGAGTCTACTATTAAAATGTACTCAAATGTGGCCAGTCTCGAAGACAAACTCAGCATGTAAATGCAATGCCTTCCCCCCAGCGTGGGACATGACACCCGGGGATGAGCCTCCCTGGCACCGAGGGACCACTATCAACTACCAACTGATGATGCAACTGGAAAATGACCTCATACGGAAGGTTCAACGCGGATCAGCGGAATATTCCTGTCTACATAAAATAACATGACTTTAAAATGCTGTTTGACCTAATGTAAGGGGGAAATGGAAAGGAGAAATGAGTTTATATGGCTACGAGTCTCTAAAAAAGAGTCTGGAGGCTGTCAGAAGGATTGCCCTTATGCACAACTGAGCAGAGTCTGAGAGACAGATAAAGCAGATACAACCCCCAGATATTGGTTCCTTCGAGGGCTAAAGAGACCCATGGGAGTTATGGTCATGGCCGATGGGGTTAACTACCAGGTCAGATGGCCCCTCTTTGGAACTGGTGTTTATGTGTGACGAATGTGGACTCAGATGGGATCTCTCTTCATAAGACTTTCATGCTAATGTGCTGGAGGTGCAGTTAGTGTCGGGGTTTAAGATATATTTAGGGGATTTGAATCTCTGGACTGACAATGCGATAGCCAGGTCCTGAGCCTCAGCAGACTCCAGCACCTACAATCTGACTTATTGGGCTCACCACACTCAGCTAAGATGGAGTTGAAGAAGGACAACCACCACACCATGGAGCCTAGAGTGATTACAACTGAAAGTGGGAGGATTGCATCCAGCATCCATGTGGAATCTGAGCCTCCTCTTGACATAGAGGTGCAATGGACACAACCAATCCAATGTCCACATAGAAAAGGTGGCATTGGATTGAGAAAAGTGGACATGATGGCTGATGGGTATGGGGAAAGGCAGGAAGAGATGAGAGGTGGAGGCGTCTTTGGGACATGGAGCTGCCCTGGATGGTGCTTCAGGGGCAATCACCGGACATTGTAAATCCTCACAGGGCCCACTGGATGGAATGGGGGAGAGTGTGGGCCATGGTGTGGACCGTTGACCATGGAGTGCGGGGGTGCCCAGAGATGTACTTGCCAAATGCAATGGATGTACCATGATGATGGGAGGGAGTGTTGCTGGGGGGGGGGGAGAGGTGGGGTGGGGGTGGTAGGGTTCAATGGGACCTCATATATATATTTTTTTAATGTAATATTATTACAAAGTCAATAAAAAATAAATAAATAAATAAATAAATAAAATAAAATGTACACAACTATCCGAAAGGTATGGGGGTGGGCAAAGAAAGTGGCCATTTCACCTGGTAGTTGTGTTCATCCACAAAAGTTCTTCGATTTTAGAATTTTGAAGTTATTAACAAATGAATTTCTAGGTAAACAGTGTACAATGATGGGATGAAAAGAAGTTAATCCTCATACAACTTTAAGCTTCCATCTCATTACCACGCCACCAACTGTACTGAACTGTGATAATGTTTTAACAAACCTGGCAATTATCTTGTAAACTTCTGAGAGCAGCAAGAGAAAAGCAATACAAAACATATAAGGAATACCCAATAATATTAAGTTCTGATTTCTCATCAGAAACCATGGAGGCAAGAAAACAATGGCATGATATATTTAAGATATTGCAAGAGGAAAACTGCCAGTTCACAATCTTATACCCAGCAAGATTGTGTTTCAAAAATAATGGTGAGTTTAGACTATTCACAGATAAACAGAAACTGAGAGAGTTTATAACAAAAAGACTGACCTTGCAGGAAATACTAAAGTGTGTGCTACAGTCTGGAAAGAAACAATGAGACAGAGGCTTGGAAGAGAACCTAGAAATGAAAATTATATCAGTAAAAATAACTAAAAGTCTCAAAAGAGTGAAAATAAAATATGACAGATAAAAACCAAAGGTCAAAATCAGTGAAGCAAGAACTGCCTTTACAGTAATAACATTGAATGTTAGTGGATTAAACTTCCCAATCAAAAGACATAGACTGGCAGAATGGATTAGAAAATATGAGCCAACTATATACTGTCTGCAAGAGACACACCTTAAACCCAAGGGTACTAATAGATTGAAAGTGAAAGGCTGGAAAAAAGTTATTCCATGCATGCAATAACAAAAAAAATAGCCAAGTAGCTAAACTTGTATCAGGTGCAATAGATTTTAAAAGACACACGCAATGCACAATCTGAGGAAGAAGTCAGGAAACAATTCCATTTACAATAGCGACTAAAAGAATCAAATATTTCAGAATAAACTTAACCAAGGATGTAAAGCACTTGTACTCAGAAAACTACAATGCCTTGTTAAAAGAAATTTAAAAAGACCTAATAATTGAAGAACATTCCATGCTCATGAATTGGAAGAGTAAATATCATTAAGATGTCATTTCTACCAAAATTGATATACAGATTCAGTGCAATCTCAATAAAAATTCCACCAGCATTTAAAAAACATATTGAAAACACAATTATCCATTTATTTGGAAGAGTAAGGAGTCCCAAATAGCCAAAAACATTTTAAAAAGGAAAAAATGAAATTGGAGGACTCTCATTTCTGAATTTTAAATCATATTACCTAGCTACAGTGGTAAAAACAGCAGGGCACAGGCATAAAGACAGACACACAGACCACTGGAACCAAACTGATGGTTCAGAAATAGACCCTCAAATCTATAGTCAAGTGATTTTTGACAAACCCCTCAAAAACACCCAGCTCAGACAGAACAGTCCATTCAACAAATGGTGCTGGGAGAACTGTCTATCCATAGTAAATGAATGAAAGAGGACCCCTGTCTCACACCTTACACAAATATTAATTCAAAATGGATCAAAGACATAAATATAAAAACAAGAACCATAAAGCTTCCAGAAGAAAATGTTGGAAAACATCTTCCAACCTGGTAGTACTTGGTGTACACTTAAAGGAGATAAGAGGAGGGCTGAGATGGACTACTGATGCTTAGTGTATGTACAAAGTTTTATTAACTTTACTGCAAAAGTGTAGAAATGTATAGAGTTAGTGGTAACACATTATATTGAATAACAGCTGGTTTATAAATGGGAATGTGGTTGGAAAGGGTAGTCTAAGGGTGTATATATCAATTGAAAGAAAGCTAGAGAATAATCTAGGGACTGAATAATACAGTAAACCAAGAGGTGGATAAGAATTGTGGTTGATGGTACAGATGCAAGAGTGTCTTTTGTGAGCTAGAGTATGTATGTCACATTGCAGGGTGGTGGGAAAGTGAAGAAGAATGGGAAAAATACTAGAGTGACCTGTTGCCTGTGATTAACAGCAATACTGTAATATTTGTGCAACTATGCCAAAGATATACTGTGTTAATAATGGAGGAGTCTGGAAAAAGTGTGCCAAATATAAGCTATGGACCATGGATAGTGGTAATAGGCTGATGATATTATCTCACCATATGTAACAAATGTTCCACCACGATTTGGTGTGCTGATGCAGGGGTGTTATATGGGAATTCTGCACATGAGCGTGATTGCTTTGTAAGTTCAAAACTTTTGTAATAAAAAATATATTAAAAAATAATAATAGGGTGAGTTGGGAGGGAAATAAACCAAATATAATATACTTTGGTTAGTAGTAATATTTTGAGCATGCTCTTTCATCATTTTTTAAAAATGTTTCACAACAATGAAAGGTACTGGTGGTAGGGTCATGTATGAGGCCTCTGTATGATATTAAGCAAGTTTGTTTTGTAAGTTCACACCTTTTACTATACATTTACTGTTTATGTATGTTTATGTATGAGTGATTTATATCAATAAAATTTTAAATGAAAAAACTGTATGGTTTAATATCTACATATTTGTCAATTTTCCAGTTCTCCTTCTGTTTTTGATTACTAGTTTCATTGCATTGTGTTAGGAGAAGACACATTTTATGATTTCACTATTTTTAAATTTATTGAGATTTGTTATGTGGCATAATATATGGTCTCCCTGAAGAATGATCTGTTTGCACTAGATAAGGATGTATATTATGCTACTATTGGGTAAAGTGTTCTATACATGTCTTTTAAGTAATTTGGCTTAGAGTATCATATAAATTTTCTGTTTCATTACTGATTTTCTGTCTAGGTGATCTGTTACTAAAAGTGGTATATTCTTTCTAGTATTAATGTTGAACCATCTATTTCTCCTTTCAAATCTGTCGATATTTTCTTCATATATATCAGAGTTCTTCTGTTAGGTACAAATATATTTATGATTCTTATGTCTTCTTGCTTAATTGACCTCTTTATCAGTATATAGTGACCTTCTTTTCACCTTGTAACAGCTTTATAATTTATTTTAATTGTCTTTTTTAAAAGATACATAGATCACAAAAAAATGTTACATTAAAAAAATGTTAAGATGTTCCCATATACCCCACACCCCACATCCCCACTCCTCCCACATCAACAACCTCTTTCATCACAGTGGCACATTTATTGCATTTGATGAATACATTTTGGAGTACTGCTACACAGCATGGATTATAGTTTACATTGTAGTTTACACTCTCTCCCAGTCCATTCATTGGATATCATATATCCTGCCTGTGTCACTGAAATATTATTCAGGACAACTCCAAGTCCTGAAAATGCCCCTACATCACACCTCTTCTTCCCTCTCCCTGACCTCAGCAACTACCATGGCCACTGTCTCCACATCAGTGATACAGTCTCTTCCATTGCAAGAGTCACAATAATTCTATAGTAGAAAAACAGTAAGTTCACTTTAATTCATAATTTATTACTCCATCCTGAGGATCCTGGGAAGGCAATGCCCACTCCTCTAAATCGAGAGGGGGTTTAGAGAGGGGGTTTTGATCCCACATGGCAGATGGATGTGATTCTCCTGTTTGAAGGAGAACATCAGTTCCCTGGTGTGTCGGTTGACCATCTCCACCTCCCTGTTAGCCAACATGGGCAAGTCCAACGAACTGGAGATTAGGTGCTGCAACTCTACTGAGGCTCGGGACCCAGCTGGCACACAGTCAGTCCAGAGATCCAAGTCTCCTGAGCATAAACCAACACCACAGGTTCAGTGAAAATGACAGAAAAGACATGTGTAGAGAGGTCACATCTGAGTCCAACTCCATCACACTCAGGAGCACAAATTCCAAACTAGGGCCCACTGTCAAGGCACTGAACTCCAGAGTCATCTGTCAAGCCATAGATGCCTTCACAGCCCTCAGGCACACCACTATTTGGGGTTGTATCTACTTTGGCTGTCTCTGAGATCCTGCTGAAATGTGCATAAGCACAACCCCTCTGATGACCTCTCAACTCATTTTGAGGCCTCTTAGCCATATAAACTCATTTTTATTTACCATTTCCCCTTTTATTCAAGGTCTTTTTCCCATTGCATCACCAGCCAGTACTTGGTATTAATCCCTCAGCGCCAGAGAATCTCATCCCTGGGAGTCATGTTCCACACTGAGAGGGAAGGTAATTCATTTATATGCTGAGTTTTGCTTAGAGAGTGGCCACATTTGAGCAACATGGGTACTTTTAAGAGATAACTCTTAGACACCCTGCAACACTAGGACAAGTTGAAACTTCAGGTGCAACAGACTCATAAGCACAGACCTCAGTATGAAGGAACCGACATTGAAACATCCTTCTTCACTGGTCGTTGCCCCTGCACTTGGGGGATTGTTGCTGTTCCACTGGGGAATATGACTGAGCTCCCCAGAATGGGAATTCAGCATTCCCTCAGTTGTCGTGTGAATCCTTACCTCCTATGTCAATATGCAATGAATATCTGAACATATCTACACATCTTATTTGCATGCCCAGGTGAACTCTGTCCCATGCATCCCCCATCAATGACACCCCACACAAATGCTCCTCCCCTGCCATAGTTGAACCCCTCTGTGTTCTAAAACTTCTTCAAAAATGAAGCCTGATATATTGTCAAATTCAATAGGAAAATGAAATTGTAACGATAGGTTTAAACCTTAGAAGTAAAATACATAACAATTTAGAAAAAGTAAAAGAATTGTATTAAAAAATGAAAAAATATTATAATTTTTTTAAAAAAACTGATATTTTGCCTTTCATTCCTGTAATGGATGTTGTCCTGTATGCACAGTGGCAATCTCTTCCATTTCTTCCTCAGTGTCTTACTTTTTTTAAATTGTGTCTTCAAGGAAGTTTTAGGAGGCGCGCGCCCACGGAGGCGTCAACGGTCGTGCGCGTTCTGGGCGGTGCCCGGGCGGCTGAGAGCTGCGCAGAGGAGCGGGCGCATGGGCACTGCGGGCCAGGCGAGCGGCGGGTCCGGCGCTGTGACGTTTTCCCCCCCTCCCTGCGGTGTGGACGGCGCCCCACGTCCCCTGGACAGCGGCGGCTCTGGCCTGCGTCTTCCAGTGCCTCCCTTGTCCAAGGGTCCAGTCGAGCCGCGGTTCTTCCAGCGCCAGCCCTGAGCCGAGTGAGGAGCGCCCAGCAGAGACGGTAAAGATGACAAAGTCCAAGACGTTTCAAGCCTACCTGCCACACTGTTACCGCACCTACAGCTGCATCCACTGCAGGGCGCACCTGGCCAACCACGACGAGCTGATCTCCAAGTCCTTTCAGGGAAGTCAGGGACGAGCCTACCTCTTCAATTCTGTGGTGAACGTGGGCTGTGGCCCAGCAGAGGAGAGGGTCCTCCTCACAGGTTTACACGCTGTCTCAGACATCTACTGTGAAAACTGCAAAACCACTCTTGGTTGGAAATATGAACATGCCTTTGAGAGCAGTCAGAAATATAAGGAAGGAAAATTTATTATTGAGTTTGCCCACATGATCAAAGACAATGGTTGGGAGTAGGGTGAGAACTTTCTGTCAGATGTTGCATACCGTTTTGTGAGAGAGACTGTAAACATAATGGAGACCTAGGAGCATCCCGGATGACGCTATTTCTTGAACTTTAACCTCACAGACCAGCCATGCAGGGGCGCTCGACACCGCAGGCCCTCAGCCCGCTTCCTCGGGTAAGGCGCCCCCTCTTGATCTGTGACTTCTTCATGTACACGGTTGTTCCTGAAGTTTCCCGATGACCTTTTTCTAACTTAGAGTTTTAGAGAAAGAATTAACCAACTGATGACTTCTCTGTCTAGTTAATATCTTCTTTCAGCCTTTGCTTTTAATGTACAATTTTGCTGTGCTTTCTCAAATTCAGGAGAAAAGTCAACAGAATCTCCGAAGACTGTCGGGACGGGGTCTCTCTAGAACAGCACATCGTCCCTCCCTTTTTAGAGTGAAGATCTCATAATCCTTTTTTTTTCCAATGCAAAAGGACAAATGTGTTCTTCTTGCAGATGAACTGTTAGGGGGCAGTAGTGCTGATTTAAGAATTTTCTGGAAAGTCAATTAACTTATACATCAAGGGCATTTTTTTTAAAACCTTGTTTGAACACAGAGGACATCCCTGGTAACTTTTTAGATGAGCTACAGTTAAAGAAACGTGTCTTGTGGAAACATCTGATTTAAGCCAGTAGATTCTCTACCAAAATGCAGGTGAACTAGCTGTGCAGAAGACTGCATTCCCAAGGCGGCAGAGGCACCCGTTCTTAAAGGTGCCTGGTCTTTGCAGGACTCTGGAATTTGGGGGCTTCCTTTGCAATGGTGACAGTAATTCACATGTTGGTAAATGGCTGTGCTAGTTCCATGTAGTTACAGTTCAATGCACTGGACAGAGTAAAACCCGGATTTCATTTCTACTCTGGAGGTATGTGAAGAAAAAGAATTATTTTTGCATATGAAAGAGGCCAGAACCAATAGGAAAATCTTCAAAACTTGAGATTTGCCAGGTTTTCTCCCCCAGACTTTTCCAGAAAAGGTTAAAATTGCAAGATTAGCTTAAACTTTGTACATGAAGATGTTTGGTTTGCTGGGTGAGCCACTCTCTCCCCTGCCCAGTTTGGTGACACAGACTGAGACAGAAGGTATTTGTCTAATCCCAAAGTTCTGTTTCTGCCGTGTCCACCCATGCCTCTGTAGGAAGTGGGCATCACATGAGGATTTGCGCCAGTTTGCAGAAAATGGGTGCCCAAGAGCATTCCTGGATGAGTTAGTTTTCAGTTTTCTGACCTGACTCACTGCTGAGACTGACCCGCGGCTCCAGGTGTCCGGGTGGCTTTCAAGTGTGCTGTAACCACAGGTGTGCAAAGGGGCAGGGAGAGAGTGCAGCATGCCTAGGTCTCACGGGATGCCTCTGAAATAGGGCTGTCAGAGCAGGGGCTAGCTTAGGGGCACAGTGCTCCTGGCTGGGCACAGTAAGGGTAACAATTCTTGCCCAGTTTCACATCCCCTTCCCCATGTCAGACCCTCTCCTGACCCAGACAGAACACTCGTGGCCTTGGAACATGGGAGGGACCACAAACCCCAGGGGGCTTTCCACCTCCCTCACTGGGTACACTTCTCCCCGAGCCCACAGCCTGGCAGGAGCAGCCCGGTCTGGTTGAAGGCTGTGGCCGGAGGCCTTCTAAGGCAAACCTCCAGCCTGCAAAAGGGAGGCAGTCTCTGTCCCACTCTGTAAGCCTCCAAGGCTTGGTGGTGGTCTCTCTCTCTGCTGGTTTCCTCCTGCAGAACAGGCTGTTCCAGCGCATTCCCTGTTTCTAAAGATAGCATCCAGCCTTAAGGCTTTTTAGAGCAGATACACCCAACAACATACTCATCTTGCTGCCAAGGTTTGAACCCTGAAGATGAAATGGCACAGGAAGCAGCAAACTTATGGGACTTTGGTGCATTCTATAAAACTTTGAAGGGACTGAAACACAAAGACCTTTTCCTAGATCAAGGGATGAGTACCAAATAAGTGAAAACGTACCTTATACTGGCATTTCACTTCTATTCTTGATTCCCTTTTCCAAGAGGGAGCTCAGCCTCAGTACTGCAACTGGATGTGCCACGGGAATGGAGGTGGAAGTTTGGGTGGGCCGTGTCCAGACCCCAGTGCTGCAGGGGAGGTAGCCTGGCTACTGACCTCTTCTCAACAAGATGTTTCACGGACTGAAAAGAATCTCCTAAAATGACCACTTTTCATATATGCAAAAGTTAAAAAGTTTGTCTATGTTCTGGGTGAGTTTACTGCTCCTTCACTTTGAGCACTTTGGTTTCTTGTCTTTTGTTGTGGCATATAAACTTTTTTACTAGTGATCTTATGACTTATTTTGTATTTGTTTTTGTAATGGATACTTTCATCAGTTTATCCATTGGTCTTCTGCAAATACGAGCTCCTTTTTAAACCAAATGAACTGACCAGGAGCTGGCTTCAGGGACGTGTTGTTCCACCACCACCACCAGTGTGCTGGGGCAGGTGTGCTGGAATGTTCCAACCTCTTAAACCCCTAAACAAGTATCATCCAGTCCTATTAAGTTATTTAAAACATTTTTTCCTTGAACAGTAGAAGGTATCTTTAACTTAAACATTTAACTTAAACAACTTAGGACAATATTCCGGCAGAGTGTATTCTAGTTTAGTTCTGTTGGCATTTTATAAATATATATACAAATATACATATATATGGTATTTTTCTACCTTAACACTCTTTACTCTTGATGGCATCTGTCAAGTATTAGAAAGGATCAGAAGTGAGAATTTTTTCAAAAGTTCTTTAATTTATCTGATGGCCTCATCAGGTAGTTATAAAATCCAAGTGTTTCAATATCTAGAAAACTATGATTTCATCTCTGAAATATAGCATAGAAATGTAAACACGTACTTGTCCAAGGCTCTGGCAGCAGCTTTTGTTGCTGCTGTCGACGGTGGCGAGGTGCCAGGTGTGAAGTGCCCAGGGCTCCCCACTGAGCGGACAGGCCTGCCCTGCTGGGGAAGGCTGGCTGGGAATTCCAGCCTCTGGATGGCCCAAAGCTCACCCCAGTACTGTGAAGTGCCTGCGCTCTGGCCTCACTCAGCTTCACTGTCCTCTGATCCTCTCTGTATGAAGTTTAAAATAAAGCTTTCCAAGATGAAAAAAAAAATGGAAGTTTTAGGTCAGAGTAAAGTCATAAACAGAATATAGGGGACTCCCATATATCCAACATCCTCCCCCTTTTACCCCTTCCTCATCAATGATCTTTTTACATGTGGATGTTACATTTGCTACAACTAATGTGCATATATTAAAACATAGCTACTAACCATAGACAGTAGTTTACATTATTGTTTACATTTTAGACCGTACGCTATTATACATTTTTGGTGAAATTTAACATGGCCTGTATCCAACATTACCTAATCATCCAGAACACTTCCATTGCCCCCCAATTATCCCCTCTTCCAGCTATTCTATTCCTCCCTCACCCTCCTCTTGGGGCCCACGGTGACAACCAGGCTTCACAGCTTCAAGGACAAGTTTCAGAAATACTTGCAACAATGCTGAGGACTTGACACACTAGTCTGTCCTCCCCCATTAGGAGTCACACTTGGTGCTCAGAGATACCCTCCCCTCTGTTTGAGAACATCAGACCTCTGCAGGATGGGGGCACAACACCTTCCTGCTCATTGTATGTGTCTCTACCCACTGATATAACACACTGTGACAAGATAAGCACTCACACACTCCCTAGAAGCCTGCCCCAGGTGCAGCCTGTGCCAAATGCCCCCCATTCAAATTGTAAAAAGCAATTTAGAGTTCATTACTGTAATTTATCAACCTTTTACTCCTGATCTTCTATATATTCCATGTAGAGTACTTCTGGCCTCTGGAGTTTCAAAGTATTTGCCTCATACAGTTACTGCCTGTGTAATGGCTATTTGGGTGGAAAGACTGAGTCCTACAAATCGTTACTGCACTGTCTTCCTCAGAAATCCATCAACTTTTCTCCTGATAAAAAGGCACTGTTTCCTCCTTTCTGACATAATTAATATTTTTAATTAAATGCTGGGCATTGATAAATTTCTGCAGTTGAGAGCTGAATTTCATTGTCTCTCTTTAAAGAGTGTAGAATTTTGTTTTTTTTTATTTTTTATTTTTTTACTTTATTTTTTTGATGTTACATTTTAAAATATGAGGTCCCCATATACTCCCCACCCCGCTCATCCCACTCCTCTCCCCATAACAACAACCTCCTCCATCATCATGAGACATTCATTGCATTTGGTGAATACATCTCTGAGCACCGCTGCACCTCATGGTCAATGGTCCACACCATAGCCCACACTCTCCCACAGTCCACCCAGTGGGCCATGGGAGGACATAAAATATCCGGTAACTGTCCCTGCAGCACCACCCAAGACAACTCCAACCCCTGAAAATGCCCCCACATCACATCCCTTTCTCCCATTCCCTACCCCGAGCAGCCACCATGACCACTTTCTCTACACCAATGCCACATTTTCTTTGATTATTAATCACAATAGTTCATGAATAGAATATCAGTAAGTCCACTCTAATCCATACTCTATTCCTCCATCCTGTGGACTTTAGCATGGTTGTGTCCACTCCACATGTGCATCAAGAGGGGCCTTAGATTCCGCATGGATGCCAGATGCAATTCTCCTGCTTTCAGTTGTAGGCACTCTTGGCTCCCTGGTGTGGTGGTTGACCTTCTTCACCTCCATGTTAGCTGAGTGGTGTAAGTCCAATAACCAGAGCATAGGAGCTGAAGTCTGTTGAGGCTCAGGGCCTGGCTAACACATGGTCAGTCCCGAGATTCAGGTCCCCTGGGTATACATTAAACCCTAGCACCAACTACAGCTCTGGTAAAAGTAACAGGAGAGGCTTGTGGACAAAGATAACATCTGAGTCCAGCTCCATCACACAGAAACACAAACTCCAAAGTAGGGCCAATTGACATGGCCCTGAACTTCATCTGCCATGACCATAGAACCTGTGGGCCTCTGTAGCCCTCAGAAGAACCAATACCTGGGGTTGTATGTACTTTTTCTGTCTCTGGGACTCTGCTCAGGTGTGCATAAGGGCAACCCCTCTGATAATCAGTAGCATTTCTCTACACCAATAATGAGCAAGCTCAGGAAAAAATCAAGAAACAAATACCTTTTATAATAGTATATAAAATATCAAATACATAGGAATAAATTTAACTAAAGATGTAAAAAACTTGTACACAGAGAACTACACAACGTTCTTCAAGGAAATCAAAGAAGACCTAAATAAATGGAAGAATATCCCCTGTTCATGGATAGGAAGACTACATATTACTAAGATGTCTATCCTACCAAAACTGATCTACATATTCAATGCAATCCCAATAAAAATCAACACAGCCTTCTTTAAGGAACTAGAAAAACTAGCTATGAAATTTATTTGGAAAGGAAAGAGGCCCCTAATAGTCAAAGACATATTGAAAAAGAAAAATGAAATTGGAGGAATCACACTAACTGACTTCGAAACATACTACAAAGCTACAGTAGTGAAAACAGCATGGTATTGGCATAAGGAGAGACACACAGACCAATGGAACCAAATTGAGAGTTCTGATATAGATCCTCATATATATAGTCATACAATATTTGATAAAGCCACCAAACACTCTCAACTGGGAGAGAACGGCCTATTCAACAAATGGTGCCTGGAGAACTATATATCCATATGTAAAAGAATTTTGTTTTTATACAGTTATGGTACTGTTGGATCACCTTCATCTTTACAAGGCTTTTTGAAAAATAGAAGCTTTGTTAGGGTGCATCTAGAGTAACCTTTACTCTAATTCTATATTTATTACTACTAATAAGGAGTCATCCTTTGTGATCTCTACTGATTTTCACCATTGTTCAATGAGTTTTTATCCACTCTGGCTGGTCAAAACAAGAGGTCTGTGAATTCTGAGAATTAATTAACTTATATTTCCCTGGTAGTTTTTTCCCTGCTTCATGTCATTTTGTCCTGTCTATGTGAATCTTATATAATTCAGCAAATACATTGTGTATTTCTCAAGTTTTTTGTATGTAGCTCCCTCTTGTCCAGTAATCTGCACCCCTCCCCCCAAATTCCATCTTCCCTGAATATCATTTTCTCTTTTCCATACTCACTGAGACCAAGAAGCTCTGCTTTAATTATTCTTTCTTATACTACAGTTTGAAAAGTGTCTCCAGGGAGAAAATTGAGTTGATCATAGGTTTTACCTTTCTCATTTCACTTCTCTCAGTAATTGAAACCCTGACCTGTTTGTTCAGTGTCTGAAAGATTTTTCATCCATTTTGTCCAGTTTCTTAATTATTTATATCAAGAAGGCAAGTAAAGCCCCAGTTACTCCATCATGGCCTGAAGTAGAAATTCTTTCACTGCATTTTTATGAATATTCAATAATATAATGCATATAAAAGGCTGAGTAGAGTGCATGGAATATAGTAAGTGGTCAATAAATAGTTATTATTTTTAGTAGTTGTACCTTATTTTCTTAGTTATCAGTATTTAATGGATCTCATGTTACTTCTTGCTCAGTCTTCAGCCTACCCCTCTCTGCATTTCATCTGCCTATATCCTTTAACCTATGAAATGGGAGGTAATATAGTATAATTTTTAAGAATATGAATTCTGAAGCTAAACATCTGTAGTATAAATCCCAGCTATATTACTAACTAGATGGGTAATCTTGGAAAAGTTGGCTCATATTTCTGAGGTTGTTTACTTATCTATACAATGGGACTATACCACCCGCATCACAAGGTTGTTGTGAGCCTCGAATAGTGCTGAATAGGTAATAATCAATACATGTGACAATACATTGACTTTGGTGAATATTATACATTAGACATTCTTGGGTATGTGAACTTTATCTTCATATTTGTGAATGGTAATGTTAGAGGGATTAGGATTGTTCCATGAAATTATTTTAAAAGGTTGATTATTTGCATATTGATGCTGAAAATTTAGATTAGTATAATCAAATGTATAATTCATTTTGATGAAGAGAAAGTTCAGGTAAAATGATAATGTCATGGTTTGGTTTTCTAAAAAGAAAGAAGCAAGGGATTTTTTTAAAAAAATACTTTTAATTTCTAAATAATTTCAAACTTACTGGACACTAGCAAAAATAATACAAGCCCTGTACAGAGAATTCTAACATACCCCTCACCACGATACACAGATCCATCAACTTCTCTCTCTCTTTAATTGTGGAAACATACATGAAAGAAGAACTTTCCTATTTCAACTACTCTCAAACACAGCATAGAGTAGGATTAATCACACAATGTTGTGCTACCCTAGGCACCATTCATTACAAGAACTTTCCAGCATCCCAAACCATTGATTTATCATTATTTTTATGAATTTCCACTTTAGATCTTGTAGGAAGTAATAAGTGGGGTTACAAATCAAAACTACAATAGTACTGTTATTATATTTACCCACGTCATATCATGTGGCTTCAATCTATTGTCTAGTGTACTTTCCCTTCACCTAAAGAACTCCTTTTAGCATTTCTTATAGGCTTGGTCTAGTGGTGAAAAGCTCCCACAGCTTGTGTTTGTCTGGGAATTTCTTAGTCTCCCTAATTTTTGAAAGACAAATTTTTTTTGGAATTAAAATTCTTTTGAAAAATTTTTAAGAAGCTTTTGATTGCATAAATGTTACATCAGAAATATAGGGGATTCCCATATATAACACATTCTCCCCACACACACACTTTCCCATGTTAACAACATCTTTCATTAATGTGGTACATTTGTTACAATAGATGAACACATATTGAAACATTGTATTAACCAAGGGCTATAGTTTACACTTTGTGCAGCACAATTTTATAGGTTTTGACAAAATGTATAATGGCCTATATCCATCACTGCAAAGTAATACGAAACAATTCCAATGTCAAAAAAATGCCCTCATGTTGCACCTATTCGTCCCTCTCCCTCCCTTTAGAACCTCCAGTGGTCACTGCCTTTATATCAGGGATACAAGTACTTCCATTGCTAGAATAATAGAGGGCCCAGATCCCATGGGGAAGATGGATGGAAATGTATTGCTTGCAGTTGCAGACACTCTCCACTACCTGGGATGGCCATTGTTCATCATCATCCTTTTGTTAGTTGTCCTGGGTGAGTCCAATGAACTGATGAGTAGGTATTGCAACTTTGCTGAGATTCAGGGCTCAGCCAGCATATAAACAGACTAAAGATTTAAGTCTCTGAGACACATATTTATCAAGTATAGTGCTAATTGTAGGCTCAAATAAAAGGGGCAGAAGAGCCATGTGTAGGGAAATTATAAATGAGTCTAGTGAGTGGGTTTGGATTCTTACCAGAGCCGGCTGTTTCAGGTGCTTGCAAGGCAGGAGATGTATGGATGCCGATTTGGAAAGACAGTGACAAAAGTAGTGCTTGCTAAAGGTAGAATTGTGTGTTACAAGCACAGAGGTCAGAAGATCTGGGGAGGCTGGACCCTTCCCCCTAGGGCTGGCACCTGCAGTGTTCCCTGAGAACTGTTGGTTGTGTGGCAACGTTCCTGGGCCCCATGATCCCCAGATACATGATCCTCAGGCCCGTGTCCCCTAATCACCCGTAGCCCACATTCCACAGACCTACATACCCTGAGACTGCAGTGTCCTGGAAGTCCCTTTCCTGAGTCCAGCACTCCCAGAGTTCCAGGATTGCCCTAGCCCTCCAGTTTTGGACTGACTCCGTGAGTGGGAGGGGCAGCAGGGGAGTCGGGTGGGTAAGGGTTCAATTTTCTGGTCCCCTCCCATTTTGTTTTTATTGTTGTTGTTTGTTTGTTTTGCACTTGGAGGAGCATGCCAGCTGGCTTGGGAAGAGCCTGGGAAGAAAGGACTGGCAAGTCTACTGAGAAAGCCCAATTCACCTGAATACCCAGGGATAGGAAACTTGGTCTGGGAGAAGGTGGAGCCAGAAAACCAACTGGTCCTTTCATAGCACACCTAAAGGAGAGGGACTGTAGGAGGTGCTTTGGAAGCTTCCAATAGCATACATGAGGTTCCTGGTGAGGTGTGGGTGCTCTCTCTCAGGAAATTAAGAGTCATTGTTTTCTGTGCAGAGCTGGTTCAACAAGGACCCACTTGAATCTCCTACCAGACCTCTCATGCAGCTTTCCTGCTTCCTGGAAGAGAGGAAAATGAGGAAGGGAGAAAGGGGGAATGTCAAATTCCTAAGAATTTTATTTAACTGCAAAGATAATTACTTGCTTGAAACTTCATCTGGTATTTTGCTGGTTTGTCTTCATGGTTTTCCTTCCTCTTTATTCCCCCAAGGCCCTTTTTTCTTTCTTTTTTCTTTTCTTCTTTTTCTCTTTTTCTTGCTTTCTTACCCCTCCCTTTTATCCTTTTTTCTTTTCTTTCTTTCTTTCCCTTCTTTTTTATTCTTTTTATATTTGGTGCTTCAGAGAGTGATTCACATATGCTATATTTCCTCATCGTCCATTTCCTCTTTTCTGTGTGTACTGATTTTCGCCACCAACAGTATCCCCTTTCCTCTACATCTTTATATTTTCCATCATTGATTGTTTCTCTTACATTACACCTCTCTTTGTTTGCTCCCCTATTTTTCTGACTTTTTATTTCTAATACCTTTGTTCTGTTTCCCGTCTTATATTCACTCTTTATACTATTGTCATTTCTTTTCTCTTTCCCTCTCTCCTGACCACACTGGCCTTTTAATTCACACTATATTCCTCTGCATATTCACTTTACTGTCTCATTATAGGTACTCCAATTTTCTTACTGTTATAACTCTACACAGCTTACATGACTCTAATATCCATTCTCCTAGATCGCAAATGTTTCCTCTGTTAACATTTATTATCAATACTACTATTATAATTTTTCTTTTCTTACTCCTTTACTCTCTCTGGCCCTACTATTTTCCTCCAAGTGAACTTAGACAACCACCAGGAAATAGAATAAGGAGAACAAAGTGAAAAAGAGAAGAATTAACATGCATGCAAAAACAAAAACTAATTAAACCCCAAACTAGACAAAGATGCTAAGCAACTGATTAAACCCATCAAGGTAAAATGATGACCAGACAGCAACAAAAAACTACAAACCAAAGCAATAATCAGGAAAACATGTCCCATCCAATGAACAAACTAAAAACCAGGAAGAGGAGCAGAACATCGAACAAGTAATTAAAGCTCTCAAAACAAATATTAGGGACCAATTTGATGAAGTGAAGGGATAGATTAAGAATATAAAGAAAACACATGGAGAGAATACAGAAATCGCAATCATATGCAAAAAGATAATGGATAAGATGGTGATGAACAGCACAATTCAAGAAATCAAAAATACACTCAGCAAATAACAGCAGACTAGAAGAGGAAGAGGAGAGAATTAGTGATGTGGAAGACAGTACATATGAAATCAAACATTGTAGAACTGATCAATAAAAAGATAGAAAAAAATACAGCAGGGACTTAGGGACCTGAATGACAATGTGAAATGTGCAAAAATAAGCATTATAGGCATCCCTGAAGTAGAAGAGAAGGGAAAGCAGGCAGAAAGGGTGTTGGAGGAAATAAAGGTTGAAAACTTCCCAAATCTATTGAGGGAGAAGGATGTCCATGTCCAGGAAACAGAACACTCCCCAAACAGCATAAATCCCAACAGGTCTACCCCAAGACATATACTTGTAAAATTATCCAATGCAAAAGAAAAAAAGAAAATACTACAAGCAGCAAGAGAAAAGAGAACTATCACATTCAAAGGAGGCTCCATAAGATTAAGTGCTGATTTCTCATCTGAATCCATGGAGGCAAGAAGATAGTGCTATGACATAGTTAGGGTATTTAAAGAAAAAATATTTCCAAACAAGAATACTCTATCCAGCAAAGTTAGCATTGAAAAGTGATGGAGAGTTCAAAATATTCCCAGATAAACAAAAACTAAGAGAGTATGCCAAAAAGAATCCTGCCCTTCAATAAATACTAAAGGGAGATCTATAGGAAGAAAGAAAAAACAAAAAAACAAGAGAAACAGAGTTGGAGAAGAGTGTAAGAGCAACTAAATGGGAAAAAAAAACAGGAAAAAGTCAAACGAAATATAACAAACACAAATCCAAAGAAAATAAGGCTAATATAAGTAATTCCTTGAAAGTAGTAACACTGAATGTCAAAGGATTAAAATCTCCTGTCAAGAGACTCAGAATGGAAGAATGGATAAGGAAATATGACCCATCTATATGCTGTCTACAAGAAACACATCTTAGACCCAGGGATTCAAGGAGGTTGAAAGTGAAGAGTGGGAAAACAATCTTACAAGCAAACAATAACCAAAAAAGGGCAGGAGTAGATATATTAATATCAGACAAAATAGACTTTAAATGCAAAACATTTGTGAGAAAGATGGACACTACATATTAGTGAAAGTCATAATCTTTCAAGAAGAAAGAACAATCATAAACATTTATGCTCCTAACAAGGGTACCTCCAAATATGTGAGGGAAACACTGGAAAAACTAAGTGAAGGAATAGATGCTTGCACAATTATAGTGGGGGACTTTAATACACCACTGTCAACTTTGGACAGAACATCTCAAAAGGGAATCAATAAAGAAACAAAGACTTTGAACAATATATTAGAGGAGCTGGACTTAATAGACATATACAGAATATTACACCTAAATACAGCAGGATATACGTTCTTCTCAAGTGCTCATGGATCATTTTCCAAGAAAGACCACATGCTAGGTAACAGAAAAAGTCTCAATGAATTCAGAAAGATCGAAATCATACAAAAGAATTTCTCTGAACATAATGGAATGAAGCTGGAAATCTGCAAAGGCCAGAGACACAGATTTGGCACCAAGATTTGGAAGTTAAACAACACACTCTTAGAAAAAGAGTGGGTCAAGGAGGAAATCTCAAAAAAAGTAATAACTACATTGAAACTAAGGAAAATGAAAACATCCAATCTTATGGAATGCAGCAAAAGCTGTTTTGAGAGGGAAATTTATAGCCATAAATTCATACATCAAAAAAGAAGAAGGAGTTAAAATTGAAGAACTAACTACACATTTGGAGGATTTAGTGAAAAAACAACAAACTAAATCCAATAGAAGAAGAAAGAAAGAAAGAACAAATATCACAGCAGAACTAAATGAAATAGAATGTAAGAAAGCACTATAAAAAATAAAACCAAAAGCTGGTTCTTTGAGAAGATCAATAAAATTGACAAACTCTTAGCTAGACTAAAAAAGAAAAAAGATAGATGATGCAAATACAAAAAAAATAAGATAAGATATGAGAAAGGAGCTATCACCCCTGACCTCACAGAAATAAATACTGTCATAAGAGTATACTTTGAAAAACTAAATTCCAATAAGAAGGACAATTTAGAGGAAATGGACAAATTCCTAGAAACAAATAAGTAGTCTACATTGACAAAAGAAGAAACTGATGATCTCAACAAATCAATCACAAATGAAAAGATAGAATCAGTCATTAAAAACCTCCCAACAAAAAAGAGCCCTGGGCCAGATGGCTTCACAGTTGAATTCTACCAAACATCCCAAAAAGAACTAACACAAATCTTGGTTAAATGCTTCCAAAAAATGGAAACAGAAGGAACAGTGCCTAACTCATTGTATGTTGCCAACATTATCCTAATACCAAAGCCAAACAAAGACACCACAGGAAAGGAAAATTACAGACCAGTCACTCTAATGACCTTAGACATTAAAATCCTCAACAAAATACTTGCTGATCATATTCAACAACACATTAAAAAATTATACACCATTACCAAGTCGGATTCATTCTTAGTAGGCAAGGATGTTTCTAGATAACAAAATCCATTAATTTAATACACCATATAAACAGATTGAAGGGAAAAAATCACATGATCATATCTACAGGTGCAGAAAAGCATTTGAAAAAATACAGCACACTTTCTTGATAAAAACATTGCAAAAGGTCAGAATAGAAGGTAACTTTCTGAACATCATAAAGAGTGTATATGAAAAACCCACAGCTAACATCATTTACAACGGTGAATTCCTAAAATCTTTCCCTCTAAGATGAAGAACAAGACAAGGATGCCCACTATCACCCCTTCTACTTAAAAGAGTCTTAGAAGTACTTGCTTGAGTACTGAGGCAAGAACCAGACATAAAAGGCATCCAAATTGGAAAGGAAGAAGTCAAAATTTCACTGTTTGCAGATGATATGACCCTATACATAGAAAACTGAGAAGTCTACCACAAAGATTCTATAAGTTATATGAGTTCAGTAAAGTCACAGGTTACAAGATCAATGTGCAAAAATAAATAGCTTTTCTGTACATCAATAATGAGCAATCTGAGGAAGAAATCAGGACTAAAATACAATTCACAATAGCAAATAAAAAAATCAAATGCGTAGGAATAAATTTAACTGAAAATGTAAAAGACTTATTCACAGAAAACTTCACAACACTGTTCAAGGAAATCAAAGAAGCCCTAAATAAATGGAAGAATATTCCCTGTTCATGGATAGGAAGACTAAATATTATTAAGACGTCTACCCTACAAAAAACTGATCTACAGGTTCAACGCAATCCCAATAAAAATCAACACAGCATTCTTTAATGAACTAGAGAAACTAACGATGAAATTTATTTGGAAAGAAAGAGGCCCCGAATAACCAAAAATATATTGAAAAAGAATAATGAAATTGGAGGAATCACACTACGTGACTTCAAAAATTGCTACAAAGCTACAGTAGGTAAAACGGCATGGTATTGGTAAAAGGATAGATACGATGACCAATGGAACTGAATTGAGAGTTCTGATATAGATCCTCAAATATACAGCCATATGGAATTCAACAAAACCACCAAACCCTCTCAATAGGGAGAGAATGGCCTCTTCAAAAAATGGTGCCTGGAGAATTGGATATCCACATGTAAAAGAATGAAAGAGGATTACCATCTCACACCTTACACAAAAATAACTCACAATGGACCAAAGACTTAAATATAAGAGCCAAGACCATAAAGACCTTGGAAAGCAATGTACCTTGTAATAGGACCTTGTAATAAGAAACAGTTTCATGAACTTCACACCAAAAGCAGGAGCAGCAAATGAACAAGTAGATAAATGGGATTTCCTCAAAATTAAATCCTTCTACACCCAAAAGGAGTTTGAAAAGAAAGGGAAAGAGAGCCTACACAATCAGAGAAAATATTTGGTAGTCATATATCTGATAGGAGATTTTGCATATTTAAAGAACTCCTAAATCTCAAAAATAAAAAGACAAACAGCCCTTTTAAAAAATGGGAAAATGATTTGAACAGACACTTCTCCAAAGAAGATATAAAAATGGCTCAAAACACATGAAAAAATGCTGAAAATCACTAGCTATGAGGGAAATGCAAATTAAAACAATGAGATGCCATCTTACTCCGATAAGACAGGCAGATATAAAAAAATCAGAAGACTACAAGTGCTAGAGAGGATGTGGAAGAATGGGAACACTCATTCACTGCTAGTGCGAATGCAGAAGGATCCAGCCATTCTGAGGACAGCTTGGCGGTTTCTTAAAAAAAACTAGCTATAGATTTGCCATATGACCCAGCAATTCCACTGCTGGATATATACCCAGTAAAACTAAATACAAGGACAAAAACTGATATTTGCACACCAATGTTCATAGCAGCACTATTCACTAGTGCCAAAAGTTGGAATCAACCCAAATGCCCATCAACAGATGAATGGATAAATAAAATGTGGTATATACATACAATGTAATACTACACAGCTCTAAGAACAAATACAGTACAAATCCATGTGTTAACATGGGTGAATCTTGAGAACCTTATGTTGAGTGAAGCAAGCCAGGCATTGAAGGATAAATACTACATGAACTCTCTGATATGAAATAAGTAAACCAAACTGTTTCAGAGAGCTAAAGACTGGATGATAAGCTTAAAGTAAGTTGGATGATAGAGGAAGGTTGTTAGCTGACATCTACATGGGTGAAATCTATGATAAGCTGGAGGTAAGTATTTGTACAGGGAAGGGATAAAATGGGGACACAGGGTAACATTGGGTGGGGTTTTGTGGACTTGAGGGGGCCTAGGGATGGGGGGACAGGTCAGTTGGCCCAATAAGGTGGGGGGAATGTGGGAGGAACATTCGAACATTGGAGATTGTCAGGAATGTGGTTAAAATTATAATGTAGACAAAATTATTTAGAAAATATAATATGAAATATTACCTCTTTAAGATGCTTAAGGGGGTCCATCTGACACAGGGTAAGCGTCCAGAGAGTGTAGATGTGCTAATTTTATCATAGTGGATTATATCATTGTGTGGAGACCCATTCAGTGAGAGTGAAGGTGTACCCACATTGTGGGGAGAACTGATGTTCTCTAATAGAAGGAATTGTATCTCTCAAGAGAATTGGTGGCTCCCAATGGGTTAGGGCAGTTGAGTATGTCAAGCCCTCAACATTGTTGCAAATATCGCTGAATATGGTCCTTCAAGTAATGAAGATTGATTATCACGCTGGGCCCTGAGGGGAGGGGGAAAGAGGTGTTGAATAGATGAAATCAGTGTAACTGTGGGGCAATGGACGTGTTCCACAAGATCATGCAATGATGGATATAGGACATGTTAAATTATATCAAAAATGTATAACATTTATAGGCTAAAATGTAAACCATAATGTAAATCAGAGGATAACTAAAAACTTAGAAAATTGTACAGACTAAAATATAAACCATAATGTAAACCCAAATGGAACCATGTTTGAAAGCTATTGTTTCAGTATCTGTACATCAGCTGCAGCAAATATTATATGAACATGTAAAAATATCATTGCTGGGGAAGGGACAAAGGGTTTGATGTTGGATATGTGGGAGTACCATATATTGTATATGTGAATTACAGTGATCTAAAACTTATGTGAAGACAAACTTAATTAGAAAAAAAGAGATGGAGACACTGAGGAAGAAATGAAAAAAATTGTCTTGCCACTGTACATACAGGGCAACACCTATATCAGTGATGAAAGGCAAAATGTCAAACATGAAGATTTTTCATTTTTTTCATATTTTCGTAGCCCAAATTATTTTTCCTTCATTTAATTTTTCTAAATTACTATGTATTCTATATCTAACCTTTAAACCCATCACTATTTTCCATTTTACTATTAATGGGACCTGGCAATATATTAGGCTTCCTTTTTAAAGAAGTTTTGGACTGCAGAGAGGTTCAGTGATGGCAGGGGAGTAACACTGGTGTGGGGTGTTATTGATAGGAGGCATATGATAGGAGGTACATAAAAATGTTTGGAAATTTTCATTGTGGTTTCCATTAAAAATGACAACTGAGAGAGTACGGAGTTCCTAGCCAGGGAATCTCTATCACATTCCCCAGTGGAACAGCAACAATCCCCCAAGTGCAATGGCAAAGACCAGTAAAGATGGATAGTCCAACAATGAGCCCTTGATATGGATGGCTCAGATTATGAACCTGTGTGCCTGAAACATGAACTAGGCCTAGAGCTGCAGTGGGCCTAAGAATTACCTCCTGAGAGCCTCCATGTTGCTCAAATGTGGCCACTCTCCAAGACAAACCAAGCATGTAAATGTATTATCTTCTCCCCAGCATTTGACACGACCCCCCGGGGATGAGCCTCCCTGATGCTGAGGGAT
This sequence comes from Dasypus novemcinctus, assembly GCF_030445035.2. Classification (NCBI taxonomy): domain Eukaryota; kingdom Metazoa; phylum Chordata; class Mammalia; order Cingulata; family Dasypodidae; genus Dasypus; species Dasypus novemcinctus. The sequence continues at coordinate 119,409,891 of NC_080704.1, read as the reverse complement.
TACTACCAAGGACCAGCTGATGATGTAACTAGAAAAAGTCCTTGAATAAAAAGGTCAACTCAGACTAGCAGAATATCTCAGCCTACATGTAATAATAGGTGTTAAATACTGCTTTTTGACTTTGGATAAAAGGGGGAAATGGAAAGGACAAATGAGTTTATATGGCTATGAGTCTCCAAAAGAGAGTCAGCAGGTCATCAGAGAGGTAATGCTTACACATGCATCAGCAAGTTCCCAGAGACAGCCAAAGTAAATAGAAACCGAGGTACTGGTTCTCCTGAGGACTACAGAGACCTACAGTTTCTATGGTTATGTCAAATGGCTCTGGAGTTCAGGGTCATGTCAGTTGGCCCTACTTTGGGGTTTGTGTTCCTGATTGTGATGAAGTTGTACTCAGATATAACCTTTCTACACATGCTTCTTCTGTTACTTTTACTGGACCTATAGTTGGTATTTGGGTTGGTGTATACTCAGGAGACTTGAATCTCTGGACTGTCCATGTGACTGCCAGGCCCTGAGCCTCAGCAGACTTGCAACTCCTACCCTCCAGTTTATCGGATTGACCCTAGCCACCTAACAGGGAGGTGAAGAAATTCAACCCCCACACCAGGGAGCCAAGAGTGCCTACAATTGCAAGCAGGAGAATTGCATCCATCATCCATGTGGAATCTAAGCCCCTTCTTAATGTAGAGGGGGACTGGACATAACCATTCCAGGGTCCATAGGATGGATGAATAGAGTATGGATTAGAGTAGGCTTACCGGTGTTCTGTTGTGGAACTATTGTGATTAGTAAGGGAAGAAATTGTAATATTGATGTGGAGAAAGTGGCCACATTAGCTGCTGAGTGTAGGGAGAGGGAAGAAGAGATATGATGTGGAGGCATTTTCAGGACTTGGAGTTGTCCTGGGTGGTGCTACAGGGACAGATGTTGGAGATCATGTGTCCTGCCATGACCCACTGAGTGGACTTGGGAGAGTGTAGACTACAATGTAGACCACTGTCCATGTGGTACAGCAGTGCTCCAAAATGTATTCACCAGGTGCAGTGAATGTGCCATAATGATGGAAGAGGATGTTGATGTGGGAGGAGTGGGGTAGGGGGGGTGGCTGCTATATGGGGATGCCATATTTTTTTAATGTAACATTTAAAAGAAAATAAAGAAGAAAAAATAAAATAAAATACATTTTAAAATTGAATATAATAAATAAATAAATAAATAAGATAAATGAGTCTAATTCTGTTACATTGAGGAACACATATTCCAAAGTATGGCCCTCTGACAGGGTGCTAAATTCCTGAGATTGTCTGCCCTACCTAAAGTGTCTAGATGTCTTTAGAGCCCTCAGGAGCCCCACCATTTGTGGCAATGTTTATTGTGGCAGTCAATGAGATTCTACTGAGACACACATAAGCATAACCTCTGGAAAACCTCCCGACTCATTTTGAATTCTCTTAGCCATGAAAACTCATTTTTATTTAATGTTTCCCCCTTTTCAAGGTCTTTTTCCAGATTCATCACTGGTTGGTGCTTTGTAACAATACCTCATTGCCAGGGATGCCCATCTCCAGGAGTCATGTCCCACACTGGGGTAAGGTAGCGCATTTATATGCTGAGTTTGGCTTAGAAAGAGGCCAGCCACATTCGAGCAACAAAGAGGCATTCAGGAGGTAACTTAGGCAGTATATAATACTGGGCTAAGTTTAAATTTCACTAGAAAAGATGCATAAGTACAACCATGAATATCAAAGGCCTGGTGTAATGGTCTCTCCTCCTTCATTAGGCACTGCCCATGTACTCAGGGCATTCTTGCTGCTCTATTAGAGAACAAAGCAGAACTTACCAGGATGGGAATTCAACGTTCTTTAGGTTATTGTGTGGGTCTCCACCCACAAAGTCATTGCCCCATGATCACTTGAACATAGCCATAACCATACAGGCTTGCCCCAGGTCCACCCCTACTCACACATCCTCCCATCACTGACATCCTGAACTAGTGATCCTCCCCTCTCATAATTGTGAACTTTCTGCAATCCAAATCCTTGCCAAAAACAAAGCCGAAAATAAACAAATAAAATAATAATAAAATAAAATAATTAAGAAGTGCAAATGAACACAAAAAAGCAATAAATAAGTAAATAAATAAAATGAAAATTTTTTCATTGTGTTTTGCATCACTGTGGGATCCGTTACTGGATTTAGAGTTCTTGATTGCCAATTTTTTTTCCATTCAGCACTTTATATGTGTCAGCTTACTGCCATCTTGCTTCTATGGTTTCTCTGAGAAATCAGCACCCAATCTCATAGAGGCTCCCTTGTATGTGACAAATTTCTTCTCTCTTATACTTGTCAGAATTCTCTATTTCTGGCATTGAATGATTTTTTTTTATTGTATGTATTCATGTGGGCCAATTTCAGCTTATCCTATATGGCATTTGTTGAGCTCCCAGGATGTGTATATTCATGTCTTTCATTATATTTGGGAAGTTTTCAGCCATTATACCTTCAAATATTCTTTCTGTACCTTTCTCAGTTTCTTCTCCTTCTGGGACTCTCATAATGTTTGCATTAATATGTTTGATTGTGTCCCACATGTCTATCAGGATTTTTTCACTTTTCTTCATTCTTTTTTCTTCTGTTCCTCAGACTGAATAATTTCAACTCTCTTATCTTCAAGTTCACTAATTCCTCTACCAGTTCCAATCTGCTGTTGAACCCCATTAGAGAAATTTATTTCTGCTAAAGTGATATTCAGTTCTGTTTGGTTCCTTTATGATTTCTGTTGCTTTATTGACATTATCTTTGTGTTAATCTATCATTTTTCTGATTTCTTTTAGTTCTTTGTCCCTTTTCCCTTTAGTTCTCTGAACATATTAAGAGCCATTTACATAAAGTCTTTGTGATGTTCAAGCACTATTCTCCCTCATTGATGATTTCTAATTTTTTACCATGATCTTTTGCAAACACAATTATTTCTTGTTTCTTTGTTTATTTTGTAATCATTTTGTGCAACCTGGACACTTGTTATATTTTCATGAGTTATCTCTTTAATTTAGACACTGAAGTATATTCCTTTCGGTTGTATCCAACTAGTCAGGTATTTCCTTGAATCCCAGGAGCCAACAAAAAAAAAAAAGAAAGAAAGAAAATATACACATCTTTTTCAGGTTTTCCAGATTGACCCATGCAAGTGTTCTACTTCAAAATTTAACTGCCTGAACAATAAGTTTATAGAATAGCCCATGGTACAAGCATTGTGTTATACCTTGTTTTTTCTGCCCATGTGTTTTGTCCTGGGCATGCATGTTTGGCACTAAGTTTTACACTATTAACTGGGATCTGATCATTTCCTCTTCCCTAAGAAACTGTTTCCTCATGGCCTTAGGCTCTGCACTATATGCCCCAAAGGCAGAAAACCTTTGCCTCAGGCAGCAGCAATTTGTTCTCCTACAGCATTCTATCAGAGAGCTCTGTAAGCCACCTTCTACATGCAGGGCAAGTTCTGGGATGGCAAGCCTGTGACAAGCATCCTGGTTCAGTCCTTCAGGTGCCACCAGTCTGATTGGCCCAGACAAATATGATCACATTATTTACAAGAGGGCCACTCTGCTCCCTCCAGAACCAGAACTAGGGACCCACATTGGGAATGTGAGCTAGTTCTGCACTTAACCTGTAAGGGGATGAAGTAGAGCCAGCCACGGTGCCACAAGATCCTACCCTTTTTTAAAAAATTCATTTTACTTTTATTTATTTCTCTCCCTCCCCCCATTGTTGGCAGTGTGGTCACAGCAGCTAACAGGCTGTCAGTTCTCTGCAGTGGTACAGGTCACCTTGTCCTCACCAGGAGGCCCCAAAATTCAAACCCATTTACCCATATGTTAATGGGAGCCCAATCACTTGAGCCACAGCCATTTCCCAATCCTACCATTTTTAAGGTGACTTTTTCTTGATTCAGTGCTTGCCCTGTTACTGCAACACCATTTTCTGTATAACTTTGGGAATGGTGGTTCTGTCAATTGTTGTTCATTGTTTAAACTTCTGTGGAGGTACAGAGCCTGGAAGTAACTCCAATTTTTTTTTAAGTTTCAGGTTTTTATTTTATTTTTTTTCTTTATTCGTTTTTTAATATTACATTAAAAAAAATGAGGTCCCCATATACCACTACCCCCCTCACCCCACACCTCCCCCCATAACAACATTCTCCTCCATCATCATGAGACATTCATTGCATTTGGTGAATACATCTCTGAGCATCATTGCACCTCATTCTCAATGGTCCACATCATAGCCCACACTGTCCCATGTTCCATCCAGTGGGCCATGGGAGGACATGCAATGTCCAGTAATTTTCCCTGCAGCATCACCCAGGACAGCTCCAAGTCCTGAAAACACCTCCACATCTCGTCTCTTCCTCCCGTTCCCCACACCTAGCAGCCACCATGGCCACTTTCTCCACATCAATGCCACATTTTCTTCGATTACTAATCACAATAGTTCATGAATAGAATATCAGTAAGTCCACTCTAATCCATATTCTATTCCTCCATCCTGTGGACCTTGGATTGGTTGTGTCCACTCCACATCTATATCAATAGGGGGCTTAGATTCCACATGGATGCTGGATGCCATCCTCCTGCTTTCAGTTGTAGGCACTCTTGGCTCCATGGTGTGGTGGTTGACCTTCTTCAACTCATCTATTCACCATTTTGATGACTGGAACTCTCAAGACAAGAGATTTTTAAGAAAGAGAAGAATGAAACCTCATTTTGCCCTTGAATTTGATTCAGTTTTGCCAAGTGTGTTTCCCTTGTTCTCCAGTTCTCACTTTCTGTGTTTCCTTTGACCTGTATCCTGATGTATATTTTCTCTTGTTTATCAGATGGCTTGTTTACTTTCCCTCAGTACTCCACTTCTAGGGAGTGGATGTGGCTTAAGTGATAAGACCTCCACCTACTATATGGGAGGACCCAGGTTCGTTCCCTGGGACCTCCTGGTGGAAAAGAAGAGAAAGCATGCCCGCATAGTAAGCCAGTGCCCACAAGGTGAGCCAGTGCCCACCCAAGTGCCTGTATGGTGAGCCAAGTTCACACGTGAGTGTCTGTGTGGTCAACTAGTACCTGTGCAGTGATCCAGTGCCCACACAAGTGATCCAGTGCCCACACAAGTGAGTCATGTAGCAAGATGATGACACAACAAAAGACAGATGAAAGGGAGAATCAAAACAAAGTGCAGCAGAGACCAGGAACTGAGGTGGTGAAATTGACAGGGAATCTCACCCCATATCAGAGGTCCCCAGGATTGATCCCTCTGAATCCTAGAGGAGAAAGATGAGAAGAGAAGACAAAAAAGAGAAATAGATGCAGAAGATTGCACAGCAAATGGACACAGACAGAAAAAAAAAAAAAAACCAGCAGGGTGGGAGGAAAATAAATAAGTAAATCTTAGGAAAAAATACTCCACTTCTGACTTTGGGTTTCCTCTAATTCAATACACCAATACCCCACCCCCAACACACACGCACGTATACACACACTATCCTTTCAACTCTGTTGCACCAGATAAGACTTATTATTTCTCAAACACTTATTGATCAAGAACAGAGGGTAGAGAAGTGTTCCTTTTTCTTTCATGGGATTGGATAATTGTTTAACCCCTGGCTGTCTCTTTTCTCTCCCCTTCCAGCAGCCATGATTGAGGTTGGCTGAACTGAATTTAGGCATTACCAAAGGCAGATAATGATATAACTCTTCCTTGAAATAAGAACATGGAATAAGCTCATAATTCTAAAAAATTATACTTCAGATTTCAACTGAAAGGAAGACCAAACACAGAAGAAAATGCCTGAAACCATGGTTGCCTGGTTGCTGATGGCTATAAATACAATTATCTGGGAGAGCTCCTTTCACTGATTAGATAGCAGACTTTCATTCAACTGCACTGACCTTACGCTGAGGTATCCTCTATATTTGGTCACCTACTGTAATTAAACCAGTGGCAAATATGTTGCAGGTATTCAGTTCTGGCTGATTACCTGCCAGACAGGAGTGATGCTAGAGGGATGATACTTCAAATCAAGTGGAAATCTTGGACTTTGGAAACAGACATACCTGAGATCAAATATAAATACCAGCCTCATAGTTAATATGAGATCACTGTAAATTCACTTGTCTTTCTTCTGAGGCTTTTTCTTCATCTATAAAATGAAGATCATAGTAGCTAACTTTTGGGGTAATAACAAGAACTAAATATGAAAGCATACAAGAATCACTTAAAAATGCCTGCCACTAAGTAGGTGCTAAAAGGATGCTGAACCTTTTACAAAGGTAAGAAAATTCTTGGTACCCAAGAAAAAATCATTTCATAGCTACTTAGAATGTTTTTTAATATATAAATATATTATTTATTTTTAAAAGATACTTAGATTACATAAAATGTTAGAGTAAAAAATAGAAGGGATTCCCATATGCCCCATTCCCCACACCTCCCATTTTCCCCCCTATTGACAACTTCTTTCATTAGTGTGGCACATTCATGGAAATTGATGAGCACATTTTGGATCATTACTACTAAGCATGGATTATAGTTTGCATTGTAGTTTACACTCTCTTCCACTCAATTCTGTAGGTTATGGCAGGATATATAATGGCCTGTATCTGTTGTTGCAATGTCATTCAGCACAATTCCAAATCCTGAAAATGCCTCCATATTACATCTCTTTTTCCCTCTTCCTGACTTCAGCACTTCCAGTGTTCACAGTCTCCAAATCAATGAAATAATTTCTTCCATTGCTAGAATCTCAATAAATCTATAGTAGAGGGAAACGGACTTGGCCCAGTGGTTACCACATGGGAGGTCCGCGGTTCAATCCCCGGGCCTCCTTGACCCATGTGGAGCTGGCCCATGCGCAGTGCTGATGCTCGCAAGGAGTGCCACGCCACGCAGCGGTGTCCCCCCGCGTAGGGGAGCCCCACGCACAAGGAGTGCACCCATAAGGAGAGCCGCCCAGTGCGAAAGAAAGTGCAGCCTGCCCAGGAATGGCGCCACTCACATTTCCCGTTGCGCTGACGACAACAGAAGTGGACAAAGAAACAAGACACAGCAAATGGACACAGAGAACAGACAACCGGGGAATTAAATAAATAAATAAATCTTTAAAAATAAATAAATAAATCTATAGTAGAATACCAATAAGTCTACTCTAGTCCATGCTTTATTCCCCAGGCCTGAGGATTCTGGGATGGTAATGCCCACTCCACCGCTAATTGAGAGGAGGCTTCAATTCCATGTGGCTGATGAATGGGACTTTCTTGCTTGCAGTTGTAGATTCTCTTGTTTCCTTGGTGTGGTGGTTGTCCATACTTACCATGGTTTTTACTTTAAACTGTTCAATATAAAATGTCTGGTCTTTAAAAATATTATCTCAGTCACCATAAGTCAGGTGAAAATCTTGAACACATACCAAATATCTTGGAAGAAAGATTAAGAGTTTGTGTGTGTTTGTGTGTGCGTGTGTGTGTGTGTGTATGTCTAGAGACAAGGAGGAAAAAGCCATTCCTGAGATAGAGGATAGTGAAAGAATAAGAGAGAGGGAGGCTCAATGCTTGGATTATAATAAGAGCTTAATAAATATTGACTATTATTATTACTATTAATTTTTATTTTTGTTATAAAACAACAGTATGCAGTGCTTTCAAAGTATGAAAACATTGGCATTTCTATCATCCTTCAAGACCCAGGTCAAATATTACCTCTGTACAGTTCCTGATAGTTTATTCTCAGCATAAGTAGTAGTCTTAAAATATAAGCTGATCATATTACTCCTCTTTTTAAAACCCTCCAGTGTCTACCATCTTAATTCGAATTCAAAGTCTTAATTCAAAGTCTTTTCAATGGCCTGTATGGTACAGTTGATTTGGTTCCCACCCTAGATCTTATCTTTCACTATTTATTTCAACTCATATTTTATTATTCAACTCATTCCTACTTGTACTGATTACCCTATTTAATATTACAAACCACCTCTTGCTCTCAGCACTTTTGATCTCTCTTACACTTCTACTTTTAATTTTTCTACAACATTTAGCATCTTCTAACATGCATATACCTATATTCATATTCATATACATATATGCATATATACATATGGCTTATTTATTTTATCAGTCAAATATTGCCTAAAAAATTCTGTGTTAACAAAACATTCCAAATATTAATGTCTTAAAACAACAATCATTTATCCTCACTTACATTTCTGTGGTTCAGCTAAGGGTAGGCTGATCTAAGCTTGACCTAGGCTTAATTCTCCTCCATATGTTTCTCATCTTCCATCAGGTTACCTGTGAACTATATTTCTCAGTCTGATAGCAGAAGCACAAGAAAGCCACCCCAACAACATAGCACATTACAAGCCTTTGTCCACATCACTTCCCCTAATATCCCATTGACTTAACTAAGTCACATGGCCAAACCAATATTAATAGGCTAAGGAAATATACTCTGTATCAAGTAGGAAGGACTTCAGAGTCACATGACAAAACAAGTAGATAAAGGAAGGGGGGAAATTCAGAGACATTAATTAAATCTACCATAGTTATTCTATTTATTATTTTATTTTTTCCTCAATTATTATAATAGCTCCACAAAGGTAGGAAATTTTGCATGTTTTGTTCACTGATATATTTCATATATCTAGAATATTACTTGATAACTGATAGGTGCTTATTGATTATTTCTTGAATTAATATGTGAGGGAAGTCTTCCTGTCAAAAATAATGGCTCCCTCTTCCTTGATTCCATAGCACCTGGACCAGTCCAACCTTCCATAGGGGACACTATAGGTATGCGCACCTACTTATGCAGTCACCTTTCCTGAGGCAAAGGGGAAAGGGCATAAGCCTCAAACCTGAGCCTCCTACAGTAAACCCTGAGAAGGCATTGTAGTCTGAGTAGGCATGGACTGGTGCTCTGCCATGTATGCAAAGTTCTGCTTGCAATGACAAGTAAAAGGCAAAGGGCATAAAAGGTAGCCTGCTGGGCACTTCTGACTCAAAAATAGAAACCACAATCATGGTATGGAATCCAAGGAATGAGAAATGCAGAATTGTTCTCTCTTCCCCCAAGCAAAAATAATGTGTCATTTCCCATACCTGTCAGGTCTTATATTAAGGTAGCTGTTACTCTAGCAAGGGAACATTATTTCCTCTAAGATATTAATGACTGATAATGGCATATTACCTTATCTCCTATGCAATTGAACAGGACAGTGCCTTAACCCAAAGCATCTGGTTGGTGGGAAGAGAAGCTAGATATAGTCACATGGCTTTACTAATGCTCCCTGAATCTTCCAGCAGAAGACCTGATCAATTATAGGCACTTAATTTTACACAAACACACACACATTGATGCTTGGGTCTCAACCCTAGAGATTCTGATTTAATTGGTTGTGGCATTGGTTGTTTTTTTTAAAGGAAATCTCCCCCAGATAATTCTAATGTGCAGAAAACTTTGAAAACTACTGTGCATGATTCAATACAATTGTCACAAACTAGTAACAGCTGATAAACGGAGAAACTAGGAAATCTTTCTATACTGGATCTTTCCCAAAAGCATAAAAGCATGCTATTTCTCCCACCTTTAAATGAAAACCCTCTTCTTAACTCCACTTTTCCTTCCAGCTATGAATTTAAGTTTTATTTTCCCTTTTCATAGTAAAACACCTGAAAAAAAGATTGTCTGTATTATGATTCACACTTATTCTCTTGAACTCACTCTAATAAGACATTGGTATCCACCATGCTTCTTAAACTTTATTGTTAAATAAATTAATTTTTGTATTCATTTTTTGACCTATCAGCACACTTTTTCATAGCTTATCACTTTCCCCTCCTTGAAATACTTTTTTCACTCAGCTTCTAGGATGCTGCACACACATCTTTTCCCTCTTACCTCTGTGGCTGCTCTTTTTCATTTTCCTTTGTTGACTTTTCTTCACTTTTTGACCTCTAAATTTTGGAGTGCTCAGGGCTTAGTCTTCTCCTCCTCTCTATTTTTATCTTATCGCTCTATCTTTATCTCTTCTCTATCTGTACTCATTACTTAGAAAATCTCATCCAGGTTCTTAATTTTATATACCATCAACACAGCGATGACTCCAATTACCTACTTGACAGTTCAACTTAGATGTCAATTTGGAATTTAAATTGAACATGTCCAAAACTCTGTTCCTGATCTATCAAACCTGAATTTGCCATAGCCTTTTTCATCTCAGCAAATAACAACTCCTTTATTCCTTTTGTTAAGATCCAAAATCTTGGAGTCATATCTTACATTGGATCCAGCTGAAAATTGTATCAACTCTACCTTTAAAATCTGTTCAGAATCTGACAAATTTTCACTATGTCCAATTCTGATACCCTGACACAAGTCACTGTTATATATCTTGCATGAATTATTACAATAGTCTTCTAACTGATATTCTTGCTTCTGTCCTGGTCCTCATTAAGTCTACTCTCAACCCAGAAACCAATGCAATCCTATTAAAACAGAATCCTCTGCTCAAAATTCTACAACAGTTCACCATCTCATCCAGAGTTAAAACTAAAATCTGGACCTTGATATTCATAGACCAACATATCTTGCTCTGGCACTGCCTAACTCGCCAGACCACCACACAGATTTCATATTATATACATATATGCATATACATATTAAGAGATTAATTTTAAGGAATTGGCTCACACAGTTTTTGGGGTTGGCAAGACTGAAATCTGTACGGTGGTTTGGCAGGCTGGAAACAGACAAGAGTTGATGCTGTCGATTTGAAGCAGAATTTCATCTCTGGAAAACCTGAATTTTAGCTCTTAAGGCCTTCAATTGATTGGATGAGTCCTGCCCACATTATGGAGGTTAATCATCCCTACCTAATCTCAACTGACTCTGGATGCTAATAACATCTACAAAATACCTTCACAGCAACATCTACACTAGAGTCTGATTATTAACTAGGTACTATAACCTAGCCATGTTGACATAAAAATTCACCATCACAGGCTCTAATTTAGAACCCAGTTTGAGTAAATTCCTGTCTTAACTTCAACTAGGTATTCTTTGAGCTCATATGTGAAGTAGTTAGCAATTCAGGAACTTTTGTCATGACCTAGAATCAAGTCTTAGCTTCCACATTGTATGACTTGAATGAATTATTACTTAACCCTTTAAGCCTCATCTGTAAAATGGGGATAACAATAGCACCCTGCATCACAAGTTTGTTGTGAGGAGTAAAAGAGAAAAAGCACAATTAGCTTAGTGCTTGGCAAATATTATTGTAATTATTATTTTAATTACCCTCATTCAAGCACATAGGCATTTGTTTAGGTTTTGAGTAACTCTAACCTTTAATAACTATTAGATGCTAGATAAATATTTATTGAATATATGAAGGAATTCAAATTTGAGTCAGGTTGATATTAACACATACCTGGGCTCATCAGTAGAATTTTTTTGGACTTATGGACTGTAACAGGTATCAAACACACATTGCAAGGGCATCAAGGTCTAGGCATTTGGTGAGAATCATATGATCAGCATTTTTATTTATGCTTCTGCAGGAGCTGATAAAAATGAATTAGACCTTCAACATTTCAGGAAAGGAGAGAAGACCAAAAAAGTTAGAGGAAAGATCAAATATTGTCCTATATTTAGAATATTTTCAATTATATTGAAATGTATCTGACAAAAAAACATGTGTTGGGAATGGAAGAGGGGTTGAATCAGTTTTCAGTGATGAGTCTTAGTGGCCTAGGCTTCTTGATGTCTTAGTATCCAACTGGTATACAAATATTAAAAGTATTATAAAAGTTCTTCTGAGACTGCCCTTAGGATGTCCAAACAACTAGATCTAATCAATTCAGTGAAAAAACACTTAGAATTATTTGCTTTGTTTCACAGTCAAAACATCTAGTTGATTTAATGTTTCCCTTCTTAACCAGGTCCTTGGGTGACAATCAGACATAGCTCAAATTTGCTTTTTTTTTTTTTTTTTGTCTGATGCTTCACTTTTGGAAATGGAAAAGTCTGAGCATAAATAAATCACAATTAATTTGTCAATAAAGCCACAATAAACACTAACATGCTAGAGACATTGTGAATGAAACTAAGATTGACACACTTATACTTTGAAGGTAGTTATTGATGGAGAATCAGCCCACTTTGATTAACATGATAACATTCTGATTTTTATTAATAAGTAAATTTTAATATGATTAGCTCCTTGTGCTGTTGACCTCAAAAGACTCTCCATATACATTACCCCATTTATTCAACAAAACAACTTCTTGAAATGGATAAATTAAGTAAGACTCTGTTCCCATTTTATGCATGAGAAAATTGAGGCAGAGAGTTGTTTGATGAATACTTGAAGGTCACACAGATATCTAATGAAAGACACAAGACTAGAACCCAGTTTTTTTACTGTGGATCTCAAACTTATTCCACTAAACCACAGCACCTCCTTATGTTGTGACTACTTTTCACATTTTCCTGAATGTGTCCATCATAGTGTTCATCATGAAAAGAAAACATTCTTTATACAAAAGGCATTGAATCTTTAAAAAGTCTTTTTAAATTAAAAGATAATCTTCTTCCCAGCCTCCCACTACCTTACTTGCCCTTCTCTCATTCCCTCAGAAACTCATAAAGAATCTGCAAAATCTAGTAATTTTCTTTAGGCATTAAGGGTCCTCTAGTAAATGTCTCTCTAATTCATTGGTTTTCCCTACTTAAAATATAATTTCCTAAATGCAATGCCATATCCTAGACAAGATACTGAAATGGAAAAAGGATATTAGTGGAAAAACTTATGAAATCCAAATGAAGCCGCTATGATTACAATCTTTCTGAATTCACTTAGACGTTTTCTGTGGCCTAGCATGTGGTGTATCGTTATAGGGCTATGAGTCTCCAAAAAAGAGTCAGGAGGTCATCAAAGGGATAACACGCACACCTCAGCAGGGTACCAGAGACAGCCAAAGTAGATAAAAACCCAGGTATTGCTTCTCCTGAGAGTTACAGAGACCCACAGGTTCTATGGTTATGGCAGATGACTCTGGGGTTCAGTGTCATGTCAGTTGGCCCTACTTTGGTGGTTGTGTTCCTGAGTATGATGGAGTTGTACTCAGATATGACCTTTCTACACATGCCTCTTCTGTTACTTTTATCAGATCTGTGGTTGGCATTGGGATTGGTGTATACTCAGGAGACCTGAATCTCTGCTCTATCCATGTGACAACCAAGCCCTGAGCCTCAGCAGACTTGCAGCTCCTACCATCTGGTTTCTTGGACTTAACCTGGCCAGTTAACAGAGAGATGAAGAAGGTCAACCACCATACCAGAGAGCCAAGAGTGCCTACAACAGCAAGCAGGAGAATTGCATCCATCATTCATGTGGAATCTAAGCCCTCATTTGATGTAGATGGGGACTGGACATAAACATCCCAGGGCCAACAGAATGGATGAATAGAGTATGGATTAGAGTGGACTTACTGGTGTTCTGCTGTGGAACTATTGTGATTAGTAAGGGAAGAAATTGTAGTATTGATGTGGAGAAACTGGCCATGGTAGCTGCTGAGAGTAGGGAGAGGGAAGAACAGATATGATGTGGGGGCATTTTCAGGACTTGGAGTTTTCCTGGGTGGTGCTGCAGGGACAGATGCTGGACATTGTGTGTCCTGCCATGGCCCACTGGGTAGACTGGGGGAGAGTGTAAACTACAATGTAGACCACTGTCCATGTGGTGCAGCAGTGCTCCAAAATGTATTCACCAGCTGCAGTGAATGTGTCATGATAATGGAAGAGGTTGTTGATGTGGGAGGAGAAGGGTGAGGGATGTGGGGGTATATGGGGACCTCATTTTTTTAATTTCTCTCCCCCCCCCCCCAAGTTGTCTGCTCTCTGTGTGCATTCACTGTGTGTTCTTCTGTGACCGCTTCTATCCTTATCAGCGGCAACCGGGAATCTGTGTTTCTTTTTGTTGTGTCATCTTGTTTTGTCAGCTCTCCGTGTGTGTGGCGCCATTTTTGGGCAGGCTGTACTCTATTTCACACTGGGTGGCTCTCCTTATGGGGTGCACTGTTCGTGTGTGGGGCTCCCCTATACAGGGGACACCCTGTCATGACAGGACACTCCTTGCACGCATCAGCACTGTGCATGAGCCAGCTCCACATGGGTCAAGGAGGCCTGGGGTTTGAACCACGGACCTCCAATGTGGTAGGTGGACAACCTATTCATTGGGCAAAGTCCGCTTTCCCCCTCATATTTTTTAATGTAACATTTAAAAGAAAATAAAGAAGAAGAAAAAATAAACTGCATAAAAAATAAAAAAAGATCAAGAAGCTTTCTCATTATCCAAAAAAATAAAAAGTGGGCTATGATGTGGACCATTGACCATGAGGTGCAGCAGTGCTCAGAGATGTATTAACCAAATGCAATGAATGTCTCATGATGATTGAGGAGGTTGTTGTTATGGGGGGAGGAGTGGGGTAAGGGAGTGGGGGATATATGGGGACTTCATATTTTTTTAATGTAACATTAAAAAAATAAATAAAGACAAAAAATTTAAAAATATAAAAAAATAAAAAGTAAGTTGCAAAGAAATTATAAGATGACCTATTTTTATTTTAGAGTGATCAAAATCTCATACTCTCAAAAAAGAAAGAAAAAAAAACACAAAAAGCAGGCATGTAAAGTAATCTATACAGAGACCCACAGGTTCTATGGTCATGGCAGATGGATTTCAGTGCCATGTCAGTTGGCCCGTCTTTGGAGTTTGTGTTTCTGCGTGATGGAGCTGGACTCAGATGTGATCTTTTCTCACAAGCCTCTCCTGTTACTTGTACCAGAACTGTAGTTGGTGCTGGGGTTTAATATCTACCCAGGGAATCTGAATCTCTGGACTGACCATATGATAGCCAGGGCTTAAGCCTCAAAAGACTTGCAGCTCCTACACTCTGGTTTATTGGACTTACCCCACTCAGCTAACATGGAGTTGAAGAAGGTCAACCACCACACCATGGAGCCAAGAGTGCCTACAACTGAAAGCAGGAGGAGTGCATCCAGCATCCATGTGGAATCTAACCCCCATCTTGATATAGATGTGGAGTGGACACAACCATTCCAAGGTCCACAGGATGGAGGAATAGAATATGGATTAGAGTGGACTTACTGAAATTCTATTCATGAACTATTGTGATTAGTAATCGAAGAAAATGTGGCATTGGTATGGAGAAAGTGGCCATGGTGGCTGCTGGGTGTGGGGAATTGGAGGAGGAGATGAGATGTGGAGGTGTTTTTGGGACTTGGAGTTGTCCTGGGTGGTGCTGCAGGGACAGTTACTGGACACTGTATATCCTCCCATGGCCCACTGGATGGAACGTGGGAGAGTGTGGGCTATGATGTGAACCATTGACAATGAAGTGCAGCGGTGCTCAGAGATGTATTCACCAAATGCAATGAATGTCTCATGATGATGGAGGAGATTGTTGCTATGGGGGTAGGAGTGGGGTGAGGGGGGTGGGGGTATATGGAGACCTCATATTTTTTAATGTAGTATTAAAAAATAAAGACAAAATAAATAAATAGATACAATTTAAAGAAATAAATCAAATGCAGAAAAGGCATTCAAACACATCTAACATTCTTAATTCAAAAGTATATTTTCAAATGCCAGAAATTGTTGCAGTGGTCTCTAGGATATTAAAATAGTATCTTATAATGCTATTGTAAATGACCATATCCACTGTGCAAAGTGATAATGGAAAAGTATCTCTGAAAAAAAAATAATTTTTATTTAAAAAAATAAAAAATAAAAAAAAATCTGTATTTAAATGTGATTTCTTTGCATACCTAGAAAGACCTAAGAAAACAACAAGTTTTTCTTAACCATGAAAGCCTCACAATTGTTTCCCATAAAATAATAGTGGCTACTTCACAATATAATAAACTAAAGGACTAAACTGTAAAAATATGACCACCACCAACAACAACAACAAAAAATAACCATTGAAGTCTGGAATTTAATTAATAGTAATATTCAACAGTTCTTAACTGTGAGAAATATACCATGATTATATATAATGTTAATATAAGGGGAATTTGAGAGAAGTGTATACAGGAACTTTTTGTACCATTTTGGCAAATTTTCTGTAAATTAAAAATATCTCAAAACAAAAAGTGTGTTGAAATATAATTGAAGAGAGTTCTGAGGAAATGGCATCAGAATAAGCAGGCAGGGCTAAACTCTCTCACAAAAACAATTGAGAAAGCGTCCAAAGCTAATTGAGGGACCTGCTTTGGGAGTCAGCAGACCAGGACAGTGCTACACAATTTCCAAGAGGGTGAAGGACAGTGAAACAAAGAACCTGAAACGACAAACATAAGTTAGCAAACCTCCTTAGTGGCAGGAAAGGGCTCCCATCCCCCACCCCTAACATATTAAGCTGGCATAAAACCCCTGGGTCACTGAAGCTGACTGAGAGGGAAACAGACATCTTCCTATCTATCTGTTGCTACAAGAGAAAATGGAGGGGAAGTGGGGGGGCTTTTCTTCAGTGAATTCAGCCAGCAGAACCTGCTTTAAATCTTGACTCTGGCCAGACCAAAACACAAGGAAAGCCTAGATTGAAACACATTGTTGTAAAAGTGTGCCAGTGAGGGCTATTGGCTGGCCAGTCTGGAAATAGCACAGACAAAATGGATTTGGTTTTTCTGCACCCTATTTCCTCAGAGAAAGTCTATGCCCCATTAGTGAGTCCCAGGTCCAATTTTTGATAATTTAAGCTGGGCAATATTAAAGACTTAGAATACATTGAACCAAATATCAAAGAAGAGATGTGAAAAAATAACAATAAGCCAGAGAGAGAAATTGACCATCAGAGCAAATTCACCAATATATTCTGATGCCTAGACATCAGCAAAAAAATTACAAGCCATACTAGGAAACAGGAATAAATGGACCAGCCAAAGGAACAAACCAAAAATCCTGAAGAGATACAGGAATTAAGAAAATTAATCAATAATAATCACACAACTCTCCAAAATCAATTAAAAGAATTAAAAGAAAATATGACTAGAAAAATAAAGGATATTAAGACACTGGGTGAATGTAAAGAAAAATTAAAAAGCCTGCAAAGTAATGTAACAGAGTTTATGGGAATGAAAGAATTGATGGATGAGAATAAAAATGCATTAAAGCCACATAAGCACAGATTTGAATTGCTTGAAGACAGAATTAGTGATTTTTAAGGCAGAACATCTCAACTGGAAAAGACAAGAGAAGAGAAAGAGATGAGAATGGGAAAAAGTGGAAAAGAGTCTCAGGGAATTGAAAGACAATGTGAAACTCAAACATCCATATTATCAGTGTCCCAGGAGGAGAAGAGATTGAAAAAGGGGCAGAAAGAACATGTGAGGAAATAATGACTGAAAACTTACCAATTCTTATGAAAGACATAAATATCAATGTTCAAGAAGGGCAACACACACGAAACGGAGTCAATCTGAATAAACCTACCCCAAAGAACCTATTATTGAGAATGACAAATATCAGAAATAAAGAGAGGATTCTGAAAGCAGCAAGAAAGCAAAGCATCAAATATAAGGGAACTTTATGTGCCAGCTGGTCCCTGAGCCTCAGCAGAGTTGCAACTCCTACTCTCTGGTTCGTTGGACTTACCCAGGTCAGCTAAGAGGGAGGTGAAGAGGGTCAACCACTACACCAGGGAACTGAGAGTGCCTACAAACACAAGCTGGAAAATTGCATCCATCATCCATGTGGAATCTAAGCCCCCTCTCCATATAGAGGTGGAGTGGACATCACCATCCCAGGGTCCAAAGGATGGAGTAATAAAGTATGGATTATAGTGGACTTACTAATATTCTACTATAGAATATTGTGACTAGTAATGGAAGAAATTGTAGCATTGATGTGGAGAAAGTGGCCACAGTAGTTGCTGAGGGCAGGGAGAGGGAAGAAGAGATGTGATGTAGGGACATTTTTGGGACTTGGAGTTGTCCTGAATGATATTGCAGGGACAGATGCTGGACATTATATTTCCTGCCATAACCCATCGAATATACTGGGGGAGAGTGTAAAGTACAATGTAAACTATTATCCATGTGGTGCAGCAGTGCTCCAAAATATAGTCACCAAATGCAATGAATGTGCCACAATGATGAAAGAGGTTGTCATTGTGGGAGCAGTGGGGTGAGAGGGTGGGGAGTATATGGGAACCTCTTATATGTTTTAATGTAACCTTTTTTGTTATCTGTATATCTTCCAAAAAATACAATTAAATAATGATGGTGTGGGATGGGGAGTAGGGTATATGGGAACCTCTTATGTTTTCTAATATAACATTTTGCATGTTCTATTAACTTTAAATAAAGATAATTTTTTAAAAAAATATAAGGGAACTTTGATAAGATTAATGCTGACCTCTGATCAGAAACCATGGAACAAAAAGAAAGTTGTATGATGTATTTAAGGTACTGAAAGAGAAAAGCTGCCCACCAAGAATACTGTATCTGGCAAAACTGTCCTTGAGAAATGAGGATGAGTTAAAAATCTTCACAGACAAACAAAAATTGATAGAATATATTACCAAAAGACCAGAATTACAAGAGTTACTAAATGGAGTCCTACAGCCTGAAATGAAAAATCAAGAGTGAGAGACTTGGAGAGGATTGTAGAAATGAAGATTATTAGGAAGGATAAATTAAAGGGTAAAAAGACAGACAATAGTACAATATGACAACAGAAAGCCAAAGGACAAAATGGATGAAGTAAGTAATGCATTTATAGTAATAACATTGGATGTTAATGGCTTGAAGTCCCTGATCAAAAGACATAGTCTGATAGAATGGATAAAAATAAATAAATTTGAGCCATCTATATGATATCTACAAGAGTCTAACCTGAGACATAAGGACACAACCAGGTTAAAAATGAAAGGTTGGAAAAAGATACTCCATGTAAATTGTAACAAAAAAAAAAAAAAAGAAACAAGCTAGAGTAGTGATACTAACATTGGATAAAATAGATTTTAAATGCAAAACTGCTATAAGGGATGCAGAAGGTCATTATATATTAATAAAAGGGGCAATTGACCAAGAAAAAAATAACTACACTAAATATTTATGCCCCTAACTTGAGTGCCCCAAGATACATGAAGCACACACTGGCAAAAATGAAGGGAGAAATAGAGGTCTCCACAATAATAGATGGAGACTTCAATAAACCACTCTCCATTTGGATAAAACATCTGGACAGAGGATAGGTAAAGAAACAGAAAGCTTCAGTAACATAATAAATGAACTAGATCTAACAGGTATCTAGCACCATAGAACAGCAGGATACAAATTCTTTTCAAGCACTCATGGATCCTTCTCCAAGATACACCATATATTGGGTCACCAGACAAGACTCAATAAATGTAAAAAGATTAAAATTATACAAAACCTTTTCTCTGATCATAATGCAATGAAGCTGGAAATCAATAACCAATAAAAATGGGAAAATTCATTAATATATGGAGATTAAACAACACACACTTAAATAATCAGTGGGTTAAAAAATAAAATACAAGAAAATCCAGCAAATAGTTTGAGACAAATGAAAATGAGGCCACAACATATCACAATCTATGGGACACTGCAAAAACAGTGTTGAGAAGGAAATTTATAGTCTTCAATACTTACATTAAGAAAGAAGAAAGAGCCAAAACTGAAGATCAAACCACACACCTGAGGGAGCTGGAAAATGAACAGCAAAGTTGATGGAAATAAATAGTAAAGATCAGAGCAGAAATAAATGAAATTGAGAACAAATAAGCCATAGAAACAATCAACAAAATCAAAAGTTGGTTATTTAAGAATATCAACAAAATTGACAAAACATTACCTAGATTGACAAATAAAAACAGAGAGAAGACAAAAATAAATAAAGTCAGAAATGAGAGGGGGGCATTACCATTGACCCCACAGAAATAATAAAGAACATAAGGGGATACTATGAACAACTGTATGCCAAAAACTAGACAATGTAGATCAGGAGGACAAGTTCCTAGAAACACATGAACCACCTACACTGATCCTAAAAGAAATAAAAGACCTCAACAAACCAATAATAAATGAGGAGATTGAAACAGTCATCAAATCCTCCCAAAGGTGGAAAGCCCAGGCCAAATGACTTCAAAGGTGAATTCTACAAATCATTCAAATATGATCTAATCTTGTTCAAGCTCTTCCAAAAAATTGAACAGGAAAGAATGCTACCAAACTCATTTTATGGAGCAAAGGTCACCATAATACCAAAACCAGATAAAGATACTGTGAAAAAAGAAAATAACAGACCAATTACTTTAATGAATATAAGTACAAATATCCTCGATAAAATCCTCAATAAAATACTTGCAAACCCGATCCAAAAACACATTAAAACCCATGATCAGCTGGATTTTATCCCAGGTATGAAAGTATGGTTCAAGACAAGAAAATCAATTAGTGTAATTTACCACATTAATAAATTGAAGAAAAATCACATGATCCTTTCAATTGATGCAGAAAGACATTTGACAAAATACATCACCCTTTCTTGACAAAAAAAAAAATCCTAAAATATAGGAACAGAAGAAAACTTCCTCTATATGGTAAAGTTCAAACATGAAAAACTTACAGTTCGCCAACCTGAAAGAGTGAAAGCTTTCCCAATGAGATCAGGAACAACACAAGGATGCTCACTGTCATGAATGTTATTCAATATTGTGCTAGAAATTCTAGCTAGAACAATTAGGCTAGATAATGAAATAAAAGGGCTGGGGTAGGGTAAGATGATGGCTGAGTAAGGATCCCCAAGAGTCAGCTCCTCCTACAGGGCAGTTAATAATCTCCCAGAGCTATCTAAAGCACATATTCGAGGGGCTTAGGACACCAGAATATTGTCCTGAAACACCTCTGAAAGAATGGAAGGAGAAGACTACCCATTTGCAGTGAAGTTGCATGAATAGAGCATTCTGTGCTATGGAGGCTAATGCCCATCCTCCACTGGCAGCGCAAGCTGCCTAGAGAGCTATTCCATGGCTGGAGTTAGTAAGCCCAGTTCACAAAAATGGGGGAAAAAAGACTGTTGGCCACTGACTTCATCTAATGATTGGGGCATTTTGCTGGATGACATATAATTCTAGGAACAGCTTAAATCTGAGCCACTCTAAGTCAGAAAGAGGCCCGTAGCTGCCATTTTAACACCAACCCCAGCATGGGAGAAGTGGGCCTGAATGAAAATCACAGTAACAGTATGGAGCAGCTTCTTTCCACCCAGATCAAATGACAGCCCTAGCCTAGGCCCCAGTACCACTTCCAGCAGGGAGGAACCTGGCAGAACCTGCACCAGCCTCTTCAGTAATCGTACTCTTTGGGTAACTGCAGGCACTTAGGCCAGCACAGACTGAATAGTCAGACATCTAGGGCTCCATCACTGCACCACAATAGGATAGGAGAGGAGCTGTGTTTTCTCAGCCTCTCTGGGCAACTGTAGGCACTTTCAGTCTGCCCAAACTGGTTTGTTGAGTGCCTTTGTTTATCTCCACTCCTCCACCCCCATAGGATAAGTAGGGGCTGATGTTTCTTCAGTCTCTCTGGGAAAATGCAGGTATTTTCTGCCTATTCAGACTGGATGCATGGACACCTGTAGCTCCATTCCCATATTCCAATAGGAGAGGAGAGAAACAATGTTTCCTCAGACTCTCAGGACAACAGCAGTCATTTTTGGCCTGCACAAATGGGTTTGTTGCATGCCTTCAATTCCATTTCCATCCCTGCCCTCCCTTTCATAGGATAGGAGGGGACTGGTGTTTCCTCAGTCTATCTTGTCAATGGCAGGTACTTTCAGCCTACAGGGACAGAACTGTTAGGCACCAGTGCATTCACCCCCACCAAAAATAGGATAGGAGGGCTCTGGTGATTCCTCAGCCTCTCCAGGCAACAGAAGATACTTACAGCCTATATAGACTAAACAGTTGGGCACTGGTGGTTCCATATCCACCCCCTAAAAATCAGAAGTGACAGTACTCCCTTAGCCTCTCAGGGTAACTGCAGGTGCATTCACTCCACACATATTGGATTGTTGGGCACTCCAGAGAGCCCATCCCCTAGCCTGGCAGGGGATGAGAAGAGCCAGTTTTACATCAGTCTACTTGGGCAGCTGTGGTGATTTTGGACACACATGGCATATACTTTTACTGACACTTGCAGCTCCAACCCTGCCTCAGGCAGGGAAGAAAGGGGCATGAAGATTCATCAGTCTCTCTAGGCAACTACAGAGAGTCTTGGCCTGCATGACTTGAATTATTACACAAGCATGCAGCTCTGTCCATACCCCTGGCAGAAGAGAATGGAGGGAGAAGCATGATCAGTCCCTGGGGCAATGTGAGCAATTTCAGCCTCCAAAGTGTACAATACCAACTACATCCTTGGCTCCTATTAAACAACCTGCAAGGGAGAAATGGCAAGAAATTCCTAAACTAAAGAGAGAAACTGTGCCCAGAATAAATACATCCAGTAAGCCAGAAGCCAAGATACCAACAAAATACTACTCTCCATACCAAGAAAGAAGAAGTCATGGCCCAGTCAAAGGAACAAAATAAGCCTCCCGATGGCATAAAGAAGTTTAGACAACTAATCGTAGATGGTCAAAATATTCTCCTTAATAATTTCAATGAGATGGCTAAAGAGATTAAAGATATTAAGAACAGGGTGAGAAAAAAAAAAGAACGTGAAATCATAAATAGAAAAATAGCAGATCTTATGGGAATGAAGAACCCAATAATGGGGAAGCGGACTTGGCCTAGTGGTTGGGGCATTCATCTACCACATGGGAGGTACGCGGCTCAAACCCTGGGCCTCCTTGACCCATGTGGAGCTGGCCCATGTGCAGTGCTGATGCGTGCAAGGAGTGCTGGTCCACTCAGGGATGTCGCCGCATAGGGGAGCCCCATGAGCAAGGAGTGCATCCTGTAAGGAGAGCTTCCAAGTGTGAAAGAAAGTTCAGCCTATCCAAGAATGGTGCTGCACACGTGGAGAGTTGACACAACAAGATGACGCAATAAAAAGAAAACACTGATTCCTGTGCTGCTGACAACAACAGAAGAGGACAAAGAACACACAGCAAATAGACACAGAGAACAGGCAACTGGGGTGGGGAGGAGAAATAAAAATTTAAAAATAAATAAATAAATCTTAAAAATGATCTTAAAAAAATTACACTGAGGCATGTAACAGAAGACTTGAAGAGGCAGAAGAAAGGATCTGTGAACTTGAAGGTATAGCTTCTGAAAGTGACATACAAAAGAACAGGAAAGAAGAGATGATGTGGGGGCAATTTCAGGACTTGGAGTCATCCTGGGTGGTACTGCAGGGACAGATGCTGGACATTGTATTTCCTGCCATGGCCCACTGGGTGGACTGAGGGAGAGTGTAAACTACAATGTAAACCATTATCCATGTGGTGCAGCAGTGTTCCAAAATGTATTCACCAAACGCAATGAATGTGCCACAATAATGAAAGAGGTTGTTGATGTGAGAGGAGTGAGGTGAGGTGGGTTGGGGTATATGGGAACCTCTGATATTTCTTTAATGTAACATTAAAAAATAAATATATAGAGAAAAAAAAGAATGGAACAGGGTCTCAGGGAAATGACAGTGAGATGTGCAAATGTACATATTATGGGTGCCTAAGAAGGGGAAGAGAAGGGAAAAGGGAAAGAAAGAGTATTTTAAGAAAAAAATGGTAGAAAATTTCCCAACCCTATTGAAGAATGTAGATATCTATATCCAAGAAGCACAATGTACTCCCATCTGAATAAATGCAAATAGACCAACTTGAGACACTTATTAATCAGAATGACACATGCCAAAGACTAAAAGAGAATTCTGAGGACTTCTGGGAAAATGGAGTCAAAGTAGATAGGCAGAGACCAACTCTCTCACAAAAAAGAATGGAGAAAGGGCAAGGACCTATCCAAGGGAGCTTTTCTAGATGTGAATAGAACAGGAAAGTGCTCCATGTCATCCAGGAGGGAACTGGAAAGATAAAGAAGCCAAAAGAAAACCATGAGTTGCTCACCCTTGTGGCTAGAAATGGCATATGTAACCTGCCCTCAAAGCAAGTAGCCTCAGTGGAAACCCTGCCTTGCTGCTACCAAGAGAGTGGGAGGGAGCATTCCCTGTGAGGAAGAAGGGTCTGAAAGAAGGTGGTGAGTGCTTTCTTTTCCGTGAGTTTGGCCAGCTGAAACCCCTTTGGCTCTCAAATAGTACACCTACCTGAGAGTCAGAAGGGAGGAGGGATCTGCTCAGGCAGGCTTTCACACCCAGCCTCCCTGGGAGAAAGAGGAACTAGATTAGAGACACAGTGCAGGGCTGTGACAAATCGTTAGAAGTCTAACCTGCCTGAGGCAAATGGAGTGAATAAAGCAAGATATGCTTTCTGAAGCCTAATTAACCTGTGGAGTCAGTTTAACTCATGGAGGAATTCCCACCTTCTATATGCAAGTTCCCTGATTTGATTCCCAGGCCTCCTTAAAGAAGTGATCTAGAGAGTGATCCACTGAGTTATCAGGTACCCAGATGATACAATATGAGAGGGAACATATAGACATGTTTTTGTTTTAGGTCTTCTTGGATCTATTATATTTTATTTATTTGAGGTTCTTTCCCCCACCCCCCTTATTTTACCAGCTAAAACACAGTACATCACCTGCAGATGGCAGGCAGCAGGGTAACAGATTGATGAACGCCAGCAGTCTGAGAAGCTCCTTAGGGGACTAAAAGGGAAGTTTGCTTTTCCTTGGTTGTTTCTTTTTAATTGTTGCTATTTAGTGTCTTGTTTGTTGTGTTTCCCTTTCCTTTTAACCTTTTTTTTTCTTTTACCAATTTTCTCTACTGACTTACATCTTTTCTTTCCTTCATTTTTCTACTCTCTGTTTTCTGTTGTTTTTCTTCCATTTCAACTCTTTTTTGTTTGGTCCTCAATTTTTTGTTGCCTTTATTTCTCTCTTTCTTTATTTAACTTTAGTTTTCTTTTTTCTTTTCCACTCTGATCATCATTCAGGACTTTTATTTTATTCTAATTTTTAGCTATTTGGTTTCTTATTTCATTTTTTCTTTTCCACTTTTTAATTTTTATTCCTTTGAACTCATGAATTTTTACTCATGTTAATTATTTATTTTCCTAGGTCTTTTATGATTCCTCTTCTACCTTTTTTATTTTTACTACTATTATTATTTTTTTCTCTTCTTATCTCTTTCCTTTTCTCTGGTCCTAATATTTTTTCAAGGGAACACAGACAGCCATGAGGAAATAGAAAAAGAGGAATGAATTGTCAAAGTAAAACCTTACTACACACAAAGAACAACAAAATGAAATCCTAGGATAGAAAGAGAAGCTAATCAACTAAAGTAAGCCCATCAAGATAAACAGATCCCTAAGCACCAACAAAAATTTATGAGCCATACTAAGAAACAGGAAGAAATGGCCCAGTGTAATGAACAAACTAAGATCAGGAAGAGATGCAGAATATGGAACAACTAATCAGAGATGCTCAAATTAATATCATGAATAAACTGAATGAAGTGAAGGAAAAGATTAAGGATATTAAGAAGACATTGGGAGAACATACTGAAAAAATTGCAAACATACTTTAAAAGATAACAGATATGATGGTGATGAATAGCACAATGCAAGAAATCAAAAATACACTCAAAGCACATAACAGCAGATTTGAACAGGTAGAGGAAAGAATCAGTGATGTGGAACACAGTACATCTGAAATCAGACAGTAGAGCAGATAGAAAAAAAGATAGAAAAAATCCAGCAAGGAATTAGAGATTTAAATGACAGCATGAAATGCACAAACATACTCACTATAGGCATCCCAGAGGGAGAAGAAATGAAAAAGGGGGCAGAAAGTGTGTTGGAAGAAATAGCAGCTGAAAATTTCCCAACTCTTTTGAGGGACACAGAGGTATATGTCCAGGAAGCACAGCATAGCCCAAATAGTATAACTCCTAACAGGCTAACCCCAAGATATTTACTTGCCAAATTATCCAATACTCAAGACAAAGAGAGAATACTAAAAGCAGCAAGAGAAAATAGATCCATTAAAAGGGAAGCTTGATATGATTAAGTGCTGATATCTCATCTAAAAACATGTAGGCAAGAAGGCAGCAGTATGACGTCAATAAAGTGCTAAAAGGAAAAAAAAAACCTGTCAGCCAAGATTTCTGTATGCAGCAAAGTTGGCATTCAAAAATGAGGCAGAGTTGAAAATATTCACAGAGAAACAGAAATTAAGAGAGTATGTAAACAAGAAACGTGCCCTTCAAGAAATACTAAATGGAGTTCTGCAGGGTGAAAGGAAAAAACAGGAAAGAGAGGGTTGGAGGAGAGAATAGGAAAGAAAATAATTGTTAAGAATGATTAAATAGATAAAAAGAGAAAGTAAAACAACATATGGCATTCATAAGAATAAAGAAAATATGGCTAATGTAAATAATTCCTTAGCAGTAATAACAATAAATGTTAATGGATTAAACTCTCAAATCAAGAGACTCAGATTGGCAGAATGGATAAGGAAATATGACCCATCTATAGGTTGACTACAAGAAACTCACTTTGGGCCCAGGGACACAAGGAGGCTGAAAGTGAATGCCTGGAAAATAATTTTACATGCAAACAGTAATCAATAAAGAGTAGGAGTAGCTATAATATCAGATAAAATAAACTCTAAATCCAAAACTACTGTAAGAGACAAAAAAAGGACACTAAATATTACTAAAAGTGGTAATCTATCAAGGAGAGGAAACAATCATAAGGTTGCCTCAAAATATATGAGGCAACCATTATAAAAATTAAGTTGAGAAATAGATATCTCTACAATTATAATGGGGAAATTTAATACACCATTATCACCATTATACAGAACATCTCAACAGAGGATCAATACAGAAACAGAGAACTTGAATAATACATTACAGGATCTGTACCTAATAGAAATACACAGAACATTGCACCCAAATACAGTGGGATATACATTCTACTTGACCACATATGGATCATTCCCAGGATAAACCATATACTAGGACACAAAACAACACATAACAAATTCAGAAAGACTGATATTATACAAAGGAATTTCTCTGACTACAATGAAATAAAGCTGGAAATCATTAAAGGACAGAGAACCAGATTAGACACAAACATATGGAAGTTAAACAGCACACTCTTATATAATCAGTAGGTCAAGAGAGAAATTGCAAAAAAAATCAGTAACTACCTTGAACCAAATGAAAATGACCATACAATGTATCAAAACCAATAGATGAAGGAAAAGCAGTGCTGAGAGGGAAATCCACAGCCATAAAAGCCTACATGAAAAAAGAAGAAAGAGCTAAACCCAAAGACCTAACTGCATACTGAAGGAATTAGAACAAACTGATGCCAAAGCAAGTAGAAAGAAGGACATAACAAATATTAGAACAGAGCTCAATGAAATTGAAAATAAGAAAGCACTAGAAAATATTAACAAAACCAAGGTTCTTTGTGAAGATTAATATAACTGACAAACCTTAGATAGACTAACATAAAAAAAGAGAGAGAAGACGTAAATACATAAAATAAGAAACAAGGAAGGGGATAGCACCACCGACCCCACAGAAATAAAAATGTACCATAAGGGAAAATTTGAGAAAGTGTGTGACAAAAGATGGATAACTTAGATGAAATGGACAAATTCCTAGAAACACACAAGCAACCTACACTGATTAAAGAAGAAACTGATGAACCCAACAGATCAATCACAAATAGCAGGGTTGAATTAGTCCTCAAAAACCTCACAAGGACAAACAGCAAGATGGCAGCAGAGTAAGGAGGTCCTAGAGTCAGCTCCTGCTACAGGGCAGTTAGCAAACACCCAGAGCTCTCTGGAGCTAACTGAAGGACCTGTTTGGGGGCTCCAGGAGAGCAGAAGAGCATCATGCCATGTCTTTGAAGGAGTGGAAGGAGGAGACTGCCATCTGCAGAGAAGACTCGTAAGTAGAGTGCTCCATGGCCCAGAGGCCAGTGCCCATCCTCCACTGGAGACACAAGCAGCCTCGGGAGCTGTTTCATGGCTGGAATTGAAAGCTCCACTTCGCCAAAATGGGGGAGGAAGAGACGGTTGGGCACCAATTTCAGCTATTGATGAGGAAATTCAGTGGGATACAGTATTAT
This sequence comes from Dasypus novemcinctus, assembly GCF_030445035.2. NCBI lineage: Eukaryota > Metazoa > Chordata > Mammalia > Cingulata > Dasypodidae > Dasypus > Dasypus novemcinctus. The sequence goes on along the minus strand of NC_080704.1, from coordinate 119,381,579 downwards.
CTTGAAATCAGCTGAAGCTTGAGCATGTCCAAGTCAGAAAGAGGCCAGGAACTGCCATCATAACTCCACGCCTGGCATAAGGGGAAGCGGGGTGGACTGAAAATCCCCCATGCTGGAGGAGACCAGCTTCTTCCCACACAGATCATATTGCATGTCTAGCCTAGGCCCCAGTGCCACCTCCAGCCTCTCTGGGAATTACCAGCCAAGCCCCGGAGGCCAGTTATCCTCCTACTCTGGGGGTATGAGCCGCCCCAGGAGCTGTTCTGTGATGGGAATTGGAAAGTCCATTTCCCAGAACCAGGGGAGGAGGAGATGGTTGGCTGCCAATTTTGGCTACTGATTGGGAGACTTGGCTGGCTAAGAGATAACCCTGCGAACAGGGGGGTGTGAACCAGCCCAAGTCAGAAAGAGGCCAGTAGCCACCATTCTGACTCTGCCCCAAGCTTAAGGGGAAGCCAGGCTGACTGAAACTCTCAGTGTCAGCAGGAACCAGTTTCTTTCACACAGATCAGCCTGCAGCCCTAGACTAGTCTTCAGGCACCTCTAGCAGGGAGGAAGCTGAGGAGCCCTGCACCAGCCTATAAAGGTAACTGCAGGTAACTTTGGCCCACATAGACTGAAAATCAGAAGTCTACCAGGGCAACTGTGGTCATCTTGGACCCACATCGCATAGATTGTTGCCCACATCTGCAGCTCCATTTCTGACCCAAGAAGGGGAGAAAGAGGCCTGAAGCTTCATCAGTCTTTCTGGGCAACTACAGTCTAGGATTGCACTTGGATTATTCCACACAGCTGTGACTCTGTCCTTACCCAAGGAGAAATGTGGAAGAAGCTTCATTGGTCCCTGGTGCAATGAGGACAGCTTGAGCCTCCACAGCTTACAGCACCAACTACATGCTTGGCAGGGGAGAAGCAATAGGAAGCCCTAAACTAAAGAGAAAAACTGCACCCAGAATAAATACTTTAGGGACATGACTCCTGGGGATGAGTCTCCCTGACTCTGAGGGATTATTACCAAGCAACAGAAACTACAGAAACTACAGAAAGACCATGAACAAAGAGGTCAACTCAGACCAGCAGAATATCTCAGCCTACATGTAATATCAGGTGTTAAAAACTGCACTTTGGCCTTCGATAAAAGGGGGAAATGGAAAGGACAAATGAGTTTATATGGCCATGAGTCTCCAAAAAAGAGTCAGGAAGTCATCAGGGGGTGATGCTTACGCATGCCTCAGCAGAATACCAGAGACAGCCAAGGTAGATGGAAACCCAGGTGCTGGTTCTCCTGAGGGCTGCAGAGACCCACAGGTTCTATGGTCAAGGCAGATGGCTCTGGAGTTCAGGGCCATGTCATTTGGCCCTACTTTCGAGTTTGTGTTCCTGAGTGTGATGGAGTTGGACTCATATGACCTTTCCACACATGTCTCTTCTGTTACTTTTATCAGACCTGTGGTTGGCATTTGGGTTGGTGTATACTCAGGAGACCTGAATCTCTGAACAGTTCATGTGATGACCAGGCCATGGGCCTCAGTAAACTTGCAACTCGTACCGTCTGGTTTCTTGGACTTACCCTGGCCAGCTGACAGGGAGGTGAAGAAGGTCAAGCACCACACCAGAGAGCCAAGAGTGCCTAGAATTGCAAGCAGGAGAATTGCATCCATCATCCATGTGGAATCTAAGCCCCCTCTTGATGTAGAGGGGGACTGGACATAGCCATCCCAGTTCCACAATATGGAGGAGTAGAGTATGGATTAGAGTGGACTTACTGGTGTTCTGCTGGGGAAATATTGTGATTAGTAAGGGAAGAAATTGTAGTAGTGATGTTGAGATGGTGGCCACGGTGGCTGCTGATGGTCGAGAGAGGGAAGAAGAGATATGGTGTGGGGATTTGCAGTTGTCCTAGGTGGTGCTGCAGGGACAGATGCTGGACATTGTGTGTCCTGTAGTGGCCCACTGAGTGGACTGGGGGAGACTGTGGACTACAATGTGGACCCCTGTCCATGTGCAGCAGCAGTTCTCCAGAATGTATTGGTTGGGTGCAGTGGATGTGCCACAATGATGGAAGAGTTTGTTGATGTGGGAGGGGTGGCATGGGTGGGGTGGGGGGTATATGGGGACCTTATATTTTTTTAATGTAACATATAAAAGAAAATAAAGAAGAAAAATATAAATAAATACTCTATGAAGCCAGTTGCAAAGACACCAAAAAAAATTACAGTCCACACCAAGAAACAGGAAACTATGGCCCAGTTAAAGGAACAAGATAAGCCTCCAGATGACATAAAGGAGTTGAGACAACTAATTATAGATGTTCAAACAAATTGCCTTAATAAATTCAAAGAGATGGCTAAAGAGATTAAGTATATTAAGAAGACATTTGATGAGCACAAAGAATTTGAAAGCATACATAGAAAAATAGAAGACCTTATGGGAATGAAAGGTGCAATCAATGAAATTTACAAACCATTGGAATCATATAATAGCAGATTTGAGGAGGCAGAAGAAAGGATTGGTGAGCTTGTAGAAATGACCTTTGAAAGTGAACATACAAAAGAACAGAGGAAGAAAAGAATGGAAAACATTGAACAAGGTCTCAGGGAACTAAATGACAGTAGAAGACATGCAAACACACATTTCAAGGGAGTCCCAGAAGGAGAAGAGAAGGTAAAAGAGGTGGAAGGAATATTTAAAGAAATAATGGTAGAAAATTTCCCAACCCTACTGAAGGATATAGATATCCCTGTCCAAGAAGCACAACATACTCCCATCTGAAAAAATCCAAACAACTCCAAGACACATACTCATCAGAATGCCAAAGGCCAAAGACAAAGAGAGAATTCTGAAAGCAGCAAGAGAAAATCAATGCATAAAATATAAGGGATGTCCAATAAAATTAAGTACTCATTTCTCACCAGAAACCATGGAGGCAAGAAGACGGTGGTCTGATATATTTAAGATACTACAAGGGAAAAACTTCCAGCCAAGAATCTTATATCCAGCAAGACTGTCTTTCAAAAATGAGGGTGAGATTAGAATATTCACTGATAAACAGAAACTGAGAGAATTTCTAAGCAAGAGACCAGATTTCCAGGAAATATTAAAGGGTGTGCTAGAGCTTGAAAAGAGAAGACAGGAGTGAGAGGCCTGGAAGAGAGTCTAGAAATGAAGATTATATCAAAAAACGTAGCTGAATGTGACAAAAGAATGGTGAAAATAAAATATGAGATAAAACTCAAATGCCAGGAATAAACTTAACCAACACTGTAAAGCACTTGTATTCAGAAAACTGCAACTCAATACTAAAACAAATCAAAAAAGCCCTAAATAACTGGAAGAACATTCCATGTTCATTGATTGGAAGACTAAATATCATTAAGGTGTCAATTCTGTTCAAATAGATATACAGATTTAATGCAACCCTGATAAAAATAACACCAGCATTAAAGAAAACATTGAAAACTTGATCAATAAATTTATTTGGAAAGGTAAGGAGTGCTGAATAGCCAGAAACATCATAAAAAGGAAAAAGAACCCTAATCTCCAGACTTTAAATCATAATACCTACCTATAGTGGTAAATACAACATGGTACTCGCCTAAAGACAGACACAGTAGACCAATGGAACCAAATTTATGGTTCAGAAACAGACCCTCACAGGTATGGTCAAGTGATTTTTGACTAGCCTGTCAAACACACACAGCTCAGGCAGAACAATCCGTTCAACAAATGGTGCTGAATGAATTGGACATCCATAACTGAAAGAAGGAAAGAGGACCCCTATCTCACACCTTACCCAAAAATTAACTCAAAATGGATCAAAAAACTAAAAATAAAACAAGAACCATAAAACGTCTAGAAAAAAATGGTTCGAAAATATCTTCAAAACCTGGTGGTAGGTGGTGGATTTTTTTTAAATTATTTATTTATTATTATTTTTTAATTACATTAAAAAAATGAGGTCCCATTCAACCCCACCGCCCCCACCCCCCACTCCCCCCACTCCCCCCACAGCAACACTCTCTCCCATCATCATGACACATCCATTGCACCTGGTAAGTTCATCTCTGAGCATCACTGCACCCCATAGTCAATGGTCCACATCATAGCCCAGACTCTCTCACGTTCCATCCAGTGGGCCCTGGGGGGATCTACAGTGTCCCGTAATTGTCCGTGAAGCACTATCCAGGACAACTCCATGTCCCGAAAACACCTCCACATCTCATCTCTTCCTCCCATTCCCCAAACCCAGCAGCCCCCATGGCTACCGTTCCCACACCCATTCCACATTTTCTCTGTGGACATTGGATTGGTTGTGTCCATTGCACACCTATGTCAAGTGAGGGCTTAGATTCCACATGGGTACTGGATGCACTCCTCCCGCTTCTAGTTGTAGACACTCTAGGCTCCATGTTGTGGTGGTTGACCTTCTTCAACTCCATGTTAGCTGAGTGGAGTAAGTCCAATAAATCAGAGTGTAGGAGCTGAAGTCTGTTGAGGCTCTGGGCCTGGGTGTCATATTATCAGTCCAGAGATTCAAATCCCCTACATATATCTTAAACCCAGCACCAACTACAATTCCAATAAAGTAGCATGCAAGTCTTGTGAAAAGAGATCCCCTCTGAGTCCAATTCCATCACGCAGAAACACCAGCTCCAAAGAAGGGCCATCTGTCATGGCAGTGAACCCCTTCTGCCATGACCATAGAACCCGTGGGTCTCTTTATCCCTCAAAAGAACCAATACCTGGGGTTGTATCTACCTTATCTGTCTCTTAGACTCTGTTCAGTTGTACATAGCGGTATTCTTCTGACAACCTCCAGACTCTTTTTTAGAGACTCACAGCCTTATAATCTCATTTCTCCTTTCCATTTCCCCCTTACATTAGGTCAAACCGCTTCCCGAAGTCATGTTATTATATGTAGACAGGTATATTCTGCTGTTCCGCATTGAAGCTTTAATTCAAGGTCATTTTCTAGTTGCTTCTTCAGCTGGTATGTGGTAGTGATCCCTCGGTGGCAGGGAGGCTCATCCCCGGGTGTCGTGTCCCACGCTGGGGGGAATGCATCACATCTACACGCTGAGTTTGGCTGTGAGAGTGGCCACATTTGAGTAACATGAATGCTGTCAGGAGGAAACCCTAAGGCACAATGCTACTCTAGGCCTTGTTCTTATTGCAGGTGTATAGGCTCAAAAGTGTAGCCATTAGTATCAAGAGTCCACTGTTGGGCCCTCCTTCCTTCCTGGTTCTTGCCGTTGCACCTGGAGGATTGCCGCTGCTCTCCCAGGGCCCACAACAGTGACCCCCTGGCCAGGAGCCCAGTACCCCCCCAGCTGTTGTTTTTAAGTGTTTCCACTATGAGTATATATAGACATTACCATATACCCTGGGCATATGCCCTGTATAACTCCCTGTCAACCATATATATCCTGTCAATAACATCCCATATCAGTATTCCTCCGCTGCCATTGTTGAACCACTCTGTGATCCAAAACTTCCCGTAAAGTGAATCCCAACATAATGTCAGCTTCAGAAGAGTCTTAGATCACCGAAATTCATATATACAATATACAGTATTTCCCCAGATCCACCATAAAACCTTTTCCCTTCCACAGCAATAATCTTTTAACTTATTCATATCATATTTCCTGAAACTGATGTACAGATTCTGAAACTATAGTTTTCAAACAAGGTGACATTTGTGCTTACTATGTGGTCCATACTTTAGGTTGTACAGTTTTCTAATTTTTTAGTTATCCTATGTTTTGTCTTATGGTTTTCATTATTAGTTTGTCGTCCCCTATATGTTTTTGGTGTAATATTAGCTGTTTTATATTCATCCTCGTGTACTCTCACATAACTCCTCTTTTGCCCCCTTATTTACCTTTGTTCCATCCATTGCACATTCATTTTCCCCTCACCTTAGGGCCCCCAACGCCTGCCAATCTAATGCCCTGGGAGCCGTCCTTTCTCACGAGAGATACAGTTCTCTCTATTCGACAGCATTAGTCTTCCCCAGGATATGGGTTCACCCCACCCAATGGTAGAACCCACCTTGGCAAAATGAGCCTTCAGCTATTCCCTCCGGAGTCCATCCCGCATCAGACCTTACCCCCTGAGCGTCCTAACCAGGTAACCCTCCTCCTACTTATACTTTGATATGTTTTACTCAACATTTAGTTCTCAACGAACTTCTGACACTCTCCCATGTTCGTATGTTGCTCCTCCCTCCCACCTATTTCTTGAACCATATTACCCTTCTTCCCATCCCCAGCCCCCCTCAAACCCAGAAAACCCCACCCGAAGGTAACCCCTTGCCCCCATTTTGTCCCTTCTTTGTGCTCATACTTACCGCCAGCTCATCACAGATTCCACCCCTGCAGACATTAACACATATCCTTCCTCCACCCCCCGATTTCCTGTAAGCCACTTTTCCAGACTCTAGCTCTCTGAGGCAGTTAACTTATTTCAAATCATTGAGGTCATATAGTATTTGTCCTTCAATGCCTGGGTTGCTTCACTCAACATAAGATTCTCAAGGTTCATCCATGTTATCACGTGCGATTGTAGTGTATTGGTTCTTACAGCTGAGTAGTATTCCATTGTGTGTATATACCACATTTTATTGATCCACTCATCTGTTGATGGACATTTGGATTGATTCCAACTTTTGGCGATAATGAACAATGCTGCTATGAACATTGGTGTACATATATTGGTTTGTGTCCTTGTTTTCAGATCTGATGGGTATATACCCAGCAGTGGTATTGCTGGGTCATATGGCAAATCTATGGATAATTTTTTGAGAAACCGCCAAACTGTCCTCCAGAATGGTTGGATCCTTCTGCATTCCCACCAACAATGGATGAGTGTTCCCCTTTCTTCACATCCTCTCCAGCATTTGTATTCTACTGTTTTTTTCATGGCTGCCAATCTTATGGGAGTAAGATGGTATCTCATTGTAGTTTTGATTTGCATTTCCCTGAAAGCTAGAGATTTGGAGCATTTTTTCATGTGCTTTTTAGCCATTTGTATTTCTTCTTTGGAGAAGTGTCTGTTTAAATCTTTTTCCCATTTTTTAAATGGGTTGTTTATCTTTTTGTTTTCGAGATATATGAGTTCTTTATATATGCAAGTTATAAGTCTCTTATCAGATATATGGTTGCCAATTATTTTCTCCCATTGTGTGGGTTCCCTTTTTACTTTCTTGACAAACTCCTTTGAGGTGCAGAAGGCTTTAATTTTGAGGTAGTCAAATTTATCTATTTGTTCTTTTGCTGCTCGTGCTTTTGGTGTGATATTCATGAAGCCATTTCCTATTACAAGGTCCTGTAGATGTTTCCCTACACTGCTTTCTAAGGTCTTTATGGTCTTGGCTCTTATATTTAGGTCTTTGATCCATCTTGAGTTGATCTTTGTATAAGGTGTGAGATGGTAATCCTCTTTCATTCTTCTACATATGGCTATCCAGTTCTCCAGGCACCTTTTGTTGAATAGGCCATTCTCTCCCAGTTGAGAGGGTTTGGTGGCTTTATCGAATATTATATGGCTATATACATGAGGCTCTATATCTGAACTTTCAATTCAATTCCATTGGTCTGTGTGTCTCTCCTTACGCCAGTACCATGCTGTTTTCACTACTGTAGCTTTGTAGTATGTTTTGAAGTCAGGAAGTGTGATTCCTCCTATTTCGTTTTTCTTTTTCAATATGTCTTTGGCTATTCGGGGCCTCTTTCTATTCCAAATAAATTTCATAGTTAGTTTTTCTAGTTCCTTAAAGAAGGCTGTGTTGATTTTTATTGGGATTGCATTGAATGTGTAGATCAGTTTTGGTAGGATAGACATCTTAATAATATTCAGTCTTCCTATTCATGAACAGGGAATATTCTTCCATTTATTTAGGTCTTCTTTGATTTCCTTGAACAATCTTGTATAGTTCTCGATGTATAAGTTTTTTACCTCTTTAGTTAAATTTATTCCTAAGTATTTGATTTTTTTATTTACTATTGTGAATGGTATTTGTTTCTTGATTTCCTCCTGATCTTGCTCATTATTGGTGCACAGAAATGCTACTGATTTTTGCGCATTGATCTTATAACCTGCGACTTTGCTAAACTCATTTATGAGTTCTAGGAGCTTTGTTGTATATCTCTCAGGGTTTTCTATATATAGGATCATGTCATCTGCAAATAATGAAATTTTGACTTCTTCCCTTCCAATTTGAATGCCTTTTATATCTGGTTCTTGTCTCAGTGCTCGAGCAAGTACTTCCAAGATAATGTTAAATAGGAGCGGAGACAATGTGCATCCTAGTCTTGTTCCTGAGTTTAGAGGGAAGGATTTCAGGATTTCGCCATTGTAAACAATGTTGGCTTTAGGTTTTTCATATATACTCTTTATCATGTTCAAAAAGTTTCCTTGTATTCCGATCTTTTGGAGTGTTTTTATCAGGAAGGGGTGCTGTATTTGGTCAAATGCCTTTTCTGCATCTATAGATATAATTATGTGGTTTTTTTTCTCTCAATCTGTTTATATGGTGTATTACATTGATTGATTTTCTTATGTTGAACCATCCTTGCATACCTGGAATAAATCCCACTTGGTCATGGTGTATAATTCGTTTAATATGTTGTTGAATACGATTAGCAAGTATTTTGTTAAGTATTTTTGCGTCTAGGTTCATTAGAGAAATTGGTCTGTAATTTTCCTTTCTTGTGGTGTCTTTGTTTGGCTTTGGTACTAGGGTAATGTTGGCATCATAGAAGGAATTAGGCAGTGTTCCTTCTGTTTCAATTTTTTGGAATAGTTTCAACAGGATTGGTGTTAGTTCTTTCCAGAATGTTTTGTAGAATTCACCTGTGAAGCCGTCTGGCCCTGGGCTCTTCTTAGTTGGGAGATTTTTAATGAATGATTCTATCTCTTTGCTTGTGATTGGTTTGTTAAGATCATCAATTTCTTCCTTCGTTAGTATGGGCTGCTTATGTGTTTCTAGGAATAAGTCCATTTCCTCTAAATTGTCATTTTTGTTGGAATATAGTTTTTCAAAGTAACCTCTTATGATAGTCTTTATTTCTGTGGGGTCAGTGGTGATATCATCTTTCTCATTTCTTATTTTGTGTATTTGCATCTTTTCTCTTTTTTTCTTTGTTAGTCTCGCTATAGGTTTGTCAATTTTGTTGATCTTCTCAAAATCCAGCTCTTGGTCTTGTTTATTTTTTCAAGTGCTTTCTTATTTTCTATTTCATTTAGTTCTGCTCTTATCTTTGTTATTTCCTTCCTTCTTCTTCCTGTTGGGTTACTTTGTTGTTGTTTTTCTAATTCCGTCAAAAGTGCAGTTAGTTCTCCAGTTTTTGCTCTTTCTTCTTTTTTGATATATGAATTTATGGCTATAAATTTCCCTCTCAGTACCGCTTTTGCTGCATCCCATAAATTTTGGTATGTTGTGTTATCATTATCATTTGTTTCAAGGTAGTCATTGATTTCTTTTGAGATTTCCTCTTTGACCCACTGTTTTTCTAAGAGTGTGCTGTTTAATTTCCAAATTGTTGTGTGAAGTCTGGGTCTCTGTCGCTTGCAAATTTCCAGCTTCACTCCACTGTGGTCAGAGATGTTATTTTGTATGATTTCGATCTTTCTGAATTCATTAAGCCTTTCTTTGTGGCCTAGCATATGGTCAATCTTGGAGAATGTTCCATGTGTGCTTGAGAAAAATGTATATCCTGCTGTGTTTGGGTGTAATGATCTATATATGTCTATTAGATCCAGCTCTTCTAATATAGTGTTCAAATGTTTTGTTTCTTTAGTGATTCTCTTTTGAGATATTCTGTCCAGAGTTGATAGTGGTGTATTAAAATCCCCCACTATAATTGTAGATGCATCTATTCTTTCACTTAGTTTTTCCAGCGTTTGCCTCACATATTTAGAGGTGCCCTTGTTAGGAGCATAAATATTTATGATTGTTCGATCTTCTTGACAGATTGTCCCTTTCACTAAAATATAGTATCCTTCTTTGTCTCTCACAATTGTTTCACATTTAAAATCTATTTTGTCTGATATTAATATAGCTACTCCTGCCTTTTTTTGGTTGTTGTTTGCTTGTATGATTGTTTTCCAGCCATTCACTTTCAACCTCCATGAGTCTCTGGGTCTAAGATGTGTCTCTTGTAGGCAGCATATAGATGGGTCGTATTTCCTTATCCAGTGTCCCAGTCTGAATCTTTTGATAGGTGAGTTTAATCCGTTGACATTCAGTGTTATTACGTTTAGAGAGTTATTTATGGTAGCCATATTTTGGTTGGATTTGTGTTTGTTATATTTTGTTTGTATTATTTTATTTTCCCCTTCTATTTTTGTCTTTCTTGTTGCTTTTACACTCTCCTCCATCTCTGACTGTCCTGTTTTTTCCTTTCTTCCTGCAGAAGTCCCTTAAGAATTTCTTGAAGGGGAGGTTTCTTGTTGATATACTCTTTCAGTTTCTGTTTATCTGTGAATATTTTGAACTCTCCATCATTTTTGAATGCTAGTTTAGCTGGATAGAGTATTCTTGGTTGGAAATTTTTTTCCTTTAGTACCTTGACTATATCATACCACTGCCTTCTTGCCTCCATCGTTTCAGATGAGAAATCAGCACTTAATCTTATGGAGTTTCCCTTGTATGTGATGGTTTTCTTTTCTCTTGCTGCTTTTAGAATTTTTTCTTTGTCTTGAGCATTGGATAATTTGACAAGTATATGTCTTGGGGTGGGCCTGTTGGGGTTTATGACCAGTGGAGTGCGCTGTGCTTCTTGGATATGTACATCTGTCTCTATCAGTAGATTTGGGAAGTTTTAATTCATTATTTCCTGCAACACTCCTTCTGACCCCTTTCCCTTCTCTTCTCCTTCTGGAATGCCTATAATACGTATGTTTGAGCGTTTTGCGTTATCATTCAGGTCCCTAAGTCCTATCTGGATTTTTTCTACCTTTTTATTGACCACTTCTACTATCTGTTTGATTTCCAATGCACTGTCTTCCACATCACTAATTCTCTGCTCTGCCTCTTCTAGTCTGCTGATATTTGCTGCAAGTGTATTTTTGATTTCTTGAATTGTGGTGTTCATTTCCATCATATCTGTTATTTTTTTGCGCATGTCTGCAATTTCCCCTCCAAGTGTTTTCTTCATGCTGTTAACCTCTTTCATTACTTCATCAAATTTGTCAGTGATAAATGTTGTGAGATCTTTCATTGCTTGTGCGAAGTCCTGCCCCCCTTCCTGATTTTCAGTTTGTTGATTGGATTCAACCATGTTTTCCTGATTACTGGTTTGGTTTGTAGATTTTTGTTGCTGTCTTGTCAACATTTTTTCTTGACGGGTTTAATCAGTTCCTTAGCTTCTTTGTCTATTCTTGGAGATTAATTAGCTGTTGTTTTTGCGTAAGTGTTATATCTTCTCTTTGTCATTTTGTTCTTCTTATTCCAATTTCTTATTGCTAGTTAAGCTCACTTTAAAGGAAAGTATTAGTGCTGGGGAAAGGCAATTGTGTAAGGAAGGAAAAAGTGTGAAGTAGTATTGGTGATATATGTTAACAAAGCAACAATATGAGTTCTGGGAGGATGGAGGTTAGATCATGTAAACTGTGTAGAGTTATAGTAGTAGGAAAGTACCTATAATGAGGTAGACAACTGAATATGGGAGGAATGTGGTACGTACTAAGAGGCTATTGTTTTCGTGAGAGAGGGAAAGAGGAAAGAAAGGTAATAGTTTCAGGGACGAATACCAGATGGAAAACTAAACAAAGGTATTAGAAATTAAGAGTTAGACACTTTGTGGATCAAAGAAAGGGAGATGGAATATAGGAGGGATAGCAGATGGTGGAGGATATCAAGTTGTAGGGGAAAGGGGATAGTGTAGATAGGCTAAATCTATTCACAGAGAAATGAGGAGGTGGAGGGTGAGGAAACCAAGCAAATGTGAGGTATTTCCTGTAGGACCTATTGTATTGTTAAGGTAAAATAGTATAAGAAGAATATTGGGGACAAGAAAGAGAAGATTAAAAAACAACAACAACAACAACAACAAGAAATAAAAAATAAAAAGAAAACAAAAAACAAAGAACAGAAACCCCGCCGCCAGGCTCAGCTGGGCTCGGCCGGGCTCGGCCGGGCTCCGTCCCCCCGCCCGCCGCGGTGCGGCTAGGCTCGGCTGGGGTCAGCTCCCTCGCCCGCCGCCCACCGCGGCACAGCACGGCTCGGCTCTCCCACCTGCTGCCCGCCGCAGCGCGGCTGGGCTCGGCTGGGCTCGGCTGGGCTCGGTTCCCCTGCCCGCCGCCCGCCGCCCGCCGCCCGCCGCAGCGCAGTGCGGCTCGGCTCTCCCGCCCGCCGTCTGCCGGGGCGTGGCTCGGATCCCCCGCCCGCTGCCCACCGCGGCCCAGCTAGGCTACCCTGGCCGCCGCCCGCCGGGGCTCAGCGTGGTGCTAGCTGCCTCAGCTCCGCCTACCCAAGGAGGGAATCCTCCACACGTAGCTGGGATCTCCGTGTATATTTCACAGACGGATCCTCTCTGTTACCTTCCCTCCAAATCGATGTCCAGACACCTCCAGACCAGGAAAAATCCCGAAACAGCCCGGTCCCAAAGAGTCTCCGATGCATCCCTGCCGATTCCCCCCAGGAGCTAGTAACCAGGAAGTTCACTCAGCCGCCATCTTGCCTCCTCCTCCGGTGGTGGATTCTTAAAGGAGATAAAGGAAGGACTGAGTAGACTACTGATCTTAATATATGTAGAAGTTTTAATTAGCTTTACTGTAAAATTATGGAAATATATAGAGTGGATGTTAACACACAGTGAGTAACAGCTAGTTTATAAATGGGATGTGGCTGAAAATGGTAGTCTAGTTATGTAAGTGCCAATTGATAGAATAATCTAGGAACTGGATAGCACAGTAAATCGAGAGGTGGGTGAGAACTGTGGTTGATGGTACAAATGCAAGAGGGTCCTTTATTAGCTAAAACAAATGTATATCACTACTGCAGGGTGATGGGTATGCAGAGAAGAATGGGGAAAATACAGCTGGAGTGACCTATGGACTGTGGTTAGTAGTAATAATATAATATTCTTGCATTTATGCAAAAGATGTACTGTGTTGATACTGGGACAGTATGGAAACTGTGGGCCAAATGTGCACGATGGACATGGTAACAATCAGATGACATTATTTTATCTGCAGCAAATGACACATCACATTGTGGTGTGTTGATGGTAGAATGTTGTATTGGAATTCTGCACATGTATGATTGTTTTATAAGTTTGCAACTTCTGTCATAAAAAATTTTTAAAAATAATAATAGGGTGGGTTGGGGGAAAAACACACCAAATGTAAGATAGGGACTATGATTAGTAGTAAGATTTTGACATTGTTCTTTCTTTGTTTGTCATAAACATCGCATGACAATGCAAGTTGTTGGTGGAGGGTTGATGTATGGGACACCTGTATAATGTTATGCATGTTTGCTTTGTAAGTTCACAACTTTTACTATACACTTAATTGTTTAGGTATGTTCATATATAAATGATGTAAAGATAATAACAATCAGATTGGGGAAACAGACTTGGCCCAGTGGTTAGGGCATCCTTCTACCACATGGGAGGTCCGTGGTTCAAACCCCAGGCCTCCTTGACCCATGTGGAGCTGGCCCATGCGCAGTGCTGCTGCGCTCAAGCAGTGCCCTGCCACGCAGGGGTGTCCCCAGTGTAGGGGAACCCCACGTGCAAGGAGTACGCCCCATAAGGAGAACTGCCCAGAGCGAAAGAAAGTGCAGCTTGCCCAGGAATGGCACCGCCCACACTTCCCATGCTGCTGATGACAGCAGAAGCAGACAAAGAAACAAGACGCAGCAAATAGACACTGAGAACAGACAACCGGGGGGGGGGGGAATTAAATAATATAAAAAAATCTTTAAAAAAAAATCAGATTGGTTAGAATAAAAGTTCTTTGTTTGGTAGTGATATTTGACAACACTCTTTAATCATTAGTTTAAAAAGTTTAAAAACAATGCAAGTTATTGGTGGTAGGGTGAGATATTATATATGTTTGTTTGATGTTATATATGTTTGGTTTGTAAGTTCACAACTGTTATACACTTATTGTTTATGTATGTTTATGTATGAGTGATATATTTCAATAAACCAAAAATAAATAAATAAAACATTAAATAAAACAAACAAAAACAACCCTCCCAACTAAGAAGAGTACAGGACCAGATGACTACAGAGTTGAATTGTATCAAACATTTCAGAAAAAAACTAACACCAATCTTGCTTAAACTCTTCCAAAATATAGAAGAGAAGGGAACAGTGCATAACTCATTCTAGGAGGCCATCATCACCCTATTACAAAAGCTACAAAAAGATGCCATGCAAAAGGAAAACTATAGACCAATCTCTCTAATTAATGTAGATGTAAAAATTCTCAATAAATTACTTGCTAACCATTTTCATCAAATGAATTATACAAGATGACCAAGGGGATTTCATCCCTGGTAGGCACAGGTGATTCAACATAGAAAATCAATCGATGCAATACACCACATTAACAGATCAAAAGAAAAATCATCACATGAGCATCTCTATAAATGGAGAAAAAGCATTCAACAAAATATAGCACCCTTTCCTGATTAAAAAAAAAGTCTTCACAAGAGAGGAATAGAAAGAAACTTCCTCAACATGATAAAAGGCATATATGAAAAACCCACAGTTAACATCCCATTCAATGGCAAAATGATAAAATCTTTCGCTCTAAGATCTGAAACAAAACAAGGATGTCCACTGTCACCATTATTATTTAACATTGTGTTAGTTGTACTTGCTCAAGCACTAAGATAAGATAAATATAGTAAAGATATCAAAATTAGAAAGGAAGAAGTAAAAATTTAACTATTTGCAGATAACATGATCCTATACATAGAAAGCCCCAAGAAATCTACAAGAAATCTTCTAGGGCTTAAAAATGAGTTAAATAAAATGGCAGGTTATAAGATTAATGTGCAAAAATCAGTCGCATTTCTGTACACCAATAATGAGCAATCTGAGGAGGAAATCAAGAAAAAAAAATCCCTCTTACAATAGCAATTAAAAGAATCAAACACATAGGCACAAAACAAATTTAACTAAAGATGTAAAGGAACTTTATGCAGAAAAGTGCACAACACTGTTAAAGAAAATCAAAGAAGACCTAAATAAATGGCAGCATATTACCTGTTCATTGATGGGAAGACTAAACAACATTAAGATGTCTATCCTACCCAAACTGATTTACAGATTAAACACAATCCCAATAAAATTACCACAACATTTTTACTGAATTGGAAATTCTAAGTATGAAATTTAAAGAACAAATACACTACAAACACACGTGATAACATGGATGAATCTTGAGAACCTTATGTTGAGTGAAGCAACCCAGGCATTGAAGGACAAACACTACATGACCTCAATGATATGAAATAAGAAAGATGCCTCAGAGAGCTAGAGACTGAATGATAGGCTTATAGGAAATTAAGGGGTGGAGGAAGGACGTGAGCCGACGTCTGCAGGGATAGAATTTATGATGAGCTGGCGGTAAGTATGAGCACAAAGGAGAGATAAAATGGGGGCAACGGGTTGCCTTTGGGGGGGGCTTTGCGGGTTTGAGGGGGGCTGGGGATGGGCGGATGGGTAATCTTGCCCAAAAACTGGGGGGAGGGAGGGGTAGCATACGAACATAGGAGAGTGTCAGGTGTTGGTTGAGAGTAAAATGCTGAGATAATAGTATCAAAATATAATTAAGAGGGTTACCTATTTAGGATGCTCGGAGGGGATGATCTGATGCGGGACGGGCTCCTGGGGAATGTCTGAATGCTCATTTTGCCAGAGTGGGTGGTACCATTGGATAGAGACCCAAGTAGTGAGAGTGGGGGTGGACCCACATCCTGGGGAGGACTAAAGCCATCAATGTTAAAGATGTACTGTATTAATAATAGGGAGATATGGAAAAACCTGCCTAATGTGTGCTATGGACCATAGGTAGTGGTAATAGTTTGATGATATTAGTCTGTAACAAATCTTCCAAAATGGTGTCTTGTGTTGGTGAAATGTTGTTGTATGGGAATACTACACATGTGCATTGTTGTTTTATAAGTTCATAACTGCTGTAACAAAAACATATTTTTAAAAATATATTTTTAAAAATTAAACAAACAAAAAGGAATTAATGGCACCCAAATATGAAAGAAGTAGAACTTGCTGTATTTGCTAATGATATAATCCTATATCTAGAAAATCCTGAAAAACTCCATAACAAAGCTACTAGAACTAATAAACTTCAGCAAAGAAGCAAGATACAAGATTAACACGCAAAAATCAAGAGTGTTTCTATACACTACTGATGGGAAATCTGAGGAGAAAATCAGAAAAAAAAATCCATATAGAAGGGCTACTAAAACAATCAAATATTTGGGAAAAAACGAAACCAAGGACATCAAGGATCTCTATTCAGAAAACTACTAATTATAGTTCAAAGACATCAAAGAAAACTTTAATAAATGGAAGGACATTCGTGATCATGGATTCGAAGTCTAAATATCGTTAAAATATCAGTTAAATATGTCCAGGGGGCATGGTAATGATTGGATATACTCATAGTGGCAACAATTAAAAACCACAGCAGGGGTGGTACTGGGTTCCTGGCCAGTCGTGCTCTGCCGCGGTCCCTAGGGGAGCAGCGACAGTCTCCCAGGTACAGCGGCGGGGACCTGGAGGGAGTGAGGGTTCAACAGTGAGCCCCTGATGCTAATGACTATGCTTGTGAGCTGATAAACCTAAAATAAGAACAAGGCCTAGAGCAACATTGTGCCTGGGAATTTCCTCCTGTCAGCCTTCATGTTACTCAAATGTGGCCAGTCTCGAAGCCAAACTCAGCATGTAAATGCAATGCCTTCCCTCCAGCGTGGGACATGACACCCGGGGACGAGCCTCCCTGGCAACGAGGGACCACTATCAAATACCAACTGATGATGCAACTGGAAAAGGACCTTATACGGAAGGTTCAATGCGGATCAGCAGAATATCCATGTCTACATAAAATAACATGACTTTAAAATGCTGTTTGACCTAAAGTAAGGGGGAAATGGAAAGGAGAAATGAGTTTATATGGCTACGAGTTTCTAAAAAAGAGTCTGGAGGCTGGCAGAAGGATTGCCCTCATGCACAACTGAGCAGAGTCAGAGAGACAGGTAAAGCAGATACAACCCCCAGATATTGGTTCCTTTGAAGGCTAAAGAGACCCATGAGAGTTATGGCCATGGCCGATGGGGTTAACTACCAGGGCAGATGGCCCCTCTTTGGAAATGGTGTTTATGTGTGATGAATCTGGACTCAGATGGGATCTCCCTTCATAAGACTTTCATGCTAATGTGCTGGAGGTGCAGTTAACGTTGGGATTTAAGATATATTTAGGGGATTTGAATCTCTGGACTGACAATGTGATAGCCAGGTCCTGAGCCTCAACAGACTCCAGCACCTACAATCTGATTTATTGGACTTACCACACTCAGCTAAGATGGAGTTGAAGGAGGACAATCACCACACCATGGAGCCTAGAGTGATTACAACTGAAAATGGGAGGATTGCATCCAGCATCCATGTGGAATTTGAGCCTCCTCTTGACATAGAGGTGCAATGTACACAACCAATCCAATGTCCACATAGAAGAGGTGGTATTGGATTGAGAAAAGTGGACATGGTGGACGATGGGTATGGGGAAAGGCAGGAAGAGATGAGAGGTGGAGGCGTCTTTGGGACATGGAGCTGCCCTGGATGGTGCTTCAGAGGCAATCACCGGACATTGTAAATCCTCACAGGGCCCACTGGATGGAATGGAGGAGAGTATGGGCCATGATGTGGACCATTGACTATGAGGTGCAGAGGTGCCCAAAGATGTACTTACCAAATCCAATGGATGTGTCATGATGATGGGAACGAGTGTTGTTGGGGGGGGAGAGGGGGGGTGGGGGAGCGGGGTTGAATGGGACCTCACATATATATTTTTGATGTAATATTATTACAAAGTCAATAAAAAAAAAAAAGAAAAAAAAAGAAAATGTCAGTTCAATGCAAACTGATTTACAGATTAAACACAATCCAAATAGAAGTCCCAACAGCCATTTTTGCAGATATGGAAGCGCCAATTATCAAATTTATTTGGAAGGGTAAGGAGTCCCAAATAGTCAAAAATGTCTTTAAAAAGAAGAACTAAGTTGGAGGACTCTCACTTCTTGATTTTAAAGCATGCTACTTAGCTACAGTCATTACAAAATTTAAAAAAAGAAAAAAGAAAAAAAAAGTAGCATGGTACTGGCATAAAGACAGACAGATTGACCTATGGAACCTAATCAAATACTCACATCTACAGTCAAGTGACTTTTTGACAAGGTGGTCAAGCCCTCCCAGCTGGGTCAAAAGAGTCTATTAACAAATGGTGCTGGGAGACCTAGATAGCCATATCCAAAAGAAAGAAAGAGGACCCCTCTCTCACACTTTATACAAAAATTAATTCAAAGTGGATCAGGGACCTAAACATAAGAGCCATAACCATAAAAGTCCTAGAAGAGAATGTAGGAAACATCTTCAAGATCTTGTGATCAGTGGTAGTTTCTTAAACCTTCAACCCAAAGCAAAAGCAACAAAAGGAAAAATAGATAAATGGGACCTCCTCAAAATTAAACACTTTTCCACCTAAAAGGATTTTGTCAAAAGGGTGAAAAGGCAGCCAATTCAATCGGAGAAAATATTTGACAATCACATATCCAATAAAGGTTTAATACCCGTGATATATAAACAGATACTACAACTCAATAATAAAAAGACAGACTACTCCATGAAAAAATGTGCAAAAGACTTGGAAAGACATTTTCCAAAGAAGAAATACAAGTAGCTAAGAAACACATGAAAAAATGTTCAACATAACTAGCGATTAGGAAAATGCAAATCAAAAACTACAAAAATAAATTAAAAATATATTTTAAAATTCTGATGTCAAAAAAAATTACAATGAGATATTATTTCACACCTATTAGACTGGCCACTTTTAAAAACTGTAAATATCGGAGATGATGTGGATAGATAGGAACACTTATTCACTGTTAGTGGAAATGTAGAATGGTACAGCCACTATGGAGGACTGTTTGGCAGTCCCTAAGGAAGTTGAATATAGACTTGCCATGTGACACTGAAATACCATTATGAGGTATGTGCCCAGAAAAACTGAGAGCAATAACATGAGTAGGCATCTGCACACCAATGTTCATAGCGGCATTATTCACGATTGCCAAAAGTTGAAAACAATTCAGGTGTCCATCAACTACTGAATGGATAAACAAATTGTGGTGTATACACACGATGGAATACTATGCAGTGTAAGAAGGAATGAAGTCGTGAAGCATATGACAGCATGTATGAACTTGGAGAACATTATGTTCAGTGAAGTAAGCCAGACACAAAAGGACAAATACTGTACGATTGTGCTATTATGAACTAAATATATTGTGTAAACTCATGGAGTTAATACTTAGAATATAGGTCACCAGAAAAAAGAATGAAGGTAGATAATGGAAAGCTGAATGGTTGTTCTTGTATCTTTGGAAATGAATGGAAATGGTGAAAGCACATCCATGGTGTTTGTGACTAGCAGAATTTTTATATGAGTATGACAGTGGTTGGAAGGCAAAGTTTAAGCACATGTATATTACTAGAAGGAAAGCTGAAAAAAAATTTAATGTAACAGTGGACTGTATAACATAGTGAAACCTCCTGTAAAATATGAATATGGGTGATATTGCATATATGACTGTTTTTACAAACTGTTTGTACAAATACCTTAGAGAGAAGGAAACAGAATGGCAGCTATGTATGGCAGGAAAGCATAGAGAGATTGAGAAGTGATGACTTTTGTTTATTGGTTGGTTTGGTTTCCATTTATCATTATTATAATTATTACTGGAATAATGAAAATGCTCTAAAAAGGATTTAAGTGATGAATGAACAACTATGTGATTATACCAAATACCATTGACTGTACACTTTGGATGGATTTATGCTTTATTAATATGTATCAATAAGTTGATTTGCTTAAAAATCTAATTGAAAGGTACAATAACTCAAATAAACTGTAGTATACCTCACCCAGAACATATGTAAAATTTCATTATCAGTGCCATATTTTAACATTACTATTTCTTCTAATTTTTGTGTAATTTTTCCAAAATAATTCCATTCCCTCTTTCTTCTATGAAACCCCAATGAGCACTGCCAGCAAATGGGTCTTGAAGCTGTAAGAACATGACATCAGTCTGAGGAATAAGCTTTTATTGACATTGGGAGACTAAGAGTTAAATTAAAGGGATATGAAGAAGCAGCTGGCAGCTCACTGACTAAAGAAGATAAAATATAGTGAGTGTCATGCCCCCTTCACCCACATCCCTAACAAGCTGCCTGATCTTTTCCTGAAATCAAGGTTCATAAGCCATTGAGTGGGGAACTAAAAGCGGAAATCTTCAGAGAAAACCCATCCTTAAACGATTTTGTAAACCGCAGCCCTTCTTTTTATAAATATACTTTACACCCAGATTCTCCAGTAAAATTATTCATTTCCAGCATTTTCCCTCTAAGTGGCACTTGTCAGTACTGTGAGGCACTTCATTTTGACAGAGAAAGGGAAATATTTTAAGAAATCTAGATTCGGATTGCACTGGCACTTTTAGCAGAGTCAATGTTCTTTAGTAAATGGGGAGATAATCTGAAACATGACTGAATGATGTTTTTGAGGATATTGAGCCAGGAACCACATTCTTTCTCAAACTTCCCCCATTCCATCTCTCCTAATTTCCGAGCAAAACTATCAGAAGTAAAACGATAAAATAGACTAAATGATACACTTTTTAAATATATGTTTTCACTTTTCACTGCATTTTCACTACAAAGATGATGTCCCTACAAAACAAGTCCTTTGAAATGCTCTTTCATTGCCTGGGTTCCTTGGCATGGAGTCATCCTCACTATACTCTCTTCCCCAGGTTGCTCCCTTCCCTGATGAATGTCATGCCTAGGGTTTGATTAGGTAACATCCTTTGAGTTTGTATCTGGATAATTTGTGACATATTAGCCAGTGTGTGTTTTCATTTCAGGTGTTTCCTGTTACTCCATTATGCTTTTCTCATTCAGGCAAATTCACGCTAGGCCTTAGGGCCTTAGGCATCCATTGCCTTATAGTAGGGATATCACAGTATAAATAATGAGAGAAAGAAAGAAAGGAGTCAATTTTTGGCATTTGAGGTTCGAAATAGAAACAAATTAAATGTCTATCAATTTTAGCCTGGATGGATAAACTGTGATATCCTCACAAGATGGATTTTTATTACAGCTATCAAAATGATCTACAGTTAAGCACAACAGTGCTGATGAAGTTTAGCTATATCACATTATGTGAAAAAAAGGAAGTCCCAAAAGGTTTCATAAGACATGATTCCCTTTTTATAGAACTATGATTTTTAAAAATTAAAAATTACTTTTTATAGCACATATATATGCAATAAAATTATACTAAAAGAAAACAATATCATGACGAATATAAGATTCAGTATATATCACATAGGGAGTGGCAGGGAGAGATAGAGGTAAGCTGGGGATGGAACACATGGTTAGATATAAGTTATGTCAAGATCCTAGTATTGGTTTTAAATGGGGATATAATAGTCATTGGTTGACAATTATATTATTAAAAATAAATTACTGAGGGGGCAAGATGGCGGCTGAGTGAACATCCCTGTTAGAGTCTTCTGCAGGGAATCGGCTGGGCGGCGTTGGAGACTCTTTGGGACCGGATTGTTTCGGGATTTTTGCTGGTCCGGAGGTGTCTGGACATCGATTTGGAGGGAAGGTAACAGAGAGGATTCGTCTGTGAAATATACACGGAGATCCCAGCTACCTGTAGAGGATTCCCTTCTTGGGTAGGCGGAGACGAGGCATCTAGCCCCGCTCGGTGGGGCTGAGCCAGGCCGGGCCGGGCCGCGGTAGCGTTTGGAGCCGGGCGGGGCCGGTGCAGGCCCCGGCTGCGGGCCGCGGTAGCGCTTGGAGCCGGGCGGGGCCGGTGCAGGCCCCGGCTGCGGGCCGCGGTAGCGCTTGGAGCCGGGCGGGGCCGGTGCAGGCCCCGGCTGCGGGCCGCGGTATCGCTTGCAGCCGGGCGGGGCCGGTGCAGGCCCCGGCTGCGGGCCGCGGTAGCGCTTGGAGCCGGGCGGGGCCGGTGCAGGCCCCGGCTGCGGGCCGCGGTAGCGCTTGGAGCCGGGCGGGGCCGGTGCAGGCCCCGGCTGCGGGCCGCGGTAGCGCTTGCAGCCGGGCGGGGCCGGTGCAGGCCCCGGCTGCGGGCCGCGGTAGCGCTTGGAGCCGGGCGGGGCCGGTGCAGGCCCCGGCTGCGGGCCGCGGTAGCGTTTGGAGCCGGGCGGGTACGGAGCCGGGCAGGGCCGGTCCAGGCCGCGGTGGCGGGAGGTGGATGCCGGAGCCGGCTGGGCCGCTGTAGCGAGCGGAGCTGGGCGGAGCCAGGCCAGGCCAAGGCGGCGTGAGGAGCCGGGCAGAGCTGGTCCAAGCCTCCGCGGCGGGCGGAGCCGGGCCTGCGGAGGGGTTTCTGTTTTGTTTTGTTTTTTTTGAGCATCTGCAGTACTGGGGAGTTCGTGGGCCCTGGGCGGCCTATTGGGGGTTTGTGGGAAGGGAGGTGCTTGCAGACCCATTTGGGCAGACAGACGGGGGGGTTTTAGGGCAAAGCGGGGGGAAGTTGTTGTTTTAGATAGTGTTGCAATTGTGACACCTGTGTACCTGTATCTCTCTTCTCCCTATCCGTTCCCCACCGTTTGCCCATCCTCTTTTTCTTTCTTCCTTTCTTCTTGCCTTTCTTTTTTCTTTATTATAATTAGTTTTTTTTTTTTTTCGGTTTTCTCTTTCCCTCTTGTCCCTCATCTTCCACTTATTTTTACTTTAATTCAAGTATACAATAGGTGCTACAGGGAACACCTCACATTTGCTGGGTTTTCCCATCCTCCACTGCCTCATTTCTGTGTGAACTGATTTAGGCTACCTACACTATCCCCCTTCCCCTGCATCTTGATATCCACTATCATCTACTGTCTCTCCTATATTCCACCCCCCACCTCCCGTTCTTTGATCCACAAAGTGTCTAACTCTTAATTTCTAATACCTTTGTTCTGTTTTCTGTCTATTATCCACTCTTGAAACTATTACCTTTCTTTTCTTTTTCCCTCTCTCATGAAAACAATAGCTGTGTAGTTCATACCATATTCCTCCCAAATTCAGTCATCAACTTCATAAAAGGTACTCTACCTACAGCTATAACCCTATACAATCTACATGAATCTAACCTCCATCCTTCCAGATCTCATATTCCTGCTTTATTAACATACATCACCAATACAACTTTACACTTTTCCCTTGCTTACACAATTGCCTTTCCCCAACACTAATACTTTCCTCTAAAGTGAACTTAACCAACAACAAGTAACTAGAATAAGAAGAAAAAAGTGACAAAGAGAAGATATAACACCTGTGCAAAAATAACAACTAATTAACCTCCAAGAGCAGACAAAGAAGCTAAGGAACTGATTAAATTCGTCAAAATAAAGAGATGACCAGAAAGCAACAAAAATCTACGAACCAAACCAATAATCAGGAAAACATGGCTGAATCCAATCAACAAACCAATAATCACGAAGGGGAGCAAAACTTGGCACAAGCAATGAAAGATCTCAGAACATTTATCACCGACAAATTTGATGCAGTAATGAAAGAGGTTAACAACATGAAGACATCACTTGGAGGGGAAATTGCAGACATACGCAAAAACATAACAGATATGATGGGAATGAACACCACAGTTCAAGAAATCAAAAATACACTTGCAGCAAATATCAGCAGACTAGAAGAGACAGAGCAGAGAATTAGCGATGTGGAAGACAGTACATCAGAAATCAAACAGATAGTAGAAGGGGTCAATAAGAAGATAGAAAAAATCCAATTAGGATTTAGGGACCTGAATGACAATGCAAAACGCTCAAACATACGTATTATAGGCATTCCAGAAGGTGAAGAGAAGGGAAAGGGGTCAGAAAGAGTGTTGCAGGAAATAATGGCTGAAAACTTCCCAAATCTACTGAAAGAGACAGATGTACATATCCAAGAAGCACAGCGCACTCCACAAGTCATAAACCCCAACAGGCCCACCCCAAGACATATACTTGTCAAATTATCCAATGCTCAAGACAAAGAGAAAATCCTAAAAGCAGCAAGAGAAAAGAAAACCATCACATACAAGGGAAGCTCAATTAGATTAAGTGCTGATTTCTCTTCTGAAACCATGGAGGCAAGAAGACAGTGGTATGATATAGTCAAGGTACTAAAGGAAAAAAATTTCCAACCAAGAATACTCTATCCAGCTAAACTAGCATTCAAACATGATGGAGAGTTCAAAATATTCGCAGACAAACAGAAACTGAAAGAGTATACCAACAAGAAACCTCCCCTTCAAGAAATTCTAAAGGGAGTTCTGCAGGAAGAAAGGAAAAAACAGGAAAGGCAAAGTTGGAGGAGAGTATAAGACCAACAACAACAACAAAAAAGACAAAAAAAAATATACAAACAAAATATGACAAACACAAATCCAATCAAAATATGGCTAACACAAATAATTCCTTGATAGTAATAACACTGAATGTCAATGGATTAAACTCACCTATCAAAAGATTCAGACTGGGACACTGGATAAGGAAATATGACCCATCCATATGCTGTCTACAAGAGACACATCTTAGACCCAGAGACGCATGGAGATTGAAAGTGAAAGGCTGGAAAACAATCATACAAGCTAACAATAACCAAAAAAAGGCAGGAGTAGCTATATTAATATCAGACAAAATAGACTTTAAATGTGAAACAATTGTGAGAGACAAAGAAGGATACTACATTTTAGTCCAAGGGAAAATCTGTCAAGAAGATCGAACAATCATAAATATCTATGCCCCTAACAAGGGTGCCTCTAAATACGTCAGGCAAACGCTGGAAAAACTAAGTGAAAGAATAGATACATCTACAATTATAGTGGGGGATTTTAATACACCACTATCAATTCTGGACAGAACATCTCAAAAGAGAATCACCAAAGAAACAAAACATCTGAATAGTATATTAGAGGAGCTCGATCTAATAGACATATATAGATCGCTACACCCAAACACAGCAGGATATACATTTTTCTCAAGCGCACATGGATCATTCTCCAAGATAGATCATATGCTAGGCCACAAAGAAAGGCTGAACGAATTCAGAAAGATTGAAATCATACAAAATATTATCTCTGACCACAGTGGAGTCAAGCTGGAGATTTGCAAGGGAAAGAAGCCCAGATTTCACACCACGATTTGGAAATTAAACAACACACTCTTAGAAAAACAGTGGGTCAAAGAGGAAATCTCAAAAGAAATCAATGACTACCTTGAAACAAATGATAATGATAACACAACATACCAAAATTTATGGGATGCAGCAAAAGCAGTACTGAGAGGGAAGTTTATAGCCATAAATTCATATATCAAAAAAGAAGAAAGAGCAAAAATTGAAGAACTAACTGCACATTTGAAGGAATTAGAAAAACAACAACAAAGTAACCCAACAGGAAGAAGAAGGAAGGAAATAACAAAGATAAGAGCAGAACTAAATGAAATAGAAAATAAGAAAGCACTTGAACAGATAAACAAGACCAAGAGCTGGTTTTTTGAGAAGATTAACAAAATTGACAAACCTTTAGCAACACTAACAAAGAAAAAAAGAGAGAAGATGCAAATACACAAAATAAGAAATGAGAAAGGCGATATCACCACTGACCCCACAGAAATAAAGACTATCATAAGAGGATATTTTGAAAAACTATATTCCAACAAAAATGACAATCTAGAGGAAATGGACAAATTCCTAGAAACACATAAACAGCCCATATTGACAAAAGAAGAAATTGATGATCTTAACAAACCAATCACAAGCAGAGAGATAGAATCAGTTATTAAAAATCTCCCAACTAAGAAGAGCCCAGGGCCAGATGGCTTCACAGGTGAATTCTATAAAACATTCCGGAAAGAACTGACACCAATCCTGCTGAAACTATTCCAAACCATCGAAACAGAAAGAACATTACCCAACTCCTTCTATGATGCCAACATTACCCTAGTACCAAAGCCAAACAAAGACATCACAAGAAAGGAAAATTACAGACCAATTTCTCTAATGAACCTAGATGCAAAAATACTTAACAAAATACTTGCTAATCGTATTCAACAACACATTAAACGAATTATACACCACGACCAAGTGGGATTCATCCCAGGTATGCAAGGATGGTTCAACATAAGAAAATCAATCAACGTAATACACCATATAAACAGATTGAAGGAAAAAAATCACATGATTATATCTATTGATGCAGAAAAAGCATTTGACAAAATACAGCACCCTTTCTTGGTAAAAACACTCCAAATGATTGGAATACAAGGAAATTTTTTGAACATGATAAAGAGTATATATGAAAAACCTAAAGCCAATATTGTTTACAATGGAGAAATCCTAGACTCCTTCCCTCTAAACTCAGGAACAAGACAAGGATGCCCACTGTCGCCGCTCCTATTTAACATTGTCTTAGAAGTACTTGCTCGAGCACTGAGGCAAGAACCAGAAATAAAAGGCATTCAAATTGGAAAGGAAGAAGTCAAAATTTCATTATTTGCAGATGACATGATCCTATACATAGAAAACCCTGAGAGATCTACAACGAAGATTCTAGAACTCATAAATGAGTTTAGTAAAGTCGCAGGTTATAAGATCAATGCACAAAAATCAGTAGCATTTCTGTACACCAATAATGAGCAAGATCAGGAGGAAATCAAGAAACAAATACCATTCACAATAGTAAATAAAAAAATCAAATACTTAGGAATAAATTTAACTAAAGAGGTAAAGAACTTATACACTGAGAACTATACAAGATTGTTCAAGGAAATCAAAGAAGACCTAAATAAATGGAAGACTATTCCTTGTTCATGGATAGGAAGACTGAACATTATTAAGATGTCTATCCTACCAAAATTGATCTACACATTCAATGCAATCCCAATAAAAATCAATGCAGCCTTCTTTAAGGAACTAGAAAAACTAACTATGAAATTTATTTGGAAAGGAAAGAGACCCCGAATAGCCAAAGACATACTGAAAAAGAAAAACGAAATTGGAGGAATCACACTACCTGACTTCAAAACATACTATAAAGCTACGGTGGTGAAAACAGCATGGTATTGGCATAAGGAGAGACATATAGACCAATGGAATCGAATTGAAAGCTCGGATATAGAACCTCACATATACAACCACATAATATTCGATAAAGCCACCAAACCCTCTCAACTGGGAGAGAGTGGCCTATTCAACAAATGGTGTCTGGAGAACTGGATAGCCATATGTAGAAGAATGAAAGAGGATTACCATCTCACACCTTATACAAAGATCAACTCAAGATGGATCAAAGACCTAAATATAAAAGCCAAGACCATAAAAACCTTAGAAAGCAGTGTAGGGAAACATCTACAGGACCTTGTAATAGGTAATGGATTTATGAATATCTCACCAAAAGCACGAGCAGCAAAAGAACTAATAGATAAATGGGACTTCCTCAAAATTAAAGCCTTCTGCACCTCAAAGGAGTTTGTCAAGACAGTAAAAAGGGAGCCCACACAGTGGGAGAAAATATTTGGCAATCATATATCTGATAAGAAACTTATAACTTGCATATATAAAGAACTCCTACATCTTGAAAATAAAAAGATAAACAATCCATTTAAAAAATGGGAAAAAGACTTAAACAGACACTTCTCCAAAGAAGAAATACAAATGGCAAGAAAGCACATGAAAAAATGTTCCAAATCTCTAGCTATCAGGGAAATGCAAATCAAAACCACAATGAGATACCATCTTACACCCATAAGATTGGCAGCTATGAAAAAAACAGAAGAATACAAGTGCTGGAGAGGATGTGAAGGAAGGGGAACACTCATCCACTGCTGGTGGGAATGCAGAAGGATCCAACCATTCTGGAGAACAGTATGGCGGTTTCTCAAAAAACTAGCCATAGATTTGCCATATGACCCAGCAATACCACTGCTGGGAATATACCCAGCAGAACTGAAAACAAGAACACAAACCAATATATGTACACCAATGTTCATAGCAGCATTGTTCACTATTGCCAAAAGTTGGAATCAACCCAAATGCCCATCAACAGACGAGTGGATCAATAAAATGTGGTATATACACACAATGGAATACTACTCGGCTGTAAGAACAAACACACTACAAACACATGTGGTAACATGGATGAATCTTGAGAACCTTATGTTGAGTGAAGCAACCCAGACATTGAAGGACAAATACTACATGACCTCAATGATATGAAATAAACAAGCTGCCCTAGATAGCAAGAGACTGAATGATAGGCTTGCAGGAAATCGGAGGGTGGAGGAAGGATATGAGCCGATGTCTGCAGGGGTGGAATTTAAGACGAGATGGTGGTAAGTATGAACACAAAGAAGAGATAAAAGGGGGCAAGGGGTTGCCTTTGCTTGGGGCTTTGCGGGTTTGAGGGTGGCTGGGGAGGGACGGGTGGGTAACGTTGCCCAAAAGTGGGGGGAGGGAGGGGTAGCATACGAACCAGGAGAGGGTCAGGTGTTGGTGGAGAGTAAAATGCCGAGAAAATCATATCAAAATATAATAAAGAGGGTTACCTGTTTAGAATGCTCGGAGGGGAGGGTCTGATGCAGGACGGGCTCCTGGGGAATGTCTAAATGCTCATTCTGCCAGAGTGGGTGACACCATGGGGTAGAAACCCAAGTAGTGAGAGTGGGGGTGGACCCACATCCTGGGGAGGACTAATGCCATCCAATAGAGGGAACTGTATCCCTCGAGAGAAAGGGTGGCTCCCAGGGCATTGGGGCAGTTGAGCAAGTTAGGCCCTGAACACTGTTGCAAGTATCTCTGGACGTGGCTCCTCAGGAAACGGAGGTTGGCTGTCACTGTGGGCACCAAGGGGATGGGAAAATGGATGTTAAATGTGTGGAACCAAAGTAAATGTGGGATAAGAGAGGACTTTCGTGAGAGTACACAAGGATGGATATAAAACATGTACTATTACACCATAAACATATAGGGGACGACAGACTAATAATGTAAACCATAATGTAAAACATAGGATAACTAAAAAATTAGAAAACTGTATATCCTAAATTATGGTCCACAATGTAAGCACAGATGTCATCTTGTTTGAAAGCTATTGTCACGGAGTCTCTACATCACTGTAAGTAAATATGATATGAATAAGGTATAAGAATATCGCTGTGGAAGGGAAAAGGTTTTACGGTGGATGTGTGGGAATACTGCATATTGTATATATTAATTACTGTGGTCTATGGCTCTTGTGAAGAGAAGTTCAATAATTAGGGAAAAAAAAAGAAAAAGATAGGATGTAGAATTTTTCCAAGTCAACACGTATTCTATATCTAACCTTTAAACCCATCGCTATATGCCATCTTACTAGTAAGGGAACCTGACAATATATTGGGCTTCACTTTTCAGGAAGTTTTGGATTACAGAGTGGTTCAACAATGGCAGCGGAGGAATACTAGTATGGGATGTTATTGACAGGTGATATATGGTTGACAGGGAGTTATACAGGGCATATGTCCAGGGTGCATGGAAATGTTTGGATATACTCATAGTGGAAACAATTAAAAACAACAGCTGGGGGGTACTGGGTTCCTGGCCGGGAGTGCTCTGTTGTGGTCCCTAGGGGAACAGCAGAAGTCCCCCAGGTGCAACGGTAAGGAGAAGGAAGGAGTGAGGGTCCAACAGTGAGCCCCTGATACTAATGACTATGCTTGTGAGCCTATATGCCTGAAATAAGAACATGGCCTAGAGCAGCACTGTGCCTAGGTGTTTCCTCCTGACAGCATTCATGTTAGTCAAATGTGGCCAGTCTTGAAGCCAAACTCAGCATGTAAATGCAATGCCTTCCCCCCAGCATGGGACATGACACCCAGGGATGAGCCTCCCTGGCACCGAGAGATCACTACCTGGTACCAGCTGATCATGCAACTAGAAAATGACCTTGAATTAAAGGTTCAACTCGGACCAGCAGAATATCCCTGTCTACATATAATAACAGGAGTTAAAAATGCTATTTGACCTAAATTACGGGGGAAATGGAAAGGACAAATGAGTTTATATGGCTATGAGTCTCTAAAAAAGAGTCTGGAGGTTGTCAGAAGGATTGTCCTTATGCACACCTGAGCAGAGTCTCAGAGACAAATAAAGTAGATACACCCCAGGTATTGGTCCTTTTGAGCGCTAAAGAGACCCACAGGTTCTATGGTCATGGCAGATGGGGTTCACTGTCATGTTTGTTGGCCCTTCCTTGGAGCTGGTGTTTCTGCGTGATGGAGCTGGACTCAGATGGGATATCTTTTCACAAGACTTTCATGCTACTTTACTGGAATTGTAGTTGGTGCTGGGGTCTAAGATATATCTAGGGGATTTGAATCTCTGGACTGACAATATGATAGCCAGGCCCTGAGCCTCAACAGACTTCAGCTCCTACACTCTGATTTATTGGACTTACTCCACTTAGCTAACACGGAGTTGAGGAATGTCAACCACCACACCATGGAGCCTAGAGTGCCTACAACTGAAAGCAGGAGGATTGCATCCAATATCCATGTGGAATCTAAACCCCCTCTTGACATAAATGTGGAATGGACACAACCAAGCCAAGGTCCACAGGAAGGAGGAATACAGTAAGGATCAGAGTGGACTTAATGATATTCTGTTCATGAACTATTGTGGTTAATAATCGAGAAATGTGGCATTGATGTGGAAAAAGTTGCCATGGTGGCTGCTGGGTGCAGGGAATGGGAGAAAGAGAAGAGATGTGAAGGTATTCTCGGGACTTGGAGTTGTCCTGGGTGGTACCCGAGGGACAATTGCCAGATGTTGCATGCCCTCCCATGGCCCACTGGATGGAACGTGGGAAAGTGTGGGCTATGGTGTGGAACACGGGACATGGGGTGCAGCGATGCCCGGAGATGTACTCACCAGATGCAACAGATGTGACATGTTGAAGGGGGAGAGTGTAATTTGTGGGGGGAGTGGTGGGGTGGGGGCGGTGGGGGCGAATGGGGACCTCAAAATTTTTAAATGTAATATCTTTTAAAAAAGATGAATAATTTGAATAGAATTTGGGAAAAAAAATAAAGAAAAGAAAAGTCCCATTTGAATTTCAGAGGATAGCTCCCACACAAGCTTCCTGTTGCCCTGAGAAAGAGGGAAGTGACAAAGTGAGAAAGGGGGAAGGGCACATCACCAATCAGTTTACTCAATTGTAGAGAGTCTATCATGCCCCTGGAAGGGGACTTTTTTTGAGGAGCAGGTTGACCCTGAGGGAGGGTTTGTTTCAGTGGAGGAGTTTCAGTCTTGAATGTGCAAGAACTCTGTCTCAGTTCACAACTCCTCTTATAGTAATTCACTGGGATTTTAGTTGATACTTTGAGATAGGGAAAACATAGATAATATCCTGGTATTAGCTTCCCTTGGGTCTCTAATTTTCCCTAAATAAGAACTTAAGAGGGAATTCTGTTTTTTTTTTTTTATTGTTTAGTTGACTCCTTGCTTGAGGACTCTTCTTTCTTTCTTTCTTTCTTTCTTTCTTTCTTTCTTTCTTTCTTTCTCTTTTGTTTTCCTTTTTTTCAATTAGGTGCTACAAGCTTGTTTATTGTTTGCTGTGTTTCATCGTCCTCAACTTCCTCTTTTCTGTGTGTACTGATTTTGGCTAAGAATGCTATAGCTTCCTACATCTCTCTATCCTCCACCTTCTGTTGCTGCTCTTACATTCCCTCTTTGTTTAGCACCCAATTTTTCTGGCTTTTTATTTCAAACACTTCTATTCTGTTGTCTATCTTTTATTATTGTCTTTTCTCTTTCCCTATTTACTTTTAATCATACTCTATTTTGATTCATACTATATTCTTCTTGATATTCAGTTTCCCATTTCATTGTAGGTGCTCCACTTTCTTATTCCTATAACTATACACTACTTACATGAGTTTAATATTTATTCTCCTAGGTATTACAGGGTTTTTCTGCTAACATTTATTACCAATAATACTATTATAACTTTTCTTTTCTTACCTCTTTTGCTATCTCTGGCCCTAATCTTTTTCCTTCAAGGTAACTTAGACAACAGCAAGGTAATAGAATAAGAAGAACAAAGTGTGAAAGAAAAAAATTAACATACACACAAAAACAGCACCTTAAAAAAAACAAGACTAGAGGGAGAAGCTAATCAACTGAAGGAACATATGAATACAAAATGATCACCAGATAGCAAAAAAAATTACAAACCAAACTAATAATCGAGAAGACATGGCCCAGTCAATTGAAAATATTAAAAACCAGGAAGAAGAGCAGAATATTAAACAACTAATCAAAACTCTTCAGTCAAATATCATGGACCAACTTAATAAAGTGAAGGAAGAGATTAAGGATATTAAGAAAACACTTGGAGAGCATACTGAAGAAATTGTAAACATACGCAAAAAGATAATGGAAATGATGGCGATGAATGGCACCATTCAAGAAATCAAAAATACACTTTCACCAAATTACAGCAGATTTGATGAAGCAGAGGAAAAATTTAGTGATGTGGAAGACCATACATCTGAAATCATACAGATTGTAGAACTGATAGATAAAAAGGTAGAAAAATTCTGGGAGGGACTTAGGGGTTTAAATGAAAACACAAAAACGCACAAACACATGCATTATAGGCATCCCAGAAGGAGAAGAGAAGGGAAAGGGGACAGAAGGGATGTTGGAGGAAATAATGGCTGAAAACTTCCCTACCTACTAAAGGAGATGGAAGTACATGTCCAGGAAGTGAGGAACAATCCCAAGAGGTCTAAACAAGACATATACTTGTCAAGTTATCCAATGTTCAAGACAAAAAGAAAATACTGAAGGCTGCTAGAGAAAATAGAAATATCACATACAAGGGAAGCTCAATAAGATTAAGTGCTGATTTCTCAACTGAATCCAGGAAGGTAAGATGGCAGTGGTATGACATAGTCAAGGTACTAAAAGAAAAAAAAATTCCAGCCAAGAATACTCTATCCAGCAAAGCTGACACTCAAAATGATGAAGAGTTCAAAATATTCACAGATAAACAGAAACTGAGAGAATGCCAATAAGAAATGTGCCCTTCAAGAAATACTAAAAGGAGCTCTGAAGGAGGAAAAAAAAAAACAGGAAACACATATGTGGAGATGGTAAGAAAAACCAAAAGGACAAAACCAAAAATAAAAACAATATACGACATACACAAATACGAAGAGAATATGGCTAATTTAAGTAATTCCTTCTGAGAAATAACACTGAATGTTAATAGATAAAACTCACCTGTCAAGAGACACAGATTAACGGAATAGATACAGAAAAATGACCCATCTATAGGCTTTCTGCAATAAATCCACCTTAACCCAGGGAAACAAGGAGGTTGAAAGTGAATGGCTGGAAAACAATCTTACAAGCAAATAATAACTAAAAACGGGCAGCAGTAGCTATACTTATATTGGACAAAATAGACTTTAAAAGCAGAACTATTCTGAGAGACAAAGATGGAAAAAACATATTAGTAAAAAGGGTAATCTTCAGGAAGAAAGAACAATCATAAACATTTACATACCTAATCAGTGTGCCTCAAAATAATTGAGGAAAACACTGGAAAAACTAAGTGTAAGAATAGATGCCTCTGCAATTATACTGGGGGACTTTACTACGGCATAGTCATGATTAGGCAGAAAATCTCAACAGAGAATTGAAAAAGAAACAAAGATTTTGAACAATATATTAGAGGATCTGGACCTAAAAAGATATATACAGAACATTACATCCAAATACAGCAGGACATCTATTCTTCTCAAGAGTACAAAGATCATTCTTCAAGAAAGACCATATGCTAGGCCACAGAGAAAGCCTCAGTGAATTAAAAAAGATTGAAATCATACAAAATAATTTCTATGACCACATTGGAAAGAAGTTGGAATTCAGCAAGGGCCAGAGAATCAAATTAGGCACAAAGATATGGAACTTAAGCAACCCACTCTTAGACAAACAGTGGGTCAAGGAGGAAATCTCAAAAGAAGTCAGTAACTAACTTGAGACCAATGAAGATGACAACACAACATATAAAAATATATGGGATGAAGCAAAAGCTGTACTGAGAGGAAAATTCATAGCTATAAATTCATACATCAAAAAAGAAGAAAGAGCTAAAATCAAAGACCTCACTGTAAACTTGGAGGAATTAGTTAAAAAACAAGCTAAACCCAAAGGAAGAGGAAAGAAAGAAAAAACAAAGATCAGAGCAGAACTAAATGAAATAGAAAATAAGAAAGCACTAGAAAAATAAACAAAACAAAGATCTGCTTCTTTGAGAAGACCAATAAAATTGATAAACCCTTAGCTACACTAACTAACAAAGAAAAAAAGAGAGAAGATGCAAATACATAAAATAAGAAATGAGAAAAGGGATATCACCACTGACCCCACAAAAATAAAGAATAACAAAAGAGGGTACTTTGAAAAATCATATGCCAATAAGAAGGACAATTTGGTGTAAATTGACACATTCCTAGAAACACATAAGCAGCCTACATTGATGAAAGAAGAAATTGAAGATTTCAAAAAAGCAATCACAAGTAAACGGATAGAATCAGTCACAAAAATCCTCTCAACTAAGAAGAGCCTTTGGCCAGATAGTTTCACAGGTGAATTCTACCAAACCTTCCAGAAAGTATTAACAACAATCTTGCTTAAACTATTCCAAAAATTGAAATATAAGGAAAAAACATTGCCTAATTCATTCTATGATGCCAACATCACCCTAAAACCAAAGACAAATAAAAGCACCACAAGAAAGGAAAATTACAGACCAAACTCTAATGAACTTAGATGCTAAAATCCTCAACAAATACTTGCTAATTGTATTCAATAACACATCAAAAGAATTATACACCATGACCAAGTGGGTTTCATCCCTGGTATGCAAGAACAGTTCAACATAAGAAAAGCAATCTATGTAAAATCCACAAAAAGAGATTGAAGGAAACAAATCACATGAACATACCTATAGAGGCAGAAAAAGCATCTGACAAAAATACAGCACCATTTCTTGATAAAAACTCAGCAAAAGATAGCCATAGAATGAAACTTTCTGAACATGATAAATAGTTTATATGAAAAACCAACAGGTAAAATCATTTACAATGGTAAAATCCTAAACACTTTCCCTGTAAGATCAGGAACAAGGATGTCCACTATCACTCCTCCTATTTAACATTGTGTTAGAAGTACTTGCTCAAACACTGAGGCAAGAACCAGATATTAAAGGCATCCAAATTGGAAAGGAAGTAATAAAAATCTCACTATTTGCAGATGACATGATCCTATACATAGAAAGCCCTAAGAAATCTACAACAAAGCTTCTAGAACTTATAAATGATTTCAGTAAAGTCATAGGCTATAAGGCCAAAGTGCAAAATCAGTAACATTTCTGTACAGCAATATTGAACAATTTGAAGAGGAAATAAAGAAACAAATGTCATTTTCAATAGTAAATAAAAAATCAAATATTTAGGAATAAATTTAACTAAAGATATAAAAGACTCATAGACAGAAAACTATGCAATGCTGTTAAAAGAAATCAAAGAAGACTTAAACGAATGAAAGAATATTCCCTGTTCATGGATAGAAAGACTAAATACAATTAAGATATCAATCCTATCCCAAATGATTAACAAATTTAATGCAATCTCAATAAAAATCAATGCAGCATTTTTAAATGAACTTAAAAAACTAACTATGAAATTTATTTGGAAAGGAGAGAGGCATGAATAGACAAAGACACATTGAAAAAAATAAATGAAATTGGAGGAATCTCACTACCTGACTTTAAAACATAGTACAGGGGAAGCAGACTTGGTTCAATGGATAGGGTGTCCGCCTATCACATAGAAGGTCTGCAGTTCAAACCCCGGGCCTCCTTGACCCATGTGGAGCTGGCCTATGCACAGTGCTGATGCGTGCAAGGAGTGCCCTGCCATGCAGGGGTGTGCCCTGCCATGCAGGGGTGTCCCCTGCATAGGGGAGCCCCACTTGCAAGGAGTGCTCCCCATAAGGAGATCCGCCCAGCGCAAAAGAAAGTGCAGTCTACCCAGGAATGGTGCCACACACACGGACAGCTCACACAATAAGACGACATAACAAAAATAAACAGATTCCTGGTGCTACTGATAAGGATAGAAGCAGTCACAGAAGAACACACAATGAATGGACACAGAGAGCAGACAATTTGGGTGGGGGGAGAGAAATAAGTAAAAAATTAATCTTAAAAAAAACATAGTACAAAGCTATAGTGGTCAAAACGCCATGGTATTGGCACAAGGATAGATATACTGACCAATGGAACTGAATTGAGAGTTGTGTTATAGATCCTTGCATATACAGGCATCTGATATTCCACAAGACCACCAAACCCACTCAACTGGAAGAGAATGACCTCTTCAACAAATGGTGTTTTTAGACCTGGATATATATATATGCAAATAATGAAAGAGGATTACCATCTCACACCTTACAGAAAACTCAACGTAAAATGAATCAAAGACCTAAATATAAGAGCCAAGACCATAAAGACCTTGGTAAAAAATGTAGGGAAGTATCTATAGGATCTTGTAATAGAAAATGCCTCCTGAACTTCACACCAAAAGCATGAGCAGCAAAAGAAAACATAGTTATTTGAGACCTCCCCAAAGGTAAAGCCTTTTGTACCTCAAAGGAGTTTATCAAGAAAGTGAAAAGACACCCCACCTAATGGGAGAAAATATTTAGTAACCGTATATATCTGATAGGAGAATAATATCCAGCATATATAAAAAATCCTATATCTTCAAAATAAAAAGACAAATAACCCATTTTAAAATGGGCAATATATTTGAACAAATGCTTTTCCAAGGAAGAAAGACAAATGGTTAAAAAGCAACAGAAAAGAATCTCAACATCACTAGTTATTAGGTAAACGCAAATCAAAACTATAATGAGGTACCATCTTACATCCATTATACTGGAGGTTATTAAAAAAAAATAGAAGACTACAAGTGTTGGAGAGGAAAAGGTGGAAGGAGACCCTCATTCACTGCTGGTGAGAATGCAGAAGGATCCAGCCATTCTGGAGGACAGTTTGGCAGTTCTCAAAAAACTGGCTATAGATTTGCCATATGATCCAGCAAATTCACTGCTGGGTTTATACCCAGAAGAACTGAAAACAAGGATAGGAACTGATATATGCACACCAGTGTTCATAGTGGCATTATTCACTATTGCCAAAAGTTGGAATCAACCCAAATGCCCATCAAAAGATGAATGGATAAATAAAATGTGGTATATACATACAGTGGAATACTACTCAGCTTTAAGAACGAATACACTACAAACACACGTGATAACATGGATGAATCTTGAGAACCTTATGTTAAGTGAAGCAACCCAGGCATTGAAGGACAAATACTACATGACCTCTCTGATATGAAGTAAGCAAATCATGCTATCTCAGAGAGCTAGAAACTGGATGATAGGCTTACAGGAAATTGGGGGTGGGGAAGGAAGTTTGTGAGCTGATGCCTACATGGGTGAAATCTATAATAAAGTGGAAGTAAGTATTTGTGCAGTGAAGAGATAAGACAGGAACATAGAGATACTATTGGGTGATGCATTTGATGCTTGATGGGGGCTAGGGTTGGGAGGATGGGTCAGATGGTCCATGGAATTGGGGAAGGATTTGGAGGGAATGGGAGAACACACGAGTGTGTCAGGTGCATGGTTGAAGCTATAAAGTTGAGGGAAGTGGATTTGGCTCAACTGATATAGCATCTGCCTACCATATAGGAGGTCCAGGGTTCAAACCCAGGGCCTCCTGGCCCGTGTGATGAACTGGTCCATGCACAGTGCTGCCATGCACAAGGTGTGCCATGCCATGCAGGGGTGTGCCCTGCATAGGGGAGCATCACATGCAAAGAGTGCTCCCCACAACAAGAGCCACTCCACACAAAAAGCGTAACCCACTCAAGAGTGGCACTGCGCAAATGGAGAGCTGATGCAGTAAGATGATGCAACAAAAAAGAGACACAGATTCCTGGTGCCATAAAGAATGCAAGCAGACACAGAAGAACAACAGCGAATGGACACAAGATAGCAGACAACTGGCGGGGGGGCGGGGAGAGCAGGAGAGAAATTTTTTAAAAACTATAATGTTGAGGAAAGTCTTTAGAAAATATAATAAGGAAGGTTTTCTTGATTGTGGTATTTGATGGGAGGCATCTGACAGAGGGTGCGCCTGGGGCAGGCTGATAAGGATTGTGTGAGTGCTCATCTTGTCATATTGTGTTATATCAGTGGGTGGAGACACATAAAATGGGTGGGAAAATGTTGTACCCCCATTTGGGGTGAACTGATGTCCCCAGAGGAGAGGGTGTCTCTCAAGAGCATGGGTGGCTCCAAATGGGGGAGGAAAGTCTAGAGTTTCAAGCCCTCAGCGTTATTGTAAGTATCCATGAATCTTGTCCTTTAAGCAGTGAAACTTGGTTGTCACTGTGGGCCCTGAGAGGAGAGGGAGAGAAGAATAGAATGGATGGAAGTGTGGGTAATTGTGGGGCAATGGAAGTGTTCCACAAGTTCATGCAATGATGGATATAAGCCATGTTAAATTTCACCAAAAATTCATAAAAGTGCATAGTCTAAAATGTAAACCATAATATAAACCATAATGTAACCAAAATTTAGAAAAGTGTACAATCTAAAATATAAACCATAATGTAAGCCATGATGGAACCACTGTTGTTAGCTCTGTTCCAATATCTGTATATCAGCTGTAGCAAAAATAACATTCATATGCAAAAAGATCATTGCTGGGGAAATAGGAAAAGGTTTTGATATTGGGTATATGGGACTCCCTTATATTGTATATGTGACTTTACTGTGATCCAAACTTTTTAGAAATCAAAATTAAAAATTGAAAAAAAGGATATAGACGCTGAGGAAGGAATGGAGGAGATTGACTTCCACTGTTCATGCAGGGTAATACCTATTACTATGATGAAAGGCAAAATGTCAAAAACAAAGTTTCATGGTTTTTTTATTTTTAATACCCTAATTTATTTTTATTTTATTTTATTTTTTCTAAATTAGTATGTATTCAATTTCTAATCTTAAACCTGTCAATACTATTTCATTTTCCTACTAATTGAATTTGGCAATATATTAGGATTCATTTTTGAAAAAGTTTTGCATCACAGAGAGGTTCAACTCTGGCAGGGGAGGAACAGTGGTGTGGAGTATAATTCATAGGGGATGCATGGTGAGAGGGAGTTCTCCAAGACATGCATATAGGGTATATAGATATGTTTGGATGTTCACTGAGTATGGCATAGTGGATAGTTACACATGACAACTGAAGGAGTGCTGAGTTCCCATCCTGGGGAACTCTGTCACATTTCTCAATGGAACAGCAACAATAACCCAAGTGCAAGGGCAATGACTAGTGAAGAAGGATGCTCTAATGATGGGCCCTGGATACTGATGACTGTTCTTATGAACCAGTGTGCTTGAAATTTCAACAAGGCCTAGAGCTGCAGGGCACCTAAAAGTTACCTTCTGAGACCCTTCAAGTTGCTCAAATATGGCCACTCTTTAAGCCAAACTCAGCATGTGAATGTATTACCTTTCCCCACAGCATGGGACATGACTCCCTGGGATGAGCCTTACTGGCACCGAGGGATTGCTACCATCACCTTCTGATGATGCAACTAGAAAAATACCTTGAATAAAAAAGGGAAATGGTAAAGACAAATGAGTTTATATGGCTAAGAGAATTCAAAATGAGTCAGGAGGCCATCAAAGGGGTCATGCTTATGCAAGTCTCAGCAGGATCCCGGAGATAGCCAAAGTAGATACAACAGCAGGTACTGGTGATCCTGAGGGCTACAGAGACACACAGGTTCTATGGTCATGGCAGATGGCTCTGGAATTCAGTGCCTTGCCAGTGGGCCATACTTTGGAATTTGTGCTCTTGAGTGTGATGGAGTTGAACTCAGATGTTACCTCTCTACACATGTCTCTTCTGTCACTTTTACTGAACCTATGATTGGCACTGGGGTTTCTGTATGCTCAGGAAACTTGAATCTCTGGGCTGTCCATGTGCCAGCTGGGCTCTTAGCCTCAACAGAGTTGAAGACCTACTCTCCAGTTCGTTGGACATATCCAAGTCAGCTGATGGGGAGGTGAGAATGGTCAACCAACACACCAGGGAACCGAGAGTGCCTACAACTGCAAGCAGGAGAATTGCATCCATCAGCTATGTGGGATCTAAGCCCTCTCTTGATTTAGAGATGGAGTGGACATTGCCATCCCAGGGTCCACAAGATGGAGGAATATAATATGGATTGCAATGGACTTGCTGGTGTTCTATTTAGAACTGTTGTGATTCTAGCCATAGTCACCCAGTGGCTACAAGAGTTGCTGAGGGCAGGGAGAAGGAGGAAGAGGTGTGATATGGGACATTTTTGGGACTTGGTGTTGTCCTGAATGATATTGCAGGGACAGATGGAGGACTTTGTTTATCCTGCCATAACCCACTGGATGAATTGGAAGAGAGTGAACTGCAATGTAAGCTATGGTCCATGTAGTGTGTAAGTGCTCCAGAGCATATTCAGCAAATGCAATTAATGTGCCTCACTGATGAAAGGGGATGTTGATGTGGGAGGACTTACATTTCTGGACTTTAAATTGTATTACTTGCTACAATGTTAAAAACAGCATTGTACTGGCATAAAGATAGACACATAAACCAATGAAACCAAACTTATGGTTCAGAAACATAGCCTCATGTCTATGGTTAAGTGATTTTTTGTCAAGCCTATTAAACCCACCCAACTGGAGCAGAACAGTCTATTCAACAAATACTGCTAAAGAATTGGATGTCATAGCCAAAAGAAAGAAACAGGACCCATATCTCACATCTTATACAAAAATTATCTCAAAATGGATCAAGGACCTAAATATAAAAGTACGAACCATAAAGCTCCTAGAAAAAAGTGTAGGAAAACATCTTCAAGACATGATGGCAGGTGGTGCATTCTTAAACCTTACACTGAAATTACAAGCAGTGAAAGAAAACATGGGTAAATGGGACCTCCTCAAACTTAAAACACTTTTGTGATCCAAAGAACTTCATTAAGAAGGTAAAAATCTAGCCCACTCAATGGGAGAAAATATTTGGAAATCGCGTATCTGATAAGAGTTGATTTCCATTCTATATAAAGAAATCATACAACTCAACAATAAAAGAGCAAGCAATCCAATTAACAAATGGGCAAAAGACTTACAGAATTTCTCCAAAGAGAAAATACAAATGGCCAAAAAGCACATGAAAAAGTGTTCTATATCACTAGCTATTAGGGAAACGCAAATCAAAATGGCATTGAGGTATCATCTCACACAGCAAAGAATGGCCATTATTAAAAACAAACAAACAAACATAAAACATTAAGTGCAGGAGAGGATGTGAAGAAATAGGAACACTCTTTCGCTGTTGGTGGGATTTTAAAATGGTGCAGCCTCTGTGGAAGACAGTTTGGCGGTTCCTCAGGAAGCTAAATGTAGAACTGCTATATGATCCAGCAATTACACTACAAGGAACATATCCAGAAGAACTGATAACTGTGACACAAACAGACATCTGCACATCAATGCTAATAGCAAAGTTACTCACCTTCGCCAAAAATGGAAACAACACAAGTGTCCATCAACCAATGAATGGATAAACACAATGTATTATATATATATATGATGGAATACTATGCTGTGCTAACAAGAAATGAAATTGGGACAAATATGGTAACATGGATGAATCTTCAAGACATTATGCTAAGTGAAATAAGCCAAACACAAAAGGACAAATATTGCATGGTCTTACTAATATGAAGTAAATATGAAGAATAAATGCATGGCATTAAAGCCTAGAATAAGGTTATTCGGAGATAAGAGGAGAGCTGTGAGGCAGTACTGATGCTTAATGTATGTTCAAGTTTTGATTAACTTGACTGTAAGTGTGTGGAAATGGATAGAGTTGATAGTAACACATTATAGTGAGTAGCAGCTGGTCTATAAATGAGAATGTGGCTGAAAAGGGTAGTCTAGGGATGCAAATGTCAATTGGAAGAAAGCTAGAGAGTAATCTAGGGACAGAATAACACAGTGAACCCAGAGATAGATGAGAATGGTGGTTAATAATACAAATTCAGGGAAGTGGACTTGGCCCAATGGATAGGGCATCCACCTACCACATAGGAGGTCCGCGGTTCAAACCCCGCAGTGTTGATGCAAGCAAGGAGTGTGGTGCCACGCAGGGGTGTCCCCCATGTAGGGAAGCCCCATGCGCAAGGAGTGCGCCCCGTAAGGAGAGCGCCCAGCATGAAAGAAAATGCAGCCTGCCCAAGAATGGTGCCACACACACGGAGAGCTGACACAAGATGTGACACAACAAAAAAGAAACACAGATTCCCGGTGCTGCTGATAAGGATAGAAGAGATCACAGAAGAACACACAGCGAATGGACACAGAAAGCAGACAAGTGGGGGGGGGGAGGGGAGAGAATAAATAAAATATAAATCTTAAAAAAATAATAATACAAATGCAAGAATGCCCTTCTGTGAACTAGAACAGATGTACATCACTATTGCAGGGTGGTTGGAATTTGGAGACGCATGGGAAAATACAATTAATGTAGCCTATGGACTATTAGCCAACAGCACTACTGTAATATTCTTGCATCAATGTTAAAGATGTACTGTATTAATAATAGGGAGATATGGAAAAACCTGCCTAATGTGTGCTATGGACCATAGGTAGTGGTAATAGTTTGATGATATTAGTCTGTAACAAATCTTCCAAAATGGTGTCTTGTGTTGGTGAAATGTTGTTGTATGGGAATACTACACATGTGCATTGTTGTTTTATAAGTTCATAACTGCTGTAACAAAAACATATTTTTAAAAATATATTTTTAAAAATTAAACAAACAAAAAGGAATTAATGGCACCCAAATATGAAAGAAGTAGAACTTGCTGTATTTGCTAATGATATGATCCTATATCTAGAAAATCCTGAAAAACTCCATAACAAAGCTACTAGAACTAATAAACTTCAGCAAAGAAGCAAGATACAAGATTAACACGCAAAAATCAAGAGTGTTTCTATACACTACTGATGGGAAATCTGAGGAGAAAATCAGAAAAAAAATCCATATAGAAGGGCTACTAAAACAATCAAATATTTGGGAAAAAACGAAACCAAGGACATCAAGGATCTCTATTCAGAAAACTACTAATTATAGTTCAAAGACATCAAAGAAAACTTTAATAAATGGAAGGACATTCGTGATCATGGATTCGAAGTCTAAATATCGTTAAAATATCAGTTAAATATGTCCAGGGGGCATGGTAATGATTGGATATACTCATAGTGGCAACAATTAAAAACCACAGCAGGGGTGGTACTGGGTTCCTGGCCAGTCGTGCTCTGCCGCGGTCCCTAGGGGAGCAGCGACAGTCTCCCAGGTACAGCGGCGGGGACCTGGAGGGAGTGAGGGTTCAACAGTGAGCCCCTGATGCTAATGACTATGCTTGTGAGCTGATAAACCTAAAATAAGAACAAGGCCTAGAGCAACATTGTGCCTGGGAATTTCCTCCTGTCAGCCTTCATGTTACTCAAATGTGGCCAGTCTCGAAGCCAAACTCAGCATGTAAATGCAATGCCTTCCCTCCAGCGTGGGACATGACACCCGGGGACGAGCCTCCCTGGCAACGAGGGACCACTATCAAATACCAACTGATGATGCAACTGGAAAAGGACCTTATACGGAAGGTTCAATGCGGATCAGCAGAATATCCATGTCTACATAAAATAACATGACTTTAAAATGCTGTTTGACCTAAAGTAAGGGGGAAATGGAAAGGAGAAATGAGTTTATATGGCTACGAGTTTCTAAAAAAGAGTCTGGAGGCTGGCAGAAGGATTGCCCTCATGCACAACTGAGCAGAGTCAGAGAGACAGGTAAAGCAGATACAACCCCCAGATATTGGTTCCTTTGAAGGCTAAAGAGACCCATGAGAGTTAT
The DNA here is from genome assembly GCF_030445035.2 of Dasypus novemcinctus. Lineage (NCBI taxonomy): Eukaryota > Metazoa > Chordata > Mammalia > Cingulata > Dasypodidae > Dasypus > Dasypus novemcinctus. Next base: position 119,337,143 of record NC_080704.1, on the reverse strand, counting down.
GGCCATGGCCGATGGGGTTAACTACCAGGGCAGATGGCCCCTCTTTGGAAATGGTGTTTATGTGTGATGAATCTGGACTCAGATGGGATCTCCCTTCATAAGACTTTCATGCTAATGTGCTGGAGGTGCAGTTAACGTTGGGATTTAAGATATATTTAGGGGATTTGAATCTCTGGACTGACAATGTGATAGCCAGGTCCTGAGCCTCAACAGACTCCAGCACCTACAATCTGATTTATTGGACTTACCACACTCAGCTAAGATGGAGTTGAAGGAGGACAATCACCACACCATGGAGCCTAGAGTGATTACAACTGAAAATGGGAGGATTGCATCCAGCATCCATGTGGAATTTGAGCCTCCTCTTGACATAGAGGTGCAATGTACACAACCAATCCAATGTCCACATAGAAGAGGTGGTATTGGATTGAGAAAAGTGGACATGGTGGACGATGGGTATGGGGAAAGGCAGGAAGAGATGAGAGGTGGAGGCGTCTTTGGGACATGGAGCTGCCCTGGATGGTGCTTCAGAGGCAATCACCGGACATTGTAAATCCTCACAGGGCCCACTGGATGGAATGGAGGAGAGTATGGGCCATGATGTGGACCATTGACTATGAGGTGCAGAGGTGCCCAAAGATGTACTTACCAAATCCAATGGATGTGTCATGATGATGGGAACGAGTGTTGTTGGGGGGGGAGAGGGGGGGGGTGGGGGAGCGGGGTTGAATGGGACCTCACATATATATTTTTGATGTAATATTATTACAAAGTCAATAAAAAAAAAAAAGAAAAAAAAAGAAAATGTCAGTTCAATGCAAACTGATTTACAGATTAAACACAATCCAAATAGAAGTCCCAACAGCCATTTTTGCAGATATGGAAGCGCCAATTATCAAATTTATTTGGAAGGGTAAGGAGTCCCAAATAGTCAAAAATGTCTTTAAAAAGAAGAACTAAGTTGGAGGACTCTCACTTCTTGATTTTAAAGCATGCTACTTAGCTACAGTCATTACAAAATTTAAAAAAAGAAAAAAGAAAAAAAAAGTAGCATGGTACTGGCATAAAGACAGACAGATTGACCTATGGAACCTAATCAAATACTCACATCTACAGTCAAGTGACTTTTTGACAAGGTGGTCAAGCCCTCCCAGCTGGGTCAAAAGAGTCTATTAACAAATGGTGCTGGGAGACCTAGATAGCCATATCCAAAAGAAAGAAAGAGGACCCCTCTCTCACACTTTATACAAAAATTAATTCAAAGTGGATCAGGGACCTAAACATAAGAGCCATAACCATAAAAGTCCTAGAAGAGAATGTAGGAAACATCTTCAAGATCTTGTGATCAGTGGTAGTTTCTTAAACCTTCAACCCAAAGCAAAAGCAACAAAAGGAAAAATAGATAAATGGGACCTCCTCAAAATTAAACACTTTTCCACCTAAAAGGATTTTGTCAAAAGGGTGAAAAGGCAGCCAATTCAATCGGAGAAAATATTTGACAATCACATATCCAATAAAGGTTTAATACCCGTGATATATAAACAGATACTACAACTCAATAATAAAAAGACAGACTACTCCATGAAAAAATGTGCAAAAGACTTGGAAAGACATTTTCCAAAGAAGAAATACAAGTAGCTAAGAAACACATGAAAAAATGTTCAACATAACTAGCGATTAGGAAAATGCAAATCAAAAACTACAAAAATAAATTAAAAATATATTTTAAAATTCTGATGTCAAAAAAAATTACAATGAGATATTATTTCACACCTATTAGACTGGCCACTTTTAAAAACTGTAAATATCGGAGATGATGTGGATAGATAGGAACACTTATTCACTGTTAGTGGAAATGTAGAATGGTACAGCCACTATGGAGGACTGTTTGGCAGTCCCTAAGGAAGTTGAATATAGACTTGCCATGTGACACTGAAATACCATTATGAGGTATGTGCCCAGAAAAACTGAGAGCAATAACATGAGTAGGCATCTGCACACCAATGTTCATAGCGGCATTATTCACGATTGCCAAAAGTTGAAAACAATTCAGGTGTCCATCAACTACTGAATGGATAAACAAATTGTGGTGTATACACACGATGGAATACTATGCAGTGTAAGAAGGAATGAAGTCGTGAAGCATATGACAGCATGTATGAACTTGGAGAACATTATGTTCAGTGAAGTAAGCCAGACACAAAAGGACAAATACTGTACGATTGTGCTATTATGAACTAAATATATTGTGTAAACTCATGGAGTTAATACTTAGAATATAGGTCACCAGAAAAAAGAATGAAGGTAGATAATGGAAAGCTGAATGGTTGTTCTTGTATCTTTGGAAATGAATGGAAATGGTGAAAGCACATCCATGGTGTTTGTGACTAGCAGAATTTTTATATGAGTATGACAGTGGTTGGAAGGCAAAGTTTAAGCACATGTATATTACTAGAAGGAAAGCTGAAAAAAAATTTAATGTAACAGTGGACTGTATAACATAGTGAAACCTCCTGTAAAATATGAATATGGGTGATATTGCATATATGACTGTTTTTACAAACTGTTTGTACAAATACCTTAGAGAGAAGGAAACAGAATGGCAGCTATGTATGGCAGGAAAGCATAGAGAGATTGAGAAGTGATGACTTTTGTTTATTGGTTGGTTTGGTTTCCATTTATCATTATTATAATTATTACTGGAATAATGAAAATGCTCTAAAAAGGATTTAAGTGATGAATGAACAACTATGTGATTATACCAAATACCATTGACTGTACACTTTGGATGGATTTATGCTTTATTAATATGTATCAATAAGTTGATTTGCTTAAAAATCTAATTGAAAGGTACAATAACTCAAATAAACTGTAGTATACCTCACCCAGAACATATGTAAAATTTCATTATCAGTGCCATATTTTAACATTACTATTTCTTCTAATTTTTGTGTAATTTTTCCAAAATAATTCCATTCCCTCTTTCTTCTATGAAACCCCAATGAGCACTGCCAGCAAATGGGTCTTGAAGCTGTAAGAACATGACATCAGTCTGAGGAATAAGCTTTTATTGACATTGGGAGACTAAGAGTTAAATTAAAGGGATATGAAGAAGCAGCTGGCAGCTCACTGACTAAAGAAGATAAAATATAGTGAGTGTCATGCCCCCTTCACCCACATCCCTAACAAGCTGCCTGATCTTTTCCTGAAATCAAGGTTCATAAGCCATTGAGTGGGGAACTAAAAGCGGAAATCTTCAGAGAAAACCCATCCTTAAACGATTTTGTAAACCGCAGCCCTTCTTTTTATAAATATACTTTACACCCAGATTCTCCAGTAAAATTATTCATTTCCAGCATTTTCCCTCTAAGTGGCACTTGTCAGTACTGTGAGGCACTTCATTTTGACAGAGAAAGGGAAATATTTTAAGAAATCTAGATTCGGATTGCACTGGCACTTTTAGCAGAGTCAATGTTCTTTAGTAAATGGGGAGATAATCTGAAACATGACTGAATGATGTTTTTGAGGATATTGAGCCAGGAACCACATTCTTTCTCAAACTTCCCCCATTCCATCTCTCCTAATTTCCGAGCAAAACTATCAGAAGTAAAACGATAAAATAGACTAAATGATACACTTTTTAAATATATGTTTTCACTTTTCACTGCATTTTCACTACAAAGATGATGTCCCTACAAAACAAGTCCTTTGAAATGCTCTTTCATTGCCTGGGTTCCTTGGCATGGAGTCATCCTCACTATACTCTCTTCCCCAGGTTGCTCCCTTCCCTGATGAATGTCATGCCTAGGGTTTGATTAGGTAACATCCTTTGAGTTTGTATCTGGATAATTTGTGACATATTAGCCAGTGTGTGTTTTCATTTCAGGTGTTTCCTGTTACTCCATTATGCTTTTCTCATTCAGGCAAATTCACGCTAGGCCTTAGGGCCTTAGGCATCCATTGCCTTATAGTAGGGATATCACAGTATAAATAATGAGAGAAAGAAAGAAAGGAGTCAATTTTTGGCATTTGAGGTTCGAAATAGAAACAAATTAAATGTCTATCAATTTTAGCCTGGATGGATAAACTGTGATATCCTCACAAGATGGATTTTTATTACAGCTATCAAAATGATCTACAGTTAAGCACAACAGTGCTGATGAAGTTTAGCTATATCACATTATGTGAAAAAAAGGAAGTCCCAAAAGGTTTCATAAGACATGATTCCCTTTTTATAGAACTATGATTTTTAAAAATTAAAAATTACTTTTTATAGCACATATATATGCAATAAAATTATACTAAAAGAAAACAATATCATGACGAATATAAGATTCAGTATATATCACATAGGGAGTGGCAGGGAGAGATAGAGGTAAGCTGGGGATGGAACACATGGTTAGATATAAGTTATGTCAAGATCCTAGTATTGGTTTTAAATGGGGATATAATAGTCATTGGTTGACAATTATATTATTAAAAATAAATTACTGAGGGGGCAAGATGGCGGCTGAGTGAACATCCCTGTTAGAGTCTTCTGCAGGGAATCGGCTGGGCGGCGTTGGAGACTCTTTGGGACCGGATTGTTTCGGGATTTTTGCTGGTCCGGAGGTGTCTGGACATCGATTTGGAGGGAAGGTAACAGAGAGGATTCGTCTGTGAAATATACACGGAGATCCCAGCTACCTGTAGAGGATTCCCTTCTTGGGTAGGCGGAGACGAGGCATCTAGCCCCGCTCGGTGGGGCTGAGCCAGGCCGGGCCGGGCCGCGGTAGCGTTTGGAGCCGGGCGGGGCCGGTGCAGGCCCCGGCTGCGGGCCGCGGTAGCGCTTGGAGCCGGGCGGGGCCGGTGCAGGCCCCGGCTGCGGGCCGCGGTAGCGCTTGGAGCCGGGCGGGGCCGGTGCAGGCCCCGGCTGCGGGCCGCGGTATCGCTTGCAGCCGGGCGGGGCCGGTGCAGGCCCCGGCTGCGGGCCGCGGTAGCGCTTGGAGCCGGGCGGGGCCGGTGCAGGCCCCGGCTGCGGGCCGCGGTAGCGCTTGGAGCCGGGCGGGGCCGGTGCAGGCCCCGGCTGCGGGCCGCGGTAGCGCTTGCAGCCGGGCGGGGCCGGTGCAGGCCCCGGCTGCGGGCCGCGGTAGCGCTTGGAGCCGGGCGGGGCCGGTGCAGGCCCCGGCTGCGGGCCGCGGTAGCGTTTGGAGCCGGGCGGGTACGGAGCCGGGCAGGGCCGGTCCAGGCCGCGGTGGCGGGAGGTGGATGCCGGAGCCGGCTGGGCCGCTGTAGCGAGCGGAGCTGGGCGGAGCCAGGCCAGGCCAAGGCGGCGTGAGGAGCCGGGCAGAGCTGGTCCAAGCCTCCGCGGCGGGCGGAGCCGGGCCTGCGGAGGGGTTTCTGTTTTGTTTTGTTTTTTTTGAGCATCTGCAGTACTGGGGAGTTCGTGGGCCCTGGGCGGCCTATTGGGGGTTTGTGGGAAGGGAGGTGCTTGCAGACCCATTTGGGCAGACAGACGGGGGGGTTTTAGGGCAAAGCGGGGGGAAGTTGTTGTTTTAGATAGTGTTGCAATTGTGACACCTGTGTACCTGTATCTCTCTTCTCCCTATCCGTTCCCCACCGTTTGCCCATCCTCTTTTTCTTTCTTCCTTTCTTCTTGCCTTTCTTTTTTCTTTATTATAATTAGTTTTTTTTTTTTTTCGGTTTTCTCTTTCCCTCTTGTCCCTCATCTTCCACTTATTTTTACTTTAATTCAAGTATACAATAGGTGCTACAGGGAACACCTCACATTTGCTGGGTTTTCCCATCCTCCACTGCCTCATTTCTGTGTGAACTGATTTAGGCTACCTACACTATCCCCCTTCCCCTGCATCTTGATATCCACTATCATCTACTGTCTCTCCTATATTCCACCCCCCACCTCCCGTTCTTTGATCCACAAAGTGTCTAACTCTTAATTTCTAATACCTTTGTTCTGTTTTCTGTCTATTATCCACTCTTGAAACTATTACCTTTCTTTTCTTTTTCCCTCTCTCATGAAAACAATAGCTGTGTAGTTCATACCATATTCCTCCCAAATTCAGTCATCAACTTCATAAAAGGTACTCTACCTACAGCTATAACCCTATACAATCTACATGAATCTAACCTCCATCCTTCCAGATCTCATATTCCTGCTTTATTAACATACATCACCAATACAACTTTACACTTTTCCCTTGCTTACACAATTGCCTTTCCCCAACACTAATACTTTCCTCTAAAGTGAACTTAACCAACAACAAGTAACTAGAATAAGAAGAAAAAAGTGACAAAGAGAAGATATAACACCTGTGCAAAAATAACAACTAATTAACCTCCAAGAGCAGACAAAGAAGCTAAGGAACTGATTAAATTCGTCAAAATAAAGAGATGACCAGAAAGCAACAAAAATCTACGAACCAAACCAATAATCAGGAAAACATGGCTGAATCCAATCAACAAACCAATAATCACGAAGGGGAGCAAAACTTGGCACAAGCAATGAAAGATCTCAGAACATTTATCACCGACAAATTTGATGCAGTAATGAAAGAGGTTAACAACATGAAGACATCACTTGGAGGGGAAATTGCAGACATACGCAAAAACATAACAGATATGATGGGAATGAACACCACAGTTCAAGAAATCAAAAATACACTTGCAGCAAATATCAGCAGACTAGAAGAGACAGAGCAGAGAATTAGCGATGTGGAAGACAGTACATCAGAAATCAAACAGATAGTAGAAGGGGTCAATAAGAAGATAGAAAAAATCCAATTAGGATTTAGGGACCTGAATGACAATGCAAAACGCTCAAACATACGTATTATAGGCATTCCAGAAGGTGAAGAGAAGGGAAAGGGGTCAGAAAGAGTGTTGCAGGAAATAATGGCTGAAAACTTCCCAAATCTACTGAAAGAGACAGATGTACATATCCAAGAAGCACAGCGCACTCCACAAGTCATAAACCCCAACAGGCCCACCCCAAGACATATACTTGTCAAATTATCCAATGCTCAAGACAAAGAGAAAATCCTAAAAGCAGCAAGAGAAAAGAAAACCATCACATACAAGGGAAGCTCAATTAGATTAAGTGCTGATTTCTCTTCTGAAACCATGGAGGCAAGAAGACAGTGGTATGATATAGTCAAGGTACTAAAGGAAAAAAATTTCCAACCAAGAATACTCTATCCAGCTAAACTAGCATTCAAACATGATGGAGAGTTCAAAATATTCGCAGACAAACAGAAACTGAAAGAGTATACCAACAAGAAACCTCCCCTTCAAGAAATTCTAAAGGGAGTTCTGCAGGAAGAAAGGAAAAAACAGGAAAGGCAAAGTTGGAGGAGAGTATAAGACCAACAACAACAACAAAAAAGACAAAAAAAAATATACAAACAAAATATGACAAACACAAATCCAATCAAAATATGGCTAACACAAATAATTCCTTGATAGTAATAACACTGAATGTCAATGGATTAAACTCACCTATCAAAAGATTCAGACTGGGACACTGGATAAGGAAATATGACCCATCCATATGCTGTCTACAAGAGACACATCTTAGACCCAGAGACGCATGGAGATTGAAAGTGAAAGGCTGGAAAACAATCATACAAGCTAACAATAACCAAAAAAAGGCAGGAGTAGCTATATTAATATCAGACAAAATAGACTTTAAATGTGAAACAATTGTGAGAGACAAAGAAGGATACTACATTTTAGTCCAAGGGAAAATCTGTCAAGAAGATCGAACAATCATAAATATCTATGCCCCTAACAAGGGTGCCTCTAAATACGTCAGGCAAACGCTGGAAAAACTAAGTGAAAGAATAGATACATCTACAATTATAGTGGGGGATTTTAATACACCACTATCAATTCTGGACAGAACATCTCAAAAGAGAATCACCAAAGAAACAAAACATCTGAATAGTATATTAGAGGAGCTCGATCTAATAGACATATATAGATCGCTACACCCAAACACAGCAGGATATACATTTTTCTCAAGCGCACATGGATCATTCTCCAAGATAGATCATATGCTAGGCCACAAAGAAAGGCTGAACGAATTCAGAAAGATTGAAATCATACAAAATATTATCTCTGACCACAGTGGAGTCAAGCTGGAGATTTGCAAGGGAAAGAAGCCCAGATTTCACACCACGATTTGGAAATTAAACAACACACTCTTAGAAAAACAGTGGGTCAAAGAGGAAATCTCAAAAGAAATCAATGACTACCTTGAAACAAATGATAATGATAACACAACATACCAAAATTTATGGGATGCAGCAAAAGCAGTACTGAGAGGGAAGTTTATAGCCATAAATTCATATATCAAAAAAGAAGAAAGAGCAAAAATTGAAGAACTAACTGCACATTTGAAGGAATTAGAAAAACAACAACAAAGTAACCCAACAGGAAGAAGAAGGAAGGAAATAACAAAGATAAGAGCAGAACTAAATGAAATAGAAAATAAGAAAGCACTTGAACAGATAAACAAGACCAAGAGCTGGTTTTTTGAGAAGATTAACAAAATTGACAAACCTTTAGCAACACTAACAAAGAAAAAAAGAGAGAAGATGCAAATACACAAAATAAGAAATGAGAAAGGCGATATCACCACTGACCCCACAGAAATAAAGACTATCATAAGAGGATATTTTGAAAAACTATATTCCAACAAAAATGACAATCTAGAGGAAATGGACAAATTCCTAGAAACACATAAACAGCCCATATTGACAAAAGAAGAAATTGATGATCTTAACAAACCAATCACAAGCAGAGAGATAGAATCAGTTATTAAAAATCTCCCAACTAAGAAGAGCCCAGGGCCAGATGGCTTCACAGGTGAATTCTATAAAACATTCCGGAAAGAACTGACACCAATCCTGCTGAAACTATTCCAAACCATCGAAACAGAAAGAACATTACCCAACTCCTTCTATGATGCCAACATTACCCTAGTACCAAAGCCAAACAAAGACATCACAAGAAAGGAAAATTACAGACCAATTTCTCTAATGAACCTAGACGCAAAAATACTTAACAAAATACTTGCTAATCGTATTCAACAACACATTAAACGAATTATACACCACGACCAAGTGGGATTCATCCCAGGTATGCAAGGATGGTTCAACATAAGAAAATCAATCAACGTAATACACCATATAAACAGATTGAAGGAAAAAAATCACATGATTATATCTATTGATGCAGAAAAAGCATTTGACAAAATACAGCACCCTTTCTTGGTAAAAACACTCCAAATGATTGGAATACAAGGAAATTTTTTGAACATGATAAAGAGTATATATGAAAAACCTAAAGCCAATATTGTTTACAATGGAGAAATCCTAGACTCCTTCCCTCTAAACTCAGGAACAAGACAAGGATGCCCACTGTCGCCGCTCCTATTTAACATTGTCTTAGAAGTACTTGCTCGAGCACTGAGGCAAGAACCAGAAATAAAAGGCATTCAAATTGGAAAGGAAGAAGTCAAAATTTCATTATTTGCAGATGACATGATCCTATACATAGAAAACCCTGAGAGATCTACAACGAAGATTCTAGAACTCATAAATGAGTTTAGTAAAGTCGCAGGTTATAAGATCAATGCGCAAAAATCAGTAGCATTTCTGTACACCAATAATGAGCAAGATCAGGAGGAAATCAAGAAACAAATACCATTCACAATAGTAAATAAAAAAATCAAATACTTAGGAATAAATTTAACTAAAGAGGTAAAGAACTTATACACTGAGAACTATACAAGATTGTTCAAGGAAATCAAAGAAGACCTAAATAAATGGAAGACTATTCCTTGTTCATGGATAGGAAGACTGAACATTATTAAGATGTCTATCCTACCAAAATTGATCTACACATTCAATGCAATCCCAATAAAAATCAATGCAGCCTTCTTTAAGGAACTAGAAAAACTAACTATGAAATTTATTTGGAAAGGAAAGAGACCCCGAATAGCCAAAGACATACTGAAAAAGAAAAACGAAATTGGAGGAATCACACTACCTGACTTCAAAACATACTATAAAGCTACGGTGGTGAAAACAGCATGGTATTGGCATAAGGAGAGACATATAGACCAATGGAATCGAATTGAAAGCTCGGATATAGAACCTCACATATACAACCACATAATATTCGATAAAGCCACCAAACCCTCTCAACTGGGAGAGAGTGGCCTATTCAACAAATGGTGTCTGGAGAACTGGATAGCCATATGTAGAAGAATGAAAGAGGATTACCATCTCACACCTTATACAAAGATCAACTCAAGATGGATCAAAGACCTAAATATAAAAGCCAAGACCATAAAAACCTTAGAAAGCAGTGTAGGGAAACATCTACAGGACCTTGTAATAGGTAATGGATTTATGAATATCTCACCAAAAGCACGAGCAGCAAAAGAACTAATAGATAAATGGGACTTCCTCAAAATTAAAGCCTTCTGCACCTCAAAGGAGTTTGTCAAGACAGTAAAAAGGGAGCCCACACAGTGGGAGAAAATATTTGGCAATCATATATCTGATAAGAAACTTATAACTTGCATATATAAAGAACTCCTACATCTTGAAAATAAAAAGATAAACAATCCATTTAAAAAATGGGAAAAAGACTTAAACAGACACTTCTCCAAAGAAGAAATACAAATGGCAAGAAAGCACATGAAAAAATGTTCCAAATCTCTAGCTATCAGGGAAATGCAAATCAAAACCACAATGAGATACCATCTTACACCCATAAGATTGGCAGCTATGAAAAAAACAGAAGAATACAAGTGCTGGAGAGGATGTGAAGGAAGGGGAACACTCATCCACTGCTGGTGGGAATGCAGAAGGATCCAACCATTCTGGAGAACAGTATGGCGGTTTCTCAAAAAACTAGCCATAGATTTGCCATATGACCCAGCAATACCACTGCTGGGAATATACCCAGCAGAACTGAAAACAAGAACACAAACCAATATATGTACACCAATGTTCATAGCAGCATTGTTCACTATTGCCAAAAGTTGGAATCAACCCAAATGCCCATCAACAGACGAGTGGATCAATAAAATGTGGTATATACACACAATGGAATACTACTCGGCTGTAAGAACAAACACACTACAAACACATGTGGTAACATGGATGAATCTTGAGAACCTTATGTTGAGTGAAGCAACCCAGACATTGAAGGACAAATACTACATGACCTCAATGATATGAAATAAACAAGCTGCCCTAGATAGCAAGAGACTGAACGATAGGCTTGCAGGAAATCGGAGGGTGGAGGAAGGATATGAGCCGATGTCTGCAGGGGTGGAATTTAAGACGAGATGGTGGTAAGTATGAACACAAAGAAGAGATAAAAGGGGGGCAAGGGGTTGCCTTTGCTTGGGGCTTTGCGGGTTTGAGGGTGGCTGGGGAGGGACGGGTGGGTAACGTTGCCCAAAAGTGGGGGGAGGGAGGGGTAGCATACGAACCAGGAGAGGGTCAGGTGTTGGTGGAGAGTAAAATGCCGAGAAAATCATATCAAAATATAATAAAGAGGGTTACCTGTTTAGAATGCTCGGAGGGGAGGGTCTGATGCAGGACGGGCTCCTGGGGAATGTCTAAATGCTCATTCTGCCAGAGTGGGTGACACCATGGGGTAGAAACCCAAGTAGTGAGAGTGGGGGTGGACCCACATCCTGGGGAGGACTAATGCCATCCAATAGAGGGAACTGTATCCCTCGAGAGAAAGGGTGGCTCCCAGGGCATTGGGGCAGTTGAGCAAGTTAGGCCCTGAACACTATTCCATCTATCTCTGGAAGTGGCTTCTCAGGAAACGGAGGTTGGCTATCACTGAGGGCACCAAGGTGGAAGGGAAAATGGACGTTAAATGTGTGGAACCAAAGTAAATGGGGGGTAAGAGAGGAGTTTCTTGAGAGTACACAAGGATGGATATAAAACATGTAATATTACACCATAACATATAGGAGATGACAGACTGATAATGTAAACCATAATGTAAAACATAGGATAACTAAAAATGTAAAGAACTGTGTATCCTAAAGTATGCACCATAATGTAAACACAGATGTCACCTTGTTAGAAAGCTAATGTCTCAGACTCTGTACATCACTTTAAGTAAATATGATATGAATAGGGCGTAAGAGTATCACTGTGGAAGGGAAAAGGTTTTCTGGTGGATGTGTGGGAGTGCTGTATATTATATATATACATTGCTGTGGTCTAGGACTCCTGTGAAGAAAAGCTGAATAATTAGGGGGGGGGGGGAAAAAAAAAAAAAGAAAAAAATAGGATGTGGAATTTTTTCAAGTCAACATTCTTTATCTAAGTTCTTTATCTAACTTTATCCAAGTTCTTTATCTATCCTTTAAACTCATCGCTATATGCCATTCCCTAGTAAGGGACCATGACATTATATTGGGCTTCAAATTTCGGGGAGTTCTGGATCACAGAGTGTTTCAACAATGGCAATGGAGGGATACTGGTATGGGATACCAATGACAGATGATATATGACTGACAGGGAGCTGTACAGAACATATGTCCAGGGTGCATGGTAATGTTTGGATATACTCATAGTGGCAACAATTAAAAACCACAGTAGGGGGGGTACTGGGTTCCTGGCCAGTGGTGCTCTGTCGTGGTCCCTAGGGGAGCAGCGACAGTCTCCCAGGTACAGTGGTGGGGACCGGGAGGGAGTGAGGGTTCAACAGTGAGCCCCTGATACTAATGACTATGCTTGTGAGCTGATAAACCCAAAATAATAACAAGGCCTAGAGCAACTTTGTGCCTGGGAATTTCCTTCTGTCAGCCTTCATGTTACTCAAATGTGGCCAGTCTCGAAGCCAAACTCAGCATGTAAATGCAATGCCTTCCCCCCAGCGTGGGACATGACACCCGGGGATGAGCCTCCCTGGCAACGAGGGACCACTATCAACTACCAACTGATGATGCAACTGGAAAATGACCTTATACGGAAGGTTCAATGCGGATCAGCAGAATATCCATGTCTACATAAAATACCATGACTTTAAAATGCTGTTTGACCTAAAGTAAGGGGGAAATGGAAAGGAGAAATGAGTTTATATGGCTACGAGTTTCTAAAAAAGAGTCTGGAGGCTGGCAGAAGGTTTGCCCTCATGCACAACTGAGCAGAGTCAGAGAGACAGATAAAGCAGATACAACCCCCAGATATTGGTTCCTTTGAGGGCTAAAGAGACCCATGGGAGTTATGGTCATGGCCGATGGGGTTAACTACCAGGGCAGATGGCCCCTCTTTGGAAATGGTGTTTATGTGTGATGAATCTGGACTCAGATGGGATCTCCCTTCATAAGACTTTCATGCTAATGTGCTGGAGGTGCAGTTAATGTTGGGGTTTAAGATATATTTAGGGGATTTGAATCTCTGGACTGACAATGTGATAGCCAGATCCTGAGCCTCAACAGACTCCAGCACCTACAATCTGATTTATTGGACTTACCACACTCAGCTAAGACGGAGGTGAAGAAGGACAACCACCACACCATGGAGCCTAGAGTGATTACAACTGAAAATGGGAGGATTGCATCCAGCATCCAGGTGGAATCTGAGCCTCCTCTTGACATAAAGGTGCAATGGACACAACCAATCCAGTGTCCACATAGAAGAGGTGGCATTGGATTGGGAAAAGTGGACATAATGGACAAAGGGTATGGGGAAAGGCAGGAAGAGATGAGAGGTGGAGGCATCTTCGGGACATGGAGCTGCCCTGGATGGTGCTTCAGAGGTAATCACCGGACATTGTAAATCCTCACAGGGCCTACATGATGGAATAGAGGAGAGTATGGGCCATGATGTGAACCAATGTATATGAGGTGCAGAGGTGCCCAAAGATGTACTTACCAAATCCAATGGATGTGTCATGATGATGGGAACGAGTGTTGTTGGGGGGGGGGAGAGGGGGGGTGGGGGGGTGGGGTTGAATGGGACCTCACATATATATTTTTAATGTAATATTATTACAAAGTCAATAAAAAATAAAAAAAATAAAAAAAAAATTACTAATTAAACCAAAGGGAACTATGTGTGGACCAATGATGAGAGTGGCTCTTATACAAAAATTATGATTGATCCACTTATGTGCATCTAAGGAACAATATTAAATAACAAAAAAATAAACTAGTAGCAGAGATAATCCTTTGAGAGAAACAGATTTTGAATTTCCTTATCCCTTAGCCCAAAACTATGGACATAAATAGTGGATATAGGAGAAGAGCCTTTCCCATTCACACATCAATATAAAGATCTTCTAAATGGAAGAGAGTCAACAAGGAAGATGGCAGTAGACAGTATTGTGAACCGGGAGCAGGGTTCCTTTATCTGAACCTTCACTGGGAGGAGGCCTAGGGGCAGGAGAAACCATGGACTTCCCAATCAGTTTAGGGGACCCGAGAATAGACTGATCCTGGGGACCTTTGAAGAACATAGGAATAATCACCCACAACCTAGAATTACGTAGGATCAGAAGAAATGTCTGCAGATGGGCTTGAGGCAGACCAACTGAATTTTCCGCGAGGGAGAAGGAGGTGTTTGAGGGGCATGGAAGTAGCTCAGAGAGTCCTGGACTTGGAAAGGGCTTGTAATCAAGAATGAAGGACAATGGAACAACCATCTGCTTGAACCCACAGCCAAAGACCAGACAGGATGTGGCACATCTGAACAGATGCCAGCATCCCCAATACCACCCCAAACCCATCCTGGGAAAGCTCTGGAAGCTCCCCAGAAATTGAATGGAACTCTGGAGAATAAGGAGGGACCTGAAATGAATGAGAGGACAAGAAGTAACTAAAATTGAGATTCTACTGACCTCTATAAAGGCTGGAAGTAGATATTAGGTTTAGTTATGGAAGATTTAAGAAAATCACATTTCTTACACGACTGAGTGTGCAAGCTGATATAAAACTTCTGCACATATAATCTGCCAGTCAAGCCCTAATGTTATCTAGGAATATGAGATATGGAGGCCAAGAATGCTGATAAGCCCTTCTAGGTTTTAGTTAATTTCAGGTCCCCAATAAATTGGTTTGTACTGGCATTCATCCCATAATTGATTGTGTGACCTTCAACAAGTTTCTTGGACTCATTCTCATTTATATAAAATAAAGGTGATGACTAGATCCTAAGACAAGTCATGTCCCTGCCAGTAACTCACTGTGGGACCTTTGGCATGGCTCTTCCCTTCTCTGGGTCTCAATTTCATCTGTGCTAGAAGGAAAAAAAAGGTAAAATCTACATGTTCCTTTAGCTCAACCAATCTGTAACTTTCACATAGGCTTCTTAGGACATCATATGAACAATGTGCAGTTAGTATCATCTGGTTTCACTAATTATTAATATATTAACTCTTATTTTCTTCTGAAATATTTATATCCAAATTGGATTTGTAGAGGGTCATTTAACCAAATCTAGATTTTGTTACTCAGATCCCCAGAAACAGCTGAGATGTTAATATTTAACCATGAATAATCAGTAGGATTCCTCTGCAGAGCTAAATTCAGTCAATTTTTGTTATTTTTCCATATATTATTGGCTTGGCTCTCTCTGCTTGAGAACATTATCTAGGGTCATGAATATAATCAGACAGCCCTTTTTTACTTTAACCACAAAGAAGAGAAGGTGAGCTGCATTTAATTTTTGGCTCCCTGACTATTCTAGTTATTTGCCTGTGAAACCATGGATATGGGGAGATAGGGAGAATAGAAGGAAACATGGTGGGAACAGATAAAGTGAGCTAGGAATATGGGTAGAGGGGAATCAAGGAATTGGAATTCTCTATTAGGAGAATGTAGATACATGGAAAAGAGAGGTAGCAGTGCATACTAAGAAATGTATAGACTCATGACCTGCAGTCTGAGACTGCACATGGAGTCACAGAGTGGTTGGATAGAGAGGAGCTAAGAGCATAGGTCTTAGATTCGGATGGACAAGGGTTTGATCGAAGATGTACGCCTTACAGGTTGTGTGACCTTCCTCATTTGAAAAAGGTGAGATGATAGTTATATTATCTACTTCATAGGGTTGTTGTGAGGCCTAAATAAAAGGGTACATGTAAAAGTACTTAACATAATGCCCAACACATAGTAAGTACATAAAAAATGGCAATTAATGTTCTGGTTATTAATAATAATCACAATTTCATAGAATCCCAAAGCTAGAAGTAACTCAATTTAGACCTTTAATTGTATAAATTTGAGACCAGGAAGGCGAAGAGACTTGTTGGAGGGCACACAACTTACTAGGGACAGCACCAATACTATGGTCTGAGGTCCTAAAATCTTTTCCTAAGATGTTTCCACCTCATCATACATTCTGGGTCTTTGGCAGAATGGTGATGAGGGTCACTTTGGTCCTTTGTGTCCTTCTACCCCTCCTTTCCCCCTTCTGCCCCTTCTTTTCACATTGTGACTACTACAAAGCCCTGGGTGATTTTTCGTGGGGGTAGATTTCAATCCTATGAGTCAGACTACCCTTAGGAAAGATCATGGCAGAGAAGAGTACCTAGAGCAACTTCCTCAGCAGCCAGAGTTGACTTCTCTCATGCACAGTTCCTGTACATCTATTTTGTGCCAGGCATTTTACTATACGCCTTGCTTTGTGATCCAGGAAGCCTGCAGCAAGTGACAGTATTCATGGATTTGGTGCTACCTTTAGGAGTGAAAAAGATTGTTATAGTTGTTTAAGATCTCATCGTTCCTTTGCTCGGTAAGTTTCTCTTCAACTCTACCAGCAAAGAAGATATCATTTTGTGATGTACGTAGGGTGATATCTAATGTAGGTAATTAATGGTCCAACACGAGCAATGACAAACTAGAAAATATGTCAGAAAGCCCACTGGAGCAGGGTACTAGAGGTCTTTGGATGTACCAACTAAAAACCACTTAGTTGTGGATGTTAGAGTGAACCCAAGGGTCCCATGGGAGGGTCAGGGGCAATGGAAGCTGCAGGAGACCCTTGGGGAGGCTTGGAGCAACAGCAACATACCCAGCTAAAGCAACCATTTCAATACTTTACTAAGGGTAAAATTTCACCGGACCATACTGTTAAATGTCAGTCCTGAATGTACACAGGTAAGGCTTTTGATATGGCATTGACAAGGGATACCTACCAGAACTGGGCTCTGAGCTCTAGTAACTCACATGTGAGATACCCATGCCAAGGGTTCTAAGACATCTAGGCAGAAACGTGAATTTTCTATCTGCTGAAAAGTGAGGAATTTATGATACTGTACTGTTCTCAAGATTGAGAACTCTTTCTTCTGCTGCCTAGGCCTTCAACTGGCAGACACTGAATGGACTGGGGGAGAGTGTAAACTACAATGTAAACTCTTATCCATGCCATGTAGCAGTGCTCCAAAATGTATTCATCAAATGCCATGAATGTATCACACTAATGAAATAAGTGGGAGGAGTGGGCTTGTGGGGAGTGGGGTACATGGGAACCTCCTATATATTTTAATGTAACATTTTATGTGATCTATGTATATTTTTTTAAAAAGATAATAAAAAAGGGAAAAAAGAGTTTAGATATTGTACTTAGTACTTTTAGACAAGATATCTTTTTGCCATTGATTGATCTGGTATTGTTTTGAATAGAAACTGAATAGAAAGACCCTGGCCTGTGAGGCTGGAGGACACCAATATCTGTTTACACTATGACAATTTGCTGTATGTTCACTCACCTTTTCCTTATCTTATATGATAAGGCTTTCCAAAAAACCACAGAAATTCTGAATCTTAGCAATGACTCTTTAAGGTCATACTTAGCCAATGTTGCTTTGAAAAAGTAGAGCTTGTCAAACAGACGGCAAAACGATAATAATTAAATGAAATTAATCCCAAGAATGACTATTATGAGATTGGCTGATTACGTAGGTAACTAAGACTCACTAACTACCATTTTCGCTACTGGAAATGAAAACAACATTCTTCGTTATGTACTAAGAAGCAGACAGAGCAATATAGGCCTGTCCATAGAAAGAACCCTTCTTCACAAGTGCTGTAAATTAGGATGCAGAACAGAGTCCTGGTGGGAGTTCAGGCCTGATTTCTTACCCCTTGAATGTTCCTTGCTGTGCTGTGCTGTGCCACAATTAATCAAGTTTTCTAGGTTTTAGTTAATTTCAGGACCCCAATAAATTGGTTTGTACTGGCATTAATCCAGCCCTTATACTTTTGCGGACATATACTTGGTAACTGCTGCAAATTTGCACAGGACTCAGGAAGCAGGGAGCTGGGGGAGAAAGCGTAAAATAAATACTTGTGCTGTTTAAGTTCTATTAATGCTGGGAAAGGCTGAACTCTAAGTGACAGAAAAATATGATTTAGCACATAAACTTTGTAGCAGGGAGTGAGTTTCTCTGTGTTCTTTGTACCTCCTCCCAATTCATGGGTAATTTGAAAACAATAAAATAAAATAAATCCAAACTTTAGTTTGGCATTTCTTTTTGTCTGATTGTTTTCAAGTTGTTGTCTCGATTTCACAAGAGTCCCTTGAGGAATAAGCGCTGGAGCCCATAATCTAGTAAAAGGTTCATTTGTGTTTAGGTTATTATTTTTAAGGATGTTTCATTGAGAATTTTTTTCTGTTTTAGCTGTATTTTAGGACAGAGAGGTTACAGGAAAATTCAAAGGCAGGGAGAAGAGGGATCCCCAATAAGAACAGATATTTGAGGCTGCATATATACATTAGCTGCTATGGAAAATAACCCCAACTACCAAGTCTTGCAGGTTGTCAGGGCACAACAATATTTCTGGCACTTGGTTTTCAGGATATCCTGTGGCCAGAGAAATACAAGTTGGAAGAGATCAATTGACTAGGTAAATAGGCACCTGGAGTATTATTTTATAATCAAAGATTGTTAGAGCTTGAAGAAAACCAAGAGATCATTGAGTTCAATTCTTGAACTTTACAGATGTGGAAATTGAGGCCCACAGGGAGCAATGGCTTGGGTATGACCCATCCAAGGTAGAGAAAGAAACAGAACCAAGTGTCCTAACACTCAGTTCAAGGATCCTTCCAGATTCTGATGCTGCTTTTCTTGTGGCAAGAACAATATATTTTCTCTAATAAGAAAAGGGAAAAAGAGACTTGGACACTTGGCTATAGGGCTGTGAGAGAGGCTATTTACTTTCTTAGACTTTGTCAGCAAAGTTCCCTGGACATGCAAATTCTCTGCTAGGTTTTTAAGTCCTCTAAAAAAAGTGAAAACTGGGGATGAGTGTTTGACTGTGTCTACATAATGCCAAAACAGACAGCTGATTCAGTAAAAAAAAATCATGTTGCTTTCTTGGCAACACAAACAATTGGAGGACTGAATCTTTCACTTTTTATCCCCTTAAGAGGCAGTGTGACTGGACTGTCCATGTGCCAACTGGGCTCTAAGCCTCAGCAGAGTTGCAACTCCTACTTTCTGGTTCAATGGATTTACCCAGGTCAGCTAACAGGGAGGTAAAGATGGTCAAACACCACACCAGGGAATCAAGAGTGCCAACAACTGCAAGCAGAGGAATTGCATCCATCATCCATGTGGAATCTAAGCCAACTCTTGATCTAGAGGTGGAGTGGACATCACCATTCCAGGGTCCACAGAATGGAAGAATAAAATATGGATTAGAGTGGACTTACTTCTACTATAAAACTATTGTGACTAGTAATAAAAGAAATTGTAGCATGGAGGTGGAGAAAGTGGCCACAGTAGTTGCTGAGGGCAGGGAAAGGGAAAAAGAGATGTGATGTGGGGCAACTTTGGGACTTTGAGTTGTTCTAACTTTGAGTTGTTGATATTGTAGGGTCAGATACTAGACTTTATATATTCTGGCATAACCCACTGAATGTATTGGGGGAGAGTGTGAACTACAGGGTAAACTACAAAGTATGTGGGGCAACAGTGCCCCAAAATGTGTTCACCTAGTGCAATGAATGTGCCACAATGATAGAGGAGGTTGTTGGTGTGGGAGGAGTGGGGTGGGGGGTGGGGGGTATACAGGAACCTCATATTTATTTTTTAATGTAACATTTTTTGTGTGATGTATATATTTTCAAAAGAACACAATTTACAAAAACGATGGGGTGGGATGGTGGGGAGCGGGGTTTATGGGAACCTCATGTTTTTTTTGTTTTTTTAATGTAACATTCTTTGTGATCTATTAACTTTAAATTAAAAAGTATTAAGAAAAGAGGCAGTATGAGATGCTGGACATTACATATCCTGCCATAACCTGCTGAATGGACTGGGGGAGAGTGTAAACTACAATTTAAACTATTATCCATATGGTTCAGCTGTGCTCCAAAATGTATTCACCAAATGCAATGAATGTGCCACAATGATGAAAGAGGTTATTGAAGTGGGAGGAGTGTGTGTGGGGGTGGTATATGGGATCCTCTTATATTATTTAATGTAATATTTTTTGTGATTTATGTATCTTCAAAATATACAATTAAAAAATGATGGGGGTGGGGGGATGGGGACTGGGGTTTATGGGAACCTCTTATGTTTTTAAATGTAACGTTTTGTGTGATCCATTAACTTTTATAAAAAACAATTTAAAAATAAAATAAAATAAAAAAGACACAGTGTGGAGTAGAAGAAAAAGCCCAGACAGGTTCTCAGTAAATCTGGCTTTCAGACCTGGTTGTGCCCATCTCTAGCCCTCAGTTTCACCCTTGTAAGTTAATCAGATTTAGACTAACTTTTTTCTTTGGTCCCTTAGAGTTTTTTCCTTTTAGGGTACTATTCTACGCACACTTAGTCATTTTCACATATGGGGTTGAAAAGGATGGTATTCCTGCTTATGGTTTTTGTTGTCTGTTTATGAGGTCAGCAGTCCCACAGTTCTAGTGTGAGAAGAGATTTCTGGATGTGATTCACAGCCTCTTTCAATTTCACTACAAACTTGACTTCTAAATAGATAGCTCACTCCTCTCCCTGATCCTCTCCCATAGTCTTTTTCTTGATGGGATGAAATGAAGCCCAGTATTTAACTGACAGGAAGAAAGCATTACTAGCAGAGATCCTCCTATATTTTGTCTTTGACCTCAATAAGCTAGTACCAACTGTTCATCAGACCACATCTTCTTCCTGGATAACCCATTCCCAAAGGCTGGATAATTGGTCTGTGGGATTTTTAAAAAGAAGTAGGGAACAAGGAAGTAGTGTTGATTTATGATGGGTTCCATATGAAGTGTTGAATCTAACTCTTTCTGGTTAATTTCTGGCCTGTGAATAAGGTCTCTTACCTCATGCCACTGACCATCTCATTTACCTGTTGAATCTTTACCAAGTGGATTCAAACCAGTGGTGTTCTGAAGGCAGTTTGTACTTGCTTCTGAAAGCTGATTGTGCATGTCTCCTACCAAATCTATATCAAATGACAGCATGTAGTTCACTTGAAATTGGCTATATTGGATATATTTACACCATAGAAGTGGGCAATTACTAAAAATTCAGGCTTTTATCCTTCTTAGAAAGCCAGTGAAACCATGGATATGGGGTTTATCAATTATCAGTACAGTATGCCACTGGTTCATACTCAAATGTCTTTAGGAGCTAGGAAGGCAATGTGAATAAGTAAACTAAGTCTGAGGTTAACAAAAGGGAACAATAGGGAGTGGTTGGGACTGTGGCAATTGGAGGGCACAAATGCTGTCTAAAAGCATAACCAGCCTACATTACCATGCAGAGATGTGAGCTCAATGTTGTCATAAATTCTAATTTTCTAAGAGGAACTGGAAATTAAGACTTTTATATGAATTTTCTAAATTTTCTAATTATAAAAGGTAAAGGTAACTTGGAACTAATTTAAAATTTGAAAATATCCCCCTTCAGGCAAGTAAGACCTGTGGAAAAGTTCTCCTTAGACTTTGGGCCAACAGGAGGCTGTATTTGTTTTCTGGGGCCTCTGTTTCTCCCTCTTAATCACTGGGTGAATAAGAACTTATCTCTAAGGCTAAGTTGTCAGCATCTTTCTTAATCAGAAACAAGCATCCTCTCCTTGAGTACTGAAAGAACAGGCCATTTGGATATGAGAATCTCCATGTGGCTAATCTGATCTGTACCTGGGCATGATTGAGTTATGATTAGGGTATTGATAAAAGCCATGGCAAAGGACAGAGTTGAGGGTTTCTGATGTTGGAGTTTGATCCTGAAGACTTAAGGTGGAGCCCCAGGAAGTCAGCACTCAGAGGCAAGAGAAGCCAGGCCCAGGAAGAAAGGAACCTTGAACCCAGAGAAAAGCAAGTCCCAGGAACGTAGGAACCCAGGAAGCCTGACGTCGCAGATGTCGGTAGCCATCTTGCTTCAAATAGACTTTGGTGAGGGAAGTAAATTATGCTTTATGGCCTAGTATCTATAAGGTCCTACCCAAAATAAATACCCTTTATAAAAACCAACAAATTTCTGGTATTTTGCATCAGCCTCCCTTTGGCTAACTAATACAACTGCACACTCGGAGTTTACCCTGATTCATTAAATATGTTCCTGAATTTTATTGTACACCAAGCCTTCCCTTTTCAATGGCCTTTATTATACATCTGGAGATGAGCTCTCCTGGGAAAGAAATCACTTAAAATTCAACCACAGAGGAGCAGATGTAGCTAAGGTGGTTGAACACTTGCTTCCCATGTATGAGGTCCTGGGTTCAATCCCTGGTACCTCTTTAAAAACATCAACCACAAATATCTCAAAATCACAGAAAAGGAAAATCATTTCTATAAAAATACAATTCAGGCAACATGAAGCACAAATTAAAAATGCTTTGGGTTATTTTTGTTTACCACGATGACTTAAAGGCATAAATGGAAAATGACAGCTTAAATAAAAAATACAGTGAACCAAAAAGTACCTACTTCTATTAACTACTTTTCTAATATTCAATAAGCCTCACTCTCTGTTGATTTCTCTGGTTTTCATAAAGTACTAGAAAACAGAATTATTTTCACTACTGGTAACAGTCATAATAGGCTAGGTTATACTTCAAAAATAAGTTACTTTCAAATCTCAGAAGCTTAATACAACAAAGATTCATTTATCACTGTCTAATTCAAAATGACTATGCTGGGTCACATTAGTCACTCATATGAGTGGATTTGCTCATATTAGTTACCCAGTAACCCAAACTTCATTTCAACATGCATCTATGATTCCTGTGGAAGCAGGACAGAAACAGGAAAAATCATGCAGTGATTCTTAAAGTTTCCAAACAGAAATGGAACATCACTTCCGTTAAAATTTAATTGACCAAAGCAAATAAGATGATCATGCTTTATGTAAAAGAGGACAGAGAGGTAAAATCATATCAAGTGCTAGGAAGGAGGAGAGCTGAAAATATTTGGTGAACCACACTAATGACACTAATGACAAGTGATTCTATTTTTTAGCACTTTCTATAAATGGATAACAGAGAGACAAAAAAAACAAAGCAACAACAAAAAAATTCAATACGACATATATTAAGGTTCTCTAGGGAAAGAGAACAGAAAGGAGATATCTGTAAATAGTATGAGATCTTATAAAATCCATATGACAGTGGGGCTGCACAAGTCCGAGCTCCATAAGGCAGGCTGCAAGCCAAAGACTCTACTGAAGATCCTTAATGAGTTCCCCAGGAGAAGCTGGCTGTCTGAAGTAGAGATGGGAATTCTCTCTCTGAATGCTGAAATTACTTATTTTAAAGCCTTCAGTGATTGGATGAGATGTAACTCATTGCTGATGGCAATCTCCTACATTGATTGTAGATGTAACCAGCCATAGATGGAAGCAACTCACTGATGATTAAAGTCAATGAAATGCCCTTGTATTACAATTATCCCAGGGCTTGACTGAGTAAACAACTGGGTACTATTATCTGGCCAAGTTGACACTTTAGTCTAACCATAACAGTCCAACCCTTGTCAATTTGGCCGTCATACTCATCACTTTGAACCACACTTAAACTCTAAATAAAAGCAATAACAGATATATATATATCATATATATGATATATATATTTATGTATTTCTGCCTAACAATATTCAGCTGTCCTGCCTATAACCTGAAATGCATTAATCCCTCCAGAATAGGGTACAGACCTTGGGCAATATGTACACTTAAACTTGAAATCCTTAAGTATTACAACATGAAACTAACACAAAATATGTCAAACTATAAGAGGAAAGCATAGTGAAGAAAAAAAGATACATTTTATTTTTTATTTTTAATTAAATTGCCTTCTTTTAAAGATACATGAATTATGAAAATGAATTACGAAAATGTTACATTAAAAAATATAAGCGATTCCCACATATGCCATTGCCCACTCCCCACTCCTCCCACATCTACAACCACCCTCATCATTGTGGCACATTAATTGCATTTGGTGAATACATTTTGGAGCACTGCCGAACCACATGGGTTATAGTTTACATTGTAGTCTACACTCTCCCCTAGTCCATTCAATGGGTTAAGGCAGTATGTATAATGTCCAGGATCTGTCCCTGCAATATCATTGAGGCCAACTCCAAGTCCCAAAAATGTCCCCACATAACATCTCTAATTCCCTTTCCCTGCCCTCAGTAACTAGCTTGGCCACGTTCTCCATATCAATGCTACAGTTTCTTCCATTACTAGTCACAATAATTCTATAACAGAATACGAGCAAATTCACTCTCATATTTTATTCCTCTTTCCTGTGGGCCCTGGGTTGGTAATGTCCACTCCACCTCTGTATTGAGAAGAAGCTTAGATCCATGGTTGATGGAGGTGAGTCATCTGGTTAGAGCTGTAGGCACTCTCAGTTCCCTGATGTGGTGGTTGACCAACCTCACCTCCCTGTTAGCTGACCTGGGTAAGTTCAATGAACCTGCAACTCTGCTGGGCCTCATGGTCCATCTGGCACATGTCCTCTCCAGAGACTGAAGTCTCCTGGGTATGCACCAACCCCAGCACCAACCACAGGTTCAGAAACAGTGACAGAAGAGGCATGTGTAGAAAGGTCACATCTGAGTGCATCTCCATCACACTCAGGAACACAAATTCCTAGGTAGGGCCCACTGACAAGGCACTGAAATCCAGAGCCAACCGCCATGATCGTAGAACCTCTGTGTCTCCATAGCGCTCAGGAGCAGTGGTACCTGGGACTGTATCTACTTTGACTTTCTCTGGGATCCTGCTGAAGCCATGCATAAGTGCAACCACTCTGATGACCTCCTGACTCTTTTTTGAAGACTCTTAGCCATATAAACTCATTTATCTTTACCATTTCCCCCTTTTATTCAAGGTATTTTTCTAGTTGCATTACCAGTTAGTGATTGGTAGTAATCCCATGGTACCAGGGAAGCTCATCACTGGAAGTCATGTCTCATACTTAGTGGAATTTAATGCATTTACATGCTGAGTTTTGCTTAGAGAGTGGCCACATTTGAGCAACATGGATGCTCTTAGGAGATATCTCTTAGGCACCCTGCAGCTCTAGGCCTAGTTCAAATCTCAGGCACATAAACTCACAAGCATAGTCATCAGTATCAAGTGCTCATCATT
The DNA here is from genome assembly GCF_030445035.2 of Dasypus novemcinctus. Taxonomy (NCBI): domain Eukaryota; kingdom Metazoa; phylum Chordata; class Mammalia; order Cingulata; family Dasypodidae; genus Dasypus; species Dasypus novemcinctus. Next base: position 119,311,556 of record NC_080704.1, on the reverse strand, counting down.
GGACCATCCTTCTTCACTGGTCTTTGCCATTGAACTTGGGGGATTGTTGCTGTTCCATTGCAGAATGTGACAGATATCCTCTGGCTAGAAACTCAGCTCTCCCTCAGTTATTGTTTGTAACTGTAACTACAATGAATATACTCAACATATATCTGAACAATTTAAAGTACCCTATAAACATACCCTGGAGAACTCCCTCACAACCATGTGCCCCCCATCAATAACAACCCACACCAAAGTTCCTCCTCTGCCATAGTTGAACCCCTCTGTGGTACAAAACTTCTTCAAAAATGAAGTCTATTATACTGCCAAATTCAATTAATAGGAAAATGAATTAGTAAGTGATATGTTTAAAGATTAGAAATAGAATACACAGCAATTTAGGAAAACCAAAATAAAGTAAAAATAAATTGGGGTATTAAAAATGAAAAATATCAAAAACTTTGTTTTTGATGTTTTGCCTTTCATCACTGTAATAGGTTTTGCACTGTATGTACAGTGACAATTTCTTTCATTTCTTCCTCAGTGTTTACATCCTTCTTATTTTTTTTCTGAATTTTTTAATTTTGTCTTCAAAAAAGTTTTAGATCACAGGATAGTCACATATATAGTATAGGGAACTCCCATATATCCAACATCAAACCCTTTCCCCTTTCCCCAGCCATTATCTTTTTACATGTTCATGTTATATTTGCTGCAGCTGATGTACGGATATTGAAACATAGCTATCAAACATGGTTCCCTTTTGGTTTACATTATTGTTTATATTGTAGACTACGATTTTCTAAAATTTTAGTTACCTTATGTTTTACATTATAGTTTATATTTTAGCCTATAGACTTTTATACATTTTTGGTGTAATGTAACATGTCATATATCCATTATTGCATGATCCTGTGGAACACTTTCATTGTTTCCCAGTTACCATGGTTCCATCTATTCTAAAATTCATTTTATGTACATATACAAACATACTCATAACAAAACAAAGAAGAAACATTCATGACCATTACAGGCCTTCTTTCTGTAACCAGTCACGTGGTGGAAGGTTGTACGTATCACTACCATCTTCAAATATGCCTTTCCATGTCCTTCAGCTAACACCTCAGCTGGTCTTGTTTTTCCCTTGTGGGGTGACCCAAAACTTTATTCCTAAAGATTCCGGGCCATTGTTAGTCCTGCCTCAATTCGGTTGTTATAATTTTTTCAGAGACTTATATCACAGGAATTGTAATTCTAAGAGATGCCCTAGAGGATCTCCTGTATTCAAGGGCAACTCTTCTTTACCTCCATTGTGTAGGTACAGTCCTAGTTCTTCTTGATAGTCAAGATCAATCATCCCAGTCAGTACAGTAATTTGCTTCTTTGCCTGTTGATTCAGAGGCATGAGGAGCCCAAAGTGGCCAGGTGGCAGTCTTAACATCTAATTCAATGGAATCATTGTGTTCCCTGGTAGAAGCATGTCTTCTTTTATAACTAAGACCTTTTGTCCAGCAGATTAAAGGAAGAAGGGACAGGAAGCAAAAATTTCCCCAGTGGATCACTAGGGGTAATAGTGATTGGTGCCATTCCCATTTCCACCCCTTGATTCCTGGACACATGAGTCCTAGCTATGGGAGAAACAGCTGTCTTAGAGATTACACAGACTCCTGGAGAATGTTATTCGAGCCCTGTGAGGTATTGCCACCTAGTTGGCACCATAATTGAATCTTCAAAAGGATATTCCACCATTCAATCAACCCAATGGCTTCAGGATGATGGGGAACATGGTAAGACCACTGAATTCCATGAGCATATGCCCATTCCCACACATCATTTGCTGTGAAGTGGGTTCCATGATCAGAAGCAATGCTGTGTGGAATAACATAGTGGTAGATAAGACATTCAGTGAGTCCACAGATGGTAGTGTTGGAAGTAGAATTTCATGCAGGGAAGGCAAACCCATATCCAGTGTATCTGTCCATTTCAGTTAGAATAAATTGCTGCCTCTTCCATGATGGAAGTGTTCCAGTGTAATCAACCTGCCACCAGGCAGCAGATTTATCTCCTCATGGAATGGTACCATATGGGGGTGTGGGTATGGGTCTCTGCTTCTGGCAGATTGGGCACTCAGCAGGGGCTCTAGCCAGGACGGCCTTGGTCAGGGGAAGTCCATGTTGCTGAGCCCAGACATAACCTCCATCCCTACCACCATGGTCACTTTGTTTATCAGACCATTGGGCAATGACAGGAGTGCCTGGGGAAAGAAGATGACCATTAGCCACAGAGCAGGTCATCTTATTCACATGATTATTAAAATCTTCTGCTGAAGTCAACCTCTGGTGAACATTCATGAGGGACACAAATATTTTCATGTTTTGCTCACTCAGAATAGTCTATCCACATACTTCTTCCCCAGACCTTTTTGTTGCAAATTTTCCACTCATCATTCTACCAAGTCCCTTATTATCCAGTCCAAACACTGGCAACAGCCCATGATTCAGTAAACTAATGCACCCCTGGTCATTTCTCTTTCTAAGCAAAATGAGCAACCAGCTGCACTACTAGAAATTCTGCCCTCTGAAAGGATTTCCCCTCACCACTGCCCTTCAGGGATGACCCAGAAAGAGGATGCAATGCTGCATCTGTCCACTTTTCAGTGGTACCAACATATGCAGAACCATCTGTAAGCCAGGCCTGAATTTTCTCTTACTCAGTCAACTGATTGTAAGGACCTCCCTAAGATACCATAACTGTGACTTGGAAAGAGAAGGTAACGTGGCATTTGGGCCACATCCTCATGTAACTTACTTGTGCCTTCAGGACCTGCTCAAGCCCTATCTCATTATATACCACTTCCACTTTTTGATAGAGTGCTGCTGTGCATCCCAAATTTATGGTTTGGCAGGTCAGGTAATACCCAGCTCATGATAGGCAACTTGGCTCTCATGGAAACTTGGTAGCCCATGGTTAAGTGTTCAGTATCTACTAAGACCTAGTAGCAGGTTAAAAGCTGTTTCTCAAAAGGAGAGTAGTTCTCTGCAGAGGATGGCAGGGCTTTGCTGCAAAATCCTAAGGGTCTGCATTGTGACTCTCCTATAAGGGCCTGCCAAAGACTCCAGATGGCATTTCTACTTGCCACCGACATGTTCAGCACATTTGGATCTGAGAGATCATATGGTCCAAGTGGTAGTGCAGCCTGCCCAGCCACCTGGACCTGTTACAGAGCTTCATTGTGCTCTGGTCCCCACTCAAAACTAAAAGCTTTTCTGGTCACTCAGTAAATGGGCTGTGTAGCACACACAAATAAGGAATATGTTTTCTCCAAATTCCAAAGAGGCCAAGTAAGCATTGTGCCTCCTCTTGGTCATAGAAAGGGCCTGGTGTAACAGCTTATTCTTCAATTTAGAAGGGATATCTTGACAAGTGCTACACCACTGGAAACCTAGAAATTTCCCTGAGGTGGAAGATCCCTGTATTTTTGTTGGATTTATCTCCCATCCACTCATACATAAATGCATTACCAATAAGCCTAGAGTAATTTCTACTTCTTGCTCATTAGGTCCAACCAGCACATAATTGATATAATGGATCAGTGTGATGTCTTGTAGGAGGGAGAGAAAATCAAGGTTCCTGCAGACGATATTATGACATAAGGCTTGAGAGTTGATACACCCTTGAGGAAAGAATGTGAAGGTATATTGCTGACCTTAGCAGTTGATAGGACTCTTTCTGGTGGTCCTTACTAACAGCAATTGAGGTAAAAGCATTTGCTAGATCAATACTGCATACCAGGGAGAGGCAGGGCAAGATAGCATCCGAGTGAGTGTACCTTCATCATCTCTCCTTCAAAAAACTGGTGGAGTGGGGACAGATTCCTGCCTGAGTGAGCTGTTTTGGGGACCCCCAAAGCAGGAGGTTTCTGGACATCGATCTGGAGAGAGAGTGACAAAAGGAGTGCGTGTTCAAGATAAAACCATGGGATTCTGGCATTTGAGCCAGAAGCTATGGGAATGCTAGAACCTTCTCCTAGAACTGCTAACCACAGCATTCCCGGAACACCGCTGGTCGCATGGCAGCATTCCTGGGCCCCTTATTCTTTAAACCCACAATCCCTGAACCCGCATTCCCTGAACGTCACATTCCCCAAACCCCACATTCCCTGTAACCAATGTTCCCCAAACCCATGTTCCCTGAGCCCGCATTCCCCCAAGCTCACATTCCCTGACCCAGTACTCCTTGAACCCCAGCATTCTCCTAGCCTGCTGGTCTCAGACAAAATCCAAGAGTGGGAGGGTTCTGGTGAGGGGTGAAGAGGGGCCCAAAGAGTGCAGGTTCAATTGTCTGGTCCCACCATTTTTTTTTTTGAGCTTGGAGGAGCATGCCAGCTGGCTTTGGGAGAGGCTAGGAAGAGAGGAGAGATGAATCTTCTGAGAGACCCCAATTTACCTAAACACCCTGGATAGGAAAAATTGATCTGGGAAATGGTGGAGTCAGGCAATTAACTAGTCCTGAGCAACACAGATAAGGGAGGGTTTATTACTGATGAATTCTAAAAAGAAATATTGGATTATGTTTGTAAACTGATCTTTTCCTCTGGGTCTATTAGATTTAGAATTTAGAGGTTTACTTGATTACTTAATCAAGTAAGCCTCTTGTGTCAGTAAGGCATTGAGAACCTGCCCCTTGGTGGGTGGGGACTTGCAGATAAAAGGCAAGGTATAAGACAGACTTGAAGGTTCTTAATGTTGGAGTTTTCATGTTGGCGTTTGATGCTGAAGCCTTAAGCTGGAGCCTCAGGAAATAAGCACACAGAGAAAAGAGAAACAAGCCCCAGGAAGGAAGGAAACCAGGAAGCCTGAACCCTCACAGACATCGGCAGACATCTTGCTCCACCACATGAAAATAGACTTTGGGGAGGGAAGTAAATTATGCTTTATCGCCTGGTATCTGTAAGCTCCTACCCCAGATAAATACCCTTCATAAAAATCAACCAATTTCTGGTATTTTGCATCAGCACCCTTTGGCTAACTATTATAGAATTTGATAACAAGGACTAAGGAAGTGCTTTTGCAATTATCGAAATGCTGGAACATTTTTATAAATGGGTAAGGGAAATTTTGGGAGGAATTGTGAAATGCTTGATGGCCTAAATTGCTTTGAAGACACTGTTGATAAAAATATGGATGCTAAAGAGACTTTTTATGATGAGTTAAAAGTAAATGATGAAACAATTATTAGAAAATGAAGGAAAGATTATCTGTGTTTTAAATTTGCAGAGAATTTAGCAAGATAAACTCCTGGTGTTTTATGGAAGGCAGAATTTGTAAATGGTGAACCTGGGCATTTAGCTGAAGAAATTTCCACATTGGAGGACTTAAATAAACTTGGAATTTGTAAATCAGAATTGAAGATGTAGTTATCTCAGAAAGACTTGTGGAAAGTCTTACTATCTAATGGCTCAGACCCCTGCTTCTTGCATGCTAAACCAAAAGACTTTTTGAGAAAGCTGTATGAACAAAACCACTTTCAGCCTGGAATAAAAGGATAATGGAAAGGAGAGATTAAAGTAGAAACAACTTCAAGAGGAATATCATGAAAACTGAGATCTGGAATTAGGATATCACCTTGTGCCAAGAGAGGAACCCCATCCACATGTACAGAGAAGGTGTTTGCCCCAACAGTTGAAGAAGGTAGCTGTTCCTGCAAAATGTTCTGGGAGAGTTTTGCTGCCCCAGGGTACAGAGAAGGTGGAGCACATTCCCCAAGGATTAGGGGAGATAAAATCAGCACCCCACAGGTCTGAAAGGGGTAGACCTGTCCCTCAAAGGTTAGGGAAGGCCGGGTGGTCAGCTCATTGCTTTGAGAGAGTTGAGTTTGTATGCCAAAGTTAGGGGGAATGTTGTCTTCACATAACTGTACTAGGGAGGTTAAGAATCGAACGCAAAGATTGTGTAAGATGTGGCAATCACCCCAACACTTTTGGAGTGAGAGGTCTGGAGCTTGGTTGACATCCAAATGCTTGATGAGGGTGGAACCAATAAAATGGCAGTTGGGCAAGTCAGTGGAAAGGGGGGGTCCCCATATGGCCCCAAGGAGAATAAACCACCATCTTAAGAATGACTTTCAGTCTGAAATTGAATGGAGGATGCCCTGCAGGTCTACTGAACTGTAGAGGAACAATGACTCATGTTTCCCTTCCAATTCCACTTTACTGTAATGAAAATGTTTATCTTTTGTCTGTCCATTTGTGTATTGGAAGCAGATGAATTGTTTTATAAATTTCAGAGTTCTATAGCAAAGGGAGCTTTGCTCCAAGACAAACTGTATTTCTTTAAATTGTGATGTGATTTAGTACTTGCATTGTAACTGAATTAAGGTTTTTTTGAATATTGTAATGTCTTTTTGGAATTCAGAGGATGGAGTGTATCAGTATAATATTATTGATGAATTCCAAAAAGAAATATTGGATTATGTTTGCAAACAGATATTTTCCTCTGGGCATATTAGATTATATTGGATTCAGATTCTTCTGTCAGTAGGGCATTGAGTAATCGCCCCATGGTGGGTGGGACTTGGAAATAAAAGGCATGGCAAAGGACAGAGTTGAGGGTTCTTAATGTTGGAGTTTGATACTGAAGCCTTAAGCTAGAGCCCTGGGAAGTCAGTACACAGAGGAAAAAGAAGCAGGTCCCAGGAAGGGAGGAACTCAGGAAGCCTGAACAATCACAGATGTTGGCAGCCATCTTGCACCATCATGTGAAAATAGACTTTGGTGAGTGAAGTAACTTATGCTTTATAGCCTGGTATCTGTAAGCTACTACCCCAAATAAATACCCTTTAAAAATACCAAACAATTTCTGCTATTTTGCATCAGCACCTCATTGACTGAATATTACAGAGGGGGACAGTAGGACTTACTTGGTAGGCTTCCGATTGCATATTTAAGGTTCTCAGTAAGGTGTGGGTGCTCTCTCTCAAAGAAACAAAGAGACTAGAGTCAGTCATTATTTTCTATGGTGAGTTGGTTCACCAGGGTCCCATTTGAATCTTGGAGGGGAGCTCTCACATGGCCTTCCTGCTGCACTGGGAGAGAGGGAAGTGAGGAAGGGAGAAAGGGGGAAGGAGAGACTCCTAAGCAGATTATTCAATTACAAACAGGAATCTTGGCTTGAGGCCTTCTCTGGTCTTTTTTGTTAGTTTGTTTTCTTGTCTTTCCTTCTTATTTACCCCCCACTACAATTTCGTTTCTTTTCTTTTTCCTTTTTTGTTTCTTTTATTCTATTAGGTGATGCAGACAGAGTTTCTTGTTTCCTGTGCTTCCTCATCTTTGATTTTCTCTTTTCTGTGTGCACAGATTTTGGTTGCCAACCCTATCCCCTTTCCTTTACATTTTTTTATCTTCCATCTTCTGTTGTTTCTCTTACATTTGATCTCCCTTTGTTTAGCACCCAATTTTTCTGACTTTTTATTTCTAACACCTCTATTCTGTTTTTTTATCATTTATTCACACTTTATTTTACTGTATTTTCTTATCTCTTTCCCTCTCTCCTGGAAAAACTGGCCTTTTAATTCATATTATATTTGTCTCCATATTCAGTTTACCATCTCATTGTAGGTACTCCACTTTTTTGATGTTATAACTCTACAAAGCTTACATGAGTTTAATATTCACTCCCAGTAGGTCTCACATGGGTCTTCTGCTAACATTTACTATCAATACTATTATACTTTTTCTTTTCTTACATCTTTTTCTTCCCCTCTCCCTAATAATTTCCTTCAAAGGAACTTAGACAACAACAAAAAATAGAATAAGAACAACAAAGTGTCAAAGAGAAGACTTAACACACACACAAAAACATCACCAAAATAAACCCCAAGACTAGGCAGAGAAGTTAATCAACTGAACAAACCCATCAAGATAAAATGATGACTAGATAATAACAAAAAAATTACAAACCATACCAATAATTAGGAAAACATGTCCCAATCCAATGAACAAACTAAAAACCCGGAAAAAGGGCAGAACATTGAAAAACTAATCAAAGCTTGACAGTAATAACACTATGTCAGTGGATTAAACTCACCTATGAAGAGACACAGATTGGAAGAATGGATAAAGAAATATCACCCATCTATATGTTGTCTACAAGAAATCCATTTTAGACACAGGGATTTAAGGATTTTGAAAGTGAATGGGGGCAAGATGGTGGCTGAGTGAACTTACCTGACAGACTCTCCTGCAAAGAAGCAGTTGGGCAGCATTGGAGGTTCTCCGGGACCAGGCTGTTTTGGGATTTTTGCAGGGCAGGAAGTGTCTGGAAATCGATTTGGTGGGAAGGTAATGGAGAGGATTAGTCTATAAGATATAATTGAAACTCTATTGCATGGAGATGAGAGCTGCACATGGGACGCTCCCTCCTGGGGTGGGTGGAGCTGCAGAACCAGCGCTGCAGCCGTGCTTTTTGGAGGCTCTGTGGTACTGGGGAATTCATGAGCCTTGGGTGGACTGTTAGGGGGTTGACAGGACGGGACACCTTTGCAGACCGATTTGGGGAGAAAAATGGGGGTTTTGTTGCGAAGCGGGGAATTTTTTATTGCGGACACAAGTAATAGCGCTTGTGCCCGGAGCCCCACCCCCCCAAGCCCGGCTGCCGATCTGCAGCGGACTTAGATTGCTGGCAATAAAGGGACGTAACCAGGAGGCTGTTACAGGGTGTGGTGGGGGGGGGGGACACGTCTGGAAGCCGATTGGGGGAATATTTTGTGAAGCTTGGGAATTTCAGTTTTGGACTCTGTTGTCGGCGTTTCTGGCTGGAGCCCCACCCCCGGGCCTGGTTTCTGATCTGTGTCATTAAATTGGCTGCAGTGTAGAGGTGCCCTCAGGTGGCCGTTCCAGGCTTACAGGGTGGGAGCTGTCCTGAAGCCAAATTGATGATATATCCACAGAATAGACCCCAGGGAGTGAGTGAATTGCGAGGTTCAGACACATAATTAGAGTTTGCAGATCTGACTTCCCCCATAGGGCTGGCACCCAGCTGCAGGCATCCCTGAAGGCTGTGTTACACTGCGGTGCTCCCAGGCTCCCTGTTGACCAGATTTGAGGTTGCCAGGTCTGAGTACCCTAAACCCTGGTGGCCCAAAGCCCAGAGACTCACACCTCTTGAGTCTTCAATATCTCAGACTTTCCATCACTGAATCCATCACCCCCTGAGGTCCATCTGAGGACCTTGAATGTCCTGGCCCTCAACGTTTGCATTTTTTCTTTTTTGTTTCATTTTGTTTTGTTTTTATTTTCATTTTATCTTATTTTTTATTTTTTTTAATGGCCTGATTGTTAACAGTGCATTATCCCCTAGTCTTTTCTCCGAGTGTATCCCCCAAATTCTTTTTTTTTCCCAGTTATTTAGGGTATTTTTGTTGTTGTTGTTGCTGTTGTGGTTGGTGTATATCTTTTTATTCTTTTCCCTACCTGGTCCCCGCTCTTTACCCACCCCCTTTTTCTTTCTTCCTTTCTTCTCTTTTTTTTTTCTTTCTGTTTTTTCTCTCTCTCTTGTCCCTCATTTTCTTCTTATTTTATTTTATCTTAATTATACAATAGGTGCTGCAGGGAACACCTCACATTTGCTGGGTTTCCTCATCCTCCACTGCCTCATTTCTGTGTGAATTGATTTTGACTACCTACACTATCCCCTTTCTCCTACATCTTGATATCCTCCATCATCTACTGTCTCTCCTATATTCCACCTCCCTTTCTTTGATCCACAAAGTGTTTAACTCTTAATTTCTAATACCTTTGTTTTGTTTTCTGTCTGTTATCAACTCTTGAAACTATAACCTTTCTTTTCTCTTCCCTCTCTCACAAAAATACTAGCTTTTTAATTCATACCATATTCCTCCTATATTCAGTTGACTACCTCATTATAGGTACAATACCTACTGCTATAACTCTACACAACTTACATGAATCTAATATCCATCCTCCCAGATCTCATAATTGTTGCTCTGTTAACATTTATCACCAATACTTCTTTAGACTTTTTCCTTGCTTACACAATTGCCTTTCCCTGGCCCTAATACTTTCCTTTAAAGTGAACTCAACCAGCAATAAGAAATTAGAATAAGAAGAACAAAGTGACAAAGAGAAGATATAACACTTATGCAAAAACAACAGCTAATTAATCCCCAAGACTAGACAAAGAAGCTAAGGAACTGATTAAACCCGTCAAGATAAAATGATGACCAGACAGAAACAAAAATCTACAAACCAAACCAGTAATCAGGAAAACATGGCTGAATCCAATGAACAAATTAAAAATCAGGAAGGGGAGCAGAACTTTGCACAAGTAATGAAAGATCTCAGAACATTTATCACCAACAAAATTTAATGAAGTGAAGGAAGAGGTTAACAACATGAAGACAACTCTTGGAAGGGAAATTGCAGACAAATGCAAAAAGATAACAGATATGATGGGAATGAACACCACAGTTCAAGAAATCAAAAATAAACTTGCAACAAATATCAGCAGACTAGAAGAGGAAGAGCAAAGAATTAGTGATGTGGAAGACAGTACATCGGAAATCAAACAGATAGTAGAATTGGTCGATAAAAAGATAGAAAAAATCTAGCTAGGACATGGGGACATGAATGATAATGAAAAATGCTTAAACATACGTATTATAGGAATTCCAGAAGGAGAAGAGAAGGGAAAGGGATCAGAAGGAGTGTTGCAGGAAATAATGGCTGAAAACTTCCCAAATGTATGGAAAGAGACAGAAGTACATATCCAAGAAGCACAGCACACCCCAATCATCATAAACCCCAACAGGCCCACCCCAAGAAATATACTTGTCAAATTATCCAGCGCTCAAGACAAAGAGAAAATTCTAAAAGCAGCAAGAGAAAAGAAAACCATCATATACAAGGGAAGCTCCATAAGATTAAGTGCTGATTTCTCATCTGAAACCATGGAGGCAAGAAGGCAGTGGTATGATATAGACAAGGTACTAAAAGAAAAAAATTTCCAACCAAGAATACTCTATCAAGCTAAACTAGCATTCAAAAATGATGGAGAGTTCAACATATTCACAGATAAACAGAAACTGAAAGAGTATGCCAACAAGAAACCTCCCCTTCAAGAAATTCTAAAGGGAGTTCTGAAGGAAGACAGGAAAAAACAGGACAGGCAGAGCTGGGGGAGAGTGTAAGAGCAACAAAAAGGACAAAAAGAGAAGGGAAAAAAAAAGCAAACAAAATATGACAAACACAAGTCCAATCAAAATATGGCTAACACAAATAATTCCTTGAAAGTAATAACACTGAATGTCAATGGATTAAACTCACCTATCAAAAGATTCAGATTGGGACATTGGATAAGGAAATATGACCCATCTGTATGATGTCTACAAGAGACACATCTTAGACCCAGAGACTCATGGAGGCTGAAAGTGAATGGTTGGAAAACAATCATACAAGCAAACAATAACCAAAAAAAGGCAGGAGTAGCTATATTAATATTAGACAAAATAGATTTTAAATGCAAAACAGTTGTGAGAGACAAAGAAGGATACTACATTTTAGTGAAAGGGACAATCTGTCAAGAAGATCGAACAATCATAAATATTTATGCTCCTAACAAGGGCACCTCTAAATACATGAGGCAAATGCTGGAAAAACTAAGTAAAAGAATAGATGCATCTACAATTATAATGGGGGATTTTAATACACCACTATCAACTCTGGACAGAATATCTCAAAAGAGAATCACTAAAGAAACAAAACATTTGAACAGTATATTGGAGCAGCTGGATCTAATAGACATATATAGATCATTACACCCAAACACAGCAGAATATACATTTTTCTCAAGTGCACATGGATCATTCTCCAAGATAGACCATATGCTAGGCCACAAAGAAAGGCTTAAATGAATTCAGAAAGATCGAAATCATACAAAATAATATCTCTGACCACAGTGGAGTGAAGCTGGAAATTTTCAAGCATCAGAGGCCCATATTTCACACCATGATTTGGAAATTAAACAACACACTCTTAGAAAAACAGTGGGTCAAAGAGGAAATCTCAAAAGAAATCAATGACTACCTTGAAACAAATGATAATGATAACACAACATACCAAAATTTATGGGATGCAGCAAAAGCAGTACTGAAAGGGAAATTTATTGCCATAAATTCATATATCAAAAAAGAAGAAAGAGCAAAAATTGAAGAACTAACTGCACATTTGGAGGAATTAGAAAAAAAACAACAAAGTAATTCAACAGGAAGAAGAAGGAAGGAAATAACAAAGATAAGAGCAGAACTAAATGAAATAGAAAATAAGAAAGCACTTGAAAAGATAAACAAGACCAAGAGCTGGTTTTTTGAGAAGATCAATAAAATTGACAAACATTTAGTGAGACTAACAAAGAAAAAAAGAGAGAAGAAGCAAATACACAAGATAAGAAATGAGAAAGGAGATATCACCACTGACCCCACAGAAATAAAGATTATCATAAGAGGATACTTTGAAAAACTATATTCCAACAAAAATGACAATTCAGAGGAAATGGACAAATTCCTAGAAACACATAAGCAGCCCATATTGACGAAAGAAGAAATTGATGATCTCAACAAACCAATCACAAGTAAAGAGATAGAATCTGTCATTAAAAACTTCCCAACTAAGAAGAGCCCAGGGTCAGACAGCTTCACAGGTAAATTCTACAAAACATTTCGGAAAGAACTAACACCAATGCTGCTGAAACTATTCCAAAAAATTGAAACAGAAGGAACATTGCCTAACTCCTTCTATGATGCCAACATCACCCTAGTACCAAAGCCAAATAAAGACACCACAAGAAAGGAAAATTACAGACCAATTTCTCTAATGAACCTAGATGCAAAAATACTTAACAAAATACTTGCTAATCGTATTCAACAACACATTAAATGAATTATACACCACGACCAAGTGGGATTCATTCCAGGTATGCAAGGATGGTTCAACATAAGAAAATCAATCAATGTAATACACCATATAAACAGAATGAAGGGAAAACATCACAGGATTATATCAATAGATGCAGAAAAAGCATTTGACAAAATACAGCATCCTTTCTTGATAAAAAACACCCCAAAAGATAGGATTACAAGAAAATTTTTTGAACATGATAAAGAGTATATACGAAAAACCTACAGCCAACATTGTTTACAATGGAGAAATCCTAAAATCCTACCCTCTAAACTCAGGAACAAGACAAGGATGCCCATTGTCTCCCTTTCTATTTAACATTGTCTTAGAAGTACTTGCTCAAGCACTGAGGCAAGAACCAGATATAAAAGGCATTCAAATTGGAAAGGAAGAAGTCAAAAGTTCATTATTTGCAGATGACATGATCCTATACATAGAAAACCATGAGACATCTACAACAAAGTTTCTAGAACTCATAAATGAGTTTAGAAAAGTCGCAGGTTATAAGATCAATGCGCAAAAATCAGTAGCATTTCTGTACACCAATAATGAGCAAGATCAGGAGGAAATCAAGAAACAAATACCATTCATAATAGTAAATAAAAAAACAATTATTTAGGAATAAATTTAACTAAAGATGTAAAAAATTTATACACTGAGAACTATACAAGACTGTTCAAGGAAATCAAAGAAGACCTAAATAAATGGAAGAATATTCCTTGTTCATGGATAGGACGACTAAATATTATTAAGATGTCTATCCTACCAAAACTGATCTACACATTCAATGCAATCCCAATAAAAATCAACACAGCCTTCTTTAAGGAACTAGAAAAAACAACTATGAAATTTATTTGGAAAGGAAAGAGGCCCCGAATAGCCAAAGACATATTGAAAAAGAAAAACGAAATTGGAGGAATCACACTACCTGACTTCAAAATCTACTACAACGCTACAGTAGTGAAAACAGCATGGAATTGGTATAAGGAGAGACACACAGACCAATGGAATCGAATTGAAAGTTCTGATATAGAACCTCATATATATAGCCATATAATATTCGATAAAGCCACCAAACCCTCTCAACTGGGAGAGAATGGCCTATTCAACAAATGGTGCCTGGAGAACTGGATATCCATATGTACAAGAATGAAAGAGGATTACCATCCCACACCTTATACAAAGATCTACTCAAGATGGATCAAAGACCTAAATATAAGAGCCAAGACCACAAAGATCTTGGAAAGCAGTGTAGGGAAACATCTACAGGACCTTGTAATAGGAAATGGCTTCATGAATATCATACCAAAAGCATGAGCAGCAAAAGAACTAATAGATAAATGGGACTTCCTCAAAATTAAAGCCTTCTGCACCTCAAAGGATTTTCTCAAGAAAGTAAAAAGGGAACCTACACCATGGGAGAAAATATTTGGCAACCATATATCTGATAAGAGACTTATAACTTGCATATATAAAGAACTCCTGTATCTTGAAAATAAAAAGATAAACAACCCATTTAAAAATGGGAAAAAGATTTAAACAGACACTTCTCCAAAGAAGAAATACAAATGGCTAAAAAGCACATGAAAAAATGCTCCAAATCTCTAGCTATCAGGGAAATGCAAATCAAAACTACAATGAGATACCATCTTACTCCCATAAGTTTGGCAGCTATGAAAAAAACAGAAGAATACAATGCTGGAGAGGACGTTAAGAAATGGGAACACTCATCCACTGCTGGTGGGAATGCAGAAGGATTCAACCATTCTGGAGGACAGTTTGGCAGTTTCTCAAAAAACTAACCATAGATTTGCCATATGACCCAGCAATACCACTGCTGGGTATATACCCAGCAGAACTGAAAACAAGGACACAAAGAGATATATGCACACCAATGTTCATAGCAGCATTGTTTGCTATCGCCAAAAGTTGGAATCAACCCAAATGCCCATCAACAGATGAGTGGATCAATAAAATATGGTATATACACACAATGGAATACTACTCGGCTTTAAGAACAAATACACTACAAACACACGTGATAACATGGATGAATCTTGAGAACCTTATGCTGAGTGAAGCAACCCAGGCATTGAAGGACAAATACTACATGACCTCAATGATATGAAATAAGCAAGCTGCCTAGAGAGCTAGAGACTGGAAGATAGGCTTACAGGAAATCAGGGGGGGGAGGAAGGATGTGAACCGACGTCTGCAGGGGTGGAATCTATGATGAGCTGGCAGTAAGTATGAGCACAAAGAAGAGATACAATGGAGGCAAGGGGTTGCCTTTGGGTGGGGCTTTGCAAGTTTGAAGGGGGGCTGGGGATAGGCAGATGGGTAATAGTGCCCCAAAAATTGGGGGTAGAAAGGGGCAACATACGAACATAGGAGAGTGTCAGGTGTTGGTTGTGTAAAATGCTGAGAAACCGTATCAAAATATAATTAAAAGGTTTACCTGTTTAGGATGCTCAGAGGGGATGGTCTGACACGGGATGGACTCCTGGGGAATGTCTGAATGCTCATTTTGCCAGGGTGGGTTGTGCCATTGGATAGAGACCCAAGTAGTGAGAGTATGGGTGGACCCACATCCTGGGGAGGACTAATGCCATCAAAAAAGAGGGAACTGTATCTCTTGAGAGAAAGGATGGCTCCCAGGGCATTAGGGCAGTTGAGCAAGTCAGGCCCTGAACACTGTTGCAAGTATCTCTGGACGTGGCTCCTCAGGAAATGAAGATTGGCTGTCACTGTGGGCCCCAAGGGGAGGAGGAAGTGGATGTTGAATGGATGGAACCAAGGTAAATGTGGGGGTAAGGGAGGAGTTTCATGAGAGTACACAAGGATGGATATAAAACATGTAATATTACACCAAAAACATTTAGGGGACGACAGACTAATAATGTAAACCATAATCTAAAACATAGGATAACTAGAAAATTTAGAAAACTGTATAGCCTAAAATATGGACCACAATGTAAGCACAGATGTCACCTTGTTTGAAAGCTATTGTCTCAGAGTCTGTACATCAGTTTCAGTAAATATGATATGAATAAGTTATAAGAATATCACTGTGGAAGGGAAAAGGTTTTATGGTGGATGTGCGGGAATACTGTATATTGTATATATGAATTACTGTGATCTAAGGCTCTTGTGAAGAGAAGCTCAATAATTAGGAAAAAAGAAAAGAAAAAGATAGGATGTAGAATTTTTCCAAATCAATATGTATTCTATATCTAACCTTTAAACCCATTGCTATATTCCATTTTACTAGTAAGGGATCCTGACATTATATTGGCCTTCACTTTTCAGGAAGTTTTGGATCACAGAGTGGTTCAACAATGGCAGGGGAGGAATACTGGTATAAGATGTTATTGACAGGTGATATATGGTTGACAGGGAGTTATACAGGTCATATGTCCAGCGTGCATGGTAATGTTTGGATATACTCATAGTGGAAACAATTAAAAACAACAGCTGTGGGGGTACTGGGTTCCTGGCCGGGGGTGCTCTGTCGTGGTCCTTAGGGGAGCAGCAGCAGGCCCCCAGGTGCAACGGTAAGGACCAGGAGGGAATGAGGGTCCAACAGTGAGCCCCTGATACTAATGACTATGCTTGTGAGCCTGTACGCCTGAAATAAAATCAAGGCCTAGAGCAGCACTGTGCCTAGGAGTTTCCTCCTGACAGCCTTCATGTTACTCAAATGTGGCCAGTCTCGAAGCCAAATTCAGCATGTAAATGCAATGCATTCCCCCCCAGCATGGGACATGACACCCGGGGATGAGCCTCCGTGGCACGGAGGGATCACTACCAAGAACCAGCTGATGATGCAACTAGAAAATGACCTTGAATTAAAGGTTCAACGCGGACCAGCAGAATATCCCTGTCTACATATAATAACAGGAGTTTAAAATGCTGTTTGACCTAATGTAACGGGGAAATGGAAAGGACAAATGAGTTTATATGGCTATGAGTCTCTAAAAAAGAGTCTGGAGGTTGTCAGAAGGATTGTCCTTATGCACACCTGAGCAGAGTCTCAGAGACAAATAAAGTAGATGCAACCCCAGGTACTGGTTCTTTTGATGGCTAAAGAGACCCACAGGTTCTATGGTCATGGCAGATGGAGTTCACTGCCATGTCAGTTGGCCCTTCTTTGGAGCTGGTGTTTCTGCATGATGGAGCTGGACTCAGATGTGATCTCTTTTCACAAGCCTTTCCTGCTACTTTACTGGAATTGTAGTTGGTGCTGGGGTTTAAGATATATCTCGGGTATTTGAATCTCTGGACTGACCATATGATAGCCAGGCCCTGAGCCTCAACAGACTTCAACTCCTCCACTCTGATTTATTGGACTTACCCCACTCAGCTAACATGGAGTTGAAGAATGTCAACCACCACACCATGGAGTCTAGGGTGCCTACAACCGAAAGCAGGAGGATTGCATCCAGTATCCATGTGGAATCTAAGCCTCCTCTTGACATAAATGTGCAATGGACACAACCAATCCAAGGTCCATAGAGAAAATGTGGCATTGGTGTGGGAAAAGTGGCCATGGTGGCTGATGGGTGTGGGGAATGGGAGGAAGAGATGAGATGTGGAGGTGTTTTCGGGACTTGGAGGTTTCCTTGGTGGTGCTTCAGGGACAATTACCGGACAGACATTGTAGATCCTCCCAGGGCCCACTGGATGGAACGTGGGAGTGTATGGGCTATGATGTGGACCATCGACCATGAGGTGCAGCGATGCCCAGAGATATACTTACCAAATGCAATGGATGTGTCATGATGATGGGAGAGAGTGTTGCTGTGGGGGGATTGGTGGGGTGGGGGTGGTGGGGTTGAATGGGACCTCATATTTTTTTAATGTAATATTTTTTTAAAATGAATTAAAAAATTAAAAAAAAATCAATGCTGAGGGCTTGAAAAAATAAAAATAAAAAATAAAAAGGTCAATATCGTCTCATAATTCCAGATATGAGGAAATGGATACTTACATTGCTGAAAGTGTAAAGTGATATAACTCTCTGGATGTATTTTGGCAGTAGCTATTAAAATAATAAATAGACGGGCAGTTTAAAATCATAAAAAAAAGAAATACATATAAATAACATATATTATATGTTTCATTTCCGTACAATTTCCAGAGTAGATTTCAGAAAGTAGATTAGAGGTTGCCTTGGCCAAGGTTTGAGGCAAGGGTGAGGACTGGTTGCTAAAGTGTACAGAGCTTTTTGAAGAGATGAAAAATGTTCTAAAATTTGAGTATGGTGATGTTTGCACAAATCTTTGAATGTACTAAAATCATTGAAATGTGCACTTAACCAGGTGAATTTTATGGTATGTGGATTATATCTTAATAAAGCCTTTAAACAATTTAATGGCTAACACCATTAGATTCCACGAAAACAACAGTACCATTCAAGTCCTTTTTATCTACCAAATAAAAGAAATTGCTATAATATCTTAAAAAAAAAAAAGAAAGTGAATGGCTGGAAAACTATCTTACAAGCAAATAATAACCAAAAAACTAGGAGTAGCAATATTAATATATGACGAAATAGAATTTAAATGCAAATGTATTGTGAGAGACAAAGATGGACACTACATATTAGTAAAAGGGATAGACTTTCAAGAAGAAAGAATCATAAACATTTATGCTCCTAACTAGGGCAACTCCAAACACGAGGCCAACACTGGAAAATTTAAGTGAAGGAATGATGCCTCTACAATTTTAGTGGGGGACTTTTTTTTTTTATTTTTTATTTTATTTACTTTGTAATAATATTACATTAAAAAAATATATATATGAGGTCCCATTGAACCCTACCTCCCCCACCCCTCCTCTCCACCCCCTCAGCAACACTCCCTCCCATCATCATGACACAGCCATTGCATTTGGCAAGTATATCTTTGGGCACCCCCGCACCCCATGGTCAACGGTTCACACCATGGCCCACACTCTCCCCCATTCCATCCAGTGGGCCCTGTGAGGATTTACAATGCCCGGTGATTGCCCCTGAAGCACCATCCAGGGCAGCTACATGTCCCAAAGACGCCTCCACCTCTCATCTCTTCCTGCCTTTCCCCATACCCATCAGCCATCATGTCCACTTTTCCCAATCCAATGCCACCTCTTCTATGTGGACATTGGATTGGTTGTGTCCATTGCACCTCTATGTCAAGAGGAGGCTCAGATTCCACATGGATGCTGGATGCAATCCTCCCACTTTCAGTTGTAATCACTCTAGGCTCCATGGTGTGGTGGTTGTCCTTCTTCAACTCCATTTTAGCTGAGTGTGGTGAGCCCAATAAGTCAGATTGTAGGTGCTGGAGTCTGTTGAGGCTCAGTACCTGGCTATCACATTGTCAGTCCAGAGATTCAAATCCCCTAAATATATCTTAAACCCCGACACTAACTGCACCTCCAGCACATTAGCATGAAAGTCTTATGAAGAGGGATCCCATCTTAGTCCACATTCGTCACACATAAACACCAGTTCCAAAGAGGGGCCATCTGACCTGGTAGTTAACCCCATCGGCCATGACCATAACTCCCATGGGTCTATTTAGCTCTCGAAGGAACCGATATCTGGGGGTTGTATCTGCTTTATCTGTCTCTCTGACTCTGCTCAGTTGTGCATAAGGGCAATCCTTCTGACAGCCTCCAGACTCTTTTTTAGAGACTCGTAGCCATATAAACTCATTTCTCCTTTCCATTTCCCCCTTACATTAGGTCAAACAGCATTTTAAAGTCATGTTATTTTATGTAGACAGGGATATTCCGCTGATCCGCGTTGAACCTTCCCTATGAGGTCATTTTCCAGTTGCATCATCCGTTGGTAGTTGATAGTGGTCCCTCGGTGCCAGGGAGACTCGTCCCCGGGTGTCATGTCCCACGCTGGGGGGAAGGCATTGCATTTACATGCTGAGTTTGGCTTCGAGACTGGCCACATTTGAGTAACATGAAGGCTGACAGGAGGAAATTCCCAGGCACAGTGCTGCTCTAGGCCTTGTTCTTATTTTAGGCTTATCAGCTCCCAAGCATAGTCATTAGCGTCATGGGCTCACTGTTGAACCCTCACTCCCTCCCGGTCCCCGCCGCTGCACTTGGGAGACTGTCGCTGCTCCCCTAGGGACCACGACAGAGCACCACTGGCCAGGAAACCAGTACCCCCCCTGCTGTGGTTTTTAATTGTTGCCACTATGAGTATATCCAAACATTGCCATGCACCCTGGACATATGTTCTGTACAGCTCCCTGTCAGCCATATATCCCCTGTCAATGGTATACCATACCAGTATTCCTCCATTGCCTTTGTTGAACCACTCTGTGGTCCAGAACTCCCTGAAATTTGAAGCCCAATATAATGTCAGGGTCCCTTACTAGGAAATGGCATATAGCTATGGGTTTAACGGTTATATAAAGAATTACGTGTTGACTTGGAAAAAATTCTACATCCTATCTTTCCCCCCCCCCCAATTATTGAGCTTCTCTTCACAGGAGCCCTAGACCACAGCAATGCATATATATAGTATACAGCACTCCCATACATCCACCACAAAACCTTTCCCTTCCACAGCGATACTCTTACACCCTATTCACATCATATTTACTTAACGTAATGTACAGAGTCTGAGACAATAGCTTTCAAACAAGGTGACATTTCTGCTTACATTGTGGTGCATACTTTAGGATACACAGTTTTTTACATTCTTAGTTATCCTATGTTTTACATTATGGTTTACATTATCAGTCTGTCATCTCCTATATGTTATGCTGTAATATTACATGTTTTATAGCCATCCTTGTGTACTCTCACGAAACTCCTCTCTTACCCCCCATTTACCTTGGTTACACACATTTAACGTCCATTTTCCCTTCCACCTTGGTGCCCACAGTGACAGCCAGCCTCCGTTTCCCAAGGAGCCGCTTCCAGATATAGATGGAATAGTGTTCAGGGTCTAACTTGCTCAACTGCCCCAATGCCCTGGGAGCCACCCTTTCTCTCGAGGGATATAGTTCCCTCTATTTGATGGCATTAGTCCTCCCCAGGATGTGGGTCCACCCCCACTCTCACTACTTGGGTTTCTACCCCATGGTGTCACCCACTCTGGCAGAATGAGCATTTAGACATTCCCCAGGAGCCCGTCCTGCATCAGACCCTCCCCTCCGAGCATTCTAAACAGGTAACCCTCTTTATTATATTTTGATATGATTTTCTCGGCATTTTACTCTCCACCATCACCTGACACTCTCCTGTGTTCGTATGCTACCCCTCCCTCCCCCCACTTTTGGGCAGTGTTACCCATCCGCCCATCCCCAGCCTCCCTCAAACCCGCAAAGCCCCAACCAAAGGCAACCCCTGCCCCCCTTTTATCTCTTCTTTGTGTTCATACTTACCACCATCTCGTCTTAAATTCCACCCCTGTAGACATCGGCTCACATCCTTCCTCCACCCTCCGATTTCCTGTAAGCCTATCGTTCAGTCTCTTGCTATCTAGGGCAGCTTGGTTATTTCAAATCATTGAGGTCATGTAGTATTTGTCCTTTAATGTCTGGGTTGCTTCACTCAACATAAGGTTCTCAAGATTCATCCATGTTATCACATGTGTTTGTAGTGTGTTTGTTCTTACAGACGAGTAGTATTCCATTGTGTGTATATACCACATTTTATTGATTAGTGGGGGACTTTAATACACCACTATGACCACTGGACAGAACATCTCAGCAGAGAATCAAAAAAGAAACAAATATTTTGAACAATATATTAGAGAACCTGAACCTAATAGACATATACAGAACATTACACCCAAATACAGCAGGATATACATGCTTCTCAAGGGCACATGGATCATTGTCCAAGATAGACCACATGCAGGCCACAGAGAAAGTCTCAATGAATTCAGAAAGATTGAAATAATACAAAATAATTTCTCTGACGACAGTGGAATGAAGCTGGAAATCTGCAAGGGACATAGAACCCCATTTGGCAACAAGATATGGAAGTTAAACAACACAATCTTAGACAAACAGTGGGTCAAGGAGTAAATCTCAAACGAAATCAGTGGCAAGGCAATTACTTCCATTTGTTTCTCAGTGGCTACATCATTTCTTTTTTTTTCTAATTTTTAATTTGGTCTTCAAAAAGTTTCTGATCATAGTAATTCACATATACAATATAGGGAACTCCCACATATCCAACATCAAACCCTTTCCCCCTTCCCCAGCAATGAACTTTTTACATGTTCATGTTCTATTTACTGCAGCTGATGTACAGATATTGAAACATAGCTATCAATCATGGTTCCATTTTGGTTTACCTTATGGTTTATATATTAGACTTTACAGTTTTCTAAAATTTTAGCTACCTTATGTTTTGCATTATGGTTTACATTTTAGCCTACAGACTTAATACATTTTTGGTGTAATTTAACATGTCCTATATCCACCATTGCATGATCTTGGGGAACATTTCCATTGCCCCCAAGTTACCCTGCTTCCATCTATTCTATACCTCTCTCCCCTCCTCTCAGGGCTCACAGTGGCAATCAATCTTCACTAATTGAAGGACCAGATTCACAGATACTTGCAAAAACGCTGAAGGATTTACACACTAGACTGCCCTAATCCATTGGGAGCCACCAACTCTCGAGAGAGACACAAATCTTTCTGTTTGAAAAAGTCAGGCATCCCCAGGATGTGGGTATAACTTCACACTCATTATCTGGGTCTCCACCCAATGATATAACACACTATGACAAGATTAGCACTCACACACTCCCTAGAAGTCTGCCCCTGTGCCAGATGACCCCCTTAAGCACCTTAAACAGGCAATCTTTCCTTATTTTATTTTCTAAAGAGCTTTCTCAGCATTATTGTTTCAACCACACACCTGACAATCTCCCATGTTCAACTCTTCCCCTTAGGCTTCTGCTCAACTAGAAAGACATCTTGAATAAAATGGTCAACACAGACCAGCAGAATACCTCAGCCCACATGTATGAGCATGTGTCAAAAACTGCTTTTTGACCTTGAATAAAAGTGGGAAATGGCAAAGACAAATGAGTTTATATGGATAGGAGTCTTTAAAAAGAGTCAGGAGTTCATCAGAATGTACACCTCAGCAGGACCCCAGAGACAGCCAAAGCAGATACAAACCCAGGTACTGGTGCTCCTGAGGGCTATGGAGACACACAGGTTCTCTGATCATTGCACATGACTCTGGAGTTCAGTGCTTTGTCAGTGGGCTTTTCTTTGAAATTTGTGTTTCTGAGTGTGATGGAGTTGGACTCAGATGTGACCTTTCTACACATGCCTCTTCTGTCACTTTTACTGAATTTGTGGGTGGCACTAGGGTTGTTATATATTCAGGAGAATTTAATCTCTGGACTCTCCATGTGTCAGCTGGGCCTTGAGCCTCAGCAGAGTTGCAAATCCTACTCTCTGGTTCATTGGACTTACCCAGGTCAACTAACAGGGAAGTGAAGATGGTCAACCACCACACCAGGGAAGCAAGAGTGCCTACAACTCCAAGCTGGAGAATTGTGTCCATCATCCATGTGAGATCTAAGTCCCCTCTTGATATAGAGGTGGACTGTACATCAACATTCCAGGGTCAACAGGATGAAGAAATAAAGTATCGATTAGAGTGGAATTACTGATATTCTACCATACAAATATTGTGACTAGTAAAGGAAGAAATTATAGTATTTATGTGGAGAATGTGGCCATGGTATTTACTAAGGGTAGGGAGAGGGAAGAAGAGATGTGTTGTGGGGGTATTTTTGGGACTTGGAGGTGTCCTAAATGATATTGCAGGGACAAGTGGTAGACATTATGTATCCTGCCATAACCCACTGAAGGTACTAGGGAGAGTAAAGTACAATGTAAACTATAATCCATAAGGTGCAGCAGTGCTCCAAAATGTATTCACCAAATGCAATGAATGTGCCACAATGATGAAAGAGGTTGTTGATGTGGGAGGTGTGGTGTGTGTGTGTTGGGGGGTGAGGTATATGGGATCCTCTTATAATTTTTAATTTAAAATTTTGTGTGACCTAATAACTTTTAAAAAATCTAATTAAAAGTAAAATTAAATTTAAATAAGGAAATCAGTAACTACTTTGAAACTACAGAAAATGACAACACAACATATCAAAACTGATGGGATGCAGCTAAAACTGTACTGAGAGGGATATTCATAGCCATAAACTCATACATCAAAAAGGAAGAGATAAAATTAAAGACTTTACTATACTCTTGGAGGAATTAGTAAAAAATACAACAAACTAACACTAAAATAAGAAGAAAGAAAATAGTAATAAAGATCAAGGCAGGCCTAAATGAAATAGAAAATAAGTAAGCACTAAAAATATAAAAAAAAAGAGGTGGTTCTTTGATAACATCAATGATAAAATGAGAGACTATGCAAATACACAAAATAAGAAATGAGAAAGGGGATATCAACACTCATCCCACAGAAATAAGACTATCATAAAAGGATACTTTGAAAAACTATAAGCCAACAAGAAGGATAATTTGGAGGAAATGGACATATTCCCAGGAACACATAAGCAGCCTACATTGATGAAAGAAGAAATTGATGATCTCAACAAACCAATCACAAGTAAAGACATAGAATGAGTCATTAAAAACCTTCCAACTAAGAAAAGCCCTGGGTCAGAGGGCTTCACAGGTGAATTCATCCAAACCTTCCAGAATAAACTAACATCAGTCATGCTTACACACTCCCAAAAAATAGAAATAGAAGGAAAATTGCCTAACACTTTCTATGATGCAACATTACCCTAATACCAAAGCCAAACAAAGAAACGATAAGAAAGGAAAATTACACACCAATCTCTCCAATGAAACTAGATGTAAAAATCCTCAACAAAATACTTGCTAATCGTATTCAACAACACATTGAATGAATTATATACCATGACCAAGTGGGTTTAATCCCTAGTGTGCAAGGATGGTTCAGCATAAGAAAATTAATCAAAGTAAAACACATTTGAATGAATTATATACCATGACCAAGTGGGTTTAATCCCTAGTGTGCAAGGATGGTTCAGCATAAGAAAATTAATCAAAGTAAAACACCACATAAACAGATCGAAGGAAAAAAAATCACACGATCTTATCTACAGATGCAGAAAAGCATTTGACAAAATACAGCACACTTTCTTGATGAAAACACTGCAAAAGACATGAATAGAAGGAAACTTACTAGGCATGATAAAGGGCATATATGAAAAACTCACAGCTAACATCATTTACAAAGGTGAAATCGAAAAATCTTTCCCTCTAAGATCAGGAACAAGAAAGGATGCCCAGTATCTCTCCTCCTATTTAACATTGTATTAGAAGTACTTGCTCAAGCACTGAGGCAAGAATCAGATATAAAAGGCATCCAAATTGGAAAGGAAGAAGTGAAAATTTCATTGTTTGCAGACAACATGATCCTATACATAGAAAGCCCTGAGAAGTCTACATCAAAACTTCTAGAACTTATAAATGAGTCCAGACAGTTGCCAGCTATAAGATCAAATAAAAAAATCAGTAGCATTTCTGTACACCAATAATGAGCAATCTGCGGAAGAAATCAAGAAATAAATACAATTTACAATAGTACAAATACCTAGAAATAAATTTAACTAAAGATGTAAAATATTTGTACACAAAAAACTACACAACACTGTTAAAGGAAATGAAAGAAATCTTAGATAACTGGATATCCATACGCAAAAAATACGAAAGAGGATTATCATCTCACACCTTACACAAAAATCAACTCAAGGTGGATCAAAGACCTAAATATAATAATCAAGACCATAAACATCTTGGAAAACAATGTAGGGAAGAATCTACAGGACCCTGTAATAGGAAATGGCTTTAAGAAATTCACCCCCAAAGCATGAGCAGCAAAAGTACAAATAGACGCTTTTAGGATCTCCTCAAAATTAAAGTCTTTTGCACCTCAAAGGAATTTGTCAAGAAAGTGAAAAGACACCCTACCCAATGGGAGAAAATATTTGGTAACCATATATCTGATAGGAGACTAATATCTTGCCTATGTAATGAAATCCTATATCTCAAAAATAAAAAGACAAACAACCCAATTAAAAAATGAGCAAGAAATTTGAACATTGCTTCTCCAAAGAAGAAATTTAAATGGCTTAAAAGCACATTCCAAATCACTAGCTATTAGGGAAATGGAAATCAAACTACAATTAAATGCCATTGTATACCCATTAGACTAGGGGCTATTAAAAAAAACAGAAGACTACAAATGTTAGAGAGGGTATGGAGGAATGGGAAACCTCATGCACTGCTGGTGAGAATGTAGAAGGATCCAGACATTTTGGAGGACAGTTTGGCATTTCCTCAAAACATCATCTATAGATTTGTTGCCATGTGACCCAGAAATTTTACTGCTGGGTATATACCCAGAAGAACTGAAAACAAGGACACAAATCGATATATGTACACCAATGTTCATAGCAGCATTATTCACTATTGCCAAAAGTTGGAATCAACACAAATGCCCATCAACAGATAAATGGATAAACAAAATGTGGTACATAGATACAATGGAATACTACTCAGCTATAAGAGGAATACAGTACAAACACATGGGATAACATTGATGAATCTTGAGGACCTTATGTTGAGTGAAGCTAGCCAAGTATTGAAGGAAAAATACTACATGAACTCTCTGATATGAAATAAGCAAATCAAGCTGTCTCAGAGATCTAGAGACTGAATGATAAGCTTACAGGATATTGTGGGGGAAAGGAAGGTAGTGAGCTAATGCCCACATGGGTGAAATCTTTGATAAAATTGTGGTAAATAGTTGTAAAGAGAAGGGATACTGTGGGGCATAGGGATAATATTGGGTGGGGTTTTGCAGGCTTGAGGGGGCTAGTGTTAGCAGGATGGGTCAGATGGCCCAAGGAATTGAGGGGATGGTTGAGGGAAGCAGATGAACATGGAAGATTGTTGGATATGTGGTTGAAACTATAATGTTGAGAAAACTCCTTAGAAAATATATTAAGGAAAGGTTACCTGTTTAAAGTGCATATGGCAGAGGGGCAGGTTTCTACAGAGTGTGTGAGTGCTCATTTTGTCATAGTGTGTTATATCATTGGGTGGAGACCCATCTAATGAATAAGAAGATGTACCCCCATCCTGCGGAGGCCTGATGTTCTGAAACACAGGAAACGGGGTCTCTCGAGAGAAATGGTGCCTCCTTATATGGGAGGACAGTCTAGTGTGTCAAGCCCTCAGCATTGTTGCAAATATCTGTGAATCTGGTCCTTCAAGTAGTGAAGCTTGATTGTCACTGTGGGCCCTGAGGGGAGGGGGAAAAAGGAGTAGAATAGATGGAAGCAGGGGTAACTGGGGGCAATGGAATTGTTTCACAAGTTCATGCAATGATGAATATAGGACATGTTAAATTTCACCAAAAATTTATAAAAGTGTATAGTCTAAAAAGTAAACTATAATGTAAACCATAACATAACTAAAAATTTAGAAAATGTACAGTCTAAAATATAAACCATAATGTAAACTAAAATGGAACCATGTTTGGTAGCTATGTTTCAATATCTATACAACAGCTGCAGCAAATAAAACATGAGCATGTAAAAAGATCATTGCTGAGGAAGTGGGAAAAGGGTTTGATGTTGGATATGTGGGAATCCCCTATATTGTATATGTGGATTTACTGTGATCTAAAACTATTTTGGAAACAAAATTAAAAATTAAAAAAAAAGGGAATCAGATTTGGCTCCACCAATAGAGTGTCTGCCTACCATATGGGAGGTCCAAGGTGCAAACCCAGAGCCTTCTGGCCTGTGTGGTAAACTGGCCTATGTGTAATGCTCATTAATGCAAGGAGTTCCATTCCATGCAGGGGAGCCCCACGTGCAAGGAGTGTGCCCCATAAGGAGAGCTGCCCACCATGAAAAAAGCACAACCTTACCAGGAGTGGCACTGAACACACAGAGAGCTTACGTAGAAAGATGACACAAACAGACACAGATTCCTGGTGCTGCTGACAAGAATGCAAGTGGACACAGAAGAACACACAGCAAATGGGCACAGAGAGCAGACAATGAGATGGGGGGGTGGAGAGAAATAAATAAATCTTTTAAAAAATTTTTAAAAATGGATGTAGACACTGAGGAAGGAAAGAAAGAAATTGCCTTGTCATTACATACAGGGCAACACCTATTACAGCAATGAAAGGCAAAATATCGAAAACAAAGTTTTATGATATTTTTCATTTTTTAATACCCTAATTTATTTTTTACTTTATTTTAATTTTTCTAAATTAGTATGTATTCTATTCCTAATCTTTAAACCTATCATTTTATTTCATTTTTCTGTTCATTGAATCTGGCAACATATTAGGCTTCATTTTTGAAGAAGTTTTGAACCACAGAAGGGTTCAACTATGCAGGGGAGGAACACTGGTATAGGGTATTATTGAAGCAGGATACATGGTTGTGAGGGAGTTCTCCAGGGCATGTATATAGGGTATATGAAAATGTTCAGATATTCATTGGGTATTTTCATGGTAGTTAGAGTTACAAAGCCTGGGAACATCTGTCACATTCCCCAATGCAATAGCAACAATCCCCCAAGTGCAAGGGCAAAGAGGAGTAAAGAAAGATGGTCCAATGACGAGACTTTGAATCTGATGACTATGCTTATGAGCCTGTGTGCCTGAAATTTCAACTAGGCCTAGAGTTGCAGGGTGCCTAAGAGTTACTTCCTGAGAGCTTCCATGTTGCTCAAATATGGCCACTCTCTAAGCCAAACTCAGCATGTAAATCAATGCATTACCTTCTCCCCCAGTGTGGGACATGAATGCTTCAGATGAGCCTCCTTGGCGCTGAGGGAATACTACCAATCACCAGCTGGTGATGCAACTAGAAAAAGACCTTGAATAAAAGGGAGAAATGGTAAAGACAAATGATTTTATATGGCTAAGAGACTTCATAATGTGTTGGGAGGTCATCAGAGGGGTTGTGCTTATGCACACCTCAACAGAATCCCATAGACAGCCAAAGTGGGTACAAACCCAGGTACCAGTGCTACTGAGGGCTATGGAGACACACAGGTTCTATGTTCATGGCAGATGGCTCTGGAGATCAGTGCCTTGTCAGTGGGCCATACTTTGGAATTTGTGCTCCTGAGCGTGATGGAGTTGGACTCAGATATCACCTTTCTACACATGCCTATTCTGTCACTTTTACTGAAACTGTGGTTGGTGCTGGGGTTGGTGTATACTTGGGAGACTTGAATCTCTGGACTGGCTATGTACCACCTGGGTCCTGAGCCTCAGCAGAGTTGCAAATCCTACTCTCCAGTTCATCAGAGTTACCCAGATCAGCTAACAGGGAGGTGATGATGGTCAACAACTACACCAGGGAAGTGTGAGTTCCTACAACTACAAGCAGGAGAATCACATCCATCAGCTATGTGGGATCTAAGTCCCCCTCAATTTAGAGGTGGAGGTAACATCAAAATCCCTGGGTCCACAGGATGGAGGAACAAAATATGGATTAGAGTGGACTTACTGGTATTCTACTATAGGACTATTGTGACTTGAGCAATGGACGAAATTGTATCGTTGATGTGGAGACAGTGACCATGGTAGTTGCTGAGGACAGGGAGAAGGAAGAAGAGATGTGATGTGGGGGCATTTTCTGGACTTGGAGTTTCCTAAATGATATTGCAGGGTCAGATGCTGGATATTATATATCCTGCCATAACCCACTGAATGGACTGGGTGAGAGTGTAAACTACATTATAAACTATAATCCATGTGGTGCAGCAGTGCTCCAAAATGCATTCGCCAAATGCAATGAATATGGTACAATGATGAAAGAGATTGTTGATGTGGGAGAAGCAGTGATGTGGTGGGGTGTGGGGTATATGGGAACCTATTACATTTTTTAATGTAACTTTTTTTGTGTCTGTGTATCTTTAAAAAAAAAGACAATTTAAAATAAATACATAAATAATACTGCATACCAGGCACCAGGAGATGTGTTGATTTCATCAAGCAATGAGTCCAATTCTGGAAGAATAGCTGCAATAAGAGTTATCACCTGGTTAAATTTATGAAAATCCACCGTCATCTTCCAAAATCTATTTGGGCAAATATAGGAGTTGAATGGGGATGTGGTGGGACTCACCACCCCTGCATTCTTCAAATCCCTGATGGTGGCAGTGATCTCTGCAAACCCGCCAGGAATCCAGTATTGATTTTGACTTGCTATTTAGCTAGGTAGGGGCCAGTTCCAGTGGCTTCCGCTTGGCCTTTCCTATCATAATAGCCCTCACTCCACAAGTAATGTAATAAATGTCAGGATTCTGCCAGTTGCTGAGCATATCTATTCCAATTATGCATTCTGGAACTGGGGAAATAACCACAGAATGTGTCTGGGGACCCACTGGACTGACTCTGAGATGGAACTGAGCTAAAACTCCATTGATCACCTGACCACTATAAACCCCTACTCTGACTCGTGGAGTATAGTGACATTTTGGGTCTCCTGGAATTTATGCCCCTTCTAATTCAGTATCTAATAATCCCCCAATTATGTGATCATTTCTTTTTCCCCAGTGCACAGTTTCCCTGGTAAAAGTCCATAGATCTCTTTGGGAAAAGCTGGGAAGAAAATTAAAAGTATAAAATTTGGCAGTGTAACTAGATCTGTCCACAAGGGGACCCAGCCTGCTGCTCATTCAAGCAGCTCTAGTTTGTAAACTGTCTCAGTTCTGGGAGTTGATTAAGGGCTCATGACTCTGTTTTTGTAATTCAAGTTAGGTTTTGTTCACTTGACCTAGAACTCTTCTGTTTATACAGATCAAGGAGATCTGCCCATCTATTTTACTTCTCGATGCCCCATTGTCTATTACCCAAGGCCGTAGTTGTGTGGGACTCAGTCTATTTTGATTGCTGCTTTGACACTGTCGTTCATTGTAGTAGCCACACCCTCCTTGTTTTGGCGATTAAGTGTTGCCACTTGGCTTCTGCCAGTCCGGTATCTGATCTTCCCCATAGTGTTTAAGGATCCTAGTTACATTACAGCAGTTCCCACAATAATTTCTGACCTACAGAGAAGAGCAACCACAGAGCTCTTCAGGGAATTTGGAGTTAGTCTCAAATTTATTCCTCACAGTCCTGGTGAAAGCTGTGTCCACTGGAAATTCCTGGGGTGGGTGGGCAGGTATTAGATGGTAAATCCATTCTAACATTCCAGTCTCTCTAAGCCTTTGGTTCCTCTAATCCACTGTGTATCAGGGTAATTCTGGCATCTTGAACTCAGGCAGTGTCAACCATCTTTTGACTCGTGTTTCACCCAGCCACCTGAACAAACTATTAGAGCCTTTTCTAACCCTTTGAGCTACAGCACTGAATACAGACTGTCTGCTTAGTGGGCCCATATGAATAAATTCAGCTTGATCCAACTTTATATTCCTTCAACCATTATCCCATACCCTTAATATACTTTTCCACATATATTCCACTGATATTTTGGTCCATATAAATTGGAAAACTTGCAGTTCTTTTGTAGTATAGTGTACTTCCTTATGGGTAGCACTTTGTAATTCACCTTTGGGGTCTTGTTGTGAATTTTGTCTAGTTACAGTTCTTCAAGAAAAGAGGGATGGTGAGGGTGGGCAAGGAGAAGCATTAGGAGTATCTTGCAAGCCAATTACCTCAGAACATTCTGTTGCAGTTTCATCTAATGGGACAAGATTAATCTCTTCAGGTGGGGGTTGAATAGCAGACTTCTCAGGGAGGGTGGAAGTTGGGTGAACGTCTCCTCAGGGCAGGAAGGAGGTCAGGACTCTTTCGCGCAGGCTGGAAGTGGGATGATGCAGGCTTGAGATTGTATGGCCCTCTCCTCAGGGTGAAGAGGAAGTCCAAACTCCTTGGGGCAAGCTTGAGGTTAGGTGGTGCAGGCTTCACTTTGGTTAGCCATCTCCTCACAGCAGGAAGCAGGCCAGGTTGAATTTTTCAAGGCAGACCACTACAGATGTATGTGACAAAATCTCAGCAGAATTTAAGGTTTCAATGTTCCCACTGCCATCTTTATCAACACATACCAGGATTCCACTCCCTTCCAATCAATGCCCTCATTTTAATGGCAGATATCCTACAATGTTGAGATTTTCATTTTCCTTGTAACTCTGCTACTTGCACAATGAGACTCTGAGTCTGGTTTTCAAGATCTCAAGTCTGTGGCTGCACAAAACAAGACTTTTTTCAGAGTACACATAGAAACTGTCACATCACTCATTTGGCATTTAAGTTGCAAATTTGAAGCCTTCATCTCACCCCTTTCTTTTATAATTTTAGCTAACATTTTAGGCACAGGCAGCTAACATCATTGTACCTATTAACTCCACAAAACTCCAAGGTGTTAAAAACACTGTCACCCAGAGCTTTGCCTCTTATAAGCATGGAAGTAGTCATATCCACTGGTGATACTTTGCATATCTCTATTACCAACTCATGCCATGGACTGTCATGCCTCTTCACTACTGGAAACAGAATCATCAGTGTCCTTGAATCTACTCAGAATTGAGAGCTAATTGCAAAAATCCCAGAATCAATTTTGAAATTTCATTTTTAAGATTCTGTTTCTCAGCAATCATTCCCAGTACCAGGTTAACAGGTGATATCTGTAAATAGTTTGAGATTTTATAAAATTGCCTCATACAACCATGGCGATGCACAAGTTCAAATTTTGTAGGGCAGGCTGCAAGCCAGAGACTCCGATGAAGGTCCTGGATGAGTTCCCCAGGAAATGATGTCTGTCTGAAGTAGAGATGGGAATTCTTTCTCTGAATGCTGAAATGATTTCTCCTTTTAAGGCCTTCAACTAATTGGATGAGAATCACTCGTTGCTGGTGGCAATCTCCTCAGTTGATTGTAGATGTAATCAGTCATAGATGCAATCAACTTACTGATGATTTAAGTCTATGAAATGAAATGTCCTCATAGTAAAACAATTAGGCCAGTGTTTGCTTGACCAAACAACTGGGCCCCATTACCTGGCCAAGTTGACACATTAGCCTAACCATTACACCATACAAACAAGAATACACATAAGTAATAATGTAGTTTATGTTAAAGTGCATCTTAATATCCAAAAAAATCTCTATAGAGTGGTTTACCAACTTCTACATATCGAATCAAATATCTGATTAATACAAATTCTAATTTGGTATGATTTTCTGTATAAAGAGAGAAACCTATACTGAAATAGATTACTCAACAATCTTTGTTCTCTGTCATTTTTTGGATAGCTAATCAAATAATTTGATTTTTCCAGATTTGAATAGGAAAAGAAGCACTTAAAGGGCTAAAATTTGTTTCAGTAGAGCATTGTTCAGTATTAATCCTTCTGTAACACTTTATTTTCACATTAATTTTTAAAATAAATACACATTCAGCAATAGGGTAGGATATAAGACCAACACACAAATAAAATTGCACGCGTATATACTAAAAATGAACATGTGAAAACTGTAATTAAAAACATAATACTATTCACAATTGGTTCAAAGAAAATGAAATATGTAGATATAAATTTAAAAAAATATGCACAGGATCTATATATTGAAAACTACAAATCACTGATGAAACAAATCAAAGGATAAACAAATAAATGGATATACTGCATTCATTGACTATAAGACTCAATACGGTAAAGATGTCAAGTCTTTCTCAATTGACCTACAGGTTTAATGTAATTCCTATCCAAATCTCAGCAAGATATTTTGTAGACATAGACAAGATTATCTGAATATTTATGCAGAAACGTACAGAAACTAGAATAGCCAAAACAATCTTGAAAAAGAACAATAAATTGGGAGGAAATACTCTACCTGATATTAAGGCCTACTATATGGCTACAATAATCAAGACAGAATTGTATTGGTGGTGAGATAGACACATCATCAATGGAACAGGGTAAAGCACTCAGAAATAGACACACATGTATTTGCAACAAAAGTGCAAATACAATTCACAGGAGGAAGGATAGCATTTTCAATAAATGATGCTGGATCAATTCAATATCCATAATCAAAACAGTGAACTTCAAACTAAACCTCACACCTTATATAAAAATTAGCACAAAATGGATTGTAGGTCTAAATATAAAACTTAAAACTATAAAACTTTTAGAAAATATATAGTAGCATGTTCAGAATCTAAGACTAGGCAGAGTACTTAGACTTGATACCAAAAGCATGATCTATATAAAGGGAAAATAGATAAATTGGACTTCATCAAAATTAAAAACTTTTGTTTTGTGAAAGACTCTGTGAGGAGGATAAAAAGACAAGTTACAGACTGGGAAATATATTTGCAAACCATGTTGCTGATAAAATGCTAGTATCTAGAATATATATAGGACTCTCAAGACTCAACTGTAAGAAAACAAACAATACGATTAGAAAATGGGCAAAAGAGATGAAGAGATATTTCACTGGAGCTCCTAGGATACACAAATAGCAAATATGTATGAAAAGATAGTCGACATCATAGACCTTGGGAAAAGGCAAGTTAAAACCACAATAAGCTATCACTAAAAAACCTACAAGAATGGCTAAAATAAAAAGTAGTGGAAATACCAAATGCCGGCAAGCATGCAGAGAAACTGGATCTCTCATAGATTGTTGGTGATCACGTAAAATGGAGCAGCCAACTGGAAAAGAGTTTGGCAGTTCCTTACAAACTACATATGTGCTTCTCATACAACCCAGCAATTGCACTGCCCTGCATTCATCAGAGAAAAGAAAACTTATGTTTTGCATAAACCTGTAGACAAATGTTCATAGAAGTTTTATTCATAATAGCCAAAAGTGGAATCGACCTGGTTGTTCTTCAGTGGATGAATGCTTAGATAAATTGTCAATTTGTTTGCAACAACTTAAAATGGATCTCCAGATAATTACGTTGAGTGAGAAAAACCCATCTCTAAAGGCTACATACTGTATGATTCCATGTAACATTCTTAAACTGTTAATATTATAGAGATGAAGAACAAATTAGTGGTTGTCAGGGACTTGGGAGAGCTAGAGGAATAGAGGTGAGTGTGACTATAAAAGGGTAACACAGAGGATGTTTGTGGTATTGGCACTGTTCTATATTTTGATTGTGGTGGTAGTCACATGAAATTACATGTGATAAAATTGCATAGAACTTCATGCACAAACACACACACAAATAAGAGCATGTAAAACTGGTGATATTGGAAAAAGGTGG
Source organism: Dasypus novemcinctus (assembly GCF_030445035.2). Classification (NCBI taxonomy): domain Eukaryota; kingdom Metazoa; phylum Chordata; class Mammalia; order Cingulata; family Dasypodidae; genus Dasypus; species Dasypus novemcinctus. The sequence goes on along the minus strand of NC_080704.1, from coordinate 119,276,302 downwards.
ATGGATTGTATCAATATCAATTTTGTGGTTGTGATAGTGTATATAGTTATGCAAGATGTTACCATTGGAGGAGACAGGATGAAGGAGATTTGAGATCCTTTTGTATTATTTTTTACTTTTGCATGTGAATTGAAAATTATCTCAAAATAAAAAAGTTTTAAAAAATGAATATGAGATTATTTATGCTCTCATCGCCACTTAAAAATAGAGAAAACAGAGCATGGAGATAATCATGAGTTTAGTTTGTATAAGACTTGGTAGGAATTATAGGTTAGGACCATCCAATGTGTACTTTCCAATTTAGAAATCAAGACAGGAACTAATAAGGAAGAATTCCAACAGCTCCTTTACACTGTTGCCTTCAACAATATGAGACCTAAGCAAGAACCACCCAGTTCAAGATAACTATTTGATAATAATACATTGTTTTAAGCCACTGTATTGTTTTCCTAGAGCTGCCGTAAAAAATTGTTACAAATGCATTGGCTTAAAATAATCGAAATATACTCTCTGACAGTTTGGTAGGTCAGAAGTCCTTTAAAAAGGTTTTATCATGGCCACGCTCCCTCCAAAAGCCCTAGAGGAGAATTCTTCCTTGCCTCTTCCCAACTTCTGGGGGTTCCTGGCATTTCTTAGCTTGTGGAAGCATGACTCCAGCCTCTACCTCTGTCTTCACATAGACTTCTCCCCTGTGTCTCTGTCCTTTCTGTATCTTACAAGGACACTCATCATTGGATTTATAGCCTACCCTAATCTAAGATGATCTCATCTCCAGATCCTGACCTTAAATACATTTGTGAAGATTCTTATTCTAAATAGGGGTCACATTTTGGGGTTCCAGGTGGCCATATCTTTCGGGGACCACAGTTCAATCCACTACAACCACTAGATTTGGGCATAGTTTATTATGCAGGAACTGGAATACTACATCAAACAAAGAAAGCAAGAGGTTGTAGCTAAATAGCTGAGCTTTTAAATCCCAGTGAGTCACTTATTTTAAATGCTGGGATGCATGTTTGTCCCAGGCTGTTCCATGAAAATTATTTTCCTGAATATTTCCTAAGTATGTTGGGAGTGATGATGGGGAGGGGATGAGGGAATGCAGATACAAAGGAAATTGAACAACCAGTTCTTGCCCTTGAAAAACTCAGGGTCTAGTGAGAGTAAACACCAGCACATTAAATGGTATGAGAGCAGTTAGAAGGCAACAAATTAGCAAGTTCAAACTAATATACTACAGCACAAATTGAATGCATGTGGCAATGTATGGCTACCCAAGCAGCAGGATGGAGCTAGACGTTTTGGGCCCTGAAGGCAATATTTCAGAAAGGGCCCCCTTTCCTTTGTTAGCAGTGAAATAAACATCTCCAGCAATGCAGGGGCTAGTTGGATGATATGAACACCTCTGAAGAAAGAAAAAAGAGGCAACTTCAAGGGACGCTCATTCTTGCTTTAATATTTCTTTTTACTCTGTTTCTGACACATGATTTTTTGGCAAGCCACAATTTCCCTGAGCATCATTTTCCTCATCTATAAACTGGAGATAACATCAGTGAGTAGTGGGTTGAAAGTTAGGAAGACTGAATTGAAATCTCAAATATGTCATTCACTAGATGTGCGACCTGAGGGATATCACCTGCCCCCACCCCAGTTTCCTCATCTGTGAAATGGAGAGAACAGAATGGTCCAGAAGGTCCTACAACTCCGAACCAGGTAAGAGATAGTTCACAGTTTGCGGTAGGAATAAAAAGCGTAATAACGATTTATACGAAAGTACTCTGTAATCCATAAAGTGCCATGCATATGTTAAGAATATTGATACTATCCAGTTCTATGTAAAAACAAAGCCTTGCAGCTCTCCTCCAAGTTTAGGGGTTTAAAATATAAATGGGTACTCTCTGTTAAGGCAGAACTTTCTGGGGCCTGAGAGGATTCCAGTAATTCTTTGAAACTATTTCTCATTGACTTAAGACACTTTTGGAGTAGTCTGTCTCAGGCTCACCAAGGCACTGTTGTTATTTCAAGGTTGGGCTCTTGGCATCTCTTCAGAATCGCAGGGACTGCTAGAACAGTAACTATGGTATTCTTCAAAACAGTTAGTAGAAGCCCTTTCTTTGGTGTTTGTGAGCCGTTTTTGTAGGAGAAAGCAGATTTCTAAATTCCGCACCGCGCCCCCCCCCCCTTGCCCCATCATCGCGCCTTTAAGGAAAACAACGGGCTAGGGTGTAATTTGGTAGACCAGCTCATTCTGCTCCTCCCGCACCAGTTCAGGTGCACCCAGGGTGAAGGGGGTGGGGGGTATATGGGAAACCTCTTATATTTTTAATGTAACATTTTTTTCGTCATCTATGTATCTTAAAAAAAAAAAAAGACTATACAAAAAAAAAAAAAAAAAAGGAAAAAAAAGGAAATGCCATTGTACCTGGAAGCCTGCAATCCCTCAGAAGGTATCTGAGATCTTTAGGGAGGGCACAAGTGTTGGGGAGCTGCTAGGTACAGCCAGTGCAGAAGGGGAGGAGGGGCCAGAGGAGATGTGCGGTCCCTTTAAGACCCCAACGCTCGCCTCGCCAAAGGAGGGGGGGGGGGGGTCCAGTAGGGGCGCTGCGTGATGGGAAAGTCGCTGGCTAAGCCTCACTGTTTCTCCTGATTTCTTAACTTTTGGGTCCCAAGAGCAGGAATAAAGCCATTGTGGCTGGAGCGGAGAGGGGGTGCAGGCTTGCTGCCGCTGCGTGCTGCAGAACTTCCCGCCAGCGCCCAGCTGCCGGCCTTTCAGGCCAAGTGGGGAACAAGCTGGCGGGTGGGCAGGTGGCCCCGGGCCGCGGTGCCCGCGCCTTGGCTCTGTCCCCGTGAACCCAGCGAGCCGCTCCTCACTCGTGGTTTGAGGGCGGTGATTTGTTTCCTCCCACCCACTTTTGAGTCCCCCTCCCCCCTCGCACGCACTCTAGCTCTCTCCACAACCTGCGAACCCCAGACCTCGGAGGAGAGCCCCGGGGAGCTTGGAGCGCGTGCACGCGTGGCAGACGGAGGAGGCCAGTGCCCAGGTCAGTGAGCAGTCCCCTGCGTCCGCTTCCCCCACTTGTCTTTCCAGCCTTTGCACAGGTGAGGTGTCTACTGTTGACCAGAGCCCAGGATTCTCCTGACCTGCTTCCCCAAGTGGTATAGATACAGATGCCAGCGGCTGAGGTAAAGATGCAGCCCAGGGCGCGGGACCGAGGCAGGTTCGGGACCTAGGATTCGAATTCACCACTCAACGCTCCTGTTTGGCCTGCAGTTCTCCATACTCTGTAGCTTTGGAAGGTCTCTTGGGTACTCCCCACAGAGCTAGCCGATGGACTTTGCAATCAACTTACAGAGTGTGTTCTGAAACTGTTTTCTCTATTGTTGAAGTGCCCCAGACCGGTGGGTGATTAATACGTGCTAAAGTTAATGAAACAGGGTGGACAGGCCAGAGGGTTCCCTAGCCTCTGGACATCTCCCTCATTTTCCAGCCCAGACCAATGGGATTGGAGGTTGAGACTCTGGGCTCAGGAAAAACGTGTTGCTGAAGCATAGGACCTGGAAATCCTGCCTTCTAGTCCCTCCCACTTCTGCCACTAACTGTTTGAGAAGGGTAAGTCACTTGGGTTCTCAGGACCTAGGGTGCCCATTTTGAAGATGCAGTTGTTGTGTGGAATAAAATGCAATGATAGATAGGATGGTGTTTTGCAAGCTAAATGCAAGGCATTGTTTTCCAATCATAAGCAGCCATAAAGGCATTGCCTGGCATCACAGACCATTTTTCAGTGGTATCCACCACCAGTTAACTGAGCTTTTCTTATTTAGGGGTAAGAGGGGAAAGGATTTCAGCCGATGGACAAGGGTCTGAGATTCTAGTATCTTCTAAATGTTTGGCACAAAGAGAATTCTACCCTGGGGGCTGTCCCACAGATGATAGTGACTATGAGATTACAAAGTCAGTCAAGCCTCTCCAGAGGATTAAAGGAACACTGTGGGGCATGAAGAACTGGTTGACATGTATTTACCCCTTAGCCTTCCTTTGGGGATGTCTATTTGGCTCTTTTCTACCCAGAAGACCTGTTCTGATTGTGGACTCCTGATACTTGATAGGCTAGATTGCCTTGCAGTTATAGCTGGGCAAGGAGAAGTTGGTCTCTCTGCTTGATGTACATGAACAATGTTTTTGCTATGGAGGAACCATAATTGATACCTTTCCTTTTGCATTTGACATGTTTCTTATTCTCTTATAAAGTCCAGTCTCCTCACCCCCACCTCCACCCTCCGCCAGTGCTAGTTGCAGGGTTTTGTTTTCTTTTTGCTTTCTTGTTGGGTCCTGTATGCCCCCCCAAACATGTCAATGGCTGTATTTCTAAGCAAGTTCAATGGCACAACAGCCTGTGGGAAGCAGACAGAGAGTTAATACAGAAATAACTCCAGTTAACTGGGTCAAAGTATAATTTGAAAAATTAAGGACAGTTTGGCTCTTTGCAAGAATAAGAGTCAGCATGTTTGCTGAACGATGCTTGCTTGTATTTACTACTGCATTCCCAACAGATATCTTGATTGTCCCCTCTCGCAAAGAAAAAAGTTAAAGGGATAAAGAGAAAATTGAATAGTGGGGAGACTTGGGGAGGGAACTCTTCTCCGTTTATAGTTCTGTCTGGAATACAAAGACAGGACTTCAGGATCTTGCAAATCAAAAGTGAATATTTTAAAGTGATTCATTTTCTGATGTTCTGCATTGCAGCCTGGGAGGCCACACAGATGACAGGAATGCCAAAAGAGATTCATTGCTCTCTAGTCACCAACTTTTCTATTTGCTCATAGTATTAGTTGGGGCCCAAGAAAAGCAAAAAATAAACTCTAAGAGCCATTTTCTGGCCAACTTGAGTTATGAAGCAATGCTACTGTTCACCGAGTTGCCCAACCATTGTACAAGAAAAACAACCCTGTTGGTCCTTACTTGGGGAGGCCCAAAAACTGGTTTCAGAAATTCCCTTCTGATATCCATATGTGATTATGATAAACTGTATTTCAGTGGTTAAAAAACTTTCTATGTGGAGGCATGAATGATAAATTTATAAAAGGAGGCTTAGGAAGAACCTCACTGGGGTGGTAAGCTCTGTTAAAACTGTTAATGGAAATGATTTGCTTCAAGGGAAACGGGTAGCTCTCAGGGGACCAAAAATTCTCAGAAGGGACTAACTAATAAGTTAGATTCCAGGGCTTTGGAAGGTTAGAAATGTGTCCTAGGAGAAAAGAGTACTTGTTTAAGGAGTAAGGAAGAGGTAGAAGAGGCAGAGGGATATTGCAGATCCTGCCTGATGGCACATATTACTCTCCATCATCAATTCTTTTCCCATTATACATTCATAATTTGAAGCAATGTATTTTTAATTATTGAAATAACTTTACAGCATAAAGTAGAACTGTGGCAACCACTTCAGAGGCCAAAGACATTTCATTTCTCCAGAATAATAATCTTGCATTCCTTTGAGCTCTTTATGCTCAATACGTAATTTGGGCCTTATGAAAAATCAGTAATTCAGTTCCTATTCAGGCTTAACTTCACACTGAATGGGATGTTTCTAGGATAATTAAATATTTTCAAATCATCTATTGGAAGAGTTTTAAAAACTCTATGGAAATGGCTTGTGATGGGATGTAAGCTATAGCAAACTTCCTGTGTTCTGAGGCTCAAGCTTAAAATTTCTACCCCTTAGACTGGAAATACAAGTCCATGTTTTTAAAGAATTATAATTGTTTGAAGATAGAATATAATTCCTACTCTGTGATCTTTTGCATGTTGGTGCAGTATGTACAAATTACTATTTAAATTTGCCTAAATTTCTTCGAAATGGCCCATTTTAAGTTTCCATTTCACAATAGACTTCATGGGGGAAGAATATGTGTCTGAACCATTCTAAGCAATAAAATTGTTTTCAGGTGTTTTATTGCATCCATTTGCTAATTACATATACCTTTTCCAACATAAAGAGCCAAAGTGAAGATCCTTACAGATTTCATGAAAGACACAGGGGAGACATTGATCAATCCTGTCCTCATCCCCAAAGGATTCATAATAACGGCAGTCTTGAAGCTAAGATTAGTTCACTTTCATTTCAGAAATTGCTTGGGTCTCATGCCTATTTCTTTTAACTTTTTGCCAAAATAGCAGTTTTGAAAACCCCAGTTTCCCTTTTCTCCCAAAGAAAATCTCTTGAAAAATCAACTTCAATTCCGTTAGGAAGAAGGGTTTCAAAATTTATTTTTATTTTCCTATGACTTGCCTGTGAGGATTTAGGCTTAGAGTTTGGGTAGGAATACATACATGGTCATTCACTTGAATTTTCTCCTACAATCTTTGCAACAGGAGAGACAAGTTCTTTTTCTTATATGGGAAAACAACGCTTGCACTTATGTAAACTCTCCAGCTTTTTTTTTCCTAGCAAGTTGGAAGTCTAAGAATCAGTGATATCAATCTGTTCCAGAGGATATGTTTTAACTCTTTTTTTTTTTTGCTTTTTTTTTCACAACAGCTTGTGTACACCAGGTCCTCAAGGTTTTGAGTTGCTTTTTATAGTGGCCAAAATGAGAAAAAAGTGGAAGATGGGAGGCATGAAGTATAGCTTTTCCTTGTTGCTGTTTTTTCTTTTCCTAGAAGGAAGCAAAACAGAGCAAGTAAAACGTAAGTGTCCGGATTAGTTATTTTTTTTAAGGATTCTGTTTTATAATTTCTTTGAAATGTGGCTATAATCTGTAGTGATTGTGATGTACCCCAAATGTAGCCATGCCATTATTCTAAGAAAGGAAAGTAAATGTTACTGGTTTATGCATGAGTTGATAAAAAAAATGTGAGCTCTGAATCAGGCCAACTAAATTTGGGGCTGTTTTTCTGATTATCATATAGTTTTCATCTCATAGAACACATGACACATTAGCCTATTTTCCCTTTCCTGTTCTAAGCTTTACAAATCTCATTCCATTTTACATAACTCTAGAAATATCTGACAGATGAGCTGGATTTTTCCCCAAATTTCAGACTCTTTAGCAAAGGTTTTCAGTTTATTAAAAAAAAAAGAGAGAGAAAATTTTAAAAAGAAAAAGTAAAGCAGGCTCTCCCTATTCCCTTATGCTGAAAATTGAGTAAGGAAAAAAACCTTCTCATGAGTTGGATTCAGATGAAAAAATCCTTTGAGGACATTGAGATTCCAGGGACCCTTAGCAAACTATATGCCATTTATTGAAAGGAACGTCCTTGCAAAGTCAGCGAATATTTCTAGAAAGTCAGTAATCCTGTGATGGGCTAGTACATTGAAGAAGGCAGAGTGGCATGAAGGGGAATAATTAACTGTACTTTCCACCACCTTTGGAATATTTATGAGTTACTACTGGTATCTCTGCACTTGTTAGGAACCTCTGCTGCCTTTGCAAAGTATGGGCCTCACCTTCTTGAGCCACTTGCTCCAACCTCCGAGGAGGTTACTTTGCTCTAAATTTGAAGGAAAGACATATCTCTAGTTCCCTTTTTTGACTGCATCAAAAGAAGTACAAAATTGAACTAGTCCAAGAGGGGATAGTCTCTGCTCCACTGGAATTATTCATGAGAAGGAACAGTGAAAATATTCTTGGTAGGAGCCGAAGCAGCATTTGAAGTCCCTCACTTAAATATTTAACTCCTTTATCAGCATAAGTTAAGCATATCAGGCATGAGGCTTGCTGACAGGGAGAAAAGTACCAAGCCTTTTCCATATTTATGTATGTTTCTGTACCACTTTCATTTTCATAGTAAACAGTCCTCTTCTTGAAAGAAATAGTGCTTTTTATTAGGCTTTTAAGCGTGAGTGATCTGTGGTGATATCTAGTATGATTGGTACACAAGAGGAAATTTAACAGGGCGAGATCTCAATGAGAAAGATTGTATCAGCCTCTCCTCATCTTCTATTTCTCAAACTACCTCCTTCTCCTTCAACTTGAACATAGTTCATCTCAGAAACTTCTTAACAAGGTCTCCTTGATTTAAAGGTGATGTGAACATTGTCTATCCATTCTCAGCTCAGCTAACAATCAACTGTGCTTTAAAATCCCTCCTTTCTTAGAAAGAAACTTTCCTGATTATCTATTACTGATAAGCTGGTAACTCTTAGACCATTGCTTCTGGGAAACCTTCCATATTTATGAGGAATCGAGTAACATCATCCTTGTAACTTAGAGCTTAACTAATGAAACAAAGAAAGAGGCAACTTAAATACACACGCACACACACACACACATACATACACACGCGGATCAAAAATGATCACTTCCTAATGTTCCATGCCACCTATGAATTTGTCCGAAGCACTTTTGATATTCATTGGGAATCAAAGTGATTATGTAAGAGATGACCCAAGGTACTAATTCTGGTCTAGTGTTTCAGGCTTATAGTCAAATGATGAGGCTAATGTCATGGTCATTCCCTGAATGAGCCACTCAACATTGGTGTGTGTGTGACAACACCCAAGGCTTGTGCAAAGTCATCTCCACTACAGGGGAGACCTCAAAGCACATGCCCACTGTATTTGTTCTTGATATATATTCATAGTCACAGATGCACATACATTCACACAAACAATGCATCACAGAGATTTAGATTGCAGCTCTAACAGTGAGAAGGTAGAAACAGTGGAAAAGCCAGTCTATAGAGGAGTAGTTACCTAGATGATTCATGCAGTATAATATCATGCTACTATTAAAAATACTGTTTATTGCATGATCTTGTGGAACACTTCCATTGCCCCCCAGTTGCCCCCTCTTCCATCTATTCTATTCCTCTCTGCCCCTCCCCTCAGGGCCCACAGTGACACCAACCTTCATTGCTTGAAGGACAAGATTCATAGATACTTGCAACAATGCTCAGGGCTTGACACACTAGTCCATCCTCCCCAATTGGGAGCCACCCACGCTCTTCAGAGACACACTTCCCTCTGTTTGAGAACATCGGGCCTTCCCATGATGTAGGTAAAACACCTTCCCGCTCATTGTATGGGTCTCCACCCATTGATAGAACACACTATGACAATGACAAGATGAGCACTCACAGACTCCCTAGAAACCTGCCCCAGATGCACTCTGTGTCAGACACCCCCCCTCAAACACCTTAAACCAGTAATCCTTCCTTATTATATTTTCTAAAGCGTTTTCTCAACATTATAGTTTCAAAAACATATCTGACAATCTCCCATGTTCACCTGCTCCCCCCAGCCTTCACCCCAATTCCGTGGACCATCTGACCCATCCTCACAACCCTAGCAACCTCAAGCCTGCAAAGCCCCACCCAATGGTACCCCTATGCCCCCCTCTTATCTATTCACTGCACAGCTTCTTACCTCCACTTTATCATAGATTGTGCCCATGTAGGCGCTGGCTCACAACCTTCCACTCTCCCTCTATTTCCTGTAAGTCTATCTTCCAGTCTCTAGCTCTCTGAGACAGCTTGATTTATTTATTTCATATCAGAGAGGTCATGTAGCATTTGTCCTTCAATTCCTGGCTTGCTTCACTCAACATAAGGTCCTCAAGATTCATCCATGTTAGCTGCCCTGGATGGTGCTTCAGGGGCAATCACCGGACATTGTAAATCCTCACAGGGCCCACTGGATGGAATGGGGGAGAGTATGGGCCATGATGTGGACCATTGACCATGAGGTGCAGAGGTGCCCAAAGATGTACTTACCAAATGCAATGGATGTGTCATGATGATGGGAACGAGTGTTGCTGGGGGTGGGGGGGAGAGGTGGGGTGGGGGGGGTGGGGTTGAATGGGACCTCATATATATTTTTTTAATGTAATATTATTACAAAGTTAATAAAAAAAAAAGAAAAAATGATTCATCCATGTTATACCATGTGTTTGTACTGTATTCCTTCTTACAGCTGAGTAGTATTCCATTGTATGTATATACCACATTTTGTTTATCCATTCATCTGTTGATGGGCATTTGGGTTGATTACAAATTTGGCAATGGTGAATAATCCCGCTATGAACATTGGTGTGCATATATCAGTTTGTGTCCTTGTTTTCAGTTCTTCTGGGTATATAACCAGCAGTGGTACTACTGGGTCATATGGCAAATCTATAGCTAGTTTTTTGAGGAACTGCCAAACAGTCCTCCACAATGACTGCACCATTCTACACTCCCACCAGCCATGGATGAAGGTTCCCATTCCTCCACATCCTCTCCCACACTTGAAGTCCTCTGTTTTTTTAATAGCCACCAGTCTAATGGGTGTAAGACGGTATTTCACTGTAGTTTTTTTTTTTTTTTTAAAGATTTATTTATTTATTTAATTTCCCCCCCTCCCCTGGTTGTCTGTTCTTGGTGTCTATTTGCTGCGTCTTGTTTCTTTGTCCGCTTCTGTTGTCGTCAGCGGCACGGGAAGTGTGGGCGGCGCCATTCCTGGGCAGGCTGCTCTTTCTTTTCACGCTGGGTGGCTTTTCCTCATGGGCGCACTCCTTGCGCGTGGGGCTCCCCCACGCGGGGGACACCCTTGCGTGGCACGGCACTCCTTGCGCGCATCAGCACCGCGCACGGCCAGCTCCACACAGGTCAAGGAGGCCCGGGGTATGAACCGCGGACCTCCCATATGGTAGACGGACGCCCTAACCACTGGGCCAAAGTCCGTTTCCCTTCACTGTAGTTTTGATTTGCATTTCCTAATAGCTAGTGATGTTGAGCATCTTTTCATGTGCTTTTTAGCCATCTGTATTTTCTCTTTGGAGAAGCGTCTTTTCAAATCTCTTGCCCATTTTTAAATGGGTTGTTTGTCTTTTTATTTTTCAAGATATAGGATTTCTTTATATATGCTGGATATTAGGCTCCTATCAGATATATGGTTACCAAATATTTTCTCCCATTGGGTAGGCTGTCTTTTCACTTTCTTGATAAATTTCTTTGAGGTGCAAAGGCTTTACTTTTGAGAAAGTTCCATTTATCTATTTTTTTCTTTCATACCTTGTGTAAAGTTCATGAAGCCAGTTCCTATTGCAAGGTCCTGTAGATGCTTCCTTACATTGTCACTGAAATTTTGGTTACCCTGAAAAATACTTATATTAACTTTAAAATTTTTTTTAAATTTAATATTTTTCAAATTCTTAAATTATAAAGTCAGTATATGCTCACTGAACAAAAAGATAAGAAAGTATTTGAGCTTCATAGAGAATATGTACCCTTCAACTCCCCATCTCATTCTCTAGGAGTATCCATTATTAATAGTTTGTTATGTGTTCTTCTAAACTTGTTTCTTTGTGCTATAAAAACATATATACATGAATATGTGGATTTTTCTTTTATAAAAAGAGGATTATATTTTTTTTCTGTAACTTGCTTTTATTCAATAATATATCTAGGACACCCTTGTGTGTCAGAACATAGAAAGCTAACTGTGCCATGTTTTTTCTAAACCTCATAATTTTCAGTTGCATGAATGTGCCATGGCTTCATTAACCAGTCCGTATTGGTAGATATAAAGGTTGCCTCAAGTTTTTGCTCTTAATAATAATGCATTAATGACACCTTTAGGCACTTATGCAAGTATCTGTGAGGAATTTTTAGGTCTAAGTATATCCTCAGTTGTAATCTTAGTAAGTAATACCAAATTACTCTTCTAAAAGAGTAGTATTGTTTCATATTCTCACCATCTGTGTATGAGCGTCCATTCCTTCACCAAAAATATTACTAATCTTTGGATTTTGAGGCCAAATTAATGGGGAAAATGATATTTCCATTTTTTTATTTCATATTTTCCCATTACAACAATGGAGCTATCTTTTGGTTATTTTTTTGTTCAATTGTATTTCTTCTTCAGTGACTCACCTCAGGTAGCTGGTTGTCTTATTGGTTTGTAAAGCTTATTATAGTTAAGGTTATTAACCTTTTGTGTTTCAGATATTATTTTAGGAGATTGCCATTTGTTATAAACTTTTTTAAAATTATATTTTCCATATTGAAGTTTTAAGTTTTTATCAAATCATATCTGTCATTCATTTTCTTTATGGTGTCTGGATTTCTTGCTATTCCTGGGAAGGTCTTTCCCACCTCGTATTCTTATACTATTTTTCTACTGCATTAATGAGTTTTATCTCCAGGCCACTATTCTGTCTGAAATTTATGTTCATGTATGGTGTGTAGTAGGGACATTTTTTTAATCTCTTGGTGGTAAGATTGTGAATAATATTTTTGTTTAAATTTGTACTGCTTCCATCTGTTCCAAAGTTTCCACAATTGGCAAGAGCTACTTTTATAACCAGTGAAAAGTCTTTTAAAGTAAAAAGACATTTTATTTCCCATATTTTTATTGTCCAATTCTAAGGAAGTATAGATAGGGAAATAGACAAAGGAAAATATTTTTTTATTTAAAAAATCCTGGGAAAGCATAAGGAAAAGTGTAACTGTAGGGGGTAATAAACTTTTGTGTCTCTCTTTGCTGCCTGATACCATTTTTACCCAAGGAAGTCAAGGGTTTTGATCTTTCAGAGACTGACTGGAATATAAGTTTCTGGGTCATAAACTGTTTTCTGTAGCCTGTTTGTTCTCTTATTGTGCACATCAGTATGGAATGAACGGGGGCACTGTTATGGTTAAAGATGTTCACTCAATCGATGTAGAAAACTGAGTTCTGGAAAAGATGCTTTATTTGTGAAAATCTCTTTTTGCAAGAAAAGATGGTGATATATACTGCCACTAGCTGGTACATAATTAGTCACAGTTACAATTGCTCTCACAAGACTGAAGACAGGCTCAGGAAACCAGAAAACATTGATGGGGTAAATTTAGGTGCATTGCAATGGATGAATGAGCTATTTGTTGCTTATATGAAAAGTTTGTTACTGTCCAGCTTTAGCAAGCTTTGAAGTCTTTAGCTAGGAATAGTCTTTCTGTAACTCCCTTATTCTCTGTTGTTAAAGTTATAGTAAAAAGGGCCAGGAAGCTCTTTTGAAGTTCAAAGGAGCATAATAATATTAGTAATATATTAGTAATATATTGTTAGTAATAATATTACTGCATAATACTCTTGCAAATATAGGACAAATGAGCTGATGAGTTTGCCCCTTTTGGCAGATCTAACTTAGATAATGAAATATTGATCAAAGTGAAGTTAAAGAATTGAACATCAGGACTATTGATTATGGTTTTCTAATGGACCAACCTATGTCGAGTCTGACAAAGTTTCTGGGGAGAGGAATTTTTCATGTATTTCATGGAGTCCCTTCCTACTTTATAAAGCAAATCAGCTGGATCCCCCAAGGGGCTAGATTTTCACTTATTTTTCTCCCCAGGAGAAAAGATTCTGGCATTCGTATTTCACTGAAAATGGATCTCTGGTCTTCTCAGGAAAGGCAAGCTACCAAAAGATTGAAGGGAGGCAAGAAGATATTTAGAAAATTCGGGGCATGTGAAGAGTGACCTGAAGGAGCCCACCCCGATCCTCTAAGCCTATTGTGAAATTCAGCCAGAAAAGCATGAATTTTCCTCCTCCAGATCCTCACTTGGAGATTGAGGTGATTATTGGACAATAGAAAGAAGTAAGGAAAGAGTAGTTCTATTTGCACCTTAGAAGTTTTAGTAAATGGAAGTGAAAGAAAGGAGGAATACCCTAAAATTAGATACTTTCTGATTTTCAAAACACATTCTTATTTACTTTTATATTGGTGGGGAGGGAAGTGTGGTTTTGAGTAGAGGGTCTGCAATTAGCCTAGTTTCAAACCCCAGTCTTATCACTTACTTATGTACCTTGGGAATGTTGCTTAACCTCTACAGCTTTAGTTTTTTATAAGTACAGTGAAGGAAATAATAACATATAACCATCAACATGGTCATTTGAAGAATAAATGAGATTGTGTATACCAATTACTTTGCACAGTGACCAGCACATAGTTATCCTTCAATAAGTAGTAGCTGTTAAAGCAATTTTGTTACAAGGCAAGTGATATAATCCCCTTAATTTTTAAATGAGAAACTTGAAACCTAATGAGGTCAAGGGACTTTGTATAAAGACAGATGGCATGTATAAACCAGAGCAAGAAATAAAACCCCGGTCTCCAGATTCAGCATACTGTTACTATACCAGTTTGCTTCTGGGCAATTCTCTGAGAAAGCCAGCCCATTCTCTTGAATAAAAGACCATCCCTCTGCACATGGCAGTCATTTAATTCATATTTTCTAATTAAGATAGGATCCAAATGAATGTATGAAGAACATTGGAACCAGAATTCCTAAGAAAGGCAGTATACTATTTGGGAGTTAAAAGACAGAACTTTACTGAAACTATCCAGGAACCTAAATAAGTTAAGCCAAAGGAAAGCTGTGAGGAAGGTTAAAAATATGTGCCTTTATGTAAAGGATTCTTAGATTTTTCTGACTTCTCTGTAGTATTTGGAATATCCTCATATTTTAATGGAAAGAGGACTGCTAAAAGTCAGGAGACCTGGTTTCTGGTTGGTTCTCTTTAGCTTGTAGTATGGTATTGTTTGAGTCATGCATGCTTTTTGAACCGAAGACTCTACACTTATAAACGGAGAATTCTTGTTTTCTGGACAGAAATCTAAAGGACGCCAGAATAGGGGTTGGAGAGGTAGGACAAGGGAAACTAAGACCTTGGCTTTAGTTACTTAGAGCAAACCACCTGTACTTTTATTAATGTTGAAAGGTCATTGCAAAGGGCATTTTATCTATTTAAGATTTATTATAGCCTGCCTGTAAAAGAATTAGATACAGGTTATTGATGAAAGATTAGTTGCATGATAAAGTTTTTAAAGATGAAACAAAATAGAGGTCATCTGAAGAAAATAGAAGGAATGGATCTTTTTTAAACACCTGACTTTTGTAGATTATAGCATTTGCACTCTAAATGTGGTTTATGATTCCCTGAAGGATAAAAAGAGAAACTTTGTGTTTGCTGGCAAAGAGAATTTTTGGTTTCATGTACAGAGATTATTCCCAACTCCCACCAAACAAGCAGTGTTAATCATGAGATGTTTGCAAAGCACATTCGGGGTGGTACAAGGAGACATCTGTATGTAGCTTTGGTTTTATAAAAAACAGAAGAATTGTTTGTTTGACTTTTCTTTATTAACCTTCTGTAAAGGAAGAGGGCAAACATTAAATTATAACACGAAGTCTTCCTGTTAAGTGTGAAGATGATGTGCAGGTGTTTTACTTTTGGATGATCTAAGTTAATTAGAGGATAGAACATATAAATGTTAAGCAAATGGATATTAAGTATGTCTACTAGACTGGATTGTCAAATATCAGATGACTTATGCAAACTTTATGTTGACATGACTTTTATTTCTCATTTTAAACTAGTTCTCATTGTGAAATGTTCGAAGATATGGAAAAGTAGAAAGTAAACATATGTCACCTGTAATCTCAGGTGACCTACATACATAATCACATTTAAGGATAAACGTGGTTAATTGCTATACGTACTAGTCTTTTCTTCTATGCTCAGCTTTAAGAACATGTTCTTTTACAAAAAAATGGCACACTGTCTTTTAACCAGTTTGGATCGGGGTTTATTATAACAGTTCACAACTGGAATTCTAAAATGTACCTGTAGTGGAACTACATGCCATATTGTCTGAAGTGGTAGCTGGGTGGCTTAGATACCTGTTTTAGAGGATGCAAAGTTGACTCTGTAGTAAAAAGCCCAAGGCTCAATTTGTATTCTTAACCAAACAGAAAGCAAACCTTCTTTAGTGTAGACTTTGGTAGCTGAGGCATTCATAGGAAAAAGAATTTGCTTCTTTCTTCAAACAAGAGCTCTGATTTTTGCTCAAAGTCCTATTCCATATGACATGGAAGAGATAGACGATTTAGCCAGAAAAATATTCAGGTCAGGTTTTACCAGCCAAACAGCCTTTCTGTAAAAGGATCTCCTTATGGGCTCATAGAAAAGACTAAAGAGAATCCGATCAATTCCCAGTTATCTATGCTAATAGTGGATAGAGAAAGCACAATGAATTGAAATTTCATGGGAAATCTCCTGTTCTCTTCTTAGCCAGTGGTGTCACCTTGCTCTACTGTCAAGCCTCTTTGAAATATGGACTCTTTCATTCTCCTTGTGTTTTCCCACCTGCAGATAAAAAAGTGACACAGCCACAGCAATGTAGGTAGTGGGAGGACCATGCTGTGCATAAGCCCTGAATACCTATTAAGTTAAATTAATTTGGGGCAAATGATTCAGCCAGTATGAATAAAATAATTAAATCATGGATAAAAAGAAATAAGCTATATATATATATATAAGATATAGGAAATTCAGCTTCTTCCTGGCTTTTCTTTTTCACTAGCTTCCATGGCCTGGGAATGAAGTCTTGAAGGCCTGGGGAAATCTGACAGAGACTTCAACTCTGGAACCTCAGTTGCTGGAGAAATAAGGGAGTCCCCCCACCCCCCAATATCTCTTTCCCCACATCTTTCCTTTCCTCCATATGCTTAAAGTTTGATAAATGACAGAAGTACTTATGCCTTTATTTTTCTTCACTATTCTAGTAGCCTTTTAA
The DNA here is from genome assembly GCF_030445035.2 of Dasypus novemcinctus. Taxonomy (NCBI): domain Eukaryota; kingdom Metazoa; phylum Chordata; class Mammalia; order Cingulata; family Dasypodidae; genus Dasypus; species Dasypus novemcinctus. Next base: position 119,259,760 of record NC_080704.1, on the reverse strand, counting down.
AAAATAATTAAGAAAGAATTTGTTTACTTTATTTGTCCACTCATATAATCAACAGCAAAGATTCATCTCTCCCTTTCCACAGCCTGTATGTGTTATAATAGAATAAATATTACTGTTATGCTTACATGATGATATCTTTGCAGTATTTGCTCTTATCAGAAACAGTTCATAGGAATGTTTTTCGTCTTTTAAACTGGTGATGAAATTATTGACCTTTGCACCTAGTCCTGGGAGCTGGGCAGTAGTTACTGAGCAAAACATCGGTGACATAGTGTCACATATCTGTTGTTTACATTTTGTCATCATTGTTCCTACTGACAGGGCCCCTAAGGTAGAAGGGATTGTCACCTTTAATTAGGGCCAGCTGGAATATTTGGAAAATAACTGCATTAATGCAAGTTGAACATCTATCTCAAATATTAGTTGAAATTCCTTTGGGACCAAGTTTTATTCTCAGATACTATAAGTTAAGGGTAAGCCATTCATTCTCCAACTGGAATCTCTCAGTTACTGGGAAGAGATCACCTTACTTTTCTCGCCTTTATCTTCTAGAAGTTGGTGGGACATCATTGTGTCAATAAAATAAGCTCACTTGTGCTTCTTGTCCAAGATGAATATTCTGGAACACTAGGTGTGGTTGATTATATTGTTTAACTCAACGAACACTCTCTAAGGTGGTGCCAAAAACGTTTTAAATGTTCAAACTTCTAAACATGTGGTGAAATTGGCTTTATAATAGCTGAAAATTGGTAGTTGTCCAGTGTATTCATAAAGAAATCAGCTATAGTTATGCCGACCATGCAATCTTGGACAACCATGGTAAAACATGCCTTAAAGATTGTAATATTTACTTCTGCCTTGTGCTTGAAAAAATATCAGTGTCGGTAACTGCAGAAGCATTGTTCAATAGCACCAATGGTATTACTGTTCAGCTCTCAGTCTGCCTCCAGCTCTGAATTTGTTCCTTCCAGGAGTTGTTGGTTTCTGTTTATGGTCTAATAGCCAAATCCCAAACTGCTTAGGTAATAGAACTGATATACTCGATGACCGACCATTAAGTTTGAATTTAGGGTTAGGTTTCTATCAGATGTTAGTGTTTGATACTCATACCCTAATATGGGATAAATGCTATGTGAATACTATGAGGAAAGTACTGTTAGGTTTAAAGAAAATGCAAAATAACTTTTAGCTGAAGCAATCTTGTCTCCCTAACTAGATTTCAAAGCCCTTGAAAGCATGGGCCCTATTGTATAATAAAAAAAAAAGACAAAATAAGGTCTTTGCCAGTGGTACCATTTTAAGTAGTCTATCTTGTGTGCAAATTGACTTCTTTAAAAAGTGATGAAATATGTGGGTCTACGATAGAGTAGAAGAATAATTTGAGGAAAAGCTAGGCAAAATTGTAGAAACTCTATTTTCCAAGTTCTAAAAGTGGGTGACCTGCACCTTAGGTACCAGAAGAGGCAAAATTCTGTAGTCGTTACAGCCCTTGATTCTGAAGCCACACTATTTAGGTTTGAATCCCAGTTTCATAATATGGCAGCTTGGGAAAGTTGCCAAATCTCTCTGTGCCTTAGTTTCCTCATCTATAAAATGGTAATATAATGGGACCCACTTTGTAAGATTGTTGTGAAGATATAGTGAATTCATATATATAAAAGTCTTAGAACAGGGCCAGCTGATAGGAAATAGTTACCAAATGTTAATTGTTGTCAAAGTTATTACCACTATCACCATCCCCATCTAGCTCCATGTTTTTAGAGACCTAGTTCCTGGCTGCTTTTTACTCTCATCACCTATTCCTAAACTTTGGGTCAAATTTGGAGGGAGAAAATTCAGATCACTCAATTTGTCTAGCAATACTTATACCTTAAAGCAGGGGTTCTTAACCTTTTTTGTTCCATGGACTCCTTTGCCAGTCAGGTGAAAACCACCAACCCCTTCACAGAATATAGCGGCAGATAGTTTTATGACTCTCAACATCAGAGGTCAGGGAAAATAAAGATAATATGTTGTGTTTTTTTTTCAATTCGAGCTCATGGACTCCCTGAAATCTTTCCACGGACCCCTGGTTAAGAATTTCTGCCTTAGAGGCTGAAGTTGAGGGCAAATGGTAGCTTTTGGCTGAAACAATATATTTGTATTATGTGTGGTTTTCATAAATAATGGTGAGTTTGGATATATTGGAAGGACCTTTTTAATAGTATTAGTGAAACAACCTGTCTTAAAGATATTTCAGAGAAGAGATGTCAACTTGATTAAAAACAGTACATAAAGAATGCCTTCCTTGTGGCATCAGTGTATACTGTCTCTTTGGAAGTAGACTTTCCTGATACTCGTAAGAAAGAATTTTAACAATTTGGATATTTTTGCAAATCTATAAATGCCTTTGAAACCCGCTTTTTAATAGCTTGCCCTATTTTAGTTCTTAGTCTTTCAGAGGTTTTTTCTTTTATTATCTCATTGCTTCTTCATCAAGTAAGAAAGGAGTAATTTACCCAACCACCCAGATCACATAGTTGATACAAATTTTAAGTATTAAATCTTTGCCAAGCTCTGAGTGAATTAATCCAAGCAAGCAAAATTATCCAGAATCAAATGTAAAGTACACAAGGCTCCATTTTATCTGTAATGTGTATCTGGATCAATAAAGTAACTTCAAGCTTGTATCCATTCAAATATTAGTGACTTGTGACCCATACAAGTAAGACTATGAGCTAAGGGCACTTAAAGTAGCCGTCTTCATGGATTTGCTTCTAAGTGTATAATCTGATTCTTTTTGAAATGTCTAGAGAATTTGTATATATGAAATGCAAATCACTTAGGTGTTTGCCAGTAAGATTATAAATTTAGTGTAGAGAAACAGTCACTCTCCTCTCAACAGCATGTGGAAAGCTATTAGTCTTGGGAAATTCACGATCATATCCCACCAGTAGAAGATGCTACAATTGTTAATTTATTTAAAATTTGTTTTGCTCCATTCTATGTAGCAGACGCCTAATTTATGTCTATAACTAGAAAACTGCATTATTGCCACATCATTGCTGAAAAACTAATTTTGATTTTCTAAATTATTTCAATTATTAAATGTTTTGAACATTTACCTTTATCCCAACAACATAGAGTAATATCATACTATGTAACATGTGTGGTCATATCATATTATAAAAGGAGAAATAAAAATGGTTACTAAAAATGAAAATATGTTCAGCCTTTCTGATAAGTAAATATTGTTTTCATTTTTTCCCCACCAAATTGGCAAAGTTTTAAACAATTAAAATATCCAGTGTTGGGCATTCTTACCCACTGCTAATAGGAATGTAAATTATTGCAGCTTTTCTGGAAAGAAGTTTGGCCAAAGTAGGGGATTAGTTAATGAAGTATGATTCAACTGTTTGTTGGTATAAAATCATGTCACTAGGCATCAGATTTGAAGCAAACATTTATTTAATGGTACAAAAATGTTCATGATATATTAATTTTAGAAAATAGGATACTGTATATATTTTCTATGCTGCTAACTTTGCAATAAAACCTTTATACACGCAATGCATAGAAAAAGGACTGGAAGGACATTATCAGAATCAGAATGTTATGAAAGTTGTTATCTTCTGGTGGAGGGATTATGTGTGAATTTCTTTTCTCTATATATTTCTTTTTTTCCTTAAGGTATAATTTATATAGAGCAAAAGTCACCCTTTTTAGAACACAGTCTTGGAGTTTTGAAAAATTCATTCAGTTTTGAAAACACCACAATACTCAAGATATAGAAGAGTTTCCTCACAACAAAACTTAACCTGTGCCCATTTGTAGCCGTATCCCTCCCCCACCCCTAGTCCTTGACAGCTACTTATCTCTTTTCTGGCCCTATGGTTTTGCCTTTTTGAGAATGTCAGATAATTTCATTTAGCATAGTCTCTGAGGTTCATCTGTAGTTGCATATACCAGTCATTTGTTCCTTTTTGTTGTTGAGTAGTATTCCGTTATGTTGATATTTAGACATTAATATTTAGATATTAATTAGTTGAAGGTCATTTGAGTTGCTTCCCGTATTTATACTGGCTATGAATAAAGTCTCAATAAGCGTTTATGTACAAGTTTTTATGTAAATATGAATTTCATTTCACTCAGGTAAATACCTAGGAGTGGGATTGCTGGGTCATATAGTAAGTACGTGATTAAATTGATAAATAACTGCCAAGCTTCTTTCTTAAGTGACTGTACCATTTTGCATGTCCACTAGCAAAATATGAAAGTTCCAGTTGTACTACATCTCATCAGCATTTGATATTGTCAGGTTTCTCTGGATTAGCCAGTCTAATAAAAAGTGAGTAATGATATCTCATCATGGTTTTAATTTGCATTTCCGTTATTTATGATAAGCTTTTTATCCATATATCTTTTTTGATGAAGTGTCTAAATTGTTTTCCATTTTTATTTGGGTTGTTTATTTATTCTAAGTTTTGAGCTTTATATATTCTGGTTAAATGTCCAGAGAATTTTGTGACTTGCAAGTATTTTCTCTAGTCTGTATCTTTTATTTCCATTCTCTTCACAGTGTCTTTCAAAGAGGAGAAGTTCTTAATTTTTCTCCTCACCAGAGTCTGAAAGGCACTTTCCACAGACTGTCATCTTAATCTGTTCTAGTTCCCAGGAAGGGGAAAAAGAGCAGTTTCTTGGTACTTAGGACTGATCTTGTTGTTGGCCTTTGGTCATGCTTCTGCCTGACTCTGTTGCCTCCAGTGACTGTCTTCTAGCTTGGACTCCCCTTGATAGTTGGGCTTTGGCACATGGTCCTGCACTGAGATTCTCATTTACAGGAGTAAGGAAGGGAATTACCACAGGACCTTCAGTATGTGAAGGTCTTAGCCAAGTCATGGAAGTTTTCCTGTCTCTAATCACTTCCCCATACCCTAGAGAAAGGCTCTCAATGTTTTTATTTTTAACTTTTGTTTGAAATAAAGTCCTTAGCAAAAAAAAGAGCTCCATTTGTCAATTATTTTTATGGATTATGCTTTTGGTATCATATGTAAGAACACTTTGCCTAACCTAAAGTCACAAAGATTTTCTCTTATGTTTCCTTCTAAAAGTTTTGTACCTCTTTTTTTGTCTTTTTGTTTTGTTTTTTTAAAAAATATATTTATATATATTTTTAAAAGATACATAGATCACAAAAATGTTACATTAAAAAAGATAAGAGGTTCCCATATGCCCCACATCACCTTTACATTTTATAAAATGACTGCGTCCCACAAAAGGTGTTCTCACACAAAATATACGTTTCCCACAACGTAAGAATTTTCATATTCTTAACTTTCAAATGCCCTTTAAGTTTTCCTTCTCCATTTTTTGAAAAACATGTACCCAGTTGCCCAGATTCCCTGCCCCATTGCCTTCCCCCACCAGTACCATGCCCATCTCCATCCCATGCTCACTCTTATGTGGCTTTCTATCTTGGTTTTGGATAACTTCCTGGCTACCATTTCCCAGTAGAGAGAAATAGATCTGAGGTTATCCTTTTAAATCTCCTAAAGATCTAGGTTTAAGCCCTCATGTCTGGGTGGTCAGTCCTTGCCGTGAGTGATGAATGGTGCTTTGTGAGATAGTTCCTTTCTTTGTTTTTTCTAATGCATTTTTTAATTAATAGATCACACAGACCGTTACATTAAAAAAAAATCATAAGAGACTCCTGTATAATCCACTGACCACCCCTCCAACCCCATCATTTTTGTAAATTGTGTTTTTTTTAAAGATACATACATCATGCAAAATGTTACATTAAAAAATATAAGAGGATCCCGTATAGCCCCCACCACCCCACCCTAACCCTACCACACCAACAACCTCACCCATCATTGTGGCATACTCACCGCACTCAGTGGACACATTTTGGAGCACTGCTGCACCACATGGATAATAGTTTACCCTGTAGTTCATACTCTCCGCCAGTATATTTAGTGGGTTATGGCAAGATATATAATGTCCAGCATCTGACCCTGCATTATCATGTAGGACAATTCCAAGTCCCAGAAATGCCCCCACATCACATCACTTCCTCCCTCTCCCTGCCCTCAGCAACTACTGTGGCCACTTTCTCCACATCAATGCTACAATTTCTTCTATTTCTAGTCACAATAGTTTTATAGTAGAATATTAGTAAGTCCACTGTAATCCATATTTTATTCTTCCATTCTGTGGACCATGAGATGGTGATGTCCCCTCCACCTCTAGATCAAGAGGGGAACTAGACTCCCATAAGGATGATGGGTGTAATTCTTCTGCTTGCAGTTGTAGGCTTTCTTGGTTCCCTGGTGTGGTGGTTGACCATCTTCACCTCCCTGTTAGCTGACCTGGGTAACTCCAATGAACCGGAGTATAGGAGTTGTAACTCTGCTGAGGCTCAGGACCCAGCTGGTACATGGGCAGTCCAGAGATTCAAATCTGTTAAGTATACACCAACCCCAGTGCCAACCACAGGTTCAGTAAAAGTGACAGAAGAGGCATGTTTAGAAAGGTCGCTTCTGAGTCCAACTCCATCATTCTTAGGAGCACAAATTCCAGAGTAGGGCCCATTGACATGGCACAGATCTCCAAATCCATCTGCCATGACCGTATACCCTGTGGATCTCCAGAGCCCTCAGGAGAACCAGTTCCTGGGGTTGTATCTACTTTGGCTGTTTCTGGGGTCCTGCTGAGGTGTGTTTAAGTGCGACCCCTCTGATGACCTCCTGACTCTTTTTGGAAGACTCTTAGCCATATAAACTCATTTCTCCTTGCCATTTCCCCTTTTCTTCAAGGATAAAAAGCAGTTTTAACACATGATCCTACATGCAGGCTGAGATATTCTGCTGGTCTGAGTTGACCTATTTACTCAAGGTCTCTTTCTAGTTGCATCACCAGTTAGTGATTGGTAGTAATCCCTCAGTGCCAGGGAGGCTCATCCCTGGGAGTCATGTCCCATGCTGGGGGGAAGGTAATGCATTTACATGCTGAGTTTGGCTTAGAGAGTAGCCACATTTGAGCAACATGGAGGCTCTTTTGAGCTTTATTAACATTTAGTGGAATAAAATAAACTCTACCTACTTAATGCACACAATCTGATGAACTTTCACATACTTATTCACGTGTGAAGTGATCACCACAATCAAGATAATGAACAAACCCATCACCTACCAAAATTTCCTTTATGACTTTGTTATCCTTCCCTCCCTAATCAACCCAATGCCCCTTGTCTTACAAGATTTCTTCACGCTGACTCTTGGGAACATGAACAGTTTTCAGCCTTGTGTAAACTCAGAAATTGTTGTCTGGCTCATTCCAGTAGCTCTTTCCCCAGCCTTGGGTAGTTTATTCACATGCATGCACTTGACCAATACTCAAGACCTCTGCAAATATCCAGAACAGTCTCTCTCTCTCTGTACTGTATAGCTTTCTCCTCTCTGTTACTCTGCTGTGCCAATTCTAACCACCATTGCCTCTTTGAATTCTCAACTCTGTTTTCTCTTCTTGGGGAAACTGTTAGGCTCTCTTTGGGCTCCCCCTCCCTGTGCTGCAGCTTGGAAGCCCTCTGCAGGCAGTAAGCTAGGAGCAATTGTAAGATTTGCCTCCATTTTTTTAAAAAAGAGCATTTTATTGTTGTTGCATATATACAACTCAAAATTTCCCATTTTAACCACTTTCCAGTATACATTTTAGTAAATGTGCTACCACCACCACCATCCATTACCAGAACTTTTTCATCATCCCAAACAGAAACTCTGCACTTACTAAACAATAACTTCCCATTCCCCCCTCCCCTCACTCCTGGTTACCTGCAATCTGCTGCCTGAAACTATGAACTTGCTTATTCTAGGTATTTCATATAAGTGAAATCATCCATTATTTGTTCTTCTCTGTCTGGCTTGTTTCACTCAGCTTGATATCTTCAGGATTCATGCATGTTTTAGCAGGTATCAGAACCTCATTCCTTTATAGGTCTTAATAATATTCCATTGTATGCATATAACATTTTATTTATCCATTCGTCTGTTAATGGGAACTTGAATTGCTTTCACCTTTTGGTTATTGTGAATAATGTTGCTACAAATATTGGTGTACAAATACCTGTTAGAGTGCCTGCTTTCAATTCTTTGGGGTATATGCCTGAAGTGAGATTGCGGGGTCATATGGCAATTCCATGTTCAACTTTCTGAGTACCACAGTGGCTGTACCACATTACAATTCCACCAAAAATGCACAAAGGTTCCAATTTCTGTTTGAACATCTTAACAAATATTGCATCTTCTAATCCATAAACAAGATTTATCTCTTCAATTTTTAAGCCTTTTTTATTTCTTTCATCAGTGCTTTGTAGTTTTGGAGTGACAATCCCACACATATTTTCTTATACTTATGCCTAAATATTTTTATATTTTTGAGCAATTGTATATTGTAATATTTTAAATTTTCATTTCAAGATTTTATTATAGCATATAGAAATGTGCTTGTTTTTTGTATATTGAACTTGTATCCTGCAATCTTGCAAAATTCTGTTCCTATTTTTAGAAAATAGTAACTTTTTATAGTTTTTTTTAATCTAGAAAATCATATCATTTGTAAATAGAAACTTTGCCTGATTTCACTGGTTATGTTTTCCAATATAATGTTGAATAGGAGGGGTGAAGTTAGTCATCCTTGACTAATTCCCAGTCTTAGGGGGAAAGCATTCAGTCTTTCTCCATTAAGCATGATATTTACCTAGGATTTTGTAGATGCCGTTTATCAGGCTGAGACCCTTTCCAAGTTTCCTGACGTTAAACTTTGCCAAACGCTTTTCTGCATGTACTGAATTGATTATATGGTTTATATTCTTTAGTCTGTTAATTGGCAAATCACATTGATTGATTTTTGAATGTTGAACCAGTCTGAAAGTCCCAATATAAACCCCATTTGCTAATCATGTACTCACCATTTTATATATTGTTATTTTTGCATCTACATTAATTAGGGATATTGGTCTGTAGTTTCATTGCTCACAATACCCGTATCTAGTTTTGTTATCATCATGGTGGATGCTTCATAGATTCAGTTTGGAAACATTTCCTCCTTTTCTGTTTTCTGGAAGGGTTTCGTAGACTTTTGGGGAGAATTCACCAGTGAAGCCATCTGGCACTTGAGTTTTTTTCATGAGAAAGTTTTTAATTCAATTGCTTTCCATTTATAGGACTATTCAGGTTATCTATTTATTTTTGTGTGAGCTTTGATAATTTCAAAGGATTTATCCATTTTTTCTAAATTGTTGAATTTTTTTGGAATAGCATTATCTGTAATATTCCCTTTTTGTCGTCTTACTGTTCATAGGATTTGTAATGGTGTCCCCTTCTCTTTCTGATATCAGTAATTTGTATCCTCTCTCTTTTTATCTTCGTCACTCTTTCTAGAAGTTTATCAATTGTATTGATCTTCTCAAAGAACCTGCTTTTGGTCTAGTTTATTTTTTTCTATTGATATTTTGACTTCAATTTCATTGCTTTCAGCTCCTTATTATATCCTTCCTTCTGTTTACTATTGGTTTATTTTGCTCTGCTTTTTCTAGTTTCTTAAGGTATTGATTTGAGATTTTTTCTTTTCTAATAAAGATATTTTAATGCTATAAATTTCCCTCTAAGTACTGCTTTAGCTTAATCCCACCAATTTTGATACGTTATGTTTTTATTTTCATTTAGTGCAAAATACGTCCTGCTTTCCTTTTTGATTTCTTCTTCAACCTTTGGACTATTTATGTTTCCAGCATGTTAAAAATTATTACCTTCTGGTGCTGGTATTATGTGTAATATTTCTTTCCCTATATGCATTTATGGTTTTATTGTTGTTCTTGTGTGTTTATATGTTTCCAGTTTTCTACATTGAACATACACTTCTTTCTAATATAAAAAATTATTTAATATTAAACAGAACTTTACATTTTGAAGGACTTTCTAATTTCAAGGAGTATGATTTAATCCTCCAACATTTGCTTGAAGAAGATATAATCTTTATTTCACACATGTTGGAAACTGAATTCCACACAACTAGAGCTAATTAGGACTCAAACCCAAGTTTTCTGTCTTCCAGTTGTCCAGTTCTGGAGAAACTGGAAAAAATTTTTGAAAAGGAATTTATCTTGTGGGCAGTTGTAAAGAGTCATATAGATGGTCTTTGAACTGAAAAGTGACATGAGGCATTCATTCCAGTGTAATTTCCACTCCCTGAAATGGCTCCCTCATCTGTCTGCTTGTTGTCTGCTTGCTGTGTCTGCTTGTTGTTTCTGCTTTTTGTGTCTGCTCATTTTCTGTGCTTATTCTGTCCACTCATCTTCTTAAGGAGGCACTGGGAACTGAACCCATGACTTCCCATTTGGGAGGCAGATACCCAACCACTTGAACCACATCACTCCTTGCTCGTTGTGTCTTTTCATTCATCAGCTCATTTGTCAGGTCATTGCAACTGCTCATCTTATTCAGGGGGCACCAGGAACTGAACCTGGAACCTCCAATAAGGGAGGTTGGTGACCAACTGCTTTAGCCACCTCTGTTTCCACCAGTGTAAATTTTTTTTACTTTTAAAATTTTTTAAAATATATTGAAGTATATCACTCAAACATAAACAATAAATGTATAGTAATAGTTGTGAACTTACAAAACAAACATGTATAACATCATACAGGATGCTCATACCTTACCCTACCACAAATAACTTGCATTGTTTTTAAAATTTTTAAACTAATGATAAAAGAAAATCCTCAATATATTACTAGTAATCAAAGTATTTTCCCCCAAGCCTCCCTATTATTATCTATATATAATTTATATGTGAACATACATAAACAATTAAGTGTATAGTAAAAGTTATGAACTTACAAAGCAAACAAGCATGACATCATACATGGGACACATACATCAACCCTCCACCAACACCTTGCATTGTTGTGAGATGCTCATTTCAAACTATGAAAGAATATTGTCAAAATCTTACTACTGATTATAGTCATTATCTTACATTTGGTGTGTTTTTCCCCCAATGCCCCTTACTATTATTTTTTAAATATATATTTTTTATGACAGAAGTTGTAAACTTATAAAAAAATCATGGACATGTGCAGAATTCCCAAACGACACCTCACTATCAGCACACAGCACTGTGGTGGAATATTTCTTACAGAAAAGATAATATCCTCTCATTTTTATCATGTCCATAGTGTACATTTGACACACATTTTCCATACTGCCCCATTGTCAAAGAGTACATCTTTGTCACAGATGAAAGAATATTATATTATTACTGCTAACCACAGTCCATAGGTCACTCTAGTTGTATTTTTCCCACACTTCTCCATGTTCCCACCACCCTGCAATAGTGATGGACATTTCCTCTAGCTAACAGAGGACACACTTGCATCTGTACCATCGACCACAATTCTCGTCCACCTCTTGGTTTACTGTGCTATTCAGTTCATAGATTATTCTCTAACATTCTTTCAATTGGCATTTACAACCTAGACTACCATTTTCAACCACATCCCATTTATAAACTAGCTGTTACTCACTATGTGTTACCATCCACGCTATACATTTCCAAACTTTTACAGTAAAGCTAATTGAAACTTATACATACATAAAACACCAATAGTTCATCTCAGTCCTCCTCTTATCTCCTTTAAGAATCCACCACCTACCATCAGATCTTGAAGATATTTTCCCACAATTTCTTCTAAGAAGCTTTATGGTTCTTGCTTTTATTTTTAGGTTTGTGATCCATTTTGATTTGATTTGTAGATAAGGTGTCTGCCCAAGCTGAGTGGGTTTGACAGGAGAGTCAAATATCATTTGACCATACATGTGAGGGTCTGTTTCTGAATCATCAGTTTGGTTCCACCGCTCTGTGTCTATCTTTATGCCAGTACCACACTGTTTTTACCACTATAGCTTGGTAATATGATTTAAAGTCTGGAGATGAGAGTTCACTTCTCCTTTTTAAGATGTTTCTGGCTATTCAGAACCCCTTTCCCTTCCAAATAGATTTGATAACTGTGTTTTCAATCTTAAAAAATTACTCTTGACTTTTTATCAGGATTGCACCGACTCTGTATATCCATTTGAGTAGAAATAACATATTAATAATATTTAGTCTTCCAATCCATTAGCATGGAATGTTCTTCCAGTTATTTAGGCCTTTTAAAATTTCTTTTAACATTGAGTTGCAGTTTTCTGAATACAAGTGCTTTACAGTGTTGGCTAAATTTATTCCTGATATTTAAGTTTTCTCTCTCATATTTTATTTTCACCATTCTTTTGACACATTCAGCTACTTTTTAAAATATAATCTTCATTTCTAGACTCTCTTCCAGGCCTCTCTCTCCTGTCTTCTCTTTTCAGGCTCTAGCACATCCTTTAATATTTCCTGGAAATCTGGTCTCTTGCTTAGAAATTCTCTCAGTTTCTGTTTATCTATGAATATTCTAACCTCGCCCTCATTTTTGAAAGACAGTCTTGCTGGATATATGATTCTTGGCTGGAAGTTTTTCTCTTGTAGTATCTTAACTATATCATACCACTGTCTTCTTGCTTTCATGGTTTCTGGTGAGAAATCAACAGTTAATGTTATTGGGTATCCCTTATATGTTATGCATTGCTTTTCTCTTGTGGCTCTCAGAATTCTCTCTTTGTCTTAGGCATTTGCCATTCTGATTAGTATGTATCTCGGAGTTTGTCTATTTGAATGGGAGTATGTTGTGCTTCTCAGACATGGATATCTATGTCCTTCAATAGGGTTGGGAAACTTTCTAGCAGTATTTCTTCAAATATTCCTTCTGCCACCTTTTCTTCTCTTCTCCTCTGGGAAACCCATGACATGTATGTTTGCACATCTTTTGTTGTAATTTAGTTCCCTGAGACCTTGTTCTTTTTTTTTTTTTTTTTTTTTTTTTTATTTTTTTTTTAAATTTTTTTATTTTTTATTGACTTTGTAATAATATTACATTAAAAATATATATGTGAGGTCCCATTCAACCCCACCCCCCCACCCCCCCTCTCCGCCCCCCCAACAACACTCGTTCCCATCATCATGACACATCCATTGGATTTGGTAAGTACATCTTTGGGCACCTCTGCACCTCATATACATTGGTTCACATCATGGCCCATACTCTCCTCTATTCCATCATGTAGGCCCTGTGAGGATTTACAATGTCCGGTGATTACCTCTGAAGCACCATCCAGGGCAGCTCCATGTCCCGAAGACGCCTCCACCTCTCATCTCTTCCTGCCTTTCCCCATACCCTTTGTCCATTATGTCCACTTTTCCCAATCCAATGCCACCTCTTCTATGTGGACACTGGATTGGTTGTGTCCATTGCACCTTTATGTCAAGAGGAGGCTCAGATTCCACCTGGATGCTGGATGCAATCCTCCCATTTTCAGTTGTAATCACTCTAGGCTCCATGGTGTGGTGGTTGTCCTTCTTCACCTCCATCTTAGCTGAGTGTGGTAAGTCCAATAAATCAGATTGTAGGTGCTGGAGTCTGTTGAGGCTCAGGATCTGGCTATCACATTGTCAGTCCAGAGATTCAAATCCCCTAAATATATCTTAAACCCCAACATTAACTGCACCTCCAGCACATTAGCATGAAAGTCTTATGAAGGGAGATCCCATCTGAGTCCAGATTCATCACACATAAACACCATTTCCAAAGAGGGGCCATCTGCCCTGGTAGTTAACCCCATCGGCCATGACCATAACTCCCATGGGTCTCTTTAGCCCTCAAAGGAACCAATATCTGGGGGTTGTATCTGCTTTATCTGTCTCTCTGACTCTGCTCAGTTGTGCATGAGGGCAAACCTTCTGCCAGCCTCCAGACTCTTTTTTAGAAACTCGTAGCCATATAAACTCATTTCTCCTTTCCATTTCCCCCTTACTTTAGGTCAAACAGCATTTTAAAGTCATGGTATTTTATGTAGACATGGATATTCTGCTGATCCGCATTGAACCTTCCGTATAAGGTCATTTTCCAGTTGCATCATCAGTTGGTAGTTGATAGTGGTCCCTCGTTGCCAGGGAGGCTCATCCCCGGGTGTCATGTCCCACGCTGGGGGGAAGGCATTGCATTTACATGCTGAGTTTGGCTTCGAGACTGGCCACATTTGAGTAACATGAAGGCTGACAGAAGGAAATTCCCAGGCACAAAGTTGCTCTAGGCCTTGTTATTATTTTGGGTTTATCAGCTCACAAGCATAGTCATTAGTATCAGGGGCTCACTGTTGAACCCTCACTCCCTCCCGGTCCCCACCACTGTACCTGGGAGACTGTCGCTGCTCCCCTAGGGACCACGACAGAGCACCACTGGCCAGGAACCCAGTACCCCCCCTACTGTGGTTTTTAATTGTTGCCACTATGAGTATATCCAAACATTACCATGCACCCTGGACATATGTTCTGTACAGCTCCCTGTCAGTCATATATCACCTGTCATTGGTATCCCATACCAGTATCCCTCCATTGCCATTGTTGAAACACTCTGTGATCCAGAACTCCCCGAAATTTGAAGCCCAATATAATGTCATGGTCCCTTACTAGGGAATGGCATATAGCGATGAGTTTAAAGGATAGATAAAGAACTTGGATAAAGTTAGATAAAGAACTTAGATAAAGAATGTTGACTTGAAAAAATTCCACATCCTATTTTTTTTCCCTTTTTTTTTTCCCCCCCCCCCCCCTAATTATTCAGCTTTTCTTCACAGGAGTCCTAGACCACAGCAATGTATATATATAATATACAGCACTCCCACACATCCACCAGAAAACCTTTTCCCTTCCACAGTGATACTCTTACGCCCTATTCATATCATATTTACTTAAAGTGATGTACAGAGTCTGAGACATTAGCTTTCTAACAAGGTGACATCTGTGTTTACATTATGGTGCATACTTTAGGATACACAGTTCTTTACATTTTTAGTTATCCTATGTTTTACATTATGGTTTACATTATCAGTCTGTCATCTCCTATATGTTATGGTGTAATATTACATGTTTTATATCCATCCTTGTGTACTCTCAAGAAACTCCTCTCTTACCCCCCATTTACTTTGGTTCCACACATTTAACGTCCATTTTCCCTTCCACCTTGGTGCCCTCAGTGATAGCCAACCTCCGTTTCCTGAGGAGCCACTTCCAGAGATAGATGGAATAGTGTTCAGGGCCTAACTTGCTCAACTGCCCCAATGCCCTGGGAGCCACCCTTTCTCTCGAGGGATACAGTTCCCTCTATTGGATGGCATTAGTCCTCCCCAGGATGTGGGTCCACCCCCACTCTCACTACTTGGGTTTCTACCCCATGGTGTCACCCACTCTGGCAGAATGAGCATTTAGACATTCCCCAGGAGCCCGTCCTGCATCAGACCCTCCCCTCCGAGCATTCTAAACAGGTAACCCTCTTTATTATATTTTGATATGATTTTCTCGGCATTTTACTCTCCACCAACACCTGACCCTCTCCTGGTTCGTATGCTACCCCTCCCTCCCCCCACTTTTGGGCAACGTTACCCACCCGTCCCTCCCCAGCCACCCTCAAACCCGCAAAGCCCCAAGCAAAGGCCACCCCTTGCCCCCCTTTTATCTCTTCTTTGTGTTCATACTTACCACCATCTCGTCTTAAATTCCACCCCTGCAGACATCGGCTCATATCCTTCCTCCACCCTCCGATTTCCTGCAAGCCTATCGTTCAGTCTCTTGCTATCTAGGGCAGCTTGTTTATTTCATATCATTGAGGTCATGTAGTATTTGTCCTTCAATGTCTGGGTTGCTTCACTCAACATAAGGTTCTCAAGATTCATCCATGTTATCACATGTGTTTGTAGTGTGTTTGTTCTTACAGCCGAGTAGTATTCCATTGTGTGTATATACCACATTTTATTGATCCACTCGTCTGTTGATGGGCATTTGGGTTGATTCCAACTTTTGGCAATAGTGAACAATGCTGCTATGAACATTGGTGTACATATATTGGTTTGTGTTTTTGTTTTCAGTTCTGCTGGGTATATTCCCAGCAGTGGTATTACTGGGTCATATGGCAAATCTATGGCTAGTTTTTTGAGAAACCGCCATACTGTTCTCCAGAATGGTTGGATCCTTCTGCATTCCCACCAGCAGTGGATGAGTGTTCCCCTTCCTTCGCATCCTCTCCAGCACTTGTATTCTTCTGTTTTTTTCATAGCTGCCAATCTTATGGGTGTAAGATGGTATCTCATTGTGGTTTTGATTTGCATTTCCCTGATAGCTAGAGATTTGGAACATTTTTTCATGTGCTTTCTTGCCATTTGTATTTCTTCTTCGGAGAAGTGTCTGTTTAAGTCTTTTTCCCATTTTTTAAATGGATTGTTTATCTTTTTATTTTCAAGATGTAGGAGTTCTTTATATATGCAAGTTATAAGTTTCTTATCAGATATATGATTGCCAAATATTTTCTCCCACTGTGTGGGCTCCCTTTTTACTTTCTTGACAAACTCCTTTGAGGTGCAGAAGGCTTTAATTTTGAGGAAGTCCCATTTATCTATTAGTTCTTTTGCTGCTCGTGCTTTTGGTGAGATATTCATAAATCCATTACCTATTACAAGGTCCTGTAGATGTTTCCCTACACTGCTTTCTAAGGTTTTTATGGTCTTGGCTCTTATATTTAGGTCTTTGATCCATCTTGAGTTGATCTTTGTATAAGGTGTGAGATGGTAATCCTCTTTCATTCTTCTACATATGGCTATCCAGTTCTCCAGACACCATTTGTTGAATAGGCCACTCTCTCCCAGTTGAGAGGGTTTGGTGGCTTTATCGAATATTATGTGGTTGTATATGTGAGGTTCTATATCAGAGCTTTCAATTCGATTCCATTGGTCTATATGTCTCTCCTTATGCCAATACCATGCTGTTTTCACCACCGTAGCTTTATAGTATGTTTTGAAGTCAGGTAGTGTGATTCCTCCAATTTCGTTTTTCTTTTTCAGTATGTCTTTGGCTATTCGGGGTCTCTTTCCTTTCCAAATAAATTTCATAGTTAGTTTTTCTAGTTCCTTAAAGAAGGCTGCATTGATTTTTATTGGGATTGCATTGAATGTGTAGATCAATTTTGGTAGGATAGACATCTTAATAATGTTCAGTCTTCCTATCCATGAACAAGGAATAGTCTTCCATTTATTTAGGTCTTCTTTGATTTCCTTGAACAATCTTGTATAGTTCTCAGTGTATAAGTTCTTTACCTCTTTAGTTAAATTTATTCCTAAGTATTTGATTTTTTTATTTACTATTGTGAATGGTATTTGTTTCTTGATTTCCTCCTGATCTTGCTCATTATTGGTGTACAGAAATGCTACTGATTTTTGCGCATTGATCTTATAACCTGCGACTTTACTAAACTCATTTATGAGTTCTAGAATCTTCGTTGTAGATCTCTCAGGGTTTTCTATGTATAGGATCATGTCATCTGCAAATAATGAAATTTTGACTTCTTCCTTTCCAATTTGAATGCCTTTTATTTCTGGTTCTTGCCTCAGTGCTCGAGCAAGTACTTCTAAGACAATGTTAAATAGGAGCGGCGACAGTGGGCATCCTTGTCTTGTTCCTGAGTTTAGAGGGAAGGAGTCTAGGATTTCTCCATTGTAAACAATATTGGCTTTAGGTTTTTCATATATACTCTTTATCATGTTCAAAAAATTTCCTTGTATTCCAATCATTTGGAGTGTTTTTATCAAGAAAGGGTGCTGTATTTTGTCAAATGCTTTTTCTGCATCAATAGATATAATCATGTGATTTTTTTCCTTCAATCTGTTTATATGGTGTATTACGTTGATTGATTTTCTTATGTTGAACCATCCTTGCATACCTGGGATGAATCCCACTTGGTCGTGGTGTATAATTCGTTTAATGTGTTGTTGAATACGATTAGCAAGTATTTTGTTAAGTATTTTTGCGTCTAGGTTCATTAGAGAAATTGGTCTGTAATTTTCCTTTCTTGTGATGTCTTTGTTTGGCTTTGGTACTAGGGTAATGTTGGCATCATAGAAGGAGTTGGGTAATGTTCTTTCTGTTTCGATGGTTTGGAATAGTTTCAGCAGGATTGGTGTCAGTTCTTTCCGGAATGTTTTATAGAATTCACCTGTGAAGCCATCTGGCCCTGGGCTCTTCTTAGTTGGGAGATTTTTAATAACTGATTCTATCTCTCTGCTTGTGATTGGTTTGTTAAGATCATCAATTTCTTCTTTTGTCAATATGGGCTGTTTATGTGTTTCTAGGAATTTGTCCATTTCCTCTAGATTGTCATTTTTGTTGGAATATAGTTTTTCAAAATATCCTCTTATGATAGTCTTTATTTCTGTGGGGTCAGTGGTGATATCGCCTTTCTCATTTCTTATTTTGTGTATTTGCATCTTCTCTCTTTTTTTCTTTGTTAGTGTTGCTAAAGGTTTGTCAATTTTGTTAATCTTCTCAAAAAACCAGCTCTTGGTCTTGTTTATCTGTTCAAGTGCTTTCTTATTTTCTATTTCATTTAGTTCTGCTCTTATCTTTGTTATTTCCTTCCTTCTTCTTCCTGTTGGGTTACTTTGTTGTTGTTTTTCTAATTCCTTCAAATGTGCAGTTAGTTCTTCAATTTTTGCTCTTTCTTCTTTTTTGATATATGAATTTATGGCTATAAACTTCCCTCTCAGTACTGCTTTTGCTGCATCCCATAAATTTTGGTATGTTGTGTTATCATTATCGTTTGTTTCAAGGTAGTCATTGATTTCTTTTGAGATTTCCTCTTTGACCCACTGTTTTTCTAAGAGTGTGTTGTTTAATTTCCAAATCGTGGTGTGAAATCTGGGCTTCTTTCCCTTGCAAATCTCCAGCTTGACTCCACTGTGGTCAGAGATAATGTTTTGTATGATTTCAATCTTTCTGAATTCGTTCAGCCTTTCTTTGTGGCCTAGCATATGATCTATCTTGGAGAATGATCCATGTGCGCTTGAGAAAAATGTATATCCTGCTGTGTTTGGGTGTAGTGATCTATATATGTCTATTAGATCGAGCTCCTCTAATATACTATTCAGATGTTTTGTTTCTTTGGTGATTCTCTTTTGAGATGTTCTGTCCAGAGTTGATAGTGGTGTATTAAAATCCCCCACTATAATTGTAGATGTATCTATTCTTTCACTTAGTTTTTCCAGCGTTTGCCTGACGTATTTAGAGGCACCCTTGTTAGGGGCATAGATATTTATGATTGTTCGATCTTCTTGACAGATTTTCCCTTTGACTAAAATGTAGTATCCTTCTTTGTCTCTCACAATTGTTTCATATTTAAAGTCTATTTTGTCTGATATTAATATAGCTACTCCTGCCTTTTTTTGGTTATTGTTAGCTTGTATGATTGTTTTCCAGCCTTTCACTTTCAATCTCCATGCGTCTCTGGGTCTAAGATGTGTCTCTTGTAGACAGCATATGGATGGGTCATATTTCCTTATCCAGTGTCCCAGTCTGAATCTTTTGATAGGTGAGTTTAATCCATTGACATTCAGTGTTATTACTATCAAGGAATTATTTGTGTTAGCCATATTTTGATTGGATTTGTGTTTGTCATATTTTGTTTGTATATATTTTTTTTGTCTTTTTTGTTGTTGTTGTTGGTCTTATACTCTCCTCCAACTTTGCCTTTCCTGTTTTTTCCTTTCTTCCTGCAGAACTCCCTTTAGAATTTCTTGAAGGGGAGGTTTCTTGTTGGTATACTCTTTCAGTTTCTGTTTGTCTGCGAATATTTTGAACTCTCCATCATGTTTGAATGCTAGTTTAGCTGGATAGAGTATTCTTGGTTGGAAATTTTTTTCCTTTAGTACCTTGACTATATCATACCACTGTCTTCTTGCCTCCATGGTTTCAGAAGAGAAATCAGCACTTAATCTAATTGAGCTTCCCTTGTATGTGATGGTTTTCTTTTCTCTTGCTGCTTTTAGGATTTTCTCTTTGTCTTGAGCATTGGATAATTTGACAAGTATATGTCTTGGGGTGGGCCTGTTGGGATTTATGACTTGTGGAGTGCGCTGTGCTTCTTGGATATGTATATCTGTCTCTTTCAGTAGATTTGGGAAGTTTTCAGCCATTATTTCCTGCAACACTCTTTCTGACCCCTTTCCCTTCTCTTCACCTTCTGGAATGCCTATAATACGTATGTTTGAGCGTTTTGCATTGTCATTCAGGTCCCTAAATCCTAATTGGATTTTTTCTATCTTCTTATTGACCCCTTCTACTATCTGTTTGATTTCTGATGTACTGTCTTCCACATCACTAATTCTCTGCTCTGTCTCTTCTAGTCTGCTGATATTTGCTGCAAGTGTATTTTTGATTTCTTGAACTGTGGTGTTCATTCCCATCATATCTGTTATGTTTTTGCGTATGTCTGCAATTTCCCCTCCAAGTGATGTCTTCATGTTGTTAACCTCTTTCATTACTGCATCAAATTTGTCGGTGATAAATGTTCTGAGATCTTTCATTGCTTGTGCCAAGTTTTGCTCCCCTTCGTGATTATTGGTTTGTTGATTGGATTCAGCCATGTTTTCCTGATTATTGGTTTGGTTCGTAGATTTTTGTTGCTTTCTGGTCATCTCTTTATTTTGACGAATTTAATCAGTTCCTTAGCTTCTTTGTCTGCTCTTGGAGGTTAATTAGTTGTTATTTTTGCACAGGTGTTATATCTTCTCTTTGTCACTTTTTTCTTCTTATTCTAGTTACTTGTTGTTGGTTAAGTTCACTTTAGAGGAAAGTATTAGTGTTGGGGAAAGGCAATTGTGTAAGCAAGGGAAAAGTGTAAAGTTGTATTGGTGATGTATGTTAATAAAGCAGGAATATGATATCTGGAAGGATGGAGGTTAGATTCATGTAGATTGTATAGAGTTATAGCTGTAGGTAGAGTACCTTTTATGAAGTTGATGACTGAATTTGGGAGGAATATGGTATGAACTACACAGCTATTGTTTTCATGAGAGAGGGAAAAAGAAAAGAAAGGTAATAGTTTCAAGAGTGGATAATAGACAGAAAACAGAACAAAGGTATTAGAAATTAAGAGTTAGACACTTTGTGGATCAAAGAACGGGAGGTGGGGGGTGGAATATAGGAGAGACAGTAGATGATAGTGGATATCAAGATGCAGGGGAAGGGGGATAGTGTAGGTAGCCTAAATCAGTTCACACAGAAATGAGGCAGTGGAGGATGGGAAAACCCAGCAAATGTGAGGTGTTCCCTGTAGCACCTATTGTATACTTGAATTAAAGTAAAAATAAGTGGAAGATGAGGGACAAGAGGGAAAGAGAAAACCGAAAAAAGAAAAAAAAAAAACTAATTATAATAAAGAAAAAAGAAAGGCAAGAAGAAAGGAAGAAAGAAAAAGAGGATGGGCAAACGGTGGGGAACGGATAGGGAGAAGAGAGATACAGGTACACACGTGTCACAATTGCAACACTATCTAAAACAACAACTTCCCCCCGCTTTGCCCTAAAACCCCCCCGTCTGTCTGCCCAAATGGGTCTGCAAGCACCTCCCTTCCCACAAACCCCCAATAGGCCGCCCAGGGCCCACGAACTCCCCAGTACTGCAGATGCTCAAAAAAAAAAAAAAAAAAAAAAAAAAAAATTAAGTAAAATTAAAAAAAACAAAAAACAAAAAACAAAAAACAAACAAACAAACAAACAAACAAAAAACAGAAACCCCTCCGCAGGCCCGGTTCCGCCCGCCACGGAGGCTTGGACCGGCTCTGCCCGGCTCCTCACGCCGCCTTGGCCTGGCCTGGCTCTGCCCAGCTCCGCTCGCTACAGCGGCCCAGCCGGCTCCGGCGTCCACCTCCCGCCACCGCGGCCTGGACCGGCCCTGCCCGGCTCCGTACCCGCCGCGGCCTGACCCGGGCCCGCCCGGCTCCAAACGCTACCGCGGCCCGCAGCGGGGGCCTGAACCGGCCCCGCCCGGCTCCAAGCGCTACCGGGGCCCGCAGCCGGGGCCTGCACCGGCCCCGCCCGGCTCCAAGCGCTACCGCGGCCCGCAGCCGGGGCCTGCACCGGCCCCGCCCGGCTCCAAGCGCTACCGCGGCCCGCAGCCGGGGCCTGCACCGGCCCCGCCCGGCTCCAAGCGCTACCGCGGCCCGCAGCCGGGGCCTGCACCGGCCCCGCCCGGTTCCAAGCGCTACCGCGACCCGCAGCCGGGGCCTGCACCGGCCCCGCCCGGCTCCAACCGCTACCGCGGCCCGGCTCGGCCTGGCTCGGCCCCGCCCGGCCCCGCTCACCGCTGGCGCAGCGCGGCCCGGCCTGGCCCAGCCCCACCGAGCGGGGCTAGATGCCTCGTCTCCGCCTACCCAAGAAGGGAATCCTCTACAGGTAGCTGGGATCTCCGTGTATATTTCACAGACGAATCCTCTCTGTTACCTTCCCTCCAAATCGATGTCCAGACACCTCCGGACCAGCAAAAATCCCAAAACAATCCGGTCCCAAAGAGTCTCCAACGCCGCCCAGCCGATTCCCTGCAGAAGACTCTAACAGGGATGTTCACTCAGCCGCCATCTTGCCCCCTCTCCTCCCTTGTTCTTTTTTTTTTTTCCATTATTTTCTTCATCTGTTCTTTTGAATGTTCACTTTCAGAGGCCATTTCTTCAAACTCACCAATCCTTTCTTCTGCACCTCAAATGTGCTATCATATGATACCAATTTTTTTTTAAATTTCATTTATTGTGCCACTCATTCCCAAAAATTCTGCTATGTTTTCTGTGTATGTTTTCAAATTCTTCTTTGTGACCATCCAATATCTTCCTAATATCCTTAATCTCTTTAGCCATCTCATTAACTTTATTTATTTATTCATTCATTTATTGGAATTTTTTTTGAAGTACCATAGCTGGGTATTGAACACAGAACCTCGGATGCAGAAATCCGGCGCTCAGCCACTGAGCCAGATCAGCTCCCCTGAATTCTTTTTTTTTTACACTTTTTTACATTAAAGTTAATAGATCACAAAGGATGTTACATTAAAAAACATAAGAGGTTCCCATATAATCCACTCCCCACACGCCCACACCTATCATTTTTGTGAATTGTATTTTTTTAAAGATATATACATCTCAAAAAATGTTACATTAAAAAACATGAGAGGTATTCGTATACTCCCCATTTCCCCATGCCACTTCCCCCACACCAACACCCTCACCCATCATTGTGGCACACTCTTTGCACTCAGTGGACACATTTTGGAGCACTGCTGCACCACATGGATAATAGTTTACCCTGTAGTTCATACTCTCCGCCAGTATATTTAGTGGGTTATGGCAAGATATATAATGTCCAGCATCAGACCCTGCATTATCATGTAGGACAATTCCAAGTCCCAGAAATGCCCCCACATCACATCACTTCCTCCCTCTCCCTGCCCTCAGCAACTACTGTGGCCACTTTCTCCACATCAATGCTACAATTTCTTCTATTTCTAGTCACAATAGTTTTATAGTAGAATATCAGTAAGTCACTGTAATCCATATTTTATTCCTCCATTTTGTGGACCCTGGGATGGTGATGTCCACTTCACCTCTAGATCAAGAGGAGGCTTAGATTCCACATAGTTGATGGATGCAATTCTTCTGCTTACAGTTGTAGGCTTTCTTGGTTCCTTGGTTCCCATCTTTACCTCCCTGTTAGGTGACCTGGCTAACTCCAGCAAACCTGAGAGCAGGAAGTGGAACTCTGCTGAGGCTCAGGGCCCAGCTGGCACATGGGCAGTCCAGAGATTCAAGTCCCCTGAATATACTCCATCCCTAGTAGCAACCACAGATTCAGTAAAATTAACAGAAGAGACATGTTAAAAAGGTCACATCTGAGTCCAACTCCATCATACTCAGGAGCATAAATTCCACAGTAGGACCCTCTGACATGGCATAAACTCCAAATCCATCTGCCATGACCATATGATCTCCATAGCCTTCAGGAGATCCAGAACCTAGGGTTGTATCTACATTTGCTTTTTCTGGGGTCCTGCTGAGGTGTGCATAAGCATGTCCCCACTGATGACCTCCCAACTATTTTGAAGACTCTTAGACATATAAACTCATTTATCTTTGCCATTTACCCCTTTTCTTCAAGGTCAAAAAGCAGTTTTTAACACATGATCCTACAAGTAGGCTGAGATATTCTGGTAGTCTGAGTTGACCCATTTATTCAAGGTCTCTTTCTAGTTGCCTCACTAGCTAATGATTGGTAGTAATCCCTCGGCACCAAGGAGTCTCATCCCCACGAGTCATGTCCCATGATTACAGGAATGTAATGCATATATATGGTGAGTTTGGCTTAGAGAGAGGCCACATTTGAGCAACATGGAGGCGCTCAGGAGGTAACTCTTAAGCACCCTGCAGCTCCAGCCTTACTGCATATTTCAGGCACACAGCTCATATGCATAGACATTAGTGTCAAGGGCTCATTATTGGACCATCCTTCCTTGGTCTTTGCCATTGCACTTGGGGGATTATTGCTGTTCCATTGGGGTATGTGACTGAGTTCCCCTGGGTAGGAACTCAGCACTCCCTCAGTTGATGTATGTAACTGTAACTACTATGAAAATGCCCAACATTTATCAGAACATTTTTATGTCCCTTATATACATACCCTGGAGAACTCCCTCCCACCCATATTCTCCCCATCAATAACACCCCACAACATTGTTCCTCTCCTGCCATAGTTGAACCTCTCTGTGCTCCAAAACTACTTCAACAATAAAGCCTAATATATTGCCAAATTCAATTAGTAGGAATTTGAAATATAGTGATGGGTTTAACGTTCAGAAATAGATTACATATAAATTTAGAAATACTAAAATAAAGTAAAAATAAATTTTTGTATTAAAAAATGAAAAATATTATAAAGCTTTGTTTTTAACGTTTTAACTTACATCACTGTAATAGGTATATGTACAGTGGCACAGCACTTACTTTCTTCCTCAGTGTCTACATGCTTTCTTTTTTCTAATTTTTAATTTTGTCTTCAAAATAGTTTTAGATCACAGTAATTCATATATACAATATAGGGGACTCCCATATATCCAGCATCAAACACATTTCCCCTTTCCCCAGCAATGATCTTTTTACATGTTCATGTTATATTTGCTGCAGCTTATGTACAGATTTTGAGACATAGCTATCAAACATGGTTCCATTTTGGTTTACCTTATGGTTTATATTTTAGACTGTACACATTTTTAAGTTTTTATTTTCCTTATGTTTTACATTATGCATTATATTTTTATATTTTTTTTAAAAAATTTTTAAACATTTCTCTCTAACCGCCCCCCCACCCCCGTTTGTCTGCTGTGTCCATTCGCTGTGTGTTCTTCTGTGTCTGCTTCTAAGCTTGTCAGTGGCACCGGGAATCTGTGTCTCTTTTTTGTTCCGTCATCTTGCTGCATCAGCTCTCAATGTGTGTGGCGCCACTCCTGGGCAGGCTGAAATTTCTTTCACGCTGAGCAGCTCTCCTTATGGGATGCACTCCTGGCACATGGGACTCCCCTACACGGGGGATACCCCTGCGTGGCATAACACTCCTTGCGTGTGTCAGCACTGTGCATGGGCCAGCTCTACACAGGTCAAGGAGGTCCTGGGTTTGAACCGAAGACCTCCCTTGTGGTAGGCAGACACTCTATCCACTGAACTAAGTCTTCTTCCCTATATCCTATATTCCCTATATTAACTTATAGATATTTATACACTTCTGGTGTAAGTTTACATGTCCTATATCCATAATTCGATGATCTTGTGGAGCACTTACATTGACCCCAGTTGCCCTGCTTCCATCTATTCTATACCTCTCTCCTCCTACCTTCAAGGCCCAAAGAGATAATCAATCTTCACTACTTGAGGAACCGGGTTTACAGAGACTTGCAACAATGCTGAAGGCTTGACATGCTAGACTGCCCTAACTCATTGGGAGCCCTCGATTCTCTCAAGAGACACAATTCCCTCTCTTTGAGAACATCAGTCCTCCCCAGGATGTGGGTATACCTTCACACTCATTGTATGGGTCTCCACCCAATGATACAACCCACGATGACAAAATGGGCACTCACACATGCCCTAAAAGCCTGCCCCTGTACCAGATTACCCCCCTTAAACATCTTAAACATGTAATCCTTCCTTATTATATTTTCTAAAGAGTTTTCTCAACATTATAGTTTCAACCATATATCTGACAGTCTCGCGTATTCAACTGTTCCTCACATCCCTCCCCCCAATTCCTTGGGGAATCTGACACATCCTCCCAACCCTAGTTCCCCTCAAGCCCGCAAAGTCACACCCAAACATATCCCTACACCCCCATCGAATCCTTTCGCTGTCCAAATAGTTACCTCCAGATTATCATAGGTTTGACTCATGTAGGTGTCAGCTGACAACTTTCCTCTCCTCCCCAAATTCCTTTAAGCCTATCTTCCAGATTCTAGCTCTCTGAGACAGCTTAATTTGCTTGTTTCATATCAGAGAGGTCATGTAGTATTTTTCCTTCAATACCTGACTTGCTTCACTTAGCATAATGTCCTCAACATTCATCTATGTTGTCTCATGTGTTTGTACTGTATTCTTTCTTATACTTGAGTAGTGTTCTATTGATTGTATATACCACATTTTATTTATCCATTCAACTGTCGATGGGCATTTGGGTTGATTCCAACTTTTGGCAATAGAGAATAATGCTGCAATGAACACTGGTGTGCATATATTGGTTTGTGTCCTTACTTTCATTTCTTCTGGGTATATACCCAGTAGTGGAATTGTTGGGTCATATGGCAAACTATAGCTACCTTTTTGAGAAACCACCAAACTGTCCTCCAGAATGGCTGGATCCTTTTGCATTTCCACCAGCAGTGGATGACTGTTTCCATTCCTCCACATCCTCTCCAACACATGTAGTCTTCTGTTTTTTTGATAGCCACCAGTCGTAAGGGAGTAAGATGGTATCTCAGTATAGTTTTGATTTGCATCTCCCTAATAGCTAGTGATTTTGAGCATTTGTTCATGTGCTTTTTAGCCATTTGTATTTCTTCTTTGGAGAAGCATCTGTTCAAATCTCTTTTCCATTTTCTCAATGGGTTGCTTGTCTTTTTATTTTCAAGATATAGGAGTTCTTTATATATGCAGGATGTAAGTCTCCTATCAGATATATCATTACCAAATTTTTTTTTCCATTGGGTAGGCTCCCTTTTCACTTTCTTGACAAACTCCTTTCAGGTGCAAAAGGTTTAATTTTGAGAAAGTCCCATTGATCTATTTGTTCTTTTGCTGCTTGTGCTTTGGTTGTGAAGTTCGTGAAGATGCTTCCAATTACGAGGTCTTTTATATGCTTCCTTACATTGTTTTCCAAGGTCTTTATCTTCGTGGCTCTTAATTTAGGTCTTTGATCCATCTTGAGTTTATTTTTGTATAAGGTGTGAGATGGTAATTCTCTTTCATTCTTTTGCATATGGATATCCAGTTCTCCAAGCACCATTTGTTGAAGAGGCCATTCTCTCCCATTTGAGTGACTTGGTGGCCTTCTCGAATATCAGATGACTGTATATGTGAGGATCTATATCAGAACTCTCAATTTGGTTCCATTGGCCCATATGTCCATCCTTGTGCCAGTACCATGCCATTTTGACCATTGTAGCTTTGTAGCATGTTTTAGAGTCAGGCAGTGTGATGCCTCCAGTTTAATTTTTCTTTTTCTCTCTGTTTTTGCCTATTCAGGGCCTCTTCCCTTTCCAAAACATATTATAGTTAGTTTTTCTTGTTACTTAAAAAATGCTGTGCTGATTTTCATTCAGATTGCATTAAATCTGTAGATCAGTTTAGGTAGGATAGACTTCTTAATCATATTTAGTCTTCCTTTCCATATTTGGGGAATATTCTTCCATTTATTTAAGTCCTCTTTGATTTCTTTGAGCAGGGTTGTGTAGTTTTCTGTGTATAAGTCTTTTACATGTTTAGTTAAATTTATTTGTAGGTATTTGATTTTCTTGTTTACTGTTGTTAATGGTATTTGTTTCTTGATTTCCTCCTCAGATAACTCATTAGTGATGTACAGAAATGCTACTGATTTTCGCGCACTGATCTTCTACCCTGCAACTTTACTGAACTCATTTAAAAGTTCTAGAAACTTTGTTGTAGGTTTCTTAGGGCATTCTATGTATAGGATCATGTTGTTTGCAAATAGTGAAATTTTGACTTCTTCCTTTCCAATTTGGAACCCTTTTATATCTGGTTCTTGCCTCAGGGCTTGGGCAAGTACTTCTATCACAATGTTAAGTAGAAAGGGTGATAGTGGTCATCTTTGTCTTGTTCTTGATCATAGAGGGAAAGATTTTAGGTTTTCACCATTGCAAATGATGTGAGCTGTGTGTTTTTTAAAATATACCCTTTATCATGTTCAGAAAGTTTTCTTCTATTCCAATCTTTTGCAGTGCTTTTATCAAGACAGAATGCTGTATTTTGTTAAATGCTTTTTCTGCGTCTATAGATATGATCATGTGATTTTTTTCTTTGATCTGTTTATGTGGTGTATTTCATTGATTGATTTTCGTATGTTGAGCCATCTTGCATAGCAGAGATGAAACCCACTTTGTATGGTGTATAATTCATTTAATGTGTAGTTGAGTAGGATTAGGAAGTATTTCCTTGAGGGTTTTTGCACTTAAGTTCATCAGAGAAATTGGTCTGTAGTTATCCTTTCTTGTGATGTCTTTGTTTCTTTGTTTGGCTCTGGTATTAAGGGAATGTGGGCATCATAGAATGAGTTAGGCAATGTTCCTTCTATTTCAATTTTTTGAAAGATTTTATGCAAGAATGGTGTTAGTTCTTTCTGGAATTATTGGTAGAATTTACCTGTGAAGTCATCTGGCCCAGGGCTCTTTTTAGTTAGGAGGTTTTTAATGACTGATTCTATGTCTTTATGTGGGATTGGTTTGTTGAGATCATCAATTTTTTCTTTCATCATTGTAGGCTGCTTATGTGCTTCTAGGAATTTGTCCATTTCCTCTAAATTGTCCTTCTTGTAGGCATATAGTTTTTCAAAGTATCCTCTCACAGATGTCTTTATTTGTATGGGGTGAGTGTTGATATCCCCTTTCTGATTTCTTAATTTGTGTATTTGCATCTTCTATATTTTTTTCTTTCTTAATCTAGGTAAGAGTTTGTCAAAATTTTTTATCTTCTCAAAGAACCAGCTCTTTGGTTTTTATCTCTTTTACTTTTTCAGTGCTTTCATCTTTTCTTTTTCATTTAATTCTGCTCTGATTTTTGTTATTTCTTTGTTTCTTCATCCTTTGGGGTTAGTTTCTTTTTTCTTCTTCTTCTTTATTTTCTTTTAAATGTTACATTTAAAAAAATGAGTACCCATATACCCCCCACCCCACTCCTCCCACATCAATAACCTCTTTCATTATCGTGGCACATTCACTGCACCTGGTCTATGCATTTTGGAGCACTGCTGCACCACTTGGACAGTGGTCTATATTGTAGTCTATACTCTCCCCCATTCCAAACAGGGGGCCCTGGCAAGACACACAATGTCCAGCATCTGTCCCTGCAGCATCACCCAGGACAACTCCAAATCCTGAAAATGCACCCACATCATATTTCTTCTTCCCTCTCCCTACCATCAGCAGATGCCGTGACCACTTTCTCCACATCAATATTACAATTTCTTCCCTTACTAATCACAGTAGTTCCCCAGCAGAACACCAGTAAATCCACTCTAACCTATACTCAATTCCTCCAACAGATGGATGGATAAATAATATGAGGTATATACATACAATGGAATGCTACTCAGCTATAAGAACAAATACAGTACAAACACATGTGATAACATGGATGAATCTTGAGAAACTTATGTTGAGTGAAGCAACCCAGGCATTGAAGGACAAATACTATATGACCTCTTTTCTTTTTTTACTAATTCCTACAAGTGTACAATTAGGTTTTCAATTTTAACTCTGTCTTCTTTTTTCATGTATGAATTTGTGGCTATAAATTTCCCTCTCAGTACAGCTTTTGCTGCATCTCATAAGTTTTTATATCTTTTGTTGTCATTTTCATTAGTTTCAAGGTGGTTTCTGATTTCTTTTGCGATTTCCTCCTTGGCCCACTGTTTGTCTAAGTGCGTGTTGCTTAACTTCCATATCCTGTTGCCTAATCTGGGTCTCTGGCCTTTGCAGATTTCCAACTTCATTCCACTGTGGTCAGAGAAATTATTTTGTATGATTTCAATCTTCTGAATTTATTGAGACTTTCTCTGTGGTGTAGCATGTTGTATATTTTGGAGGATGATCCATGTGCACTTGAGAAGAATGAATATCTAACTCTATTTGGATGTAATCTTTAATTTGTCTATTAGGTCCAGCTCCCCTAATATTTTTTTTCTACCCAAAGTTTACTTTTTTTTTCCAAATTACACTCAATTTATTCATTTTTTTAAAAAGATATTACAATAAAAAAATAGGAGGTCCCCATTCGCCCCCACCGCCCCCACCCCACCACTCCCCCTACAATAACACTCTCCCCCATCATCATGTCACATCCATTGTGTCTGGTGAGTACATCTCTGGGAATTGCTGCACCCCATGTCCCGTGTTCCACACCATAGCCCACACTTTCCCACGTTCCATCCAGTGGGCCATGGGAGGACATACAACATCCGGCAGTTGTCCCTGGGCCACCACCCAGGACAACTCCAAGTTCCGAGAATGCCTCCACATCTCCTCTTCCTTCATTCCCTGCACCCAGCAGCCACCATGGCCATTTTTTCCACATCAATGCCACATTTTCTCAATTATTAACCACAGTAGTTCATGAATAGAATATCATTAAGTCCACTCTGATCCTTACTGTATTCCTCCTTCCTGTGGACTTGGCTTGGTTGTGTCCATTCCACACCTATGTCAAGAGGGGGTTTAGATTCCACATGGATATGCAATCCTCCTGCTTTCAGTTGTAGGCACTCTAGGCTCCATGGTGTGGTGGTTGACATTCTTCAACTCCATGTTAGCTGAGTGGAGTAAGTCCAATAAATCAGAGCGTAGGAGCTGAAGTCTGTTGAGGTCAGGGCCTGGCTATCATATTGCCAGTCCAGAGATTCAAATGCCCTAGATATATCTTAAGCCCCAGCACCAACTACAATTCCAGTAAAGTAACAGGAAAGGCTTGTGAAAAGAGATCACATCTGAGTCCAGCTCCATCATGCAGAAACACCAGCTCCAAAGAAGGGCCAACTGACAAGGCAGTGAACTCCATCTGCCATGACCATAGAACCTGTGGGTCTCTTTAGCCCTCAAAAGGACCAATACCTGGGGTTGTATCTACTTTATCTGTCTCTGAGACTCTGCTCAGGTGTGCATAAGGGCAATCCTTCTGACAACCTCCAGTCTCTTTTTTAGAGACTCATAGCCATATGAACTCATTTGTTCTTTCCACTTCCCCCTTACTTTAGGTCAAACATCATTTTTAACTCCTGTTATTATATGTAGACAGGGTTATTCTGCTGGTCCACGTTGAACATTTAATTCAAGGTCATTTTCTAGTTGCATCATCAGCTGGTACTTGGTAGTGATCCTCGGTACCAGGGAGGCTCATCCCCTGGTGTCATGTCCCACAGTTGGGGGGAAGGCATTGCATTTACATGCTGAGTTTGGCTTTGAGACTGGCCACTAATATTTTGTTCAAAATCTTCATTTGTTTATTGATTCTCTGTTGAGATCTTTGCCCCAAGGGTGACAATGGTGTATTAAATTGCCCACTATAATTATAGAGACATTTATTCCTTCACTTAATTTTTCCATTGTTTGCCTTGTGTATTTGGAGGCGCCCTGCTTAGGAGAATAAATGTCTATGATTGTTCTTTCTTCTTGAATGATTACCCCTTTTACTAATATTTAATATCCATCTTTGTCTTGAAAAATACTTTTACATTTAAAGTCTATTTATGTCCGTAATTATACAGGAACTCCTGACCTTTTTTGGTTATTGTTTGCTTGTAAGATTGTTTTTCAGCCATTCACTTTCAACTCTTTGAATCCTTGGGTCTAAGGTGAGTTTCTTATAGACAGCATATAGATGGGTCATATTTCCTTATCCAGTCTTCCAATCTGTGTCTCTTGACAGGAGAGTTTAATCCATTGACATTCAATGTTATTACTCACAAGGATTTACTTACAATAGCCATATTTTCTTTGGATTTGTGTATGACATATGTTGTTGTTTTCTTTCTCTTTTTGTCTTTTTAGTTGTTTTTACACTCTCCTTCAACTTTGTCTCTCCTGTTTTTTTTCTTCCCTCCTACAGTACTCCCTTTAATATTTCTTGAAGGGCAGGTTTCTTTTTGGCACACTCTCTTAGTTTCTGTTTATCTGTGACTATTTTGAACTCTCGATCATTTTTGAATGCCAGCTTTGCCTGGATAGAGTATTTCTTGTCTGGAAGCATTTTTCTTTTAGTGTCTTGAAGATATCATACTACTGCCTTCTTGCCTCCATGGTTTCAGATGAGAAATCAGCACTTAATCTTATTGAGATTCCCTTTTATGAGATGTTTCTCTTTTCTCTAGCTACCTTCAGTATTTTCTCTTTGTCTTGAGCATTGGATAATTTGATATGTATACGTCTTGGTTGTAGCCCTTTCTGGATTTATGTTGTTTGGTGTGTGTTGTGCCTCCTGGACATGTACATCCATCTCCCTCAGTAGGTTTGGGAAATTTTCAGCCATTATTTGCTCCAACACACCTTCTGTCCCATTTCCTTTCTCTTCTCTTTCTGGGATGTCTATAATGCATATGTTTGTGCGTTTTGCATTGTCATTCAGGTCCCTAAATCCTTGCTTGATTTTTTTTATCGATCAATTCTACTATCTGTTTGATTTCACATGTACTGTCTTCCACATCACTAAATCATTCCTCTGCCCCTTCAAATCTGCTGTTATTTCCCAAGAGTGTATATTTTATTTATTGGATTGTGCTGTTCATCACCATCATATCTGTTATCTTTTTGTGTATATTTACAATTTCTTCTGTATGCTCTCCAAGTGTTTTTTTTTAGATTTATTTTTATTTATTTCTCTCCCTTTCCCTGCCCCCACCCCGCCCAGGAATCTGTATCTGCTTTTGTTGCATCATCTTGCTGCATCAGCTCTCTGTGTGTGAAGCACCACTCCTGGGCAGGCTGTGTTTTTTTCATACTAGGTGGCTTTCCTTATGGGGACCACTCCTTCGGTGTGGGGCTCCCCAATGTGGGGGACACCCCTGCATGGCATGGCACTCCTTGTGCACATCAGCACTGCACATGGGCCAGCTCACCACACAGGCCAAGAGGCCCTGGGTTGAACCCTGGGCCTTCCATATAGAAGGCAGACACTCTATCAGTTGAACCAAATCCACTCCCCTCCAAGTGTTTTCTTTGTATCCTTATTCTCTTCCTTCTCTTCATTAAATTGGTCCATGTTTTGAGAGCTTTGATTAGTTCGATTCGATGTTCTGCTCTTCTTTTTGGTTTTTAGTTTGTTCATTGGATTGGGCCATGTTTTCCTGATTATTGGTATGGTTTGTAATTTTTTGTTGCTGTCTAGTCATCATTTTATCTTGATGGGTTTGTTCAGTTGATTAGATTCTCTGTCTATTCTCAGGCTTTATTTAGGTGCTGTGTTTTCCTGTTAAGTCTTCTCTTTCACTCTTTGTTTTCTTATTCTCTTTCCCTGCTGTTGTCTAAGTTCCCTTCAAGGAAAATATTAGGGCCAGGGAAAATAAAAGAGGTCAGAAAAGAAAATGTATAATAGTAGCATTGATAGTAAATGTTAGCAGAAGATCCATGTGACACCTAGGAGAATGAATATTAAACTCATGTAAGCTGTGTAATGTTATAACAATATAGAAGTGGAGTACCTACAGTGTGATTGTAAACTGAATATGTACAAGGCTATAGTATGAATTAAAAGGCCAGTGTTTGCAGGAGAGATGGAAAGAGAAAAGAAAGGAGAATAAAATAAAGAGTGAATAAAGATAGAAAACAGAATAGAGATGTTAGAAATAAAAAGTCAGAAAAATTGGGGGCTAAACAAAGAGAGGTGTAATGTAAGAGAAACAACAAAAGATGGAAGATAGAAAGATGTACAGGAAAGGGGATTTGCATTGGTAGCCAAAATGAACACACACACAGAAAAGTTGAAATTGTGAATGAGAAAGCACAGCAAACAAGAAACAGTGCCTGTATCACCTGATAGAAAAAAAGAAAGAAAAAATTTTTAAAAAAGGGAAACAGAGGGAAAAAAAGGGGCCACATGGGGGAATAATAGGAAGGAAAGACAAGAAAACAAGTAAACTAAAAGACAAGACAAAGGAAGCAGCTGTGGCTCAGTAAGTTGGGCTCCTGTCTACTACATGGGAGGTCTGGGGTTCGCGTCCTGGGGCCTCCTTGTGTAGGCAGGCTCACCCACATGCTGTAGAGCCCCACCCAGTCCACAAGCACCATAGAGTGCCACCTGGCCCGCAGATGCGACAGTGCCCGCAAGTGCTGTGGAGTGCCGCCCAGCCTGCAGGTGCTGCGGAGCACCCACTCAGCAAGGTGATGCAGCAAAAAAGAGAAACTTGCAAAAAAAAAACCAAGAAGATCGTGCAGCGAGTGGACACAGAGAGCAGAGAGCAAGCAAGCCACAAGGGGGGAGGGGAAATATAAATAAATACAGACACAGAAGAATGCACAGTGAATGGACACAGAGAGCAGACAATGCGCAAAAAGCCATAAGAGGGGGAGAGGGATAAAAAAAAGACAAGACAAGGCCTCAAGCAAGGAGTCTTCTTTGCAATTGAATAAATTGCTTCGGAGTCTATCCTTCCCCTTTCTCTCTTCCTCACTTCCCTCTCTCCCAGAGCAGCAGGAATGCCATGTTAGAGCTCCCCTCTGAGATTCAAATGGGACCCTGGTGAACCAACTCAACACAGCATATAATTCCTTTTATTCTCTTTGAGAAAGAGCACCCACACCTTGCCGGGAACCCTAAATATGCTATTGGAAGCCTACCAAGCATGTCCTACTGTCCTCCTACCTAAGGTGTGTTTCACAGGTCTAGTTAATTGCCTGACTCTACCTTCTCACTGACCAAATTTCCCTATCCCAGGGCATTTTGTTAAATTGGGCCTCTATGCAGATTCGCCTCTCCTCTCTTCCTAGCCTCTCCCAAAGCTAGCCTGCATGCTCCTCCAGGGTCAAAATGGGGGGACCAGACAATTGAACCTGCACTACTTGGGTCCCTCTGCACCCTTCACCAGAACACTTCCACTCTTAGAGTTTGTCTGAGACTGGCAGGCTAGGGTAATCCTGGGGTTCAGGGAATACTGGGTTAGGGAATGCAGGTTTGGTGGAGGCTGGCTCATGGTACACATGTTTGGGTAACACGGGTTATGGGGAATGCGTGGTTTGGGGAATGTGAATTTCAGGAAACATGGTTTAGGGGATCATGGATTTGGGAAACAAGGGGCTAATGATAGCCATCATGTAACTGGTGGTATTCAGGGAATGCTGTGGCTATCAGCCCTAGGGGTAGGGTTTAGTCTTCCCACAGCTTCCAGCTCAAGTACCAGAAACCCACGGTTTTACCTTGAGCAAGCACTCCTTTTGTTGCACCCTCTCCAGATCGATGTCCAGAAACCTCCTGCTTTGAGGGTTCCAAAACAGCTCACTCGGGCAGGATTCTGTCCCGACTCAGATGTTTTGCTGCAGGAGAGATGATGAGGGTGCAATCACTTGGATGCCATCTTGCATCCCAGTATTCCTTATACATATATTTACTGCCCACAGTGTGCTAGGCCATGTGACAAAGGAGAGTAAAAAATAAAAGTTGGCAAAGCAAGGTGTTGGTGGAGTGTTGATGTATGAAGTTATGCATGTTTGCTTTGTAAGTTCACAACTTTTACTATGCACTTAATTGTTTATTTACATTTATATATAAATGATATAAAGATAATAATAGGGAGGGTTGTGGAAAAATACTTCTGTTAGTAGTAATATTTTGGCAGTGCTCCTTAATCTTTAGTTAAAAAAGATTAGCAAAATGCAAGGTGTTGGTGGTATGGTTAGTTATGAGGGTCATGTATGGTGTTATATATGTTTTTTTGTAAGTTTGCACTTATTGTTTACATATGTTTGTGTGTGGGCGATATATTTTAATAAGTTAATTTTTAAAAATAATAAATAAATAAATAAATAAGTAAATAAGTGTTGGCGACTGTGGGAAGATGGTGATAGAGTAACAGGCAGAGCCAAATGCTCTCACAAAAATATCAGAGAAAAAGCCAAAAGCTATCTGAGGGATGTGCTTTGGGGATCAGCAAGCCAGGACAGTGCTCTTAATTCCTAGCAGGGTGAGAGACAGAAAGCAAAGAAGCCAAAAGGACAAACATGAGTTACCAAGCCCTGGTGGTAGCCAGGAAGGGCTCCTCTGCCCCACCCCCAAGATTTTAAGCTTGGGTAAAACCCTGGCTAACTGTAGCTGACTGAGAAGGGAACAGACATCTTCCTCACTGTCAGCTGTTTCAAGGGAAAAGGAAGGGGAGGTCTGGGTGCTTTTCTTCAGGGAATTCAGCCAGCAGAGCCAGCTTTGAATCTTTGATCTGGAGATTCAACACAGGAAGACAGGAAAGCTGAGACCGAAACACCTCCATGAAAAGGTATGCTGATGTGCACCATCTGTTGGCCAGTCTGGAAATTGCATAGACAAAAACTACACTCACTGTATCCAAAATTGGGAGAAAATCTGTGCCCTACTAGTGAGTCCCTGGGCCGATTTGAAAACTTAAGCTGGGCAATTTTGAAGACTGAGAATAAGTAGAACCAAATATCAAAGAAGAGCTATGGGTAACTAAAAATAGTAGGCAAGAGAGAGAAATTAACCATCAGAGTAAATTCACCAACATATTCAGATGCCAAGACATCAGTAAAAAATTACAAGCTAAAGTAGGAAACAAGAAGAGATGGTCCAGCCAAAAGAAGAACCTCAATATCCTGAAGAGATACAGGCTTCAATACAATTAATCAGTGAAAGTTACACAATTCTCCTAAATCACTTCAAGAATTTAAAGAAAATATGATTAAGAAATAAAGGGAGGAGGCAGAGCAAGATGGCATCCAAGTGAGTACATCCTCGTCATCTCTCCTGTAAAGAACTGGCTGAGTGGGGACAAAATCTTGCTGGAGCAGGCTGTTTCAGGAACCAACAAAGCAGGAGGTAGCTGTACATCGATATGGAGAGACTGCGACAAAAGTGCTTCCTTGAGGTAAAAACTGCAGGTTTCTAACACTGAAGATGGAAGCTGTGGGAAGGCAAAACCCTTCCCCATAGGGCTGAGAGCTGCAGCATTTCCTGAAAACTGCCAGTCACGCAGCAGTGTTCCCAAGTCCCGTGTTCCCCAAATGAGTGATCCCCAAGACCATGTTCCCTGAACCCTGTAACCCTCATTTCACAGACCCAGGTACCCCAAGTCCACATTATCCTGGGCCTTCATTTCCAGAACCCAGCATGCCCGGAGATCCAGCAATCCCCTAGCACTCTGGTATTGAACTAACTCCGGGAGTGGGAGGGTTTTGGTGGGAGGTGCAGAGGGGCCTGAGGAGTGCTGCTTCAATTTTCTGGTCCCACCCCTTTGTTTCAGCTTGGAGGAGCATACAAGCTGACTTGGGGAGAGCCCGGGAAGAGAGAAGAGGCAAATTTGCTGAGAGAGCCAGATTTATCAAAATGCCCTGGGATAGGAAACTTGGTCTGGGAGAAGGTGGAGTCAGAAAATTAACTAGCCCTCCTGTAGCACACTTAAGGTAGAGGGACAGTAGGATGTGCTTCGCGGGCTTCCAATAACATATTTAAGGTTCCTGGCAAGGGGTAGGTGCTCTCTCTCAAGAAATTAATAGTCATTTTTTTCTGTGGTGAGTTGGTTCACCAGGGAACCATTTGAATCTCCTATGGGACCCCTCACCCAGCCTTCCTGCCACCCTGGGAGAGAGGGAAGTGAAGAAGGGGAAAGGGGAAAGGTCAAATTCCTAAGCAGTTTATTGAATTGCAAAGAGGATTCCTTTCTTGTAGCCTTGTTTGGTCTTTTTTGTTGGTTTGTTTTCTTATTTTTCCTTTGTCTTTATCCCCCCACAGCCCTTTATTCTTTTGTTTTTTCTATTTCTTTCTCTTGCTTGATTTTTCCCTTTTTTCTTCTTTTTCCTTTTCTATGTTGGGTGCTGCAGGCAATGTTACTTACTTGTTGTGTTTCCTCATCCCTGATTTCCTTTTTTCTGTGTGTACTGATTTTGGCTACCAATGCTATCCCCTTTCTTTAACATCTTTCTATTTGCCATCATTTAGTGTTTCTCTTATATTCCACCTCTCTATATTTAGCCACCAATTTTTAAATATTTTATTTCTAATACCAATATTCTGCTTTCTATCTTTTATTCACTCTTTATATTACTGTCCTTTCTTTTTTTCTTTCTCTCCTGAGCACACTGGCCTTTTAATTCATACTAAATTTCTCCCCATATTCCGTTAATATCTCATTATAGCTACTCCACTTTTTTTGCCAAAAGTATATATTCATATATGACAAATACAAATACAAAAAAAATATGACTAATGTAAGTAATTCCTTCAGAGGAATAACACAATTTCAATTGATTAAAGTCACCTTTTAAGGAACACAGAGTGGAAGATTGGATACAGAAATATGATCCATCTACATGCTGTCTACAAGAAACACATCTTAGACCCAGGGATTCAAAGAGATTGAAAGTAAGTGGCAGGAAAACAATCTTACAAGCAAACAATAACCAAAAAAGAGCAGAGTAGCTGTACTAATATCAGAAAAAATAGACTTCAAATGCAAAACAATTGTGAGAGACAAAGAGGGATACTACATATTAGAGAAAAGGATAACTTTTCAAGAAGAAGGAACAATCATAAATTTTTGCCTCTAACAAGGGTGCCTCCAAATACATGAGGTAAACACTGGAAAAATTAATTTAAGGAACAAATGTCTCTACAATTTTAGTGGGGGACTTTAATACATCACTATCAACTTCAGACAGAACATCTCAAAAGAAAATCAATAAAGAAACAAAGACGTTAAACCATGTATTAGAGGAGCTGGGTATAATAGACATATACAGAACATTACACCCAAATACAGCAGGATATACATTCTTCTCAAGTGCACATGGATCATTCTCCAAGATAGACCACATGCTAGGTGACAGAAAAAGTCTCAATAAATTCAGAAAGATTGAAATCGTACAAAATAATTTCTCTGACCACAGTGGAATAAAGCAGGATATCTGCAAGGGTCAGAGACCCAGATTTGAGACCAATATATGGAAGTTAAACAACATACTCTTAGAAAAACTGTG
The DNA here is from genome assembly GCF_030445035.2 of Dasypus novemcinctus. NCBI lineage: Eukaryota > Metazoa > Chordata > Mammalia > Cingulata > Dasypodidae > Dasypus > Dasypus novemcinctus. The sequence continues at coordinate 119,220,322 of NC_080704.1, read as the reverse complement.
GGTCAAGGAGGGAATCTCAAAATAAATCAATAACTACCTTGAAACTAATGAAAATGATAACAAAACGTATAAAATCTTATGGGATGTAGCAAAAGCAGTACTGAGAGGGAAATTTATAGCCATAAATTTATACATCAAAAAAGAAGAAAGAGCTAAAGTTGAAGAACTAACTGAACACCTGGAGGAAGTAGTACAAAAACAAAAAACTAAACCCAAACGGAAGAAGAAAGAAAGAAAGAACAAAGAACAGAGCAGAACTAAATGAAATAATAAGAAAGCACTTGAAAAAAATAAACAAAACCAAGACCTGGTTCTTTGAGAAGATCAATAAAATTGACAAACCCTTAGCTAGAATAACACAGAAAAAAAGAGAGAGGATGCAAGTATACAAAATAAGAAATGAAAAGGTAATATCACCACTGACCCCACAGAAATAACGACTATCATAAGAGTATACTTTGAAAAACTATATGCCAACAAGGACAATTTAGAGGAAATGGACAAACTCCTAGAAACACATAAGCAGCCTACATTGACAAAAGAAGAAATTGATGGTGTCAACAAACCAATCACAAGTAAAGAGACAGAATCAGTCATTGAAAACTTCCCAACTAAGAAGAGCCCTGTGCCTCATGGCCTCACAGGCGAATTCTACTAATATTCCAGAAAGAACTTACACCAGTCTTGCATAAACGCTTCCAAAAATTTGAAATAAAAGAAGCATTACATAACTCATTTTATGATGCCATCATTACCCTAATACCAAAGCCAAAAAAAAGACAACTAAAGCAAGGATAATTACAGACCAATCTCTCTAATGAAACTAGGTGCAAAATCCTCAACAAAATACTTGCTAATCATGTTCAACAACTCAATAAATGAATTATACACCATGACAAAGTTGGTTTCATTCTTGCTATGGAAGGATGGCTCAATATAAGAAAATCAATTAATGTAGCATACCACATAAACAGATTGAAGGGAAAAAATCACGTGATCATGTCTATAGATGCAGAAAAAGCATTTGACAAAATACACCACACTTTCTTGATAAAAACACTGCAAAATGTCAGGACAGAAGGAAACTTTCTGAACATGATAAAGGTTATATATGAAAAACCCACAGCTAACATCATTTACAATGATGAAATTCTACAATCTTTCCCTTTAAGATCAGGACAAGACAAGGATGCCAAATATCACACCTCCTATTTAACACTGTTATGGAAGTACTTGCTCAAACCCTGAGGCAAGAACCAGACATAAAAGGAATCCAAATTGGAAAAGAAGAAGTCAAAATTTCACTATTTACAGAACACATAATCCTATACATAGAAAGCCCTGAGAAGTCTACAATAAAGATTCTATACCTTAAAAATGAGTTCAGTAAAGTCACAAGTTATAAGATCAATGCATTTCTGTACTGAATAATGAGCAATCTGAGGAGGAAATCAAGAAACAAAAAATGTTTACAATAGTAAATTAAAAAATTAAATAAATTTAAGTAAAGATGTGAACGACTTATATACAGAAACTACACAACAGAGTTAAAGGAAATCTAAGAAGACCTAAATAAATGGAAGATTATTCCCTGTTCATGGAAAGGAAGACTAAATATTATTAAGATGTCTACCAAAACTGATCCACATATACAATGCAATCAAATAAAAATCAACACAGCATTTTTTAATGAACTAGAAAAATTAACTATGAAATTTATTTGGAAAGGAAAGGGCTCTGAATAGCCAAAGGAATATTGAAAAACGAAAATGAAATGGGAGGAATCACACTACCTGACTTCAAAACATACTACAAAGTTTAAGTAGTGAAAAAGGCATGGTATTGGCACAAGGATAGACACACTTACCAATGGAACCGAATTGAGAGTTCTGATATAGATCCTCATATATACACTCATCTGATATTTGACAAGGCCACTAAATCCACTCAAGTGGGAGAGAATGGCCTCTTCAACAACGTGCCTAGAGAACTGGATATCCGTATTGAAAACATGAAAGAGGATTACCATCTCACACCTTACACAAAATCAACTCAAGATGGATCAAAGACCTAAATAACAACCAAGACCATAAAGACCTTGGAAAGCAATGTAGGGAAGCATCTACAGGACCTTGTAATAGGAAATGGCTTCATGAACTTCATACCCAAAGCACGTGCAGCAAAAGAACAAATACATAAATGGGACTTCCTTAAAATTAAGCCCTTTTGCACCTCAAAGGAGTTTGTCATGAAAGTGAAAAGACACCCTACCCAATAGGAGATAATACTTGATAACCATATATCTGATAGGAGACTAATATGCTGCATATATAAAGATCAATTATATCTCGAAAATAAAATGACAAATAACCCATTTAAAAAATGGGCAAGAGATTTGAACAGATGCTTCTCCAAAGAAGAAATACAAGTGTCTAAGAAGTACATGAAAAAATGCTCAAAATCACTAGCTATTAGGGAAATGCAAATCAAAACTACCATGAGACACCATCTTACTCCCATAAGAATGGCGTCTATCAAAAAAAAAAAAAAACAACAACTGAAGACTACAAGTGTTGGAGAGGATGTGTAGGAATAGGAACACTCATTCAAGTGCTGATGTGGATGCAGAAGGATCCAGCCATTCTGGAGGATACTTTGGCAGTTTCTCAAAAAACTAACTATAGATTTGCCATATGACCCAACAATTCGACTCCTGCATATATACCCAGAAGAAAAGAAAACAAGGACAGAAACCGATATTTGCACACCAATATTCATAGCAGCACTATTCACTCTTGGCAAAAGTTGGAATCAACCCACATAGCCATCAACAGATGAATGGATAAATAAAATGTGGTATATATACACAAGAGAATACTACTACTCACCTATAAGAAGGAATACAGTACAAACACATGGGATAACATGGATGAATCTTGAGGGCTGTATCTTGACTGAAGCAAGCCAGGCATTGAAGGACAAATACTACATGACCTCTCTGATATGAAATAAGTAAACTGAGCTGTCTCAAGAGAGCTAGAGACTGGATGATAGACTTAAAGGAAGTTGGGGAGAGGAAGGTTGCCAACTGACTACTAGATTGGCAAAATCTATGATAAGCTGGTGGTAAGTATTTGTACAGGAAAGGGATAAGATGGGGGCATAGGGAAACCTTTAGGTGGGATTTTGATGGCTTGAAGGGGGCAAGGGTTGGGAGGATGGGACAGATGCCCCCAAGGAATTTGGGGGAGGGCTCAGGGGAACAGTTGAACATGGGAGATTGTCAGGTATGTGATTGAAACTATAATGTTGAGAAAACTTTATAAAATACAGTAAGGAAGGATTGCCTGCTTAAGGTGCATAAGTGTGGGCATCTGGCACAGGGGCAGGCTTCTAGGGACTGTGTGAGTGCTCATTTTGTTGTAATGTGTTATATCTTTGGGTGGAGACCCATGTTCTCAAACAGAGGGAATTGTGTTTCTCGAGATAATTGGTAGCTCCCAATGGGTTAGGGCAGTCTAGTAGGTCAAGCCCTCAGCATTGTTGCAAGTTATCTCTGAATCTGGTCCTTCAAGTTGTGTAGATTGATTGTCACTGTTGGCCCTGAGGGAAGGGGGAGAGAGATATAGAGTATTTGGAAGCAGGGTAACTAGGGAGCAATGAATATGTTCCATAAGATCGTGCAATGGTGGATACAGGACCTGTTACAGCAAAAATGTATAGGAGTCTATAGGCTAAAATGTAAATCACAATGTAAAACATAACGTAACTAAAAATTTAGAAAATTTTACAGTCTAAAATATAAACCAGAATGTAAACCAAAATGGAATCATGTTTGAAAGCTATGTTTCAATATCTGTACAACAGCTGCAGTAAATAAAACATGAACATGTAAAAAGATCATTGCTGGGGAAGGGGGATAATGGATTGATGTTGAATATGTGGTAGTCCCCTATTTTGTATATGTAAATTCCTTTGAGCTAAAACTTTTGTGAAGACAAAATTAAAAATTAGAAAAAAAAAAAGAAAGACTGTAGACACCGAGGAAGAAATGAAAGAAATTGCCTTGCCACTGAACATACAGGGCAACACCTATTGCAGTGATGAAAGGCAAAACGTGAAAAACAGCTTTATACTATTTTTCATTTTTTAATACCCTAAATTATTTTTATTTTATTTTGGTTGTTCTAAATTAGTATGTATTATATTTCTAATCCTTAAACCCATCACTATATTTCATTTTCCTATTAATTGAATTTGGCCATATAGTAGGCTTCATTTTTTTAACCTCCCCCTTTTTTTGCATGCTGTTTTCTGTGTCTATTCACTGTGCATTCTTCCATGTCTGTATTTATTTATTTAATTCCCCTCCCCCACTTGCTCCCTGCTTGTTTTCTGCTCTCTATGTCCATTCACAGCACGCTTTTCTGTGTTTTTGCTTGTCTCCCGTTTTTGTTACATAACCTTTCTGAGTCAGCTCTCTGTGGTGCTTGTGGGCTGGGTGGCACTCCGTGGCATCTATGGGCCAAGCATCGCTCTGTGATGCTTGCAGACCAGGGGGCTCTCTGCAGCGTGTATGTGAGCCTGCCTTCACAAGGAGGCCCCAGGACGTGAACCCAGGGCACCCTACATGGTAGATGGGAGCCAAATTGATTGAGCCACAACCGCTTCCCTAGACTTCATTTTTTTGTCTTTATTTATTTTTTTAATATTACATTAAAAAATACGAAGTCCCCATATACCCCCACCCCCCTCACCCCACTCTTCCCCCATAACAACAAACTCCTCCATCATCATGAGACACTCACTGCATTTGGTGAATACATCTCTGCGCACCACTGCACCTCATGGTAAATGGTCCACATCATAGCCCACACTCTCCCACTGTCCACCCAGTGTGCCATGGGAGAACATACAATGTGCAATAACTGTCCCTGCAGCACCACCCAGGACAACTCCAAGTCCCGAAAACGCCCCCACATCTCATCTCTTCCTCTCACTCCCTACCCCCAGCAGCCACTATGGCCACTTTTTCCACACCAATGTCACATTTTCTTTGATCACTAATCACAATAGTTCATGAATAGAAAGCAGTGAGTCCATTGTAATCCATACCCTAGACTTCATTTTTGAAGACATTTTGGACCATGGAGAGGTTCAACTATGACGGGAGGAACACTGGTGTGGGGTGTTATTGATGGGGGGCACATGGTTGGGAGGGAGTTCTCCAGGGCATGTATATAGGGTACATATAAATGTTCAGATATATGTTGGGTATTTTCATAACAGTTACATTTAAAAAATGACAACTGAGAGAGTGCTGAGTTCCTAGCCAGGGAAGCTCTATCACATTCCCCAATGGAACAGCAACAATCCCCCAAGTACAACGACAAAGACCAATGAAGAAAGATAGTCCAACGATGAGCCCTTGATACTGATGACTGTGCTTAGGAGCCTGTGTGCCTGAAAAATGAACTAGGTCTAGAGCTGTAGGGTTCCCAAGAGTTACATCCTGAGAGCCTCCATGTTGCTCAGATGTGGCCACTCTCTAAGCCAAACTCAGTATGTAAATGCATTACCTTTCCCCCAACGTGGGGCATGACTCCTGGGGATGAGCCTCCTTAGCGTCGAGGGATTACTACCAATCACTAACTGGAGAAGCAACTAGAAAGAGACCTCAAATAAAAGGCTCAACTCAGACCAGCAGAATATCTCAGCCTACATGTTGCATCAAGTGTTAAATACTGCTCTTTGACCTTGAATAAAAGGGGAAAATGGCAAAGACAAATGAATTGATATGGCTAAGAGTCTTCCAAAAAGAGTCGGGAGGTCATCAGAGGAGTCCCGCTTACGCACACCTCAGCAAGACCCCAGAAAAAGCCAAAATAAATACAACCCTAGGTACTAGTTCTCCTGTAGGCTATGGAGATCCACAGGGTATATAATCATGGCAGATGGATTTGGAGCTCTGTGCCATGTCAGAGGGCCCTATATTTGAATTTGTGCTCCTGAGTGATGGAACTGGACTCAGATGTGACTTTGCTACACGTCTCTTCTTTCACTTTTACTGAACCTGTGGTTGGTGCTAGGGATTGTCCATACTCAGGAGACTTGAATCTCAGGACTGCTCATGTGCAAACTGGGCCCTGAGCCTCAGCAGAGTCGCGACTTCTACTCTCTGGTCTGAAGGTGTTACCCAGGTCAGCGTACAGGGAGGTGAAGATGGTCAAACACCACACCAGGGAATCAAGAGTGCCTACAACTGTAAGCAGAGGAATTGCATCCATGATCCATGTAGAATCTAAGCCCCATCTTGATCTAGAGGTGGAGGGGACATCGCCATCCCAGTGTTCACAGAATGGAGGAACATAATATGGACTAGAGTGGACTTATTGATATTCTACTATAAAACTATTGTGACGAGTAATAGAAGTAATTTTAGTATCGAGGTGGAGAAAGTGGCCACAGTAGTTGCTGAGGGCAGGGAGAGGTTAGAAGAGATGTGATGCGGGGGCATTTTTGGGATTTTAAGTTGCCTTGATGATATTGCAGGGTCAGATGCTGGACTTTATATATCCTGCCATAACCCACTGAATGTACTGGGGGAGAATGTGAACTACAGGGTAAACTATTATCTGTGTAGTGCAGCAGTGCCCCAAAATGTGTTCACTGAGTACAACGAAGGTACTGCAATAATGAGGGAGGTTGTTGGTGTGGGAGGAGTGGGGTGGGGTGGGGGTATACAGGAACCTCTTATATTTTTTAGTGTAACATTATTTTTGTGATGTATATGTCTTCAAAAAAATACAATTTACAAAAATGATGTGGTGGGTAGTGGGGAGTGGGTTATATGGGAATCTCTTATGTATTTTGTTTTTTTATATTTTTTAATGTAACATTCCTTGTGATCTATTAATTTAAAATTAAAAAAAAAAGAGTTACCTCCTAAAAGCCTCCATGTTGCTCATATATGGCCACTCTCTAAGCCAAATTCAGCATGTAAATGCATAACCTTCCCCCCAGCATGGGACATGACTCCTGGGGATGAGCCTCCCTGGTGCCAAGGGATTGCTACAAATCACTAGCTGGTGATGCAACTAGAAAGAGGCCATGAATAATATCATCAACTCAGACTAGCAGAATATTGCAGCCTACATATAGGATCATGTGTTAAAATCTGCTTTTTGACCTTGAATAAATGGGGGAAATGGCAAAGGCAAAGAAGCTTATATTACTGAGATTCTTCAAAAAAGAGTCGGGAGTTCATCAGAGGGGTTGCACTTACACACACCTCAGAAGGACCCCAGAGACAGCCAAAGTAGAAACTACCCCAGGTACTGGTTCTCCTAAGGACTATGGAGATCCACAGGTTCTATGGTCATGGTAGATGGCTCTGGAGTTCAGTGCCATGTCAGTGGACACTACTTTGGAATTTATGTTCCTGAGTGTGATGGAGTTCGACTCAGATGTGACCTTTCTACACATGCCTCTTCTGTCACATTTTTCTGAACCTGTGGCTGGCACAAAGGTTGGTGTATCCTCAGGAGACTTGAATCTCTGGACTGTCCATGTGCCAGTGGGCCCTGAGCCTCAGCAGAGTTGCAGCTCCTACACTCTTGTCCATTGGACTTACCTAGGTAAGCTAACAAGAAGGTAAAGATGGTCAACCACCACAACAGAGAAACGAGAGTGCCTACTCCGGCAAGCAGGAGAATTACATCCATCATCCATTGGAATCTAAGGTCCCTCTAGATATAGAGGTGGAGTGGACATCACCATCCCAGGGCCCACAGGATGGAGGAATAAAATATGGATTAGAGTGGACTTACTGATATTCTACTATGTTACTATTGTCACTAGTAATAGAAGAAACTGTGGCACTGATGTGGAGAACATGGCAATAGTACTTGCTGAGGGAAGAAAAGATGTGATGTGGGGGCATTTTCGGGACTTGGAGTTGCCCAAAATGATATTTCAGAGACAGATGCTGGACATTATATATCCTGCCATACCCACTGAATGGACTCGGAGAGTGTGTAAACTACAGTGTAAACTATTATCCATGTGGTACAGCAGTGCTTCAAAATGTATTCACCAAATGCAATGAATGTGCCACAATGATGAAAAAGGTTGTTGATGTGGGAGGAGTGGGGTGAGGGGGTGGGAGGAATATGGGAACCTCTAATTTATTTATTGTAACTTTTTTTTTGTGATTTGTGTATCTTCAAAAAATACAATTGTAAAAATTGATAGGATGGGGGGGTGGTAAGTGGGGTATATGGTAATCTCTTATGGTTTTTCTTTTGAATTTTAATTTATTTATTCATTTTTTAAAAAATATTACATTAAAAAAATACGAGGTCCCCATTCACCCCCTCTGCCCCCACCCCACCAATCCCCCCACAGTAACATTCTCCCCCATCATCATGACACATCCATTGCATCTGGTGAGTACATCTCCAGGCATCGCTGCATCCCATGGCCTGTGGTACACACCATAGCCCACACTCTCCCACGTTCCATCCAGTGGGACATGGGAGGACATACAATGTCTGGAAAATGTCCCTGCAGCACCACCAAGGACAACTCCAAGTCCTTAAAATGCTTCCACATCTAATCTCTTCCTCCCATTCCCCATACCCAGCAGCCACCATGGCCACTTTTTCCACACCAATGCCACATTTTCTCGATGATTAACCACAATATTTCATGAATGGAATATCATTAAGTCCATTCTAATCCTTACTGTATTCCTCCTTCCTGTGGACCTTGGCTTGGTTGTGTCCATTCCACATCTATGTCAAGAGGGGGCTAAGATTCCACATGGATACTGGATGCAATCCTCCTGCTTTTGGTTGTCGGCACTCTAGACTCCATGGTGTGGTGGTTGACATTCTTCAACTCCATGTTAGCTGAGTGGGGTAAGTCCAATAAATCAGAGTGTAGGAGTTGAAGTCTGTTGAGGCCTCAGGGCCTGGCTATCATATGGTCAGTCCAGAGATTCAAATCCCCTAGATATATCTTAAACCCCAGCACCAACTATAATTCCAGTAAAGTAGCAGGAAAGGCTTGTGAAAAGAGATCACATCTGAGTCCAGCTCCATCATGCAGAAACACCAGCTCCAAAGAAGGGCCAACTGACATGGCAGCGAACTCCATTTGCCATGACCATAGAACCTGTGAGTCTTTTTAGCCCTCAAAAGAACCAATACCTGGGGTTGTATCTACTGTATCTGTCTCTGAGACTCTGCTCAGGTGTGAATAAGGGCTATCCTTCTGACAACTTCCAGACTGTTTTTTAGAGACTCATAGCCATATAAACTCAATTGTCCTTTCCATTTCCCCCTTACTTTAGGTCAAACAGCATTTTTAACTCCTGTTATTATATGTAGACAGGGATATTCTGCTGGTCTGCATTGAACCTTTAATTCAAGGTCATTTTCTAGTTACATCATTAGCTGGTACTTGGTAGTGATCCCTCGGTGCCAGGGAGGCTCATCCCCGGGTGTCATGTCCCACACTGGGGGGAATGCATTGCATTTACATGCTGAGTTTGGCTTCGAGACTGGCCACATTTGAGTAACATGGAGGCTGTCAGGAGGGAACTCTCAGGCACAGTGCTGCTCTGGGCCTTGTTCTTATTTCAGGTGTATAGGCTCACAAGCATAGTCATTAGTATCAGGGGCTCACTGTTGGACCCTCATTCCCTTCTGGTCCTTGCTGTTGCACCTGGGGAACTGCTGCTGCTCCCCTAGGGACCACGACAGAGCCACCCCCGGCCAGGAACCCAGTACCCCCACCCAGCTGTTGTTTTTAATTGTTTCCACTATGAGTGTATCCAAACATTTCCATGCACCCTGGACACATACCCTGTATAACTCCCTGTCAACCATATGTCCCCTGTCAATAACATCCCATACCAGTATTCCTCCACTGCCGTTGTTGAACCACTCTGTGATCCAAAACTTCCTGAAAAATGAAGCCCAATATAATGTCAAGTTCCCTTACTAGTAAAATGGAATATAGCGATGAGTTTAAAGGTTAGATATGGAATACATATTGATTTGGAAAAATTCTACATCCTATCTTTTTCTTTTCTTTTTTCCTAATTATTGAGCTTCTCTTCACAGGAGCCTTTGATCACAGTAATTCATATATACAATATACAGTACTCCCACATATCCGTTATAAAACCTTTTCCCTCCCACAGTGATAATCTTTTAACTTATTCATATCATATTTACTGAAACTGATGTACAGATATTGAGACAATAGCTTTCAAACAAGGTAACATTTGTGTTTACATTGAAGTTTATACTTTAGGCTATACAGTTTTCTAAATTTTTTAGATATCCATGTTTTACATTATGGTTTACATCATTAGTCTGTCATCCCCTATATATTTTTGGTGTAATATTACATGTTTTATATCTATCCTTGTGTACTCTTGTGAAACACTTCTTTTGCCCTCACAGTTACTTTGGTTCCATCTATTTAATATCTATTTTCCCCTCCCCTTGGGGCCCACAGTGACAGTCAATCTTCATTTCTAGAGGAGCCATGTTCAGAGATACTTGCATCAGTGTTGAGGGCTTGACTTGCTCAACTGCCATAATGCCCTGGGAGCCACCCTTTCTCTTGAGAGATACAGTTCCCTCTATTTGATGGCAGTAGTCCTCCCCAGGATGTGGGTCTACCTTCACGCTCATTATATGGGTCTCTACCCAATGGTATAACCCACTCTGGCAAAATGAGCATTCAGATATTCCCTAGGAGTCTGTCCTTCATCAGATTATCCCCTTTGAGTATCTTAAACAGGTAATTTTCTTAATTATATCTTGAAAAAGTTTTCTCAGCATTATACTCTCAACCAACACCTGACAATCTCCTGTTTGTATGTTGCCCCACCCTCCCCCCAATTTCTTGGGCAATATTACCTATCTGCCCATCCCTAGCCCCCCTCAAACCCGCAAAGCCCCAACCAAAGGTAACCCTATGCCCCCATTTTATCCCTTCCATATACAAATACTTACCTCCAGCTTATCATAGTTTTCACCCATGTAGATGTCAGCTTACATCCTTCCTCTACCCCACTATTTCCTGTAAGCCTATCTTCCAATCTCTAGCTCTCTGAGGCAGCTTGCTTATTTCATATCATTGAGGCCATGTAGTATTTGTCCTTTAATGCCTGGTTTGCTTCACTCAACATAAGATTCTCAAGATTCATCCATGTTGTCACGTGTGTTTGTAGTTTATTCATTCTTAAAGCTGAGTAGTATTCCATTTTATGTATATACCAAAATTTATTTATCCATTCATCTGTTGATGGTCATTTGGGTTGATTCCAACTTTTGGTAATAGTGAACAATGCTGCTATGAACACTGGTGTGCATATATCAGTTTGTGTCCTTGTTTTCAGTTCTACTGGGTATATACCCAACAGTGGAATTGCTGGATCATATGGCAAATCTATGGTTAGTTTTTTGAGAAACTGCAAACTGTCATCCAGAATGGCTGGATCCTTCTGCATTCCCACCAGTAGTGGAAGAGCGTTCCCATTCCTCCACATCTTTCCAGCATTTGAAGTCTTCTGTTTTTTTCATAGCTGCCAATCTTATGGGAGTAGGATGGTACTTATTATAGTTTTGATTTGCATTTCCCTGGTAGCTAGAGATTTGGAGCATTTTTTCATGTGCTTTTTAGCCATTTTTATTTCTTCCTTGAAGAAGTGTCTGATTAAATATTTTGCCCATTTTTTAAAAATCCGTTATTTGTCTTCTTATTTTCAAGATACAGGAATTTTTAATATAGGAGATGTAAGTCTCCTATCAGATATATGGTTACCAAATATTTTCTCCCATTGTGTAGGCTCTCTTTTCACTTTCTTGACAAATTCCTTTGAGGTGCACAAGGCTTTAATTTTGAAGAAGCCCCATTTATCTGTTTGTTCTTTTGCTGCTCATGCATTTGGTGTGAAGTTCCTGAAGCCGTTTCCTATTACAAGGTCCTGTAGATGCTTCCCTACACTGCTTTCCAAGGTCTTTATGGTCTTGGCACTTATATTTAGGTCTTTGATCCATCTTGAGTTGATTTTTGAATACGGTGTGAGTTGGTAAACGTCTTTCATTCTTTTACATATGGATATTCAGTTCTCCAGGCACCATTTGTTGAATAGGCCATTCTCTCTCAGTTGAGAGCGTTTGGTGGCTTTATCGAATATTATATGACTACATATATGAGGATCTATATCAGAAATCTCAATTCGGTTAAATTGGCCTGTGTGTCTATCCTTGTGCCAATACCATGTTGTTTTCACTACTGTAGGTTTGTAGTATGTTTTGAAGTCAGGTAGTGTGATTCCTCCAATTTCGTTTTTCTTTTTCAATATGTCTTTGGCTATTCAAGGCCTCTTTCCTTTCCAAATAAATTTCATAGTTAGTTTTTCTAGTTCCTTAAAGAATACTGTGTTGATTTTAAATGGGATTGCATTGAAACTGCAGATAGTTTTTGGTAGGACTGATATCTTAATAATATTTACTCTTCCTATCCATGAACAGGTAATATTCTTCCATTTATTTAGGTCTTCTTTGTTTTCCTTGAACAGTGTTGTGTAGTTCTCTGTGTATAAGTTTTTTACATCTTTAGTTAAATTTATTCTTAGGTATTTGATTTTTTTATTGACTATTGTAAATGGTATTTGTTTCTTGATTTCTCCTGAGCTTGCTCATTATTGGTGTAAAAAACTGCTACAGATTTTTGTACATTGATCTTATATCCTGTGACTTTATTAAACTCATTTATGAGTTCTACAAGGTTTGTTGTAGACCTCTCAGGGTTTTCTATGTATAGGATCTTGTCATCTGCAAATAATGAAATTTTGACTTCTTCCTTTCCAATTCAGTGCCTTTTATATCTGTTTATTGCCTCAGTGCTCGAGCAAGTGCTTCTGAGACAATGTTAAATAGAAGAGGTGATAGTGGGCATCCTTGTCTTGTTCCTGCTCTTAGAGAGAAGGATTTTAGTATTTCACCATTGTAAATGATATTGGCTGTGGGTTTTTCAAAAATAATCTTTATCAAGCTCAGAAAATTTCCTTGTATTCCAATCTTTTGCAGTGTTTTTATCAAGAAAGTGTGCTGTATTTTGTCAAATGCTTTTTGGGCATGTATAGATATAATCATGTGATTTTTTCCCCTTCAATGTGTTTATATGGTGTATTACATTGATTGATTTTCTTATGTTGAACCATCCTTGCATACCTGGATTGAATCCCACTTGCTCATGGTGTATAATTACTTTAATTTGTTGTTGGATACGGTTAGCAATATTTTGTTGAGGATTTTTGAATCTAGGTTAATTAGAGAAATGGGTTTGTAATTTTCCTTTCTTGTGGTGTCTTTGTTTGGCTTTGGCACTAGGGTAATATTGGCATCATAGAATGAGTTAGGTAATGTTCCTTCTGTTTTGATTTTTTGGAAGAGTTTCAGCAAGATTGGTGTTAGTTCTTTCCGGGATGTTTTGAAGAATTCACCTGTGAAGCCCTCTGACCCTTGGCTCTTCTTAGTTGGGAGGTTTTTAATGACTGATTCTATCTCTTTACTTTGATTGGTTTGTTTTTTTTTTTTAAAGAAAAACAAATTGTACTTTATTTTCCAATAAGAGAAAATATTCTTTCTTCTCTATTGCCTGTAAAACAAACATCTTGAATTTATAATCTCAAAGAGATTGCATTAGATTAAAAAGGAAGCTTCTTGATTGGTTTGTTGATATCAATTTTTTCTTTCATCAATATAGGCTGCTTATGTGTTTCTAGGAATTTGTCCATTTCCTCTGACTTGTCATTTTTGTTGGAATATAGTTTTTCAAAGTATCCTCTTATAATAGCCTTTATTTCTGTGGGTTCAGTGGTGATATCTCCTTTCTAATTTCTTATTTTGTGTATTTGCATCTTCTCTCTTTTTTCCTTTGTTAGTCTAGCTAAGGGTTTGTCAATTTTATTGATCTCAAAGAACCAGCTCTTGGTTTTGTTTATCTTTTCAAGTGCTTTCTTATTTTCTTTTTCATTTAGTTCTGCTCTTATTTTTGTTATTCTTTTCTTTCTTCTTTCAGTGGGGTTACTTTGTTGTTTTTTTTACTAATTTCTCCAAATGTGCAGTTAGTTCTTCAATTTTAGCTTTCTTCTTTTTTGATGTATGAATTTATGGCTATAAATTTCCCTCTCAGTACTGCTTTTGCTGCATTCCATAAGTTTTGGTATGTTGTGTTATCATTTCCATTAGTTTCAAGGTAGTTATTAATTTCTTTTGAGATTTCCTCTTTGACCCACTGTTTTTCTAAGAGTGTGCTGTTTAATTTCCATATCTTTGTGTGAAATCTGGGTCTCTGGCCCTTGCAGATTTCCAGCTTCACTCCACTGTGATCAGAGATATTATTTTGTATGATTTCAATCTTTCTGAATTCATTGATCATTTCTTTGTGGCCTAGCATATGGTCTGTCTTGGAGAATGTTCCATGTGCAATTGAGAAAGAAGTATATCCTGCTGTTTTTATGTTAATGATCTGTATATGTCTATTAGATCCAGCTCCTCTAATATACTGTTCAAAGTTTTTGTTTCTTTATTCATTCTCTTTTGAGATGTTCATTCGAAAGTTGATAGTGGTGTATTAAAGTCTCCCATTATAATTGTAGAGGCATCTATTCTTTCACTTAGTTTTTTCAGCATTTGCCTCATGTATTTGGAGGCACCTTTGTTAAGAAGCTTAAATATTTATGATTGTTCATTCTTCTTGAGAGATTATCCCTTTCACTAATATGTATTATCCATCTTTGTCTCCCACAATTGTTTTGCATTTAAAGTCTATTTTGTCTGATATTAAAATAGCTACTCCGGCCTTTTCTTGGTTATTGTTTGCTTGTAAAATTATTTTTCCATCATTCACTTTCAACCTCCATGAATCTCTGGGTTTAAGATGTGTTTCTTGTAGACAGCATATAGATGGGTCATATTTCCTTATCCAATATTCCAGTCTGAATCTTCTGACAGGTGAGTTTAATCCATTGACATTCAGTGTTATTACTTTCAAAGAATTATTTATGTTAGCCATATTTTGTTTGGACTTGTGTTTTTTTTATCCTTCTCTTTTTGTCTTTTGTGTTGCTCTTACACTCTCCTCCAATTCTGCCTCTCCTCTTTTTTTCTCTCTTCCTGCAGAACTTCCTTTAGCATTTCTTGAAGAGCAGGGTTCTTGTTGGCATACTCTTTTAATTTCTGCTTTCCTGTGAATATTTTGAACTCTCCATCATTTTTCAACCCTTGCTTAGCTGGGTAGAGTATTCTTGGTTGGAACTTTTTTCTTTTAGTACCTTGACTATATCATACCACTGCCTTCTTGCCTCCATGGTTTCAGATGATAAATCAGCACTTAAACTTCTGGAGCGTCCCTTGTATGTGATGGTTCTCTTTTCTCTTGCTGCTTTTAGAATTTTCTCTTTGTCTTGAGCATTGGATAATTTGACAAGTATATGTCTTGGGGAGGACCTGTTGGGATTTATGGTGTTTGGGGTGCATTGTGCTTCCTGGACATGTACATCCATCTCAGTAGATTTGGGGACTTTTCAGCCATTATCTCCTCTAACACCCCTTCTGTCCCCTTTCCTTTCTCTTCTCCTTCTGTGATGCCTATAATACGCATGTTTGTGCATTTTGCTCTGTCATTCAGGTCCCTAAGTCCTAGCTGGATTTTTTCTTTCTTTTTATCGATCAGTTCTACTATCTGTTTAATTTCAGATGTACTGTCTTCCACGTCACTAATTCTCTCTTCTGCCAGTTCTAATCTGCTATTTGCTGCGAGTGAATTTTTGATTTCTTGAACTGTGTTGTTCATCACCATCATATCTGTTATCTTTTTGTATATGTCTGCAATTTCCTTTCCCAGTGTTTTCTTCATATTGTTAATCTCTTCCTTTACTTCATTAAGTTGGTCTCTAATATATGTTTTGAGATCTTTAATTACTTGTGCGATGTTCTGCTCCTTTTTCTGGTTTTTAGTTTGTTGATTGGATTTGGCCATGTTTTCCTGATCACTGGTTGGTTTGTAGTTTTTTGTTGCTGTCTGGTCATCATTTTATCTTGATGGGTTGGATCAGTTCCTTAGCTTCTTTGTCTAGACTTGGGGATTAATTAGTTGTTGTTTGTGCATAAGTGTTATGTCTTCTCTTTGTCACTTTGTTCTTCTTACTCTATTTTCTTGTTGCTTGCTAAGTTCACTCTTGCAAGAATCTCCTCTGTCACCGCCCCACTGAATCAATGTCCAGACACCTCCTGCCCTGCAAGCACCCCAAACAACCCTGTCCAGCAGGACTCTAACCCTACTCAGCCGCTTCTTTGCAGGAGAGGTTATGAGGTGCACTCACTTAGACGCCATATTGCCCAGCCACTCTCTTAAGTGTTTTTAATACTTTCTTTGATTCAAAGTGGTGGTTTTGTTATATTTGGAATCTTTGAAATTTCAGCCTAAAATGCATGCAAATGTGACCATTCTGAACTTTTTCTTAATTCTGATTTGTGCTTAAGTTTTTGGCTTTAAAGAAGTTATAACAATGGTAGTTGCCTTTTTCAGTATTTGTTAGATGCAGGAAGTACTGATAAATGTCACAATGATGGTTTTATTTTTTTAGATTATTACTGTAGGTAGGCTAGTCCTTATCACAAGTGAATCATTTTTTTAAATGTACACTTTTTTAATGAGTGGCTTTTACAGATACATCATAATAAATTTTACTGCTAAGCTTTAAAAGTAGGGAATGATTAAGAAAAGAATAAATGTTGTCTACTTTTGAGGACCTTGTAACATGATGTAGAAATAAGACATGTAAAAGAAGACAAATAACATGATGGTATGTGCTCAAGTAACGGTGATATAAGATAAATTGTGGCTTCCAAAATTTCTTTTCCAACAAAGCAGAGGGAGACATTACTTTTTGGGTAATTGGGAGTTGTTTATGCAAGAGGAATTCTTTAAGTTGAATGGGAGCAAGTATTGTGTGTATTTTTGCTCACGATTTTATCCCCAACATTTAGCATAGTGCCTGGTGAAGTGCACGTAATCAAATATTTGTTTAAGGATTGAATGATATTAGCATGTGTGAGCAAGCCCACTTATAAAGACCTAATACAGTATATTCAGTCCATTACCTTTAAACCACCAACAAACAGCTGTGAATGTGTTCTACAAGTATTTCAGACATTAGCCAGAGTTTCCCAAAGAAAGGGAACACAGCACCGTCCAAAAGGACAAATTATCTGCTTCCTTATCTTACTGTTGTAGCAGAGCAGTTTAATGAAGATTTTTTTGCTTCACTGTCAGACAAACCTATATTTGAGTTCCACTTCAGCTTCTTATTGGTTTTATAAGTCTTGATTTTCCTCATATATAAAATGGGAATAATCATAGTACCTACATTATTGGATCATTGTAAGGATCCAAAGAGCAAAGCATGTAAAACACAGAGCCAATACTGAAAATTCTGTAATATTTTACTATATACAAAAACAGATATAACCTGTGATTGCCTTTGAATTTTGTTTCCTTGTCTACATATTCCTTTTACTATATACAAAAACAGATATAACCTGTGATTGCCTTTGAATTTTGTTTCCTTGTCTACATATTCCTTTTTATTTAAATTTCTTCTGTGTATTCTAACAGGCATATCCTCTGTATCCTTTTCCACAGATTCAGAGACATATTGTGTGTTTCAAGACAAGAAGTACAGAGTGGGAGAGAGATGGCATCCTTACCTGGAACCTTATGGGTTGGTTTACTGTGTGAACTGCATCTGTTCAGAGGTACAATACCTCACAGCATGTTATTTCCCAGTTTGTTCCTCAGCATGCAGAGCAGCTCTCAGTGCCCATGTGGCAAAGGAATGCATGTGTTAAAAGCCTAAAAAATTAGGTAGCAATTTGCAAAGAAATATGAACATTTCCTGCCTTTTTCTTCTATTGGCATTTGGCTTTTCGTGTGATCTCTGAGTATTTGCTATGGACAGAGACTTATGGTCTCTTAGCCTAATGATATAGAACATGGTGGGAGAAGGCAAAGTAGCCTGATAGCGAAGTGAAGGAAATGTTCAATATCATGCCTAAATTGAAAGATAAATAGTTTTTGAGAACTGTTTTCAAGGCTTGCTTCTAGAGAGGAGATTGAGACAGAATATAAACTGGTTCATTGGATGAATGTATTTTATGTTGTCTCAGTCAATAACTGTTATCAGGACTAAGGTTGTGAAGCCCTGAACTGTACCTGTTAAGGATTAGGGTTCTCCTGGATTGGACTTGGCTCCTGTTCTATCACTCAGAGAGGTTGTTGGACAGCTTAAGTATCATTTTGTAATAAGCAAAGCATGTAGTTCTATTTTCTTTCATGGTCTTGACCCAGGATTAGGGTGGTCCAGCATTCTAAATAAGCTCTGCTATCATGAACTAGGCCAGTGTTTCTCAACCTATGCAGTATTGACATTTTGCACCAAATAATTCCCTGTTGTGGGGGTTTTCCTGTGTATTGTAGTATGTTCAGCAGCATCCCTGGCCTCTACCCACTACACAAAAGTAGCACTGTTCTCTCTCTCAGCCCGGTTGTGATGATTAAAAATGTCTCCAGACACGACCAAAGTTAACTGGGGAACAAAATCACCCATGGTTGAGAACCACTGCATTAGGACAATTGGGAAGGGAGGCTTTGTAATAGGTCTTTTTTTTTTAAGATTTATTTTATTTCTCTCTCCTCCTGCCCCGCCCCCCCCCGGTTGTCTGCTCTCTGTATCTACTCACTGTGTGTTCTTCTGTGTCTGCTTGCACCCTCAGTAGCACCAGGAAACTACATCTCTTCCTTTTTTTTTTCTTGGTTGTGCTGTCTTGCTGCATCAGCTCTCCATGTGGGTGATGCCACTGCTGGGTGGGCTGTGCTTTTTTTCGCTTGGGGTGGCTCTCCTTGTGGGGCACACTCCTTGCACGTGGGGCACCCCTAGCGGAGGTGCCCCTGCATGGCACGGCACTCCCTGTGCGAGGCAGCTCTGCATGTGAGACAGTTTACCACACAGGTCAGGAGACCCTGGGTAATGAACCCTGGACCCTCCCATATGGTAGGCAGACTCTCTGTCTGTTGAGCCACATCCACTTCCCTTGTAATAGGTTTCAAGAGTTGAGAATTCTGAACATAGATAATTTTCAAGACCAGCCTCTCACTTGAGCCCTTATGGAAGAAGTAGAACCTTTCCCTAGTATATAGGTAGAATAGGAGCAGTCGCTTGCAAGCCTGATCTTTTTGCCATTTGGGCAGAAAATGGGGCCTTCAAAATTTTGGATGGAAACCTAACCTTTAAACAACATAAGATAGTGTTAAAAGGCCATGGAGTTCTAGAGGCAAGACATCGCAATATTCCAGTCAATCCCGACTCTGCTGCCTATGAGCCGTGTTATGATGGATAAGTTTCCTCTTCGTTAAAATGGAATAATAATATTATCTATCCCATAGTTTTTTCCTAAGAATTAAATTCACTAACCCATTTAAATCACTTTTAACTGTGCTTGTTTCCTTATAAATGTTCAAGAAATATTAATTGTTGCTATTATTATTATATTATTATCATTATGGTTGTCATTATTTTTATTGCTATATTAAGTCAAGAGCAGAATTCATTATGAAGCATTAAGGAAGGTTGAGTCTGGACCCCATTAGGGAGATGTGGTTTCTGACGTGCCTCCATTATCTCACTTCAAGAAGATACGTCCTGACTTTAAGGAGTTTAATGCTTTATTATGCAGAGTATTATACACAGAGTAATAAAGAGGCTCTGTGGTGTTTCCAAATTCAACATTACAAAAATCTATTCTAGGAAGTACAGAAGAAAGAAAAAATTGTTGTGGTAAGGTGATTCAGATTCAAATAATAAAATAATCCTGCCTCTTTGAATGACCCAGGGCATGTATCAAATAGAGCATCTGGAGACTAAATCACCTGGTATGTCATGATTGCGTCAGATTCTTGACCCAACATGTTGGAGATGGACAGCTAGCCCTTGGGGGCTGAAACTTTGATATCTGCAGGACTGTGAAAATGTTAATATGATTCCAATGCCAAGCATAGACATCTTTTTCTCCATCTTCTTCACCATTCTTTTCTCCCATAACAGCATGACAAATGCAAGTAACCCTTGCTTCAAATGAATTATGGATGGAAAACGTAAATGCCAAGTCGATTTTCAAAGTCTTCCTTTTATCTAGCTCTCTTGTTGAGAGCTGTCATATCTAAGAATCTTGCAATTTTAAATCAGGCAGGGACCCAGTCACCCATCCAGACTAGCTAATCAGCCCAATTCCAAACTCTAGCTTGTTCTCAGAAGAAATTTAACTATAAAGGGAAAAGTGGAAAAGAGTTGTTCAGCCTACTAGATCAAGGCAGGGTTATATGTAATCCAGGATCCATGTGCTAGGAATGCCTCCTTGACTAGGGGTGGGTAGCAACTCAGGGAACCCAATGCTCATTATTCCTTCCCCTTCCATGGGATTGGGGAGATGATTATGAAATCAGACTAGGCTCTTGGAAAGGATTTGCAGCTAGAGGTGGGGAATTTTAGACATGCCAAGCCAATATGATCCTCTTCAATTAGTGAGAGGCTTTGAAAACTGAAGTATTAGTGATCCCAGCTTTAGGAAAATATGCCAATAAGCTATCAACCAACCCAGAAGAGGTGCTAGTGATGAGAAAAGGAAAGGAAATGCTGATTTCATTCAGCTTCTTGGTAATGCATTATTCACTGCCTGGGTGAGTCCCTGCATGACTCTTTCCTAAACTGGCATGATCCCAGTGACCTTTGAAAGACATTAATTTTTTTCTTACTGCCTTCTCTCTTTCAGAATGGAAATGTGCTCTGCAGTCGAGTCAGATGTCCAAGCATTCATTGCCTCTCTCCCGTGCATATTCCTCATTTGTGCTGCCCTCAGTGCCCAGGTAAACTAACTTCTTTCTTTTCCAGATGTGGTGCTCCTTCCTCCTTCTTCACCCACCCCACTACATTTCCCTAATTCCCCAGAAGGGAAACTTCCAGACAGAAATAACAATAGGACACTTTTAGGCAGCCCAAACTGGCCCTTAAATATTGTTTATAGCCCAAGCAGAGCACATTGTAGGCTCTAATAAGTTGTTGGGTACCCTATAACAGATTTTCATTGAGCCTTTAATCATTTGAAGATGGTTGTCAGTTGGGGGAAGGGAATTGTGGCTCAGAGGTTTTCTGCCATAAACACCCTCTTCCTGCCATGGGCAATGGGCACCAGGGTAGCCAGTAGCATAGCTGCATGTGTCCTGACCAATTAGTGCTGGAATTGCATCCAAGCATAGCTTCTAAATGATGGGGGGCAATTCACAAATCAAAGGAGCTGAACCAGTGAGGTTTATGACAGTATAAAGCTGCTTGCCTGCTGTATAGTCACCTCCTCCAGACTGTACAGTTATTATGTACACATTGTTAAGAGCAGCTCTAAGGGGGAGCCTGGCAGAGATATTTTCACAAGGTTGTTAGGGTGTCTACTTTCAAGGTTTGCAGCTGGAGTATTTGTCTGAGACAGGAGCTCCCTCAATGACACCTTGTTCACATCTGACTGAGCCCTGGCTCACACACCAAAGACATATAAACCTAGAATGATTCAGGGAATGTCTGTGAGTCTGACAGCAGTCCTAGGGAAAGCTAAATGACAGTCTTGGGATTTGGAAAATACAAGTCTTCTGGTCCTGTAAGTGGATTTCTTCCCCTCTGATGAGGATTTTTTACCTGGGGCCCATGGATAAGCCTTAGGGAGACAGTGAGCACTATAAATCGTTTGCAGTTTTTGGTGTAATCATGTATATATGCATTTTCCTTTAGAGAGGTTCCATGGGTTTATTGATATTCCTAAGTGTAAGTGCATGACCCCCAAAAAGTAAAGAACCTCTAATCTAGGACATAGATGGTGTTTTTGAGGTAGTAAGGACACTCTGGGACTTAGAAGAGAGAAACCAAAAGTGGCAAGGAAAAAATGGTAGGAATGAAGCTAGGAATGAGGTTTGGTAAAAAGTCAGTTAACTATGAAATGTTTCAGGAATGGAGTTTTAATTTAATGGAGAAGAAACCCTTTTTTGTCACCACATTTAAAAATGGTTTAGTATACTTCCCTGAATCAGTAAATATACTCTAATGAACACAGGGGATTCTTTCCCAGATGGAAAAAGATTATGCCGTATCAAAGGGTTATCATTCTTAGTATTGGTAGAGATAATACATGTTTTAAAGATGTAAGAGAATACTCAGCATATGGTCAACCTAAAAATTACTTTTAGAATAAGTTACTGAGGTTTATTTTTTTTGTATGTGTTTATATGTTTCTTCTATTTAAAGTGGATTACAAGGGTGCCATATGGAAGGGAATCTGGTAAATGGGATTAACCTTTCTGATAAAATCTCTTCCCAATAAGCCTGTCAAATAGTCTTTCTTTCCCAGAAGTCCTTAAAACTGGCCTAATGTCATAGGAGCTTTTCAAAACTACTATGTAAAAGTTGTTCTTTCCTGGAAAAGAGGTTGAGACATGACCCCAGCAAAGAGCATGTGGTGGAAGATCGTAGAGTAGAATGTAGATATTCTACCTATTCTTGCTGTATAACAGGAAGTAAGTATTGGGGAAAAGGGTAAGTATAAGCTAACAGTTATTTTTGAGAGAAAAAAGAAAGTTTAAAGAATTGAGGTCATAGCTAAAGAGAAGAAAAATTTGAAAGAAATGAACACCATTGTCCTTAAGACTTGAAAAGTACATTTTATGGAGTAGAGAAACCAGCTATTCATTTTCCTTTCCTTCATATCCTTGCAACTCACTTTGTTTTGAGTTCCTTTTTCTTCTTGTTAACTTTAACCTTTAATAGTTCTTTCTGTAGATAGTAGTACTAAAGTTTCCTCATGCAAAAAAATGTCTTTCTTTTGCCTTCATTTTTCAAGGATAATTTGGTTGGGTATAAAATTCTAGGAGCATGTTTCTTTTTCCTCAACACTTCGAAGATAATAAGTTATGGAGTACTGACTTCTTTGTTTACTGGTAAGAAGTCTGCTTTTGGGTTTTAGTTCTTTTATAGGTAATTTGTTTTCTGTTTCTTGTAGCTTTTAAGGTTTTCTCTTTTTATTTGGTACACTTTAGTTTCAACAGAAGTTATATAGATGTGTGCTTTATTTTTTATTTAGTCTGCCGAGCACATTATTTATTAGCCTAAGAAATCAAATCTCTCTTCAATTATTTAGCCATTATTTTTTTTGAAAATTACAGCTTCCCTACAATCTTTTTTTTCTCTTTCTCTAAGTTGTCTTTGGCGTATGTTGTTTGCTGCTCATTTAATTTATCCTCTATGTTTCTGTTTCATAAAGTTTCCTTGATTTTTTCCATCTTGGTATATTCTCCATAATTATACATTGCTTAAATTCTGTTCACACATTAATGAATTTTTCTCCAGCTAATCCATGCCTATTCTTTCAGCTATATGTTACGTTTCATTTGTTTGCTGATTTATGTTTAATGACCAGATTTTTCCCATGTTTTTCTAAAAAAAATTTATATCTACATATTGCTGTTTCATGGACTCCTGTTATTGTTTCTGGGGATTCTATTTATTTCTTTATTCCTCTATTTCTTTAAAGTATTTAGAGTCCTTTTCAGATTGTTCAAATGTATATATGTTTTCAGGTGTGAATTCTCAGTTTTGTTGGGTTTCTTGACAGTTTTTCTTCGTTCTGAGTTTCCTTTAGCTTCCTGAAGTTTTTGTTTGAGAGCTCATCATCCATGCAGGTTTTCTCTTGAATGAACCCTACCTTGTCGGATAGTTGTTTCAGGCCTTGTATTTCCTATAACTCTAAACCAGATCAATTTTAATGTCTCATCTTGGTCTTTCTCATGCCTAGATGGTCTGTTTCTACCTCTGTTTTCTTGCTCAGTGCAAGTCCCTGATATTGACCTTGGACTGGAATCGCAACTGCAAATGCCTGCCTTGGGTAAGAGTGAGTTTTAGGGAACAAGCTTGCATTAGCAGAACTGTTATCCCCTATTTCCAGGTGAGAAATTTGTCCCTGGTTCCCGGCTTCACACAGGAAGCCATTTGCAGGCCAGTGTTCCTGCTTAGCTGTCTGGCTCCAACAGTCGGAATCCCAGTCCCAGCTGCCAATGGAATATATGGCTTTATCTCCCATTTATTGCTGTATTTCCTTCTATATTTTACTTCACAAAGAGTTTCCCTTTGTTTTTGAACTTGATTTTGCAGTTTTAAAGCTTTAATTTAAAAAAAATATTTTACATTTCACCTATCACTCATGTGTTTGAAAAAGAGCAGAGGAATTTCTCATGTGATTTCTCTGCCATATTGAACTAGAATGCTGACAGCTATTCTTCCCTCTATTGAAGATAAAATAAAAGTAAAACTGTAGCAGAAAAGAATGGAATTTGATAAAAGGAAGAACTTTGGGACACAGTGATTTTTAAATTCTAGAATAAATGACAAAGGAGAATTTTAATCTCTTTACTGAATATTTCTGGAAATAAAAAGGTACCCACCAATCTGGAGATAGAGTTGGCACAGTACTTCTTTGAGACAAGACAGTGGATGAAATGACTCCTCTTTATTCTTTCTGCCCCAGTGATTATTATGCGTGAGGAAAATCATGCCTTCAGGGACAAAAATATTTGGTCAAAGGTAAGGGCTCTGACTTTCTGACTTTCTGACTAAGCCAATGGAAGGCACAGTTATGGAAATGTCCTTATTTTAAGATAGAATATTTAAAGCCAAGATGAACAAACTCTATACTAAAAAGAAAAAACAAAGAAGCAAACCATATATCCAAGGTATGTGTTTTATGCTGTCCTACAGCAGTATTCTCTTTTTAATTTTTTGTTTTATTTTTATTTTTATGGTGGCATTACTATGAACTGAATATATTGTGTAACATATTTTATGTTTCCATTTATCTAAAATATAAATATAAATCAATTTATAAAGGTGAAAAAATTTTATATCTACTTATTTTTCTGGATAAGGGATTTTTAAAAAAATACATAGATCACACAAAATGTTATGCAGCAGTGCTCCAGAATGTATTTGCTAGGTGCAGTGGATGTGCCGCGATGATGGAAGAGGTTGTTGATGAGGGAAGGGTGGAGTGGGTGGGATGGGGGATATATGGGGACCTCATATTTTTTTAATGTAACATTTAAAAGAAAATAAAGAAGGAAAAAAAGTGAGGCTCCCATATACCACACTCCCTACCCCCTCCACTCCTCCCACATCAACAATCTCTTTTTTTTTCCTCTCCTCCTCCCCCACCCTACTGTGTCCTCTTCTTGCTGTGTCCATTCACTGTGTGATCTTCTTTATCTATTTCTCTCTTTTTGTCTTCTCTTTTCATCTTTCTTCTCTGGTAATCACTGGGATTGGATGCTAGAGGCCTCTGATGTAGAGAGAGCTTCCTGTCAATTGCGCCACCTTAGTTCCTGGTCTCTGCTGCAGTTCACCTTGATTCTCTCCTTCGACTTTCTTTTCATTGCATAATCATCTTGCAGCGTGACTCACTTGTGCAGGCACTGGCTCACCATGTAGTCACTTGACTTGCTGCATGGGCACTTGGCTCACCATGTGGGCACTGGCTCGCCACGTGAGCACTGGCTCACCATGCTGCCAGTCACATGGGCACTTGGCTTACCACACAGGCACTCACATGGGCATGGGCACTCAGCTCACTGTGTGGGCACTGGCTCGCCACATGTACAACAGTATTGTCTTAGGGAAGCATTCACCTAAGCAATGATGGACTTGGTGGGAATCTCCAATTTGCCATTCTTTGAGTTCATTTTCCATTGAAGTAGCCATCTCTCCCTATTTATTTCTTTGTTTCCCATGGCTCCTGCTTTTTAAACCCCTTACCCCTGAAATTACCAAGGTTCACACCTGGTTTTGATACTATCTCCTACAGTTCCTGCTAAACAATGGAAATCAGAGTATTTATCCTGATTTTTCAGAATTATCAGAGAGAAATCTGTACTGAACCCCATGAAGAGCAAATGAAAGATTTTTCATCATTACTTCTCTAAGTCTCTATAGCAGAGATCTAATTTTGGTCACATACCACAAGGCTCTACTGGGCCCAAAGAAGCTGTTGCTCCATGAAGACTGGAGCCTTCTTATTGAAGAAGGCAAAACTCAAAAGAGCTGTGGAAGTCTAAATGCACCCTGTCCTCTAAGCAGGACTCTGTATAATCCCTAATAATTATAAATTTGCAGAAATAAAATTCTGTATCTTCTCTTTTGAGAGATTAAAGTGGTAAGGAGGAGGAGAAGGCTATGATTTCTTCCTTTTCTTCTTTATGTATAACATTATCACCAAAAGAAGATTTTATAGTGACCAGAAGCTCATATCATGACGTCAGGAGTTTTTATGGTCATTTCACCAACAGTTTGCTACTCTGGATTAATGAATTTGGATACCTTTGGAGGTAATCCAGCATGTAAGAGTTTTTACAGATTTCCCAAATGTATGATTTAAACTGGTTACCAGAGCTCTAATCCACAGTTTTCCTTTCCTTTTGTGTGTAAAGAAGTCTAGCTGTTTGGTGTAGTAGTTGTTGTTGTTGTTTTAAAACTATAGGGGAGTATGGATTAGAGTGGACTTACTGGTGTTCTGCTGGGGAACTGTTGTGATTAGTAAGGGAAGAAATTGTAGTATTGATGTGTTGAGGGTGGCCACAGTGGCTGCTGGTGGTCGGGAGAGGGAAGAAGAGATACCGTGTGGGGGCATTTTCAGGATTTGGAGTTGTTCTGGGTGGTGCTGCAGGGACGGATGCTTGACATTGTGTGTCCTCCCGTGGCCCACTGGGTGGACTGGGGGAGAGTGTGGACTTCAATGTGGACCACTGTCCATGTGGTACAGCAATGCTCCAGAATGTATTCACCAGGTACAGTGGATGTGCCGCGATGATGTAAGAGGTTGTTGATGTGGGAAGTTTGGGGCGGGTGGGGTGGGAGGTATGTGGAGACCTCATATTTTTTTAATATAACATTAAAAGAAAATAATGAAGATAAATAAATAAATAAAATCCTATAGGAGGTGAAATGTGGAGTTACAAATCATAATTATAATAGTACTGGAATTTATATTTGCCATGTCTTTACCTTTATTAGAGATCATTATTTCATCATTTACCTTCCATCTATTGTCTAATGTCCTTTCCTTTCAACCTGAAGAACTCCTTTTAGCAGTGCTCATAGGTCAAGTCTAGTGTGATAAACTCCCTCAGCTTTTATCTGAAAATGTCTTCATCTCTCTCTCACTTTTTAAACTCTTTAATATTTTTTAAACAAATCAATTTTATCAGTACATATTAATAAAACATATAATTCATCCAGTGTGTGCAGTCAGTGGTATTTGGTATAATCACATAATTGTGCATTTACCACTTAAATCATTATTAGGGCATTTCCATTATTTCAATAATAGTAATAAACAGAGAATCAAGTTAACAAGAAAATTCTTCACCTCTCAATCTCTCTGTTTCTCCTGCTGTACATAGCTGCTGTTTCTGGCTATTCTTGCACATTTAGTTATTTCTTTTTAAGCTATTTTATTGAGATATATTCACATACCATACAATTTATCCAAAGTGTATAATCAATGGCTTTTTGTTAAATCACAGTATTGTGCATTCATCACCACAAAAAGTTTTAGAACCATTTCATTATTCCAAAAAGAAAAACCCCACATCCCTTACCATGCCTCCCCCAGCCTTACATAACAAGCCAGACACAAAAGGATAAATACTGTGTGATTGCACTGCTATGAACTAAATATATTGTAAAACATATTATATGATTCCATTTATATACAATGTGAATATAAATCTAATTATACAGATGAAATTAGATTAGTGGATGGTATAGTTTTAACAGGAACAGTGGCAGTGTGGTTTTTCCAAGAGAGGCATCCTTCACCGTAGTCCTTTAAATTCAATTAACGAAATGACCTTTCTAGTAATGCACTATAGTCTGCGTGTTCCTGTAAGGAAGTATCTGGAAACCCTATGTCACTTCTCTCACAGCAATAGTTGGGTTGTGAGCTAGCTAGTGAATATCAGCATTTCTGCCATAAAGTAATAAATGCATTTCAGAAAATCCTCACATTCTGCAAAACTGAACCCTGGAAAATAACAGGGATTGAAGAAAAAATAAGATTGGAGAAGAACACTCAAAATTTATGCAACTTTGTAATCAGAGTACTAACAAAACAAATCTAATAAAATATTATAACAGTTTAAAAAGACATGTTAAATTTATAACAAATAAATAAATACTACAGTAAATACAGGGTTTCCATTTTAAGCTGCTAACATTACCTTGAAGGAAGGGGGTATAAGGAAGGGTTGAAGCTAAAGAGTTAGAGACAAGGGAAAAGTGCATAAAGATAAGGGAGAATCATGTATTAAGCACTTATAATACAGAGCCTGTAGCCAAACTGAGCCAAGAAGGAGAATGTTGGGTGAATGGGAATACTATATGGTACTGTATTTACTCCATGGCTTATTGATTGCAGCCATGTTAGTGTACTCTGCATTCAGCTGCTATTGCTGTTACCTGATAGTAGGAAATATTAGTTTGCTGCGAAAAATCATGTAAGAACCAAAGTGGTTTCCATTTTTATGGACAGCATTCCCTTATTTACTGCTTGCATATGAACAAATTTGCATTACACAAACCCATACTGTAGCACAAACAAACTGTATAAGATGTGGTAAGCATGCAGCATTTGGAGTTTTACAGTTTAGAGTGAGGGCTACAAATCACCCCATTGCTCTGAATTTATTTATTGATCCATAATTGCTGAACCATCTGCATATTCATATAAAAATAAATACAAAAATTGGATCTATGTCTATGACTATGTCTGTATCTAGGTCTGTGGCTTCCAGTGTTACAGTAATCAAGTAGAGGGACCTTATTTACCCCTCTCCTATTTTTTTAAGGTAAAAGTTCAAGGGGGATTTATTTTTATTGTGGTAAAATACATATAAAATGTACTATTTTAAAGTGTAAAATTCGGTGGCATTAAGTATATTCTCAGTGATGAACAGCCATCACCACTATCTAGTTCCATAATTTTTCACCACATGTGACAGTTTGAGATTATTTTATGAATCCTAAAAAGAGAAAGATTATGTTTGTAAACTAATTTGTTTCTCTGGGTGTTATACCCTTTGATTGCATAAAATTCAGCTGAGGGGCCTTAGATTTGATTACCTGTTAAGACTGCAGTAGGGCTTTTTATTGGACTACATAAGTAAGGTGTGACTCAGATTGAGTCCCTGACCCCTTGCTGGGTCTGATATAAATGAACTCAGAGAGATGAAAAAAGTAAACTGCCCTGTGAGAAAAGACACCTGTTTTGCTCACAGCTGAGCTGCAATAACAGAAGCCCTAAGAGACAAGCCCTATGCAAGGAGAGAGAGGACTATAAGATTGTCTAAGCATGAAGCCCTAAGAGATTGGGCCCATGGAGCAGCTCAAGAGGAAATAGTTTCATTTTTGAAGAAGTTTTGGATCATTAGAAAGGTTACAACTATGGCAGGGGAGTATCATTGATACAGGATGTCATTGATGGGGGATATATGGAAGGAAGCTCACCTGAGCATACATATAAGGCATATAAATATGTTCAAATGTTCATGGGGCATCATCACGGTGGGTGGAAATTCACACAATAAAGCAAAGGATTATCAAATCTTCATCTTGGGGAGCTCTGCCACATTCTCTAAAGGATCAGCAAGAATCCCTCTAGTACAGGGGCAGTGACTAGTGAAGGAGGATGGTCCATTGACAGGCTCTTGATATTGATATGTGCATATGAACATTTACTTCTGAAATTGAAACTTAGCCTAGTATTATAGGGAGCCTAAGAGTTGCCTCCTGTGAGCTTCCTTGTTGCTCAAATGTGGACTTTCTCTATGCTGAACTCAGTATATAAATACATTACCTTCCCCCCAGCATGGGACATGATTCCCAGGGATGAGCCTCCCTGGCACCGAGGGATTACTACCAAGCAACAACTAGCAATGCAACTGGAAAAAGACCTTGACCAAAAGGGGGAAAAAGTAAAGACAAATGAGTTTATATGGCCAAGAGATTTCAAAGTGAGTTGGGAGGTCATTCCAGAGGTTACACTTATACACGTCTCAGCAGGATCTCATTAACTGCCAAAGTAGATACTAACCCAAATAGTGGGGCTCCTGAGCTCTAGAAACATTCAGATGCCATAGTCAGGGCAGATAGCTCAAGAGTTTGATGCCTTGCCAGTGGGCCTTACTTTGGAATTTATGCTCCCTGGTGTGACAGAGTTGTACTCAGTTGTGGTTTCTGTACACATGGTTCTGCTGTTCTTCTATTTAAACTTACAATTAGTACTAGAATTGGTGTATGTACATCCAAGAGACTTAAATCTTTGGGCTGTCCATGTGTCAGCTGGGCCCTGAATCTCAGTGGAGTTGCAATATCTACTCTCCAGTTCATGGGTCTCACCCAGGGTGACTAAAAAGGAGGTGATGATGGACAACTACCATACTAAGGAACCGATAGAGTCTGCAACTGCAAGCAAGCGAGTCCCACCCATCGGCCCCATGGAATCGCAGCCCCCTCTCAATTAGAGGTGGAGTGACATAACCATCCCTGAAACCTCAGTATTGGGGAATGAACTATGGACTAAAGTAGACTTACTGGTATTCTACTATAGACTTACTGTGTTTCTAGCAATGGAAGAAATTATATCATTGATGTGGAAGCAGTGCCCACTGGAGGTTCTGAGGGGAGAGGGGAAAACAGATGTAATGTGGAGGCATTTTTAGGAGGTGAGAATTGTCCTAAATGACACTGCAATGACAGATGCAGGCCATTATATATCTTGCCATAATCTATAGAATTAAGTGGGAGAGAGTGTAAACTACAATGTAAACTTTAATCCACATTTAGTGGCAGTGCTCCAAAATGTATTCATCAATTGCAATGAATGTACCTCACAAATGAAGGATGTTGTTAACATGGGAAATGTGGGAGGTAAGGGATGCAGGACATATGGGAATCCCCTATATTTTTTGTGTGACATTTGTGTAATCTAAGTATCTTTTTAAAAATTTAAAAATTTTTCAAAATTAAAGAGGAGACGGTGAGCCCAGAGGGAAGGCTGAAACCTCAGCAGTGATTGACCACCGTCTTGCTTCACCACATGGCAGCATGCTGAGAAAAACAGTAGCTGATTTTCGTGAGATGACATCTCTGATGGTACCTCTGTTAGGACTTTTCATGACTTTGGAACTGTAAGCCTTTATCCCCAATAAATTCCCCCCATAAAAGTCAACACATCTCTGCTACTTTGCATCAGCAACACTTTAGCAAGCTAAAACACAACCAGAAAAGGAAAATCATACCCTTTATACAGTCATTCCCCATTTCCCCCTCCTAGGATCCCCTGGCATCCACAAATCTGCTTTCTGTCTCTATGGATTTTCCTGTTCTGGACATTTCATATAAATGGTATCATACAATATATGGTCTTTTGTATCTGCTTCCTTCAATTAGCATGTTATTTTCAAGGTTCATCCACATTGCAGCATGTATCAGAACTTCATTTCTTTTTATGGCTGAATAATATTCCATTGCATGTATATACCACATTTTGTTTATCCATTCATCAATTGATGTGCATTTCTACTTTTTAACTATAGTAAATAGAGCTGTGATGAACATTTGCCTACAAGTGTTGATCATCTGGTTTACAATTCCTTTTGGTATATACCTCGGAGTGCAATTGCTGGGTCACATGTTAGTTCTATGTTTAACTTATTAAGGAACCTCCCCCAGATTTTATAACTACCCCATCTTATTTCTGTTCATTTCATTGAGTATCTCTTCCTTGCCATGCTTACGGTTGCTTCTGTTGCCCCTGTTTCCATGTCTGATTCGCCTTTGTTCTCTCCTCTCTTCTTTTGTTCCTTTCTAAATTCGGTTATTTTTCACTTGCCTCTTGATTTTTTTAAGGAAAAACATAAATTCCCTTTAAACAGTAACAGCCAATTACTGAACCTTTAATAGGATAGCTACAATAAATAATATGCAAAATGGTCAGTCAGGTGCCATTTCTTTGCCTGTAAAAGATTGTTGTAGTTGTAAAAAATTATTTCTGTGTTCAGAGCTATCCAGTAGTCTAGGGATTATGAAATGTTGGTCTCTGGATAACAGAGGTTTTACTTATTATTATTATTATTGTTGTTGTTGTTATTTCCACTATTGCTGTTGTTATAATGATTGTTGAGGGGTTACCACAGGAGATGTTCACTGTTGATCACTAAACACTCCATATTTATATTGCCTCCCCTCTCACCTTTTAGACTCCTTTTACTGTTTTCCATGGTTTATTTCCATTCTTTTTCTCATAAACTCTGTCTCATAGACTTCATAATATTTCATAATACTGTCTGTTTCATAGACCTCATAGTACTTTGAAGAGTATGAATGGTTAAAACCTACTTCAGGAAAATGGCACCCAATTTGCCTCCTACCGGGTGAGATGATCTTTTTCTTTGGTAAATCTTGGGGATTTAAGTTGTTTTTTATTTAAAGAATGTGATTTGCCATTAACTTGGTAGAAACCCTTATGTCATATAAGAACAAGGATTTTAGAAAAACAGGGCCTACCTTCTGTTATGTTAGAGCAGAACTATTAACTTCTGTTTCTTTCAATGAACATTAATCAGAGATGGCCCACACAAGGTGAAAAAGATGGTACTCATTGAGGGATACCAAGGGGCCCCACCTGTACAAGAGAAATCTTCCATTTGCTTTCAATATTCAGAAAACTTCCACCTTTACAATCACTCTTCTAGGTTAAGGCAATGTTTCTAAAACTTTGTGCCAAGGAACAAAATTTTATGGAATGATAATAGTGTTTATTGAGAAAATATTCATATAGTCAAGTAAATTTGAGAGATGCTGGATTAGAGAACATCATGTTTTTTCCAAAGTTGTTTATTGACACATTTACCTAGCACAGTGCTAAACACTTACCTACTTTCTCTCTTATTAATTCTCTCACAACAAACATAAGTTAGACATCATAGTCCTCATTTTACAATGGGTGGAAACTGAAGCTCATTAGGATTTTCAAATCTGTTTAAAGTTATGCAAATTTTTTCCTTTATTTTCAAAGAAGCTTTAGATTACATAAAAGTTATATTGAAAATATAGGGGGTTCCCATATACCATACCCCCTCCCCTTCCCACACTTTTCCCCATTAACATCTTTCATTAGTGTGGTACATTTGTTACAATTAATGAACATATATTGAAGCATTGCTACTAACCATATTCTGTAGTTTACAATTTTGGTTTACTCTTTGCACTTCATTATTTTATAGGTTTGACAAAATGTATGATGGCCTATATCAGTCATAACAATATCATGCTGAACAATTCCAGTGTCCCCATAGCACCCCATTTTACGCCTTTTCTTCCGTCTCCCTCCCCTCAGAAACTCTGGTAACCACTGTCTTTATATCAGTGTTACAACTTCTTCCATTACTAGAGTAATAAGTCTTCTTTGGTCCATAGTTACATTTCCCCCTTATGTTTTTTTTCATTCCTCAGTCTTGAGGATTTGAGGATGGTGATGCCCACTCTGGTTCTGACTGAGAAGGGCATAGATTCCATGGGGCAGATGGATGGAACAATTTGCTTGGAGTTGTAGATACTCTCTAACAGGTTTCTTTTAATGCAGGACTTCTGAAAGCCTTTAATATATTAATACATACTAAAAATCTACAAGAGATGAGGTATGGAATGCAGTATTTTCTGAACATAGTCATCCTTTGCAGGATTAGCCTTTTTAAATATATGCTTTAGGAAATGTTAGATTATGCCATTCAATTTCCAGAAGATATTTATTGTATAGCAATAAGCTGCTAGTACATATACTATATTTTAGTTTGGAGAAGCTCATTAGGATAGAGGACCATTTTAGAACAAGACCCTAAAGTAATGTTTCTCAAAATTTCATGTGTTAAGAATAACCTTGGGGAATCTGATAAAATGCTGACTCCTGAGCCTTACACTAAAAATTTTCATTCAGCTAGACTGCAGTAGGATTATGCATTTAGGCCAGTGCCCCAATTAATTCTGATACTGTTTGACTGGGGACTACACTATAGTAATAAGGCCCAAGCGAGATTTTGATTAAATGAAGGTCAAGAGCACTCTCAACATAGAGCAGTTCTGGGTAAGATTTTGGGGAAGAAGGACTTTCCATCTGCAGAAGGCTGTGGACAACTTGACAGCATTGTTTCTCTGAGAATGAGGAGTATAGGCACCCCTGAAAGACACTTTGCCTATGTGATATTTCCCCAGGAGCAACCCTGCCATAACATGTGCACAGTGCTCCTCTGACTTACCGTCCCAGAACTCCCACCCAAAGGCTTCCCTTCTGCAATCTTTCATCTTCAGAGCCTCTCGCTGCCATGTTCAGAAAAAAAGGATCCTCCCTGGGGAGCTTACCCCTCTTCCCCACCCATTGTCCATGACTTGTTGTTGGCAAGAAATGAATGGCATTTCTCGGAATTAGCCCAGGAATTTCTGCTGATAAACAAACGAAACTCTCAAAGGGAACAGCAATCAACATAATTTGAAATAAAATCAGTGTTTTCAGCTTAGTCTGTTTCAAAATTAGTTTGAAATAAAAGTCACATCTGGGGTTTAAATTTAAAGAATCAGATTGGTAAAATATCCTTTAGTCGTCTTTCATCCAGGTTGAAGGGCTGTCCCTTAAGGTGGTCCTTCTTTCCGAGTAAGGAAATTAGGCAATTATTACCTTGATTTCTTGTGACCTGTGATCCCAAGACCAGTCCAGCTAGCACATCAGGCTTCCCTACTCCCACCCCCATTTCCCTGCTTAGTCACGCAATACTTGAAATTCTATCATTATTAGAGCTTCATCTTTTAAATTTAGGTTTTGATTCCTAATAGATTCATCTATCTTTGAAACTGGTAACTTAAATCTTAGTAATCATTTTAATCTACTCTGAGCACAAGGTCTATAAAGCAGATTTGTTTGTAGAGACAGTGGTAAGGGAGTGGAAAGGAGGAGCGGGGATTATGAGATCACCAGCTTGGCAGTGTTTCAGGGGACTAGTGATAAAAAGAGGAGGTTAGAGAGTCTGGCTTTGCACTCTCTACAATCCTTCAGAGTACCAAATCTCTTTCTGTAATATTAAGGATAAGTTCTTTATTCGTGGCAGAGGATACTGTGGTTTCTAAGACGAGTTGCCAGCTCTCAAGTTTTTCAATTTGGGGTTGTTAATATAAAACCAATATGTTCCAGAAGTAACCAGATATCCTTGCTATCTGTTGCCTAGAGCCAAAGGGTTTCACTTTAGGGTTTTGGATACAAAATAACTGTAACCCAAAAGGTTTGCCAGATTATTTTCAGCCACTAAGATAAATAACAGTCTTTATTAGAATTATTTTTGTGTCTGATTTTTGTATTTAGAGCTTTACATTGTCAGCAATTCCCTAAAAGTGATTTTAGAAACTGGGAAGGCTAGGGTGTCAGTTGTTGAAATCTATTCCAAAATCCTGCCCCTCACAGGACTCCATTGTTGGCCCTCAAAATAGTCTATTTTGTAAATGTCTCTTGTCTTTGCCACATATAGGCCAAGACCCCAGAGATTGGAAAGTGGTTCAGCCATGTATGTGTGGCTGCTTAAATTTCTTTTTAGTTATCTACTACAGGAATTGAAGAGAGGATATATGGTATATGTATTGTATTTTTAAAGAAAGAGCTAAATGAAAGTTGTCTGCAGGAGGTGGAAGAAGAGGGTTGGCTGGATTCTTTTTAATTGAGGAGAAATGGAAAACATCAAACTTGGGAGTAGAGGTTATTTTTAAACATGAAGATAAAGTAAGTGCCCCTGCAATTTCTATTTCTTTTCTTTAACAAATGCGCACAGCTTTTGTTTCTTCCTTTCTACAGGATTGAGCCCCTTGGGGAATCTAAGGCTGAATCAGAGTCCACACTCACTCTCATACCGTTAATATGGTTTATTCATTTATTACCTTAATGGAAGGAGAATGAGCATTGAGAAGGAGGGGTCAGGAAAACATGACTTTCTTTCCTTTTTCCCTCCTTCCCTTCCTTTCTTTTTTCCTTCCTTCCTTTTCAAATGGGGAAGAGAAAGGAGAAGAAATTTGAAAAGACTCTTGTAATTCAGATGAGAAAGTGAATCACATCAGGAGACTACCATGGGCTCTGAGAGGAACTGAACAAATGTCGATTTTCAGAGCACATTTTTCATAGGATGAGGAAGACTTCAGAAAACACAACTGTCTTTGACAATGACAAGCATGACAAGTGATAAATAGCAGTAATAAATATGTGAAATGCTGGGTTTTGAAAGAAAAACACTACTAATATTTCCCAGGGAACTTCAGAGAACATCATCTATTAGGATATGATTACCAGCAGGTTTTGTTACCTTCTTTGTGGGAAATCCATAGGGGTGGAACTGAATCCTTGTTTCTCTTTTTGTGCAGAAGTACATTTCCAAAAGGACCTTCTCTGGGATAGGTTTCCAAGGGAAATCATATCTGGAGCAATTCAATATGGTTTTATTAGATTATTAAAGGATTAGAATATAAAACCTATTAGGCAATGTTAAAGGAAACTGTAATTACTGAGCCTGGTGAAAGAAAGTCTGAGGAACCTTGTGAAAAGTTCAGAAAGATGAACGGGTCTTGGGTCTTAGAGGATGCTGATCACCTTTCTCCTTCCAGTTCCAATAAGAGTGGGGATGAGGTGGAGGTAGGGGCTGAGATAAGCTTCAGCATAAGAAAGTTAGGGACAAGAAAGTACTTCCAGGAATGGATAAGGGTAGTGGAAATATTTTTTTCCCCTTTTTAATTTTTTAAAAATTTATTTGTCCTTTTTTTAAAAGATACATAGATCACACAAAATGTTACATTAAAAAATATAAGAGGTTCCCATATACCCCACTCTACTCACCCCTCACTACTCC
This sequence comes from Dasypus novemcinctus, assembly GCF_030445035.2. Classification (NCBI taxonomy): domain Eukaryota; kingdom Metazoa; phylum Chordata; class Mammalia; order Cingulata; family Dasypodidae; genus Dasypus; species Dasypus novemcinctus. The sequence goes on along the minus strand of NC_080704.1, from coordinate 119,183,161 downwards.
TACATTAACAACTTCTTTCATTAGAGTGGTGCATTTATTGCATTTGATGAATACATTTTGGAGCATTGCTACACAGCATGGATTATAGTTTACATTGTAGTTTACACTCTTTCCCAGTACATTCAGTGGGTTATGGCAGGATATATAATGTCCTGCATCTGTCTTTTTAAAGCCCGTATATTAGAGATCAAGCATGATGTTGAGTAAAAGAAGACATACACATATACATGGGTGCATACAATGTAATTAGATTAATATAAAGTTCAAAACAGGTGCTTCTAAACTGTATTGTTTAGAAAAATACATAAATGTGATAAAACCATAGGTAAAAGCAAGGAAATGACCAAAAGTCAGAATGGCAGTTAACTCCAGTGGGGAGGGAAGGGACATATAGGGGGTCTTTGGAGAGAACAGCAATGCTCTGTTTCTTGTTCTGTATGATTGTTAAAGGGGTGTTTCCTTTATAAACCATCAGCTCAGCTGATTTTATGTTTTCAGTGTGTAATTTATATTTCCCAGTATAATATATTTTTGATGACATTACATTTTCATTTTTTGAATAATTATTATTGGAGGTGAAAGGTAATCAGTAGATCATGCAAGGTTATGTCCAAACAGGATTCTGCATGTGCATATGGCTGTTTGGGGGACTGTTATTTCTCTTTAGTTGTTTGTTCATGTTGTTTGCGTCTTCTTGGTATTTTGTTTGGATTTGCTTGGTTTGGTTCTTTCTTTGAGTGTGACCTCAGGCCCCAAGGGTGACCCTTGGAATTAGTAAGAAGGCATTTGGAGCATTTGGGACTTTGAACTCCAAGCTGCAGGGTGCACAGTATGTTGGCATCTGTATCAAGCCATCTGGCTCCAGGCTTACATCACTGACCAGAGGGCTCAACTGGTTTCCAGAAAGACTGATCAGGACTACATTTGGGAAGGAGGGAGAGCTTAGGTTCTCTGGGGATATGCATACCTTCCCCCCAGGTGAGATTATATTGTGCTATCATGGAGAAGAAGAAGGCACCAGGCCAGAAAAGTGATGGGGTCTAGCCCTGCTCTCCCCTCAATTAACTGTGGGACTTTCACAGAGTTGGCTAGCCTCTTTGTGCCCATTTTCTCAACTTATAAAATGAAGTGACAATTACTACCATCTCCTCAGGTTCTCATTGAGAGTGGAAAAAAAAGTTGATGTGAGAACTTGCTTTGAAGAGTATAAGGAGGCAAATAAAAGGAAGGCAGTATTCAGCAGGTAAAAGAAGGTACTAAATTCCTGGGCTCCAGATAACGTTAGGAAAGAATGTGGGCAAAGACTGAAACACTGAAATTTTGGTACTTGTTCCCATAGATCACAATGACAGCAGCCCAGTAACAAGGCACTGACCAAAAAAAGCATCCAGCTTCAGGAAAAAGATGTGGCAGGTCCAAAGGAAGCAGATGACAGGTTTAATGAGTGTCAGGCAAAAGGCATAAAATAAATCGCATCGCCTCTAGTCTTTTCTTTCTATTTCCTTCTAATTAGATTTTCAGATGTTCCCCAAGTGAGTGAGCTGCACGTTAATGCTGATATTCTCAAAGTTGAGAGAGTCCGTTAGCATAAACATGGGATAAGGCTGCCAATGCACTCAGAGACAATGTAAAACTCTCTCGACTGCCTTGAAATGAATGTCATTGGCATTTAGTGGGCAGGAACCAGAGATGTTTCACAATGTTAGGAGCATATGCAGTGAAGAAGTGCCTCAAACAAAATTTCAGTGGTGCCCCTGTTGAGAAACACTGGACAACTCCTAACCCAGACAAGCTCAGGGAAGGGGATCTTCTCCTACTCAGAAGGTGGTGTTGTGAGTCCATTCATTCATTCACTCACTCATTCATTCATTTCACAAACATTTACTGAATACAAGCCCAGAGCCAATCCCCACGTATGGTGCTGAGGATTCAGAGGTGAATAAAATACAGTCCCTGCCTTAAGGAGCTCACAATCTAGTGGGGGAGAGAGGAAGAATAACATCACTAAAACATAAAATGATGAGTACCTTGGTAAAGCTGTGGACAAGGAATTGTGCAAGCAGAGAGAGAATGAGAGACAAGCACTCTACCAGAGCCACAATGAGGGGTCAACTTTTGAGCTCGATTCTGACATGAATGGGACTTTGCCAGTTGAAGAAGGAGGTGGGGAGAGCACATGCAAAGGCATGTGTAGGATCCACGACAGTAGTGAATTTGGTCTGTGCAGGACAGAAGAGGCTCAAAAGATTAGATTAATGGAGGCCCAGGGTAAAAAAACCTTGTATGTCCTAGAGTTAGACATTATTTTTAAAGCCACCCTACTGCAAAAGTGTGAAATAAGTCAAGTTGGTCTTTAGTGTTCTCATACAACTTTCTGTACCCCTTTTCCTCGCAGTTTATCACATCCTTACCTCTTAGCCATTGGGCTCTTAGTCACTAATGCCTGATGGGAATAAGGCTGGGTTTCTCCTTCCAGGGGATCTGCTGTTTAACAGCAGAACGATCAATTTTTAACTAAAAGAATTCACTAGAGTTCCAGATGCCAGTGGGAAATTTTGGAAAGGGGACTTTGAAGAACTGAGCAGTAAGGAGACAGGACTGAGTGACCTTGTTCATTGTATAGATACTCAGTTTGAGTGCATGAGTGTATGTGAGCACATGTGTGAAGATGTGTACCTAAGTGGATGAAATTGTGTTTTTGTAGTGTGTGATGGGATAATAATAGTTCCTACCTCGTAGGATTGGTGAGGATTAAATGAATTAATACATGTGAGGTGCATAGCCCAGTGCCAGCCCATAGTACACCTTTGATAAATGCAAGCTATTATTGTTACTAATTTAGAATGCAGGCCCAGGTTTTAGTCTGTAGAAGTGAGAACATTCTGGTCAGGATGGAGATGATATGGAGGGTTTTATGGCTAAGACTTAGTGACTAAATCTGGCTAATTTCAGATAAGTACCTAAGACCACATTCCTAACACTAGGACAATCTAATTTTTTCAGTATGTGGCTTACCAAAATGTAAATTTTTCTCAAGTGAAACCATAGCACTGTTTTGTGTACATTTGAGTTTACTTCCTCCTTTCATTTTTTTTAAAAGATACTTAGACATTGTATATCCTTCCATAACCCACTGAATGCACTGGGGGAGAATGTAAACTACTATCCATGTGGTGCAGCAGTGCTCCAAAATGTATTCATCGAATGCAGTAAATGTGCCACAATGATGAAAGAGGTTGTTGATGTGGGAGGAGTGGAGTAAGGGGAGGTGGAGGATATATAGAAACCTCTTATATTTTTCGAATGTAACATTTAAAAAAAATAAAGAGATCTTAGAACAAAAAAATAAGTAAAAGATACTTAAATTACATAAATGTTACAGAGAATATATAGGGGCTTCCCATATGCCCTGTTCTCTATACCTCCCACATTTTCCCACATTAGCAACATCTTTTTTTAGTGTGGTACATTCATTTCAATCGATAAAAACATTTCGGTGCAGTGCCACTAAGCATGGATTATAATTTACATTGTTGTTTACACTCTTTCCCACTCAATTCAATAGGTTATGGCCCAGCATATAGACATAATAACTTCCTCCCAGCATGGGACATGACTCCTAGGGATGAGCTTCCATCTCCACTCTTTTACAAATGGTGGAAACTGCCTTGCAATTCAAGCCAGCAAGTCTGCCCTTGTGTGTGGGAACACAAAAGAGAAGAACCAGAGCACTTGGGGCAAGAGCCAGGAAGATGCATTAGAAAGAAATTAACTTGGGAGGGTCTGGATTAGGGAGCAAAATATTAGCCTCAGAAGGAAGAAGCAAAAGAGGGGAAAAAACTGGAAAGGACAGGATACATAAGATCATCCAGCTGCCGACAAACTGAATTTACAATGTTTTCTGTGTTCTCTTTGGAAGACGGGTTAGCTTGTCCAGCATTCAATGGAAACTTGTTGATTGACACTGAATTGGGCATAAGTTCAATGTGAGTGTGCCTTTAGTTATTTATTTGATTTTTTAAAAATTACACCCTTTGCAGTAAGACTGTTTAGTTTCTGCTGGCGCCCAGGGGCAGTGAGTTTAGATTGTTAAAATAGCCATCGTTAACATTATCTGTGTTATGACACTGTCCTCTCTGCCCACTTTTAGAGGAACTGGGCATGAGGTTTTTTGACAAAAGCTAAATTCTCCTCTCCCCATCAAAAGAAACTGAAACTGCTCCTCTGAGTCATAGGCAAACTTGCTGATCCCTAACCCCAGAAGCCTCCAAGTCTGCCAGTACCCCTGCCTCCTCCACATCCCCAGTCACATACACGTGACGCTCACATACACCCTCACACACTCACACTCACACCCATCCCACAAGCTGGAGGAACCCTGGGGAGCCCCTGTGCTTGTCTTGCTGGTCTTTTGTTTTGTTTTCCTTTATTTACTTTATTGGCTAGGATTTGATTTCAGTCTTTCCGATTAAATTGAATAAATTTTTTCTTGTTATTAATAGTGCTGGGGAGGGAGCACATAAGGTCTTTCTCCTCAATCCTGGCCATGCATGTTTCTCCAAACTATTAAGTACAATGTTTTCTTTTACCAATCAGTCAAACTTGTCTTTGCTGGACTTTGGATACAATGCGTACTTGGGGAGCAAATAGCCCAGAGAGCTCTAAAAGATGCATGAATTACTGGGTTAGCTATATTTTTCATAGGTCCTTTTAAAAAGGAATTTTTCATGAAAGGACTGGATGGCTATGACTTTCCCAAAGACCAGGCTGTGTAGCAGAGCTCCAAAGTGTATTCATTAAATGCAGTGAATATATCATGCTAATAAAAAAAAAGTTGTTGATGTGGGAAAAGTGGGAGAGGAGTATACGGGAACCTCCTATATTTTTTAATGTAACATTTTGTTGGATATATGTATCTTTTAAAAATAAATTAAAAATATAATTTTAGAAAGAGCAACAGGACAGAGACAATAGGGAAAGTGTCAGTAGCCAGATCAGCTGAACTGCCTGAGCAAGGCAATAATTGCGGCCAGGCACAGAGCCCTATCATCTGGGAAGGTCAGCATTGGTCACAGTTGAACAGCCACAAGCCCAAGCCTAGGAAGCAAGGAACAGAAATTCTATATTCTCTGGACATCTTTAGTACATGTTATCTATACAAGCACTGTCCAGTACAACTTCTTGCAATGATGGAAATGTTCTATATTTGTGCTGTCAGCACATGTGGCATGTGACAGTTGTGACTGAAGAACTGCATTTTAGATTTTATTTAATGTTCATTAATATAATCTTAATTTAAAGAGTGAATATAAATACAACTAGTGGATACTTTGGTGCTGTGTTGAATTTAATTTTGCACCCCCCATACGTCTACTGCAACTAGATCATAAACTTCTTGAGAGTGGGGTGGGAATTATATCCTCTAAAACCACAGAAAATTACATCTTAAAGAGATCATTTAACTACTGTGATTACTAATGGAAGAAATTGTAGCATTGATGTGGAGAAAGTGGCCATGGTAGCTGCTGAGGATAGGGAGAGGGAAGAAGAGATAAGATGTGGGGACTTTTCAGGTCTTGGAGTTGTCCTGGGTGTTACTGCAGGGACAGATGCTGGACATTGTATGTCCTGTCATGGCCCACTGGGTGGACCGGGGGAGAGTGTAAACTACATTGTAAACTATAATCCATGTGGTGCAGCAGTGCTCCAAAATGTATTTACCAGGTGCAGTGAATGTGCCACGTTGATGAAAGAGGTTATTGATGTGGGAGGAGTGTGGTGAGGGGAATGGGGGATATATGGGGACCTCATATTTTTTAAATGTAACATTTAAAAAAAAAAAGAGATCATTGGTCCAGCCTCTTCCCCTCACATTTGACAAATGGGGATGCAGAGACACTGTGTAATTTACCCAAGCCACTGTTGCTTGTTATATACTGTTGTTAGTAAAATTAGCTGAGCCTGGAACCCAGATCCCCCTGTCTCTTGGACTATACTTCTACCACATCTCTCTTGTAGAAAAGTTTTCAAAAAAATAAATACCCTCTCCCTCTCCACTCTCCTCACTGCTTATAACTGAGATGACTCCCCTGATATTTAGAAATAATTTGGACCCCAAATGTGTCTTCATGTGCCAAGGCACAATGTAGACTATGAACAAATATTTATGGAATGAATTAATTTTCTAAAATCTTCATGTTATAAATTAACTTTTATATTACGTTTTTCAAGAATATCTTCTTCTGTCTCACCATGAGTGGGTTTGAGTCAGCCTATATTCATGCTGTCTCAACTCAGGGAGAAGGGGCCTATGTAGGTGTTTGGGTAGAAGGTGTGGACTAGGGACCTTGGGAAGTTGTCTAGAAGGCTGATGAAAGTTCTTTAGCATTTTGAACAGGTGCTATCTCTATTCTGCATTCTCTAGACTTGTTGGTAACCAGGGATAGCAGGCATTGCTCCCTTCCTCCCTTTTCCACCTCTCTTCTGGCAAAGCCTAATCACCTAGGACTAAAGGTATGACTTGGGGACCATATCTTACTGGTTACCTTAGAATTGAGAAAAAACACCCAGTCCAAACTAACCTCAGGATCAAATGCTAAAAGGAAAAACAATCTGTCTCATAGGTTTTTCCTATAGGTAAAGCATCCTTTCATTTCATTTCTATTTCCCAACCCAGGGTTTTGCTTCCAACTCATTGCCAACCAACAGAAACTCAGCAATAGCTTAAATGAAGCAAAATTTAATAGCCACCAAGAGCTGAGTTTCAGCCAAGCAACTGACTCCTCCAGGCAGCCTTGCTAAGAGCCAGGCCAAGGCAAGGGAGCAAAATTCCTGCATCCCATCTGCACTGGAATGGCCAACTCGTTTGCTAGTACCACCTAATGAAATAACAGATCTGGTACTGAGATAGAGGGCTTCCAGGTACCCACCCAATGCTAAAAATCATAAGACCAAGTATAGTTACTGAATACCAAGGACACTGGAGAAAGTCTTTGGAGCATGTAGAACACGAAGCCAATCGAAGTGCCTGCTAAGCCAGCCCAGGATTCCTAGCATTCCAGCCACACAATATATACCCACACCCCCAGAGGCAAGCCAGTGGCCACAGCAGAGGCAATGCTCAGCAGGCTGAGACCCTCATCAGACCCTCCAAGAGCCTATTCCCTCACTTAGGGTCTGCCTGCTTGCCTTGCACTGAGTTCAGGGAAGTGGACAAACAATACCGTCCCATTTAGTCCAAGAATCTGACTTGCTGTGAAATCTCCAGGCAAAGAATCATTTTAAGCAAGAAGTTAAACAACATCCCACTGAGTCATCTTGAGGACTATCAGGTTCATTAATCTCAACATAGGCTGTGTATCTCCTTTGCTAAGATCCTGTCCCCTGACAGGTATTGGGGCAAAGGAGGTGGTAAATAGCCGAACTTTAAAGATAGACTTGTTGGAAGTCTTTATTTGTATTAGGGTTCTTTTCTTTCTGTCCCCAAAAAGTCCTGAAACACTAAGAAAAACCCTGCCAATACCAACTCTTGATCTGTGTATGCTTTGGCGTACTTAGCTGCCAAGAGTATGCAGTCTTTACTTTGAGTGGTGGTGTATGTTGGATTTCTTTTCCAGACACTACATGGATCTGTATTTTTTTCCAAAGAGAGAAAGAGTTTGTTTGCACCTCTATGGATCTGTTTTCATTTGGTTTCTTCTAGACCTGGGTTCAGTAATTTTTTTCTGTAAAGGGACAGTTAGTAAATACTTAAGACTTTGCCGGCCATACAATCCCTGCCACAACACTCTGCCATTGTAGCACAAAATCAGTCATAGATAATATGTGAATTAATGGCTATGACTGTATTCCAATAAAACTTTATTTACAGAAACAGGCAGCTAGCCAGATTTGGCCCACATCCCCTGCTTTACCCAGAAAAGGTAAGTCAAATTAACAGGCAAGACCTGGTTTCAGCTTGCCTTGCATTGGAAATATCATTGGGGAAGGAACCACTCTCATCCTCATTTCTTCTGGGGAAGTGATATAGAAATTGTGGGAATACTTTTCATCTTTCCCATTCTGAATATTAGACCATTTTTTAACCAAATGTTGGATACACCCTAACAATCAGAAAGTGTTAAATTATGATACAGTACCAAATAACCTCCAAATCTCATTGGTTTCAAACAACAAACGTTTAGTTCTTACTCACACTACCTGTTCATCTCAGGTTGGCACATGTCTTTCTCACCCACTGACCCAGAATGATAGCCCTCCTCCATATGGGATTTAGTACCAGTGATGGGGGAAAGGATATAGGAATTTGTGTCCTGGCTCTTAAAGACTTCTGCCCAGGGAAGCGGACTTGGCCCAATGGATAGGGAATCCATCTACCACATAGGAGGTCTGCTATTCAAACCCGGGGCCTGCTTGACCCATGTGGACCTGGCCCATGCACAGTGCTGATGTGTGCAAGGAGTGCCGTGCCATGCAGGGGTATCCCCCACGTAGGGAAGCCCCACGCACAAGGAGTGCGCCCCATAAGGAAAGCCACCTAGCGCGAAAGAAGGTGCAGCCTGCCCAAGAATGGCGCCACACACACGGAGAGCTAACACAACAAGATGACGCAACAAAAAGAAACACAGATTCTCGGTGCCGCTGATAAGGATAGAAGCGGTCACAGAAGAACACACAGTGAATGGACACAGAGAGCAGACAACTGGTGGGGGTGGGGAGGAAGGGGAGAGAAATAAATAAAAAATAATTCTTAAAAAAAAAAGACTTCTGCCCAGAAGTGACAGATTACTTCAGCCCATATGTCATTAGCCAGAGCGAGTCATGTGGCTATACCTTGAGCTCTAAGGGGCAGGGAATTACAAACCTATCATGTGCCTGGAAGGAGGAGAAATGGAATATTGAGGAAAAGTTCTAATAATTACCACACATTCTAATAACTCCTTTCTAGGCTTCTTCATGTCCTTCCTTGCTTAGGTTGTCTGGCATAACTGTCTCATGCCCAACCCTGCCTGGCTTTTCTCAGTCCTGTTGGTCACTGATATTAAACCTAGGAAATAACTTAGGGCCAAAGTCATTGGGACAATAATAATTACTTAAAGAACTGTGCAGATCAGCCATGAAAATAAAGTCAGACCCTTGAGCCAGGTCCTACATGCCCTTGGATCCAAGCATTGATTGCCTTTGGGCAGCCAGCCTGAGAACAATTGGAACTCTCATGCCTCTGGCTTTTATTTCACTTAGTTTTACTTTTTTTAAATTTTCCACTCTAATTTTTAGTATATCCATCCTACTCTTCATTTTCAATTTAGCTTGCTCTTATTTTTCCAGTGTCTAAAAATGAGGGTGCAAGGGCAAAGACCAGTGAAGAAGGATTGTCCAATGATGGGCCCTTGATACTGATGACTATGCTTATGAGCCTGTGTGCTTGAAATTTCAACTAGGCCTAAACCCGCAGGGTACCTAAGAGTTACCTCCTAAGAGCCTCCATTTTGCTCAGATGTGGCCACTCTCTAAGCCAAACTCAGCATTTAAATTCATTACCTTGCTCTCAGCATGGGACATGACTTCCAGGGATGAGCATCCCTGGCACAGAGGGATTACTACCAATCACCAGCTAGTGATGCAACTAGAAAAAGACCTGAATAAAAGGGGGAAATGGTAAAGACAAATGAGTTTATGTGGTTAAGAGACTTCAAAGTGAGTTGGGAGGTCATCAGAGGGGTTGCATATATGCACGTCTCAGCAGGATCCCAGAGACAACCAAAGTAGATGCAACTCCAAGTAGTGGTGCTCTGAGGGATATGGAAACACACAGGTTCTACAGCCATGGCAGATGGCTCTGGAGTTCAGTGCCTTGCCAGTGGGCCCTACTTTGTAATTTGATTTACTTTTAATGGGAATTTGAATCAGAGGGCGAGTTCTAATCATATTGACTCTTGGCAACATCTGCCTCTATTGCTCTGGAGAGAAGTTGTCAATATGGAAGAGGGAGGTCAAAAATGAATAGTAAGAAAAGGAGGTGAGATCAATGCAATATGTGGATTGAAGTGAAACTTATGGCACATGATTGTGGATGAGGGAATAATTTTTAAAGGTTTAAGAATTAGGATAAGCCAATTGCTCAGGCAATTCCAAAATTTCAGTGTCCAATGTGTGTGGGCAGGAGCTTGTGGAACGCAAGCTTTGCTCCATGCAGTCATTCAGAGACCCAGACCACTTTCACTTTACTGGCCTCATCTCACCATCCTCTAGAGCCTGCAGGTTCTTTGCTGGTTCCTCTATATGTGCTCCTTAGTCTAGGGAAAAGAACGAGATAAGGAAGGCTATACAGAAAGTTTTTTGGGCCAGACTTTGAAGTGGTGTATGTCATTTCTGACCACATTCCATTTACCAGAACTCATTCACATGGCCCCACCTAACTGTAGATGAAACTGTGAAAAGTGATCTAGCTGTATGCCTGGGGGAGAAAAGAAAATGAATTTGATAACCATACAGCATTGTGTACTCTACTGTATACATGCCATTAGAAAGTTTGATTCTTCGTGGGAAGAGCTTAAACTGGCCAAGCCATGAAGTCTTTGTCAATATCCTCTCATTATTGAAGTGTATACCGTCCACAGAGCTTTATGGGCCTTTGTGGAATAAGAAAGTAGTTCTGCCCTCAGAAGAGTTACATTCTAGAAAGAAAATAATTGCTACTCTTACATTTGTGTGTAGATTAAAACCACTCCCCCGGGAGACTGTGGTATGTCTGCTTTCCTATGAGAATGAAAGGTCTACAGCAGTGATTGAACCTCATATTGCTTTTCCAGCCTTGGTAAATCCAAGAGCAAAATAAACATTTACTTGCTTAAGCTCTGACCCCTACAACCACCTTTCGAGCTAATAATTCTAAACTGAGGAGAAGGGCCATTATATGAGCATCTGGCTGCCAAAAGAATGAATCCCAATTTCAAACTGGAGTTTTTCATTAACCTTTGACATTTATTTTCTTTACACAACTCTGTTTCCTGAGGACTAGTTACCAGCCTATAGGAATCAATGGTGGAGGTTTTTTAATCTAGATTCCCTAACACATTCCCTTTCCTTTCTCTGTATTGTATACTCTTACCTAATTTACTCTCCTTCCAGCTGAGACTTTGGCTTTGGTTCCAAAGGGATTTCCTAGGAGAAGAAACAGGATATTTTCTCTTTTCCTCTAGCAGTTCTGTGTCATGGCAGATGAGCTGCCTCCTTTGGTCTCCAGGAAGAGGTGGGCTTCATTTTCCTAATAGCATCCCAACCACTCCAGTAGGCTGGAGCTTTCCCCTGCCACCACCTTCCCTGCAGCCTTTGCCAGTTGCCTTCAGGGACCCTTTTCTGAAGCTTCTGCTAACAGTTTTCCAAACGCAAGGAAATGTGTGTTTGGGGATAGGTTTTCTCAATTAATTTTAAGTGTTGAATGCTCTTTTTCTTCCCTTAGTATGTAATATGATAGCAGTAGGCTCTTTCAATAGCTTTCTAACAGGTCCTGCTTCCAACTTCACAGTCTTCTTATCTGAGAATCCCAGGGTAATCTTCCAAATATGTAAATCTCATCAAATAACTTCACTGCTTAAATTACTTCAGTGACTTCTCACCTTATTTAGGAAAAATCCAAATTCCTGGGATTGACTTCTTTGTACCCTCATGCCTGATATCTCTGGACTGTTGTTGCAAGTGCTGGATTGTGTGGCTCACATTTTTAGTACTATACAATATTCTACAGTGGAGCATTTTCTCTTGAATTACAGGGTTTGGTAATGAAAGAAAGAAAAAAGAAAAAAGAAAGGCAATGTGGAAAAGCCATTGGAGAAACATATTGTCTTTGCTGAAGTGGAGTGACTGAAGGTGGGAGCAAGGTGCTGAATTCAGTATTTTATAGTGACCATGAGATGGCACATATCCAGATTCTCAAAATATCTAAGACTTAGATAAGGTACAGTGCAGCATTCCCAGAAGGTATTCCTGGGATGTTAGTAGCTGTTATATAGGTGAGAAAAAAAAAAGAGTCCAGGGGGAGCAGACGTGACTCAAGCATTTGGGCACCTGCCTGCCACATGGGAAGCCCCAAGTTTGGTTCCCGGTCCCTCTTAAAGAAGATGAGTTGACACAATGAGCTGACACAATGAGCAGATGCAATCAGGAGACAAATGAGCAGGCACAATGAGCAGGGAGCAGATGTGGCTCAAACAGTTGGTTACCCACCTCCCACATGGGAGGTCATGGGTTAAGTTACTGGTGCATCCTACAGGTGTCAGGTGGCTCTGGAGTTCAGTGCCTTGTCAGTGGGCCCTACTTTGTAAGTTGTGCTCCTAAGTGTGATGGAGTGGGACTCAGATGTGTCCTTTCAACACATGCTTCTGTCACTTTTACTGAACCTATGGTTGGCCCTGGGGTTGGTGTATATTCAAGAGACCTGAATCTCTGGACTGGCCATCTGCCAGCTGGGCCTTGAGCCTCAACAGAGTTTCAACACCAACACTCCGGTTTGTTCAACTTACCCAGGTCAGGTCAGCTAACAGGGAGGTGAAGATGATCAGCCACCATACCAGGGAACTGAGAGTGTCTACAACTGCAAGCAGGAGAATTGCATCCAGCAGCCATGTGAGATTTAAGCCCCCTCTGTATTTAGAGATGGAGTGGACATCACCATCCCAGGGTCCACAGGATGGAGGAATATAATATGGATTGGAGTAGACTTGCTGGTATTCTACTATAGAGCTGTTGCGACTCTAGTAATGGAAGAAATTGTATCATTGATGTGGAGACAGTGGCCACGGAAATTGCTGAGGGCAGGGAGAGGGAAGAAGAGGTGTGATGTGGGGACATTTTCGGGACTTGGAGTTGTCCTGAATGATATTTCAGGGACAGATGCAGGATATTATATATCCTGCCATAACCCACTGAATGGACTGGGGAAGAGTGTAAACTGCAATGTAAACTATGTTCCATGCAAAGTAGCAGTACTCCAAAATGTATTCACCAAAGCAATGAATGTGCCACAATGATGAAAGAGGTGTTGATGTGGGAGGAGTGGGATAGGGTGGGGTTTAGGGTATATGGCAACCTCTTATGTTTTGAATGTAGCATTTTTTGTGATCTATGTAACTTTTAAAAAAAGACAAATAAAAATTTTAAAAATTTATAAAAGCCTAACAGACACAATGAACAGACAATGAGCAGACACAATGAGTGAACACAGTGAGCAGACAATGAACAGACACAATGAGCACACACAACAAGTGGACGCAGTGAACAGACAATGAGCAGACACAATGAGAACACACAACAAGTGGACACAGTGAGCAGACAATGAGCATATAACAAGTGGAAGCAAGAAGCAGATAAATCAAGAAGCCATCTCTGGACGTGGGGAAGAGGCCAGGGTTCAGTAAAGCCAGTCAAAGAAAATGCTGGGTTGTAGTTAAACACGTTCCTTTACTATGGGGTTCGAAGATCTTTTAACAAGCTGAAGGGACTTCTTGAGCATAGAATATGCTTATTTTCCCAATTCTATTTGAACTGCAGACTTTTGTTTGTACAGAGCATCTTGCTGACTAGTAATACTATGTATAACAGACTTGGGAAATGATGGCGTAGACAATGTAAAGGAATTCTCCACATTGCCTCATCCAGATGTTTCACGTTGTTTGTGTAAATGCTGCTTGAGGGTAGTGACTAACTTATCTATTACAGAGTCATTGACCTTTAAAAAAAGCCTGGCTCCCAAAGGATTAGAACTAACCATGTAATAGCAGAATTTATTCTTAGATTATTTAGGGGAAAGAGAGAGGCAGTGAGTGACACATATTACAACAAAATCTGTCATTAACAAGGTACACTCATTAGACATCATGTTTAATAGTTAACATTTCCATTTCAACTACAAATCCATCTCTTACACCTTTGGTATTTAGAAATAAAAAGAGCGATAGTGTAATAACAAAGGAATAATACAAACCTATCAGATTCACAGCAGAAGGGGTTCTTTGGTTAGGTTATATAATTTTAGAAAGTTCAGATGAAGATTTGAGGCTCAGGAATTTGATCCAGAAAACAGAAGGATTAGTGTTTTATATTCTTCCTTATTTACTGGTGTGTCTTTTAAAGGATTTCTCTAGACCTCATGTTTTGTGACTCTAGGTAAAATTAAGAGACACAAGTTGAATCCTTGCTTTGGCACTAAAAAACTGTTCCCTTGGCATTTCTGGACCTCATTTCCATCTGTAAGAAGAGAAGGCCCTTTCCTCTTTCCTCTTGGAGATATACATGGGAAATCCTGGAAGACTTAATTTATGAGATTGGAATGGTCTATGAGCTAAAAAATGGAGTTGATGATAAAGCTGTTCAATAAAGTGGAAGAAGAAACCATGACAGGAAAGAATGTAGAGGTTCCCTCTGAAGGATGAATTGTGAGAAACTTTAATCAGTAAGTGCTTTCAGCACACAGAAATTTGAAAATGAGTATGCATAACCCTGGAGTCCTTGATAATGGACTAGCTTTCCTGCAGAGATCAGGTGTTGCTGAAATGAAACCCACAAGCCATTCACTTTGTATTGCAAAAGTGAAGACCCGTATTTTGGGTCATAGATGATTTCCAGAATAGGATAGAATCCATGGACCCTCTTCCCAGAAGAATGCACAAACCCCCCATACATGCAAAATTCTGTAACTCACTTCAGAATCACTTTCAAGGGTAATACTTATTTCTCTCCAGCAGTCTGAACCTTAAGTCAATAACCACCTTGCCCCTGGATGTGCATGTCTATATCTTGATTGAATTAATAATAGGCTCAAAATTCAAGCACATATCACTATTTGAATGTTTGTTCCTCCATACCATGCTCTTTTCCAGTCTTAGAACTAGCAGTAGATAGAAAAGTAGAAGATATAGGCTCTTCCTCCTTTGCATTTATTGATCACTAAGAGAGCAATGTAAGACATTTTATTATCAGATATTAGACTATAAGGTACAGAAAATTCACCAGGGTTGCTATAATAAATCAGAGTGTGCTTAACAGACTTTGGAAGCTGGGTAGGATATGACTAAGCAAAGGGCAGTCTGTGGGGGTGGTTGGGGCTAGCATGAGTCAGGGCAGAGTTGGAACCAGACTGTGATGAGTCTCCATACATGGAGCTTCAACCCTTGGATGCTTTCCTACAGGCAGATGACTGACACTGTAAGGCTATAATTGCTGTCTGAAAGACAGGTCACCAGCAGAAGGGCCTTTTCTGAGTTGGCATAACTTCAGTGAATACAGTAAGCTCTGGACAGCGGATTGGCAGAGAAGATGTAATTGTAAATCTTTTTGCCTTTATATGGAATACACTTGGTAAGCTGGAGACAATCACACTTGATTGACGATGTTGCATATAGCTTCTTTTTTCCTTGAACCTTTTTAAAACATGATGTTGATTTTTCTTACCACTTTCCTGCAAAGTAGGAATAGGTGAAGTGATTAGCCCCAGCAAATACACTCAAACACAGGAAGTTCTTTAGAAACTGAGGCCCAGAAATGTAAAGTAGCAACATTCCCATCATATAAGTCAATAGCAAAATGCAACCAAGAACATATGTGCCTCCTCAAAAAACATTACCCCCACACCCACACCAAAAAGAAATCTGACACCCAGTTTGTAAGCACTACTTGCTTCACAGAGACATGGTCTCCTCTTCCACAAGTGTTCTCCTCAAACCATCCTTCCCAGCCGTCTGCCTGACAAGACTGTGTACTCAGGCAGAATCCACTACTGACTGACAGGAGTTGAAACATTAAAGGAAGTGAGATGAAAAACAGCATGCAGATGGGTTCCGGATGAGGAGAGGAAGAACTGGGGTTAGACCAGGGTGTGAGCTTTCAACACCCTCTTCCACTCTTTTCTCTCCAGCTAGACCAACAGATGATTGTTTCCTCTCACTTGGCACCTTCTTGGTTGGGACAATGTTATGTCTGACTGTTTAGTTGCAGAGTGATCTGCTGAATCTGCTGTAAGAATTTCCTGGCCTGCGACCCCACTGGGGTTTGGGCTGGGGGTATGAGTAGGGAGGCCACTTCTCCTGCAGAAGAAGTGAGTTCACAGAGTCTCCTTGAAGTTTCCAAGAAGAAAAGTTTCTCCCATCGACTCCCTCCCTTAGCTCAGCTGTCTGATAGACCTACCCCAAAGCCAAAGTCAGGCACCCCACGGCCAGAAGCCACCAGGCAGTATTATAGCTTGGGATTGGCCTCTCCTGTCCTTTTGTGGTTCTCACTTTCTTTTGTACTTGCCTCCCTATCATCAGCTTACACAGCACCATCACTTTTTCCAGGACTCCCCCACTCTGATACTCAGCCTTTGTGACTGCATTGTAGGATGTTTAATGGTTTAGTTTTTTTTTGTTAAGAGTTTTATGGAGATAGCATTCACATACCATAAAATGATTCCTGTTAAAGTGTATAGTTCAGTGATCTTTATTATACTCACACTGTTTAATTCCAGAATATTTCATCACCCCAAATGAAACCTGATGCCCAATAGCAGACAGTCCCCAATCCCCACTCCTTCCAACCCTTGGTAACCACCAATCTACTTTCTGTCTCTATGGATTTGGCTATTCTGGACATTTCATATAAATGAAATCCTACAATATTTGACCTTTTGTGATTATTTTCACTTAGCATACTGTTTTCAAAGTTCATCCATGTTGTAGTATGAATTAGTGCTTTATTCCTTGTTATGGCTGAATAATATTCCATTTTATGTAAGTACCATACTTTGTTTATCCATTATCAGTTGATAGACATTTGGATTGTTTCCATCTTTTGGCTACCATGAGTAATACTATGATATGCATTCATGTACAAGTCTTTGGGTGAACATGTGTGTTCATTTCTATCAGATAAATACCTACAAGTGGAACTATTGGGTCTAATGGTAACTCTGTGTTTAACATTTTTTTAACAGAATCTTTTTTTTAAAGATTTATTTATTTCTCTCCCCTCCACCCCCACCTGCCTGTGGTCCTCAGGAAATCTACAGCAGAGACTATGGGTTTGGTAAATGACTCTGACCAGAACACTCAGCTACTTGACTAAAACTCTCACACCCAGTGGGCTCCCCACTGAGATGGGGCTGGGAGGTACAGATGTTGTTATTTAATAGCTTGGAGCTGGGGCATAAAAGGATTTTCAGTGACCACAATGGCTCAGGAGTGACTCCCTAAAGTTCTACAGGGCAGTGAAGAAAAAAAAACCTTATCACTGCATTGAAGGCATTCAGTATTTCCAGCAGTTATAGTATATAACACTGATTGAAAGCAACTCTTGCTCCTGCCTTAGAATTCAGGGCGTGATTTATACAGAGGCAGGGTCGGGTCTGTCAATGTAGTGAGAGTTTGGGTACTGTAAGGATTAGATTAGGCAGCCCCATATTGCTTCTTTTACCAGCCTGTTTTCTGCCTTCTGGAATCTCTGCCATTTACAGGTAGTAGTAATATAACAATATCAGCATTTATTGAGCATTAATATGCACCAGATACTATGCTAAGCACATTATGACTTTTCTCATTTGATCTTTACAACAACCCTATGACATAGTTACTATTATCAACCCCCTTTTATGGATGGGAGAATTGAGACTCTGAGTTCTTAAGTGATTCATTCAGTTAAGTGACATCACTCAGTGATAACTGATTAGTAGTGGAGCTGAGATTTGAACCCAAAAGAGACACTGTAATAAGATCTTTCTTCCCTCTGGAGCAGATCTTGGAGTATGCATTTTCAGTAAGCTTCCTCATATGAGTCCTAAATTCTGGCAAGTTTCAGACTCCTTGCTCTATGCTCTACTTCTCATTATGAATAAAGTATTAAAGGCCTTACAGTTCTTACAGTTTAATCTTTGAATTTTACAGTTTAATTATTGAAGAAAGGTCTGTTTCAGGACATTGTCTTTTATTAGCTCCTTGGTATGAATTGATTAATGGGGTTAGTACTAAGGCCTCCTAGCAGAACGTCAGTGTGATAGGACACAGTTAGGTTTTTATAGAGGAAGGAGTTCAGGAATGACCTGGAAATCATAGGGTTCTACCCAAGGAAATCAGATCTAGTTAAGACATTACACTGATAAACCCAGGGTAAAAAGTTATGGTGGTTAGAGCACTGAAAGGAAGAAATCCAAATGGCAATCATTACTGGCTGGCTCCCTAGAGATGGATCCATTTGAAGCAGCTGATCTGATTTCAAATTCTAAAGAAAAACTATTCTGGACCTACATGGCCTCATCGTGTGAGCAATGGTACTCTTTCTGGAAAGTGGCTGAAGACACCCACTGTTTGGGATACATTCATTCTACAAAGTGTGCTGTATCCACCATATCTATAGCTCAACTTAACCTAACCAAGATGCAGCACGTTGCTGATTCTCTTTCTGCTAAAGCCACTTGCTGACTGAGGGCCAGAGGTGGTTTCCCATCAGCACTTTCTTTCCATCAGGGCCAAGGCCTAAGAGCCAGTGCAAATTTACAGTTACTTTTAAAACAATTCATTTAAGAAAGCAATGTAACAACCCCTGCTTTTCTCAGAGTGTCGGTATCAAAGAAACATCTCATTGCAGTCAAACTGGAATACAGAGTCCTCTTTAGGGTCTGTTGCAGTAGTAGGAATATAGCTGGGCTTCTGATGACCAGCTTTGTAGGATAGATTTTTCTATAGTTGGAAGGGACCCAAAATGGTCACCTAGTCTAGCTTCTGGGCTTCGAGTAGAATTTTTTTCAAATCTGAACTCTTTAATTTTTGAGAAATAAATACATTTATGTATGTGTTTACATGATTTTATATATACATGCATATAAATATATGAAGCTATGCAGTGAAATGTCGAGTTTACCCATCCCAGATTGACTCAGTTTTCCCCATAACTTTTAGTAGTGTCTTATGTATCCTTCCAGATATTCTTTAAGAAAATATAAGCCAATAGGAATATATATACTTTTAAAAATGTATGTTCTTCTACACTGTATGGATTATAGTTTACATTGTAGTTTATGCTTTCCCCCAGTCCATTCAGTGGTTTATGGCAGGATATATAATATCTTGCATCTGTCCCTGTAATATCATTCAGGACAATTCCAAGTCCTGAAAATGTTCCCATATCACACCTCTTCTTCCCTTTCCCTGCCTTCAGCAACTTCTGTGGCCACTGTCTCCACATCAATGATACAGTTCTTCCATTGCTAGAGTCACAATAATTCTATAGTAGAATACCAGTAAGTCCACTCTAATCCATATTTTATTCCTCCATCCTGAGGACCCTTGGATGCTCCAAAATGTATTCATCAAATGCAATGAACGTGCCACACTGATGAAAGAGGTTGTTGATGTAGAAGGAGTGGGGAGGTAGGAGTGTGTTGTAGGGAACTTCTTATATTTTTTAATGTAACATTTTGTGTGATCTATGTATCTTTAAAAAAGACAATAAAGGGAGATGGACTTGGCCCGGTGGTTGGGGCGTCCGCCTACCACATGGGAGGTCTGCGGTTCAGACCCCGGGCCTCCTTGACCCGTGTGGAGCTTGCCCACATGCAGTGCTGATGCATGCAGGGAGTGCCGTGCCACGCAGGGGTGTCCCCCGCGTGGGGGGCCCCACATGCAGGGAGTGCGCCCCGTGGGGAGAGCCGCCCAGCACAAAGGAGAGTTCAGCCTGCCCAGGAGTGGCACCACACACACGGAGAGCTGACACAACAAGATGACGCAACAAAAAGAAACACAGATTCCTGTGCCACTGACAACAGGAGTGGACAAAGAAGGAGCAGCGAATGGACACAGAGAATAGACAACTGATGTGGGGGGCGGGGGAAGGGGAGAGAAATAAATAAATCTTTTATTAAAAAAAGACAATAAAAATGTATGCTCTTTTATACAAAAGGTAGTATATTATTTGTATGTTATTTTGAACTTGGCTGCTTTATTCATTTAAAAATATTCTACTTTATTAGTGCATACTACTCATTCTTTCAAACAACTGCATAATATTTCATTGTATTAATGAGCTATCACATATTTAATCACATGTCTGTTGATGGACATTACAAACAATGTTGCAAAATAACTTTTGTGTGTTTCTCTTGTGCAAATGTATCCTTAGAATGAATTCTTGCAAGTAGGATAGCAGGGTAAAAAATATGTATTTTTTTAATTGATAGAAATTGCTAAATTGTCCTCCAAAGTGTTTGTACAAATTCCCAACAACCTTGCTACAAGAGTGTATTCATCAAAATTGAGATTTTTACAAATCTGATAAAAATGATCTCCCACTGACCTTTTAATTTACATTTCTCTTACAAATGAGATTGAGCATATTTTATGTCTAAGGGCCATTTGTAGTTCCATTTGTATCAATTATTTGTTTACAGTATTTGCCCATTTTTCTTACTGTTAGGTTATTAGTCTTTTTCTTATCAATTTCTAGGAGCTCAGGGTGTTATATCATTGGGTGAAGACCCATACAATGAGTGGGAAGGTGTACCCCCATCCTGGGGAGGCCTGTTGTTCTCAAACAGAGGGAATGTTGTCTTGAGAGAGAATTGATTTCTCCCAATGAGAGGGGATAGTCTAGTATGTCAAGCTCTCAGCATTGTTGCAAGTATCTCTGAATCTGGTCCTTCAAGCAGTGAAGCTTGGTTGTCACTGTGGGCCCTGAGGGGAGGTGGAGAGAGGAATAGAATAAGTGGAAGCAGGGTAACTGGGGGGAAATGGAAGTGTTCCACAAGATCGTGCAAAGATGGATATAGGACATGTTAAACTTCACCGGGAGGGAGTGAGGGTTCAACAGTGAGCCCCTGATACTAATGACTATGCTTGTGAGCTGATAAACCCAAAATAATAACAAGGCCTAGAGCAACTTTGTGCCTGGGAATTTCCTTCTGTCAGCCTTCATGTTACTCAAATGTGGCCAGTCTCGAAGCCAAACTCAGCATGTAAATGCAATGCCTTCCCCCCAGCGTGGGACATGACACCCGGGGATGAGCCTCCCTGGCAACGAGGGACCACTATCAACTACCAACTGATGATGCAACTGGAAAATGACCTTATACGGAAGGTTCAATACGGATCAGCAGAATATCCATGTCTACATAAAATACCATGACTTTAAAATGCTGTTTGACCTAAAGTAAGGGGGAAATGGAAAGGAGAAATGAGTTTATATGGCTACGAGTTTCTAAAAAAGAGTCTGGAGGCTGGCAGAAGGTTTGCCCTCATGCACAACTGAGCAGAGTCAGAGAGACAGATAAAGCAGATACAACCCCCAGATATTGGTTCCTTTGAGGGCTAAAGAGACCCATGGGAGTTATGGTCATGGCCGATGGGGTTAACTACCAGGGCAGATGGCCCCTCTTTGGAAATGGTGTTTATGTGTGATGAATCTGGACTCAGATGGGATCTCCCTTCATAAGACTTTCATGCTAATGTGCTGGAGGTGCAGTTAATGTTGGGGTTTAAGATATATTTAGGGGATTTGAATCTCTGGACTGACAATGTGATAGCCAGATCCTGAGCCTCAACAGACTCCAGCACCTACAATCTGATTTATTGGACTTACCACACTCAGCTAAGATGGAGGTGAAGAAGGACAACCACCACACCATGGAGCCTAGAGTGATTACAACTGAAAATGGGAGGATTGCATCCAGCATCCAGGTGGAATCTGAGCCTCCTCTTGACATAAAGGTGCAATGGACACAACCAATCCAGTGTCCACATAGAAGAGGTGGCATTGGATTGGGAAAAGTGGACATAATGGACAAAGGGTATGGGGAAAGGCAGGAAGAGATGAGAGGTGGAGGCGTCTTCGGGACATGGAGCTGCCCTGGATGGTGCTTCAGAGGTAATCACCGGACATTGTAAATCCTCACAGGGCCTACATGATGGAATAGAGGAGAGTATGGGCCATGATGTGAACCAATGTATATGAGGTGCAGAGGTGCCCAAAGATGTACTTACCAAATCCAATGGATGTGTCATGATGATGGGAACGAGTGTTGTTGGGGGGGGGGGAGAGGGGGGGTGGGGGGGGTGGGGTTGAATGGGACCTCACATATATATATATATGTAATATTATTAAGTTTAATTTTTT